>NC_090937.1:1167423867-1168103033 GCF_040938575.1 Ambystoma mexicanum | reverse complement strand
ACAGGAGGATACTAGATGCGGAGGGGAAGGATGTTTAATATGGTTAAAAGGGACCTGCCCCACGGCGGAACAAGGACACACTAATGACAGATACAGTGCACAGTTGTTCCAAGCTGCAGAGCGTCCAAAGTCCAGTGCATAGAGAGAGTCCAAAAAACAGCAGTTCCCGCTTCTCCAATCCCCCAGCGGGAGACACAAAGCAATGAATACCAACAAGAGCAAGAATTAAGGGAAGATCCAAGAGGCAATTTGTGTGGCAGAAGTAAAGTCTGTTTACCAGTGAGTCACAAAAGAAGGTACCAAAATGCTGTTCAAGAGAAGGTCTAATAGTCGAAACTGGGTCAGAGAATTCCAAAAGGCAGTAACACGTATTGGAACCTCAACTCAAGGTGTAGAGTGGTGCATTGGAAGCTTGAAAACTCTTCTGAACCAGGGGGGGATAAAACTACCCAACTTTGAAGTATATTTCGTGGGTGGACGTTGCAATGTGTGGCCAAATGCCTATGAGACGAACAAACACATGAGTCGAGACTGTTACAAAGTACAAGAACCCAGTTATTTTGAACAAAGTTATATAGATGCCCGACTCTTGTATAACCCGAGTGCCCAGTTTGGTGAGTTTGGGGTGTGTAATGTGGCGCAGAGCCTGTCAATTGATGGGGGTACACCACACTGTATTCCCCACAGTTCCCGCTGGTGGCGCTAGAAGGGATGAGCGATGAACTGCGGTTGACTATGCAGAAATACTGGGAACCTAAAGGGGTGGCTACAATGGGAGATCTGATAGAGGAGGATTCGACAAAAGGGTTTGAGGTATTGATGAGGGAAACGGGGGTACACCCAGGGCAACACCTCACATATTCATGCTTACTGAGGAATGTAAGAAGCAGGTGGCCGTAGACCGAAGTGCCATTGCAGCCAGAGGAGGCGATTGAGAAATGTATGATGTGTCAGAAGGTGGACATGAAGTCTCGCAAATATACAAGCTGTTAATGTCCAAGGTGGGAAAGGAGTTGGGGCAGACGAGACAACAATGGGAGGCGGACTTGAAAGAAGCAATGTCTGACGCAGCGTGGAATAGAGCTACAGTTTACCACAAAAAGGTGTCCAGGAACATGAGGTTCCAACAGATCCAATTATATATAACCCATAGAGCATATACAGGGCTTTAAGTGGGGTAAGAAATCGACGGGGGGGCCTCGTTTGGGGGCGTGGCTTGTGGGAGGGGCGTGGCCTAAAAAGTACGCGTCCAGAAATATGTAACATATTTCTACGTTTATAAAAGATGGCTTGCAAAGTACACAAACCATAGTAAGGTACGCACACAAATATATAACATTTATATATATTTGTGTGCATACCCTACGGTTTGCCTAGTTTTCAGGCCATCTTTTTTAAACATTTCAGGTTTATAAAAGATGGCTTTGAAAGTACACAATTCAAGCCATCTTTTATAAAGCTTTGACTACGGACAAAATTGTCCGTCGGCAAAGCTTTATGAAAGATGGCTTGAAATGTGTACTTTCAAAGCCATCTTTTATAAACCTCGAAATATGTCGAGGAATCCCCAGGTTCGCCGAAGGTTAAAGACACCTCGGCGACCTGGGGAAACAAAGGGACAGTAACTGCCTCTGGTGACCTCTCGCGCGAGGGGTCACCAGATGCAGTTACTATGACTGACGGAAGTGGCAGCCAGTCACAGCGTCGCTGTGGCTGGCTGCCACTTCTGTCGGCTTGCCTGACTTCATTGCAGGCGCATCTCCCGTCGCGGCCGAGCCTGCGGCCGCGGCCGCAACGGGATAATGCATCCCGCCAATGTTGCGGTAGGACAGGGGCCCCGGCAGGGCCCCGGCTCAGTCCCACTTTTTGGAGACTGCCGGGGCCCGGCCCCGGCAGGCCCCGGCCCACTTTAAGCACTGAGCATATATGACCCCGAATAGAATAGCAAAATTTAGCCAAACAGCAATACAATTGTGTCCGAAGTGTGGGGAAGACCTGGTCCATATGTTCTGGGCCTGTGTAGAGATTGGTATATTATGGGAAGTGGAGGCTCAAACACTAGCAAAGGTAGATATCACCTTGGAAATCGGATCCCCCCTGGCGTGTTTACTGGGGGGTTTTACAAGGCCCAAGAGAGCTACAAATGTGAGTAAATTGAGGGTTTTGGTATACATATTAGCGAAACGCACAATAGCGATGGGATGGAAAGCGCAGACAAGGCCTCGGGTGCAAGTATGGTGGAGGGACTTGCTGAAATGTCTGAATGTGGAAATGGTGGTGTGGCAAGACGCAGTGCGAAGGAACTCGGATCAAGAGGGGGAGGGGGTGGAAGCCTGGAGACAGTTGATTGCAGAGCTGGCCACGTCTACATCAGATAACTGGGTACAGGAACACAAACCCGCACAAGGGGAGTGGACATCAGAGAGGGTGGTGGAGAGTAAGTAAAAGATTGTAGAACTGTGTGTGCAAGGTAGGCCAGGGTAGGGGAGTGAGGGAGTTGGGGGGCGGGAGGGTAAGGGGATGCAAACAGACAAGATGTGTACTGAGATATAAGGTAATGCATAATGTAATGTCTAAGTTATTCTGGTGTGAAATAAAAATAAAACATTGTTTAAAAAAACGATGGAGGGAAAGGTGGAAGACTTTGCTGAACAACTACTATTAAAGATTTTTGATCCCGAAAAAATTAAATAAAAAAGGTATCAGAACATCCGGGTACTTACTTCAATTAGAAGCACCAGCACCATGGAAATGCTGTTCTTTATGCCTGTGTGGGATCGGCAGTGACGTGCCGACGTACCACCAAACGTCGGGCAACCAAGCGTGTAAACAAGGGAACGAGGGACTACGCTGTTTGCTTAGCGGGCGGGTGTTTCTTCCATGAGTCGTGACAGGCAATCACAAGTGTGTAACAAACCGCATCAGTGTGACAACATTTTTTTGAACTTGATGTTGTGCAGCAAGAGGCATTGCTGATTTGTTGGAGGTTTATCTTTACAATGGAATTAATTGCAGTTATTTGTTTGTTCTGGTCTGTCAGTAGAGTATACCAGGTTAGAAGACTTTGTAGTATTTTTCTCTGTTCTAGCAGGAGAGTCACCAGAGCAGAGGACATTGTGATAATAGGCCTGGCTTGTGAGCGGACCAGGTGGAAGTCACTGAAGTACTGTGGTGTGGTTACAAACCTAAAAGAACTAGCAGAACTACAATAATGTTTTGAGTTGTTGATCAGTCATCCTGACATTACTGAAGCAAGTTCCAGCTTGCACCGGACTAGCTTTCCCTCCCTCACCAAGCATCCCATCAGCTGTATGCCATGTAGCACAATTGTTGATGTGGCTCTGACTGTTGACTCTGATGGCATAGATGAAAAACCTTCCACTTCCAATAATTTGTCACATGATTCTATACTCTGACTCTCCTCTGAAGTGGACAACCCCTGCTGAGCCACCCTATGTCAATAACCACACCTCAACTCATAACTGTCTCCCAACCCACACAACAGGCAAATTCTCAGCCACCACCAAACAGGCCACACTCACAGAGCCACACAACGTAGCTGTGACCATGCAACCTCTCTTGACAGATGCACTCATCAATGCACGCTCCGTACCGGCCCACACACACACCGGAAATTAACGTCCTCATTGCCACCCACAATCTTGACGCCCTAGCGACCTCAGAAACCTGGCTCCACGAGGCATCAGGTCCCGCACTATCTCTAGCCACTCCCCGGCCATACCATCTACAGGAATGACAGGCCCACATCTAGAGGTGGTGGCGTTGCCCTTGTAGCTAGAGACTCCCACCCCATCAGACAGGTCAATACCACCATCAACGACAATGTAAACCTGCTTTCCCTCAAGCTATCCCCTTCACCCACATGTACCATGGCTATCCAACTTGTCTACTCCCCCTCCCCCCACCCCCCCTCCCCAACAGACCAACAGACCCTATACTAAACCTCCAGGAAAACATCCTCCACATCCTTGAGGATAATATAAACTCCTCTAGAATCTTCCTCCTGCGAGATCTCAACTTAGGCATCCAACGACCCTCGGTTCATCTCACTTGCCAACGGCTTAGAAACCTTAGGCTTCAAGCACTGCATCACCAACCCCACGCATGTGAAGGGCTGCACACTGGATTGGATTGCTGCCCACAACTGCCAGGTCTCAACCAGCACAAACATTGCCCGTCTGTGGTCTGACTACCACATCATCTACTTCTCTCAGCCCAGGAAACACAAACTCACCGCCACCCCACTACCACCTGCAGTCACATGTAGCTTATGTAAGCTCACAAGCCCTTCATGCCCTTGCTGGATATTCCACCTTATCCAAAGCTGTGAACACCATTTCCCCCTAGCACCTCGCAAAGCTAAACCAGTCAGACATTCCAACTCGTGGTTCACCCCGATCTCCTTGAACTACAACACAAAACGCCAGGCACAACTAATGTGGACAAAAAATCCCACCATTACCTGAAAGATGACTTCAATAAAGTCTCAAAGCAATACAAATCAACAGTAATGTCAGCAAAATCCAACTCCTTCAAAGCCCGAATATGCAATGCCAAATTAGACACTAGAGAGATCTTTACCATCTCTGGAAACTCCTGCATCACCTCCCCCCACTTTCATCAACGAGGAAACCTGCTGTTCCAACAACCAAATGGCAATGCTCATGAACATTGACACCCTGAACAACACAATTCATTATCACCATGCAAAATACTTTGAACACCCTCACACCCCAGCCGCACTATTCCCCGCCTGCCTTACCTAACCCCACCATCTCCCTATTTGTCTTCAAGGAGATATCAGAAATTGAAGCCCTGAACATTATCCAAAGTCTTAAACCTTTAAAATGCAAAGGAGATATATGCCCAGCACCCCTCATCAAAGACTGTACAGAAATCCTTGTCCCAATCATCACAGCATTCATAAAGGCCTCCTTCACAAGCACAGTACCAACCAGCCTCAAAAAAGCCTGGGCCCTCCCCCTCCTAAATAAAACCATCCCTAGACCCTGCTATTCCCACCAACTACAGGCCAATCACTACTGTCCCCTTCCTACTATACATTCTTGACTGGGCGGCTTACCTGCCAGTTCAGCACTTCCTTGAAACTAACCATATCTTAGGAATGCAGAAATCTGGCTTCCGCCCCCGCCATGGCACCGACTCAGCCCTGCTTGACCTAAAAAATCAACTGGACGAGTTCAGCGATGAAAGAAAGCCAGCACGTCTTCTCCTCCTAGATCTATCAGCTGCATTCGACCTGGTCAACCACAAAATCTTATGTCACCACCTTATTACCTCTGCGAACTTCTCCGCCATGGCCACTGCCTGGATTGCTTCCTTTCTGGAAGGAAGTCATGAGTGTCTTCTCAGAGAGCGCCAATGCATCACCCTCCCCCATTCCATGTGGGGTACCACAAGGGTCGTGCATAGCCTCGACTCTTTATAACATCTTCACCAGGCACCTCTTTGATATCCATGACTCCCTTGGCATAGCCTACCCAACTATGGTGACGATGCCCAAATCCTGATCCCACTTACAGGCATTTATGCAGATGATTCCAACACCCTCAACAATACTTGCACCCTGATACAGTCGTGGATGGCAGCCAACCACCTATGTCTAAATAGTGACATATTTGAAATCCCCCTAGTCGGTTCCCCTAAAGCACTAAATAGTCTTACTGAACAATACACTGCCCTCCAAACTGACAACATCACTATCCCCGTCTCCCCCTCAGTAAAAAATCTTAGGGGTGTACCTTGTTACCTCCGTCCCCATGTCCCACCAAGTGAACGCCATCGCATCAGCAGCCTAGGCCACCAAGGTATTGAATGCAGCTAGACCTTTCATCTCTAAAAACAGCTGCTTGACTATTGCCCGAGCCATCATAGGCTCCAGGATTGACTACTGCAATGTCCTCTTTGCAGGCACCTCTGCCAAAAACATGCATACACTTCAAATAATTCAAAATAACGCCCTCCGAGCAGCCCTGAACATACCTAAAAGATAACGCATCTTGGAAGCCAGAAGAGAGGCCCACTGGCTGCCCGTCCAAGACTGCATCATATTTAAAACCTTATCCATCACACGTGCTTTTCCAACACAGCCCGCCCCATCTCTCCCAGAAAATAGCCAAAGCTCACTCAACTAGGCCCACCAGGAGACCCTACACTGACTGCCTACCTAAAGTAAAACGATCCAAAGCTGGCGGCTCTAGCTTCCCCAACATTGCTGCCAAACAGTGGAACTCCCTTCTCCCCTCACTCAGAGCAGAAACATCCTACTGGGTATTCCGTAAAGCGCTTAAAACACAGCTATTCTCCTAAGTCTGAAACAAGCCTTGTGCCTTCTTCCTATACCTAATGTATTGTATGTCATAACCTATTGTCATAACCATTGAAATTTCCTCACCTGTAAAATCCATCCTATGTCAAAACCAATGTAAACAACCTAGTGAATGGTGTAAACCAGAACTGAAGCTGCCAACAGCACATTGCAGCCCTCTTGCGCTTTTCCCAGTCCTGCTAACCTACCCTACCCTCTTGCCTTTCAGATCCGCCAGAGCACTAGGGGACCACACCAGTGGTGATAGTGCACATTATAAATATTCTTTAACATAACATATATTACCTTGAGTTGTTGTATATAGACGTGTGAGGGACAGAAACCCTTTGTTAGATTGTTTCCTTTAGTTTATTTTCGGCAGGGAAATCCTCGTCAGAGTAGAGATGGTGAAGCATTTATCCAACCATTTGAATTAATAAAATGGCATCTTTTGAAAAATCTTCACAAAATTGTCTGCCTCATAAATTGATTCCTCACAGACCCCAAGGGATTTTTCAGGAAAAGTAGGGTCTGCGGAAGGTTGATTGGAATGTTCCAAAAGTCGATGCAATGCTTGCTTTATCCACAGATGAGGGATGAGCACCATCTTTGCTTTTTGCCACCTTGCTTGAGCTATTACTTTGGGAAGTATTATAAAGTAGGGAAATGAAAACCACATCCTGGTTCCCAATCTTGTAAAAATGATTTCTTTTGCAGTATCCGATATCAAGTTTAACAATGGAAAATGTTGCAGTTTCTGCCTATGCTTCCCATTTGTTATCTGGTGTTCCATTCAGTTACTACATTTGCTAGCCCGAGGAGGAGGCACTCAAACGGAACTAAAATGTGATGTTGCTAGAGTCAGGAAAACAAGCAAATATATTCAAACGTTGACTTAAATAATGTTGATGGGGTAATTTAATTGCAGGTGAATTTAATGAGTGTGAAGAGTAAGTTGATTTGAGAAAGAGTAGGCCTCAATATTAGTATTGGGCTCTGTGTAGCTGAAAAGGGCAACCATTTTGAAAAGTGTCCCTGCAGGCATAAAGGTAAATTGTAGCTTGCTAACTAATCATGTTTTTCCTCATAAGATTATAATGGGCTGCACTGGCAAGTTATTTGGAGTTATGCTTGTACTGTCAAAAATATATTCGAGCATGTTGATGAAGTTACTTCAAACTTATGCTGCTAGAAGAGTGTTAAGTCTTAATTGTACTTGATATACACATGTACCTGGATTATTTCATGCAGAGTACAAGCCGACCTTTAATGTCTAAATTTGCCTGGTTCCTTAGAGTTAGCTAATTGAGGAAGACTGCAGCCCTCCCTAGTGAGGTCATGAAATCCTCTACTCATTCCATTAAGACCAATGTACTTAGTGGTGTAGGATTTTAGGGTGGGTTAACCCAGTCTGGGATTACATAGGGGGACGGACAGCGACAGAGATTTGCTGAACCAACCTCATCCAAAATAAGAGTCCCATTCCTTTTGTCCCGAACAGTAGCAGTCAGTCAAATGTCTAAACTGCTAAACGTCTCGGCCTAGTTTGCTCCTAGGTGATTGATATAGCTTACTGCCAAGATGTTGTCCATGCTCCTGAGGATACAGCAGTGGATTCTGTCCTGTCATGTAATTGCAAAGAAATCCACTTGGTATTCAGGCAGTTCTGTTTAGATCTAGCTTCTCTGCAGATCACTTACTGCCTGGAGACTTTCCCACACCTTCACCATCCACTATATCACTATGTCAACTACACGCTGCTGTTTCTGTTACCAGGTTCTCGGAGACTATGAACATGATTTGTCTATTCCAGGTTTCCATGTTTTTTAACATAAACCTGAAATTTCCTCCTCATTGGGGCACCATCTTTGTATGCGATTGCCACGTCATAGGCAGTGAATATTTATCTTTTGTTGGACCCTGTAATCAATGGGACTGGTAAACTATTCCTGAATGGAAGTCTGGTTATCTTGGCTAGCTTAAGGAGCAAAAACATTTTTTTTTTCTTTATTTCTTAATTTTCAACAAAATATCAAATTGAAACAATAAACATAACTCTGGTCATAGAATCATTAACAAAACCAAATCTTAAAACACGGTCAAAGAAGGCTTTAAGCAATATAGAACTACTCACACAATGACTCGGACCCAGCCTAAGATTCAACCATAAGCAAAAACCCAACATACAAAAACGACAAAGACACAACAAGACAAGAGACAAGACAAAGACAATCTCTCCCACACCCCAAGACTTCCATAACTTACAAATGCAATTCTACTCCATAATTCATTCTATGATCACCCATAGAGCTCATTAAAAGATCCCCACAATTCATCATACACTGCCTCTCTGCGTTGCCTACAAAACATAGTATTCTCGTACTTAGAGTCTGTACATCAGAAATCCAGCCTTCAACTGTTGGCTTCTTCCTTGTTTTCCAAACCTTTAGTATCTGCTTGGTCACCAGCAGCAAGGCTCTATTAATCCAGCACGATGTTGTCCGGGCATTATCGTGTACACATCTTGGTAACTGCAGGATCACTGTTCATGGATTACGCGGAAAAGTAATGTTCCAGATTTGATCAATCGAACAAAAACAATTTCGAATGGATTGTGTCCTCCCACATATTCCTCATCTTATGATAATCGTATCCCAGCTTCAGCTGCTTCAGAATTTTTTTCACCAGGGGGCGCTGTGTTCGAGACCGCAGAGACGATGTCCCTCGAAGGCTGCCGTCGGGCGTCGTCATCCACTGTATAAAGGGCTCGAGCAGGGCCCGTTACCTCAGTTCCCTTTTTCCGACACAACTGCTTCGTGTCACGAACAGCGCATCTAAAATATCTTCGATGTCTTCATTTTCAACTCCCTCCACACCCAAGACAGGGTTCAAAAAATGTCTGAAGTGTGGCAGGAAGATGTCTATTACCGACCCCCATCGGAATTGCCTCTGGTGCCTCAGCCCAGACCATCGGGTTGATGAGTGCGGGTCCTGTCAGGCCATGTCAAATAAGGCTCTTAGGGAACGCAGAGGTAAGCTGGCGGTGGGGGAGGACAAGTATACGTCTTCGAAAAGACAAAAGGATTCGGACAAATCCGTTAGAAAATATCGTCACGAGTCGAGGAGGTCAAGATCGGAAAGTCGCTCGAGGAAGTCTTCCTCGTCTTTGAGGAAAAAGTCAAGAAAGCGACGTCATAGGTCTTCTTCCTCCTCTGCCTCTTCAGAGAGGAGAGTAACTTACCCTTAAAACACGATTCCCCAGAAAAATGGGAGGCCTTCAGGGCTTCGATGTTGAAAATATTCGAGCAAGCGGCCCAGACCCCCTCGAAGTTGCTGCGTGGTGATCATGCCTCCAGTCACTCTAGAAGTGACAGAGGAAAATCAAGATCCAAACACGCAAGGTTTGAAAAAGAGATGAGAGTATCTTCAAGGGAATGTTCCCCGACACCTCACTCTAAATCTAAGCCTCCGGTGCACAAATCGGGGTAAAAGGAATCGATGTCGAAGACAAAACTTGACTCGACATTGTCGACAACCATAGTGTCAAAACCGATTACAAAGATGGCGTCGACACCTGTAGCTTCGATAGCATCGAAGCCTTCTTCGACAGCATCAAAGTCTCCTTCGACACCGTCGAAGCCAGCGTCTAACCTATCAATGCCTTTATCGAGGCCTTCTCTAATACCAATGCCCAAGTCAACGCCTTTCTATGCCTAGACAAGTTCCACCTTCTTTGCCTGAAAAGGCTTTTCACCCTCAATCTAGACAGGAATTCTTTACATCCAGGTCTTCTATATATGAGGAGCATTCCTCTGAAGAGGACGTCACTCCAGCTGGAGTTAGATTTGGGACCAGGGAGGTCCCTGAAGAACTAGTGGACCCACAATCAAGAATAACAGACTTGTATGATTGCCTACAAAATGCCAGTGGCTTGCACACTTCTCCTGAAGTGGATTTTGAGAGGCCAGACCCTACAGATCATGCTGATACTAGTTGTAGAAATCTAATGGGAAGAGTCATCGATTTTATGGGATGGAAAGCAGCTTCCCCAGATTTTGACCAGGATGACGTGACTAATATCCTGAGCGAGGGTCCCTTAAAAGATCCTGTTTTACCATTCCATAAAGCTTTACAAAAAAGGTTAATGGTAAATTGGAATAATCCCGATTCGATTCCAGCAGTGAATAGAAAACTGGTACCAAAATATAGACCTTATCCAACCCAGAGTATTTATCCAAGCATCCCTCTCCCGAAATCCAAGCATCCCTCTCCCGAAAGCCTTGTAGTTCAAGCTGCAACTTCCACTAGGCAATCTGCTTATCCATCAATACCACCAGGTAGGGACGATAACAAAATTGATGCTTGGGCCCGGAAGTCTTTATTTCAGACAGCATGGCCCTGAAATCAACTAATGTCACTTGCACATTAGCAAGATTTACTTTTACCCTGTGGGACTGTATGTCATCAGCGGCTGAACGCATCCCGGAAGGTGAGGAACGGGATGGCTTCCTGGCTATAGTGAAGGATGGTAAAGAGGCTATGGAGGAATGCCTTCAGTCAGGATTGGACACTGTGGATAGTATGAGCAGGTCCATGGCTTCTAGCACGGTCTTGCGCAGATTCGCATGGCTAAGAAAATCTGGATTTTCAACTGATGTGCAGTCTAGGCAGATGAGAGCCTGGAGAAGCTGCAGACCTCGAAAGCAGCAGCAAAATCACTCTGCGCTGCTATAAAACAACCTCATCAACACTCTTAGACAGGCTCATCTTCCTGGAAGAGTCACCCTTTTCGCTTTTATTCCTCTTTTGGAAAAGGGAGAGCGCAGGCCAGTCACAGAGGCCAACAGAGAAAACCTTTTCAAAGTGGAAAAGGGAGAGGTGCTAGATCAACCACAGCAGCTACTACTACCTCCTCAGCCACTGCTAAGCCACTTTGAGGTCTTAACCCACAAAACCCTGGTGGGAGGCAGGATCACTCAGTATCTGGACGAATGGCAGGGCATTACGTCAGATGCTTGGGCACTAGAGATAGTGAACCATGGTTCCTGTCTTCCTTTTCATCAAAGACCTCAAGATCAGCCACCGGGAGCCAACTCTGTAAAAATTCCAGACCCGCTCCTTGTGCAGGAGATTTTAACACTGCTAGAAAAAGGTGCAATAGAACATGTACCTGTAGCGGAGAAGAACAAGGGTTGGTACTTCCCCCTATTTTCTCATCCCCAAAAAGGACGGAGGATTGAGACCCATCTTGGACTTGAGAAGCTTGAACAAATTCCTCAGGAAGGACAAGTTCAAGATGGTGACCCTTTCTCAGATCCTTCAGGCTCTTCAACTTCAGGTCTGGCTGGTTTCATTGGACCTTCAGGATGCTTACTTTCATGTGCAAATTCATCTCAAGCACAGAAAGTACCTGAGGCTTGCAATTGGTGGTTCTCATTATAAGTTTCTAGTTCTACCATTTGGGCTAACCTCCGCCCGAGGGTTTTCACCAAACTGATGGCGGTGGTGGCAGCGAGTATCAGAAGAAGGGGGATTCACGTCTACCCTTATCTGGATGATTGGCTAATAAGGGCAAGTTCATCCGAACGAGCCCAGGAACATCTGGCCTTGACCTGCCATTTCTTACACAGTCTGGGCTTCTCCCTCAATTACAAGAAGTCACAATTGATTCCAAGCCAAAAACTCCAATTCATGGGAGCGATCCTGGTTAATTCCTCAGGGAAACCACATTCTGCAGATGGTAATGAAATTTCAAAATACCCTACATCTACCGGCATTCGACTTCCAAAGGTTGCTAGGCCTCATGGCATCCTGCATTTTTCTGGTACCAGAGGCCAGATTGAGAATGAGATCCCTTCAGTGGGCCCTCAGGACTCAATGGTCCCTGATTTCGGGGGAGATGTCAGATTTTCAACAAGTCCCAACCAAAGTGGCTCAAGATCTTCTATGGTGGGCTTGCAAGGAGAATATCCTCAAGGGGGAACCGTTTTGGCAACCATGGCTGGAGATAACGGTAGTGACGGACGCCTCGCTTATGGGATGGGGAGCCCACACCAACGATCTGACAATCAGTGGTCATTGGTCTCCATCGGAGTCCAAACTACACATCAACCTTTTGGAGCTGAGAGCTTTTCTGCCCTCTGTACAAGGAAAGAATGTCCTGATGATGACAGACAACACAGTGGCCATGTACTACCTCAACAAAAGAGGAGGCGTAGGATCACTTCCACTATGCAGAGTGGCAATGCAGCTCTGGTTCTGGGCAATGCAAGAAGGAATCTCTCCGTCAACAGTTCACCTGGCCGGAGAGCTAAACACGGCGGCAGGCGCTCTGAGCATTTAGAGCACAGTCTCCCACGAATGGGAGCTAGCTCAGGAAGTCCTTCAAGAGATCTTCTCCCTTTGGGGAACCCCTCAAGTAGATCTGTTCGCGACCGGAACAAACCAGAAGTGCGAACTGTATTGCTCAAGGGAACTTCCCCCGAGAGGAGCTCTAGGGGACGCGTTCGTAGTGGACTGGGTATTTCCACTCCTTTATGCGTTTCCTCCAGTCCCCGTGATTCCTCATGTAATCAGGAGGTTGGGAAAGTTCAGGAAAACCTTGATCCTAATTGCCCCATATTGGGCCAGGAGGACGTGGTACCCAGACCTTCTGGACATGTCCATCTGCCCTCCAATACGTCTTCCACAAAGAGAGGATCTTCTCTTGCAAGAGGAAGGTCGAGTTCTCCATCCAGAGGTCAAGACACTCAGCCTTCACGCATGGTTTCTGAGAGGCTAAGATATAAGGATTGGGACCTACCGGATGACGTAATGGGAGATTTTGCTTTTGGCCAGAAGGCCATCAACAAAATCCCTGTACCGGTGTTGTTGGAATAAATTCAGTAACTGGTGCAGGAACAAGAATGTGGATCAATTTCTTTGTAATACTTGAACAGTACTTTCTTTTCTCTTGCACTTAGCCAATTTGGAGCTCCAAGTTGGTACGATAAAAGGTTACTTGACAGCGCTATCGATCTTTAAGCGCTCCTCGGAAGAGGTGTCCTATTTTAAAATGCCTTTAGTTATTCAATTCTTGAAAGGGTTGACAAATGTATACCCTCCAACACCTTTTCAGGTGCCCATGTAGGACTTAAATCTAGTCTTAACGTTTCTCATGTGTGCTCCTTTCGAGCCCTTACACTCTTTCCCATTAAGACTGCTCACTCTTAAGACAATTCTGTTAGTGACTATAACATCAGCCCGCAGGGTAAGTGAATTGCAGGCACTATCGTGTAAGCCTCCTCACACCATTTTCCATAGGGACAAGGTAATTTTAAAAGTCAAACCATCTTTCTTGCCTAAAATATGTCCGATTTTCATCTGTCACAGAAGATTGTTCTACCTTCCTTTTATCCTCCACTTCACGCTAGTAAGGAAGAGGGAAGGTTGCATAGACTGGACCCAAAAAGGACTCTCTGTTTCTATATTGCCAGATTGACAAATCTCCGACAATATGATCAACTATTCGTTGGATATACTGGGCACAAATTGGGCCTTGCAGTAACTAAACAAACTATCCAGATGGATAATTTTAGCCATCTCAGAGTGCTATAAATTGGCTGGAAAAGAGCCTCCGGATGGATTAAGGGCTCATTCAACCAGAGGCATGGCAACTTCCACGTCCCTTCAGAGGGGTGTCCCTGTGCAGGATATTTGTGCTGCGGCCACCTGGTCATCAATGCACACCTTTGTAAAGCACTACTGCTTGGACTCTACTTCATACCACCGAGGACTATTTGCAAAAGCTGTCCTTCTTTCTGTCCATAATTAAGTTCTAGTACTCCCACCTCCAAAATTACCACTGCTATGGGACTCTATCATAAGATGAGGAATAAGTGGGAGGACACAATCCATTCAAAGAACAAGTTACTTACGAACTGTAACGTTCTTTTGATTGGATGTTCATCCCACGTATTCCTCATCGACCCTCCCATCCTACTTCTCCATACAGTTTATGCCAGTTGCACTTTAACTTCCTTAAGAACCTCAAGACTTAAAGCCTGATGAACTGATGCAATCATGAACACCGTTAAAACAGAACTGAGGTAACGGGCGCTGCTCGAGCCCTTTATACAGTGGATGATGTCGACGCCCGATGGCAGCCCTCGAGGGACATCGACTCTGCGGTCGCCTTTCCCGTCCTCATCCGCCGACTCCGCCTGTCGGCGGGTCGCTTATCCCACCAAGCATGCGACACCGGAGGAATGGGCTTCCTTCGGGAAGAAAATGTTAGCGATTCTTGAATCGCAGGGCACCGGTCCGTCCGCGCCTCCGAGTGGGGTCGGTCGTGATCGGTCAAGAGACACCGCTCGTACGCCTTCGGGCTCGGGTGGTCGGCACGATTCGCGGGAGAGTTCCCGCTTGGACAAGGGGAATCGTTCTCATCATGCCCGTTCCAGGTCCCGGTCCTCGATGCGCTTGAGACCGCGTGAACCTGTGAAGTCTTCGAAGAAGACATCGACGCCTGTGGCGCCGAGGTCGTCGACGGACTCTCTCGAGGCTACACCTCCAAGGAAGTCGTCGATGCCCAGATGTCGAAGGACACGCTCGGGGCTCTGCCTTCGAGGCATGTGTCGGCGCCGCATCTGTTGGCGACGCCGATTCTCTCGGAGCTGATTCACTCGACGCGCTCAACGCCTTTCGAGGCTGTGTCGACGGGGGTACTCCGAGGCTCGGTGGAACCCCCTAGGAAGGCTCTGGACAAGGTTAAGCATGGCTTTGGTTCCCATTCTGTGCCTTTTTCCCGCCATCTTGAGTTTATTTCAGAGGTGGATGAGGGCTCTGATGATGGCATGGTGCCTGGCACGGTGCCAGATGAGATTCTCTCAGGCCATAGCCAATTTGAGGACCTACGACAGTCACTGCACGATGCCAGTGGGCTGGACACCTCTCCGGAGGTGGAGTTTTGTGGGCCTGAGCCTGGCACTCATGCCGGCTCCTCGTACCGGCGCCTTATGTCTAGGGTCATTGAGTACTTGGGATGGTCTGCTCCCCCAGGGGAGTTTGTTCAGGATGACCATACGGATATCCTCGACATTGGTCCACCAACTGACCCGGTACTGCCATTTCATATGGCTCTACAGAGGAGGGTGGCAGCGGCTTGGACTGCTCCGGAGTGTCTCCCGGCAGTGGGCAAGTCTTTGCCGCGAAAATACAGCCCAGCTAGTAGTGACCCCTTCTACTTGTCCAAGCACCCTACTCCGGAGAGTTTGGTGGTGCAGGCGGCTATGGCCCCGGCAAAGCAGGCGTCGTACCCTACAATCCCTCCTGATAGGGACGACAAGCGTTTTGACGGCTGGGCGAAGAAAGTGTTTTCTGCAGGGGCATGACGCTTCAGGCAGCCAACTCCATATGTGCCTTGTCTCGTTTCACGCACACTCTGTGGAACTGTTTCCTTGGCGGCTGAAGATATTCCCGAAGGGGACGAACGGGATGGTTTCCTTGCCATGGTTCAGGATGGCAAGGATGCCATGTGTGAGGCCGTTCAGTCAGGTTTGGACATGGCAGATTGCGTCAGCCGGTCCATGGCGGCGAGCACCGTGATACGCAGGTTTGCGTGGTTGCGGAAGTCGGGGTTTGCTCCTGATGTGCAGGCCCGGCTCCTCAACATGCCCTTTAAAGGGGAACATCTTTTTGGCAGCAAGGCTGACGAGAGCCTTGAGAGGTTGCGGACCTCAAAGGCTGCAGCGAAGTCGTTGGGCGCTGCTGTTCGGCAACCTCTGCCTTTTCGTCATAGGGGACAGCAATGGAGGGGAGGTTCCTTTGGTTATTACTCATCCTCTGGTAAAGCGAGAGAAGCTGCCAGTCAAAGGGGCCACCGTAGGAGAGCCAGAGGTGGAAAACAAGGTACTCGAGGTGCCAAGGCCACTCGGGCTGTTGCCTCTTTGCCATCAGGCAACGCCGCAGTCACTTCAGCTCAGTCATGAGGCCATGTCCCATGGTTCGTCGGTTGGGGGAAGGCTGGCGCAGCATCTTGCAGAGCAGAAAGGACAAGTTCAAGATGGTTACTCGCTCTCAAGTCCTCCAGGCCCTACAACTTCAGGACTGATTGGTGTCTCTCGACCTCAAGGACGCTTATTTTCATGTGGCGATCCATCCAAAGCACAAGAAGTACCTGAGGTTCGCGTTTGGCGACTCGCACTTTCAGTTTCGGGTCCTGCCGTTGGGATTGACTTCCGCCCAAGGGTCTTCACCAAGCTCATGGTAGTGGTGGCAGCGCACCTCAGGAAAGGGGGGATTCACGTCTACCCCTACCTGGACAATTGGTTGATCAGGGCGCGCTCTCCCGAGCAAGTCCTGGATCATCTGTCGGTCACCTGCCACTCCCTCCACAAGCTGGGCTTCTCCCTCAACTTAAAGAAGTCCCTTTTGACACCAACTCAGAGGCTCCAGTACATCAGAGCAGTGCTCGACATGTCCCTGGGGCAGAGTTTTCCTCCCCAGGTGAGGGCTCATCACATTCAGCAGATGGTGCACAAGTTTCAACTTGCCCAGAATCGCCCAGCGTTCGAGTTCTTGAGACTGCTCGGCCTCATGGCATCCTGCATTCTTCTGGTGCTAGAGGCCAGGTTGTGGATGAAATCATTGCAATGGGCACTCAAGCTCCAGTGGTCTCAGTCCTCCGGCAGGATGTCGGACCCTGTTCAGGTGCCGTCTTCGGTCGCCCAGGACCTTCTGTGGTGGGCCGACGAAGGCACTCTGATGAGGTAGGGCTCCATTTTGGCTGCCCTGGCCGGAGGTGACGATCGTGACGGACGCATTCCTCACGGGATGGGGAGCTCATGCCAACGAGTTGACAGTCAGCGGTCGTTGGTCTCCGTCGGAGTCCAGACTCCATATCAATCTGTTGGACCTGAGGGCCGTCAGGCTAGCCCTGAAGGCTTTTCTGCCAACTGTGTGAGGAAAGAATGTCCTGATCCTGACGGACAACACAGTGGCCATGCACTACCTCAACAAAAAAGGGGGGGGGGGGCAGGGTCACTTCCTCTGTGCAGGGAGGCGATGCAGCTCTGGTTTTGGGCAATCCAGCAGGAAGTTTCGATCTCGGCAGTTCATCTGGCAGGAGATGAAAACGAGACGGACGCTCTGAGCAGGCAGAGCGCGATCTCTCACGAGTGGGAATTGGCTCAGGAGATTCTCCTGGAGATCTTCGCCCTTTGGGGGACCCCTCAAGTGGATCGCTTCGCCTCTAGTGGATCGCTTCGCCTCTAGTGTCAACCGGAAGTGCGAGAGGTTCTGCTCGCAGGAATTTCCTCCAAACGGAGCCTTAGGAGACGCATTCGTGGTGGAGTGGTCATTACCACTGCTGTATGCGTTTCCTCCAGTCCCCGTCATCCCGCAAGTAATGCGGAGGTTACGGAGGTTCAGTTCCCGGATGATCCTCATTGCTCCGGCGTGGGCCCGCAGGACGTTGCACCCAGACCTTCTCGACTTGTCCATCTGCCCTCCACGTCGTCTTCCCTACCAAGACGATCTGCTCTCACGGGAGGGGGTTCAGGTTTCTCCATCCAGTGGTCAGGTCGCTCACCCATCATGCTTGGTTTCTGAAAGGTTGAGGTATAAGGATTGGGACCTCCCTGAAGACTGGATGGTGATGTTGCTTTCGGCCAGAAGGCCCGCAACAAAGTCCCTGTACCGTTGCCGCTGGAGAAAGTTTTGTGACTGGTGCAGGGTTAAAGGAATGGTTCGGTCAAAAAACTTTTATTGCCCCTACGGGTCGGCCATGTGTTTTTAAGCCTAAGTCGCTCGATTTTAGAAATATTTCCTATGGACCTTACCAGAGTTTTCATCCATTAAACGCATGCGAAAATAGGCATCGGGGAGCTGCCATTTTGTGATAATCCTATCATTTCCCCCATCGCACTGGCTGACCTGCTTTTGCGGCACTAAATCATATCCCCCGCCCCTGAGCCTGACATTATCAAAACATTCATATTCCCCGCCTCTCTCCGTGACGTTTCTGTGCTGCGTAGGCAAACGCGCCCAGTTGCCTTCTACGCGACTTCACACAGAACCCGGAAACCAACACAGATCAGCTCACAACACAGCGCGCCACAATTCGGAATATGAAACTGTACTTTAAAATCAAACAGCAACACAGTACATTTGGTAAAGTACATTTATTTGACAAATGTTTATAGAATATTCAGCAATTACCATATGAACTCCGAAAGTCATTTATTTTCTTTTATCTCTATCCGCAAATCCATAAAAGTTTATTGTGAGTCACGCACTGTTCCTTTATGGTACACAGGGTGTTGGTTTTCGTTCAAAGAAGCACTTTTGTCGCATGTTGAACCGCAAGGCTGTTCCATCAAGTAGGCACTAGGCCAGCGTAAAGGTTGATATGTTGCTTCTAGCCGCTAGTACCGCGTAAGGGCATATGGGCCCTTGGCGATCGTCCCATAAAATCATCAGGATTGTGCAGCAGTTTACATTAAGCTGCAGCTAGGTGTTAAAAAAAAACATCTGCCGGTGTCTGAAACTGGTGGCAGTGGCAAAAGGGAAGGATATACCTGTTTTGAAAACATAAAATTTATAATTAGTCTCGCCAGCCGATCTTTATTAATATTATTCATTTTATTTATTACGGCCGAGCTGAAACTATTTGCTTTCAAGGATAGTGCAATGGAGTATGTGCGGCTCTAAAATCAATGCGAAAACTAACTAAATAAATCGAGGTTAGTACACAATGAGAAAAGACTTTTTGTCTACATGCGTGTGGAATGTGGACCTGCATGCCTATGTGCCCGCTACAAGGACTATCCCACAAACGTTTTCAAAGCTCTTCATTCATTCATTTATTCATGCATCCATCCATTCATTAATTCTTCATTCCGGTATAAAAGCGTCTAAAGAGTTACTTACATTATATTTGCAATTTCCATTGTGTCTCTGCGTAATGCAGTCCGTAAATCCCACTATGCTCTTGACAACAATTTTTCGTATACTGAACTAACATGAAACTCGGTCTAGTTTCAGAATTTTCTGCCTTATCGGCTTACGTTATTGCACCCCCCACCCCCCTCCAAATGAAGTTCTTTCGGCATGGTCCCTGTCTCTCAAGGTCAAAAAACAATAGAACCTTATACTGCCAGTGCGAGTTGTGGGCCTCTTCACAGCGCGAGCTGAAAATCAATGCCACTGACCTTCACTAGAAATGAGCATACATTCTTTCTTTGCAACATCCCGTAGTAAAGCCATCTGTGAGAACTTGAAGTTTCGAATCTATCTATGTAGTGCGCCTCAATGTGCAAATGCGAACTGGCTTCTCACCCACCTGCAACGGCTCGCTTGGCGCGTTCTAAGGCCCCCAATTTTGTCCTCGTTGTCTGCGAGCTTTGAAGCCCCAAAGAACCATAACTATTGAGACTTTTAATTTTTTGGGGAAGGTCAGTGAAAGTATAAAGTACCCGAGGAGGTGAGTTGAAAGTGAGATTTATTGTTTGTTTGTTTTATTATTTGCAATACGCAAGCCTCCCCTCGGTTAACAGTGCCCAGCATTTAGAAGAGATTTCGAAAATTAGTTGCATCAACAAAAATATATACATACACATATAGACAAGGTCAGCAATATGAGGTGAATAGAGAGAGAATTCAAAGATGACACCCAGGTTGTTCGGCACCCAGGATGGTGAAGGTAGGGGTTAGGCTTAGCGTACTTTGTATGCACACTGTACAATAAAATGTATTTACCCAAAGACAATCGTATTACAATTATTTTAACCGGGATTTGTACTTCAAAACCAGCTCTCCTTTGTGTGGACATGGCACAGTGGCAATGTTGGGTGGCAATGGATCAGTGCCCTGCACAGAAACGTTCAAAATTCCATATCTGTGCTTCTCTAATACGGCAACAATAAGGCTTTTGACAAAGTTGAACTCCATTTCCTCACAGACTGGTTTGATCACCCATTGCTTACTTCTTTTTGAAAAGGCCTTAGTGTAGCGAGGCATCCTTGCATAACCCTTAGTCCTAGATTGTTCACGGCCGAGATTCTCGTTATGGGCCAAGACCGCTAGTAGAGTCCTATGTCTCATGCCCTGTATGCTGAAATGCAAGCGCTTTGGCCTGTACTTTAGGCACATATTGTGGAACACCTCCAAACCTCCTGTGTGACAGAATTCTGTCAGTCCCCTCAAATCTCTTGATAGAGTTTTATCGAAAACAATCTTCTCAATAGCTTTGTGTGTCGGTGAAGATGGATTCAACCACTTCTTCTTCCGTGCCTCCACTGGGGACAAAGGTCCATGTTCACATTGGTGGAAATGTAGGTTTTTTGACCAGCGGTGCACGTTGGTACAGTGGTGCATCAGTGACCGCCATTTTTCAAGTAGTATTTCCACTGACCCTTCACAAGTTTTGGAGCTCCAACAAAGATGGTTGCTGATGGGACCACTCTGAAATACTTTCCAAACCTTTTTTTTCCCTGCAGCGGAGATTTTCTTATTTATTGATTTTAGCAAGATGGCATACGTCAAATTGATGTTTAATATGGGAACTGCTCTCTCATTGTCTTGGCAATTGAAACATGTCTGTCCGTAGCTATGAGGTCGATGTGCATTACCCTCGATTGTAGATATTCCACTGATTTTATAAATCCTAGTTTCTCCATGGCCACTGAGGATGTACATTGTGTTACCTGCACGACCACCAAACTCACAATTTTCTTACTATCCATGTCCTGAAAGTGGTAGGTGCAGTACTTGGCAGAAAATCCAGGGCTGTCGCACTGTCCATTGCCGGATAGCCTGAATAGTTTGCCTTCAAATGTACTTGCTAGAGACAATTGTTCAATTTTCCAAGCATCACGAATGTCCGGAAACAGATAATCATGTTGGTATATGTAGTACTGCGTTTTTTAAATGAAATGGAGTCCCACAAACTGAAAGAAAGATTCTAACTTTCTAAAACTGGACCCACTAAAAAGTGAGGCAGCTGCACACAGTAGATTGCCTGCTGGCAGTTTCCCCAGCATCGGTTGGGCAGACCATGAGAACGTATGATTTAATCTACAGGCGCCATGTATTTAGTCGTTACTGCCTTGTTTTTGACGAGTCACATGAATCAATGGCTTCCCACATACTTTCCCTCTAACTGAATGCCCGCATTTCAGCATACTTATAATATTCATCAAACAGCTGTCGAATACTATGCATTTGCCCTCTTTCATTAGACTGTCATCCTGCGTCAAAGTTGTTTCGGCCTGTGACGTTGAGGACATATCACCACATTTGAAAGAAATATCACTGCTATCAAGTTCTGATGCGTCGGTGAATGCTGCTGCTGGTTCATTCTGTAATTTCAACATCTGCTACTTAAACATTGATGGGAGAACACAACAATGTCGACAGCTTTTTAGGTGGCAATTTTTTGGCGGGTGTAGATTGTGTGAATTGATCTGCGACTACTTCAGAGTTATCTCCAATACATTCAGTATCATCTTCTTGTGGTGCGGTCGCACTGTAGCAATGGTCCTTTACAACTTTACTGGATTCTCCAGACACATTCATTTCATGTTCTGGCCATTGGACATGAGCATCTCTAGTCTCAACACGCGGCGTCTGAATTAATAGTTCCTCCATAGTGTAAATGGTCTGGCAAGCAACATCTCTCATTCACTTCACTGTCTGTGTATGTATAGTTCGGACACCCACGGGTAACTAGAGGATAGATTGGAAAAGGGATGTTCAGTTTAAACACCAGATAAAGTATAGTACAATTGACTTGAAAAAAACATAAAATAGCAGCACAAAAAAAATTCTAAAGTAATGAACTGTTTGTAACTAACCTTATTTTTGTTTCTTTTCTTTGCAACGTTTTTGACTCGACCTTCAACATCTGCACACTGTTCCTCCGATACGTATCCGCATGTCTCCCCTTCCTCTTGCGCTGCAACGACTATATTTTCTGTATCTGCATAGACAGCACGGAATGAGGCTCCATCGACTCCCTGAAACATAGTATTTTCATTACTGTGTATCAAAATATTGTTAGCATAAAACACACGTGAGGACGAACACACATGTACATCTCAATAGCCAAACGCGATTTAAACATTGTGTGGAACAATCAAACGACAAGTATTCGAGCTCTGATGACCTAGTTCGATGAAGCTGTCAGTATCCATACCTTTGGCTCTGCATGGACTCCCACGAATGATTGTATTGAAGAGGAGGCATCAGCAACTCCCTGAAACACAGTACTTGCGTTAGTATGGTTTTCAATATTGTAAACATAACACACGCTTGGGGTCGACGGCACAGGTACATCTAAAGAGATAACCACAAATGTTGCATTGTGTAAAAGAATCAAGGAATATTTAAATATGATCAGATTTAATCGACTTATTTCTCCGATTTCTTTACATCTGCATCATCTAAATGGGATCTTGTGATTGTAGTGGAAGCTCCATCGTCTCCCTGAAAACACAGTACTTGCATTAATAGGGAAGAAAGTATAGCAAATGGAATCACGTTATATGATCACGCTCGATGGAGCTGTCAGTATCCATACCTCGTGCTGCTGAAGAATATCTAGGGCTGTTGTCAATGTGGTGCGCACTTCCGAAAGCTGTTGCGCCGATTCGTATCCGCATGGTCCCGGTTCCACTGGAATTACTTGAATGTCAGGCTCCGCATCAACTGTGTGGGTTGACGATTCAACAACTGCCTGAAACATAGTATTTGCATTAGTAAGGATTACACCATTGAAAACACAACACACGCTTGGGGTCGACAGCACAGGTACATATCAACGGCTAACCACGAATGAAACATGGTGTAGAACAATCAAACAACAAGTGTTCCAGTCCTGATGATCACGGTCATGGAGCTGTCAGTATCCATACCTCGTGCTGCTGAAGAACATCTAGGGCTGTTGTCAATGTGGTGGACGCTTCAGCATCTCCCTGAAAGACAGTACTTGCATTAGTATGGATGACACTAATTATAACTGAAAACAAACACCAGGGGACGACAACTAAGGTGTATATCAATTGGAAAGCACTAACCAAATAATTGGTAAAATAATCACACGATACATAAAAACTATTACTTGACATGCATAAAACAAGTCTGTAGCGGAATAGCTAAGTATGATTACCTGATACACGCTAGAAGTGGTTGATAACTGCGAGCACGTGACGGAAGTAGAATGTTCTTGCTTTAGATTCAAGGGATAGTCAAGAAGTTGTAAAGGTAAATTATTGTTTGATAAAGAAATGCCAATATTTAAAATTGCCATGTAAGGAGACAGAATACTTGAGTAGTGCGCAATATAGCACAGTTTCCTGTGCCCATATATAGATTTCGTTTGTGCGTTATGAAATCTAAAAATAATATATTGATAAATGTCATTATTCAAAATGCTATACACTCATATCAATGTTGAAAGTATTACAAATTGGAAACAACACCTAAAATATCAATGAATCCATTCGGCTACCTACACACTACCGCAAGGCCTAAAGCTAAAAACGGACACTTGACTCACCAGTGGCGGATTGTGGACGAATAGAGTGGGAATAGCGTTTGCGAGCAATTTTCGTGTCGATCGCCGTTTATTCTTCTTTGTTACCCAAGATGTGGTGTACATGTTTGAGGGAAAGTGCCGGCTGCAGATGCGGTATCGATCACCCCTCTTGTCCTCAAAGACTTGTTGGACTCTACTTTCCAGCTCATCCAGTGGATATCCGCAATGTCTGACCCATTCTCTTATTCGATCAACAGATTTCGGGAATACATGCATTGTAGTGCCTTCAGATTTAGCATGGGTCTTCGAAGGGCAACCGCTAATCGAACAGGCAGGCATTGTTGTAAATTCTGTAAAGTAAATATCAAGATTATTATAAAACCTTGATGAATAAAAATGTCATAAAGTAAATGAACCATACCATGTTCAATGCAAGGTTTGTTTTGGTCGCCGGAACTATACCAGTTCATCATGTGCGGCTTAGTATTTGCATAAGTTACAGAAATGTTTTAAATTATGTGACTAAACTCTGAACATGTGACTCGTCCCTTGGATGTTCTGTCTTGCATGAAAAGGAAACATGCTTACATTATAGACTGGACCCCCGAAGGATGCCATTCGATGACAATTGCCAAAGATGAAAATAAATAGATCTATTGATAGCATAACAATTGAAACTCAAGTCAGTAGCAATGAGACCAGTGACCACAGCTCTATTGGGTACTGTAATAGCAAATAGATTGAAATGTAAAAATGACCGAAATATGACTAGGATACATGGCCTTACCTTGACCAACAAACAGTTGGATTCAGCAGGCCGAGCAGTATGTTGCAGGAGAACAGGTAGATGGCCACAGGTAGCACACTGACGAGTTTGCTCGAAGCGGTCACAGATAGCACGGCGACGAGCAGATTAGCATAGATCTCGGTGCTTCTCGGGTAGAAGGTTCAGGAGTTGACTTGCAAAGCACAAAGATGTTCTCATGAGACATATCAAGTGGTTTACAAAGTATTAGAAACAGTGGTGTGTTTGCGAATGAATGACGTGTGTATGGCGTGGTATTATGTTTATTGCAGGGGGGAGGCCTGTCTCAGGGAGGCCTGCCTGGAGACACGGGGTCTGAGGAGGCCATGTGAGCGATGGCCCCTGGGCGTGGGATACCTTTTGAAGTATACATGCTGGTTGGCACCTTGGCCGTTTGCGCCCGTGACAGCCCCCCATGCCAGCGCTCATCCCCAGGTGCGAACCGCCTTTGATAGAGGGGGTGGGATGGATGGGCCTGGGGCGTGCAGGCAAGTGTGTGGGAGCGAGGGGCCATCAGGCCCCTCTCATCCTTTACTTCTCAGTAGAAACTCGTACCAAGTGCCTCCAGTAGTGGGTTCGCCCCTTGCCCTTATGTGATGTTAACTTTGGATGACATTCGCATAGATGGGAACACTGAGCAGGACACGGAGCATCCATTTTTGTACCCCCTTTCCACTCCATTTTGCTGACCAGGTCTCACTGCGATAGTACAGCGCGCAGAGCACATGGCCCACACCCTCGTTCCCACTCTGACTGGAAAACTCCAGAGGTATTTGCACAGCTAATAAATGTAACACATCACTCTTCCTCTGAGATCACGGTCCTGCATGTGAACCGGCTTGAACCAAGCACATAGCTCGTTCATCTCCACAAACGTGTCCTTGCCCACGCACCCTCGCCAGTGGAAACTTACTGCCATTCTGACCCTGTGTCCCTGCAAGGTATTCTCTTCATGTGCCAGACCACTGACCACGCCATGATGCCCACCTAGCAGATCCCCAACTAACATTAGACCCCTACTGCAGTATATCGTTGCCTATCAATAACAAATGCCACTTACCGGAGATTCTTGTGAGTACAGACCCACACTTCAAACAGTGTATTATAGTGGTCAAGACCCTTCACCTAAGGCCTGTATAATCCAATGTTAATTGATAGTATAGATATGTGACTTTTATAGAGACATAACCGACTGAAAGACTTTGAACAAGTGTTATTTAGTGCATGCATTATTGATAATATATTATGTTAGCTTAGATAGTGACCACCCCGCTTCACAGCGACCTGAACTTCCCCCATTCCGAGCACAGATGTCTGACGTCCATCCTTGAATGGAGACACACTTGATGCATTTAAAAAATCGAAACAACCGTTGTTAAAATATATGTGGTGTTTTATTTTGTATCTTATTTTGATGACACAAAAATACAAGACTTTAAACATTGTACAGTTCAGGTTGCAGCACAGCGCGAGAAAATCCCATGTACTGACCGCTGTCACTCGGGAACGTTTCTCTTATGGCACGAACGGCACAGGCGGGTATCACTCTTCGAACGCGGTGTCCTAGCCTCCCGTGTAGCCACCATGTAAAGGAACGATAGGCCACCAGCCTGTACCACCTGTGAAAAGGAATGAAACAAACTGTTTTTAAATGACCAAGATAAGTTTAATAAATATTTGTTGTCAATGACAATTCTTGTAACTAATGGCATTCTGCTCGGACAAATGCTATCTAGACACTGCACACTATTGAACGACTTTCGTGCGTTACAATGATATGTATATGTAATTTTGGATATAGTAGAAGACCATGAAATGGGAGTGGCATGACAAGCAGAGTATATTTACTCGTTACTCGGATTACGAGGACGAACAGTTGCGCGAAGTTCGTGCATAAGCACCATCATTATCCTCAACACGGACCGTGTGAGGCAGGCTGCCCTGAAGTCTGGCAGCTCGGTGATGCATTGCGGTCGTGGCTCGCCTTCAGAAATGTAGGCCACGCATCCCGAGTTTTCACAGCAGCAGCAGTTCTCGTCCTCGGTTGGCATTCGCTCACACCGATTGCATGTGCACCAGGTGGAAACACCGTCCATGCGACTAGGTCCAGGCTCTTCAGGTGTTGAATCGTCCTCCCAACTGCCGTCCGAAGACCCATCGTTTTCGCGTGTTTCCGTTTCCAGTAGTTCCGAGTATACTCGGGCTCGTACATGTAGGGCATTATTGTAGCCATTGTGTGTAAAACAAACTAAAATAATTTATAGCGGTGGTACTGGTATCTGTTCAGATGGGCTACAAGCAAGGAAGGTAGCTGACCAGAGCACAGAAACGAGTCACAGAATACTCAAAGTAACATAGAGAGAGGAATAGAATCGAAAATCTTCTGCTGTGTGTTGTGAAACAGTCTGTTTATACTTATTGAGGAAAGAGGCGTCCAGCCATTTCCATGGCGACACGTCATTAGCTGAAGCGCAGCGAATGTTGACACGAGACATGCTTTGGCATTGTGAAATGGGCGGTACGCGTCTGCTGATGACAGGCTCAGGGGATATGATTTAGTGCCGCAAAAGCAGGTCAGCCAGGGCGATGGGGGAAATGATAGGATTATCACAAAATGGCAGCTCCCTGATGCCTGTTTTCGCGTGCGTTTAATGGACGAAAACTCGGGTAAGGTCCATAGGAAATTTTTCTAAAATCGAGCGACTTAGGCTTAAAAACACATGGCTGACCCGTAGGGGCAATAACATTTTTTGACCGAACCATTCCTTTAAGAATGTGGATCCTTTTGCATGTGGAATTCCCATGGTTCTGTCTTTTTTGATTTCTCCAGCATGGGGTCTGGCATGGATTCACATGCTCATGAATATTCCCCGTCGTCAGGCTGGGAATCCTCGGTAAAGAAAAATCAGTATCAGTTTCGTTTCTGATCTGTCTTTCGTAGTAGTAACCAATCGCTGATCTCTGCGTCATACTGACCACAGCCAATGACTGCCATCTCCCTAAGCCCCGCCTCTGGCAGCCATCTTCAGATTTTTACCGCACGTTCAAGTGTTGGGATCCTCGTGCTATTGCTCTCGAGCTTTGGTGCTTTTTTCACGCTTTTTCTTAGGAAAATGTTTTCTTTTTTGGTCAAAAGAGCCTCAAGCTCCACCGTTTCTTTATCCGATCAACGGGGACCCATGTTGTTTTCTTCTACGCCCCTCAAGGGTGAAGATTTCGTCGAGCCACGCTTTTGGAGGACTCCAGAAGTTTCTCAGGCCCATCTCGATCATGGCCCAGGAGAAGGGAAGCTCGACGCCGGAAAGCTGTTCAGGGTCTGCCCTGGATGCCAGCTTCAGAATGTTTTTAAGGAGGACGAATACTCCCTTTGCCTCTACTGCCTGGATGAGGACAAGACGCACGTGGAGAAGGACTGTGCGTTTTGCGGCAATATGTCGGAGCGGACCATGAAGGACCGCCATCTGCGTCTTGCCAACTGGCTTGTAGGGAAGAGCCCGTCAGGCGAGAAGAAGAAGAAGTCCGAGCGGTCTTCTAAGACCTTTGAGGGCGCCCCGGCGACGGGGGTCCAACAGAAGGCCAAGCACCGAACGGTCGGGCTCTACGGGCGCCAGGCAGGGCGCATCCTCCCCGGCGCCATCAACCACGAGCCACCGCTCTGGCTCGGGTAAGAGGAAGGCCGAGCACCCGGCGAAGCTCCTGGAGAGACCCCGGTCGAGCTCGAAGGCCCCATCAGAGGGGGAGCGAGGCGGTGACCCTCCCCCCCAAGGAGAAGGCGGTGAGCGCACCTAAGGTGGTGAAAGCCTTGATCCACCTGGCCAAGGCCTCTATCGAGACAGTCGCGGCGGCCCTTGCTCAGCCTGTGGAGGCTACACCAGTGGTGGTGACCTCGGGGCCCAGAGTCTCCCTGCCACCGCGGAGGGAGTCCTCTTTCATGCCCATCGACAGGACCACCGTGAAACCTCAGACGGAGAAGAAAAAGGGGGGGAAGGAGGTCTTAGTGGATTCGGCCTCAACCTCTGAGGAGGAGCTGATCGAAGTCTTAAGCCACGGCGTTGGCGTGGAAGAAGACCAGCCCGTCGGGAGGGACCCCGACGTAGGAGACGACGAGAATGTCGAGGGTGCCGACGAGGCTCCTGACCGCCCGTCGGAATCCCCTCAACCAGTGCCGCAAGACAACTCGGCGGCCATTTTGTTGGCTATACAGTCCTTGTGCTCGGAGATGAGGACGAGATTGCCGTTACCACCAACGGAGGAACCTTTCCCGACAGGGGACCCGGAGCCAGGCCCTTCTGGGAGCCCTCCTCCTAAGAGAAGGATTCATCCTCCACCTCCTTTTCAACCATCGCGCCCTGCTCAGCCCTCTTCCCTGTCCACGACCCGTGGGGATGATACGGGGACTGACACGGCCGCGACTGGCACAGACGACGAGGTTTACGACGATCTCCTGTCGTCACCTCCTCCCCGGGCTTCCCCGCCCGACGAGATTGGATCGTTTCATGCCATGATCGCCAGGGCATCCGAGCTTTTCCAGCTCTGCCCGGAAGAGAAGAAGAAGGAAGGTTTCCTTTATCAACGGCGCGAGACCAAGAGGAAGACGGTCCTCGCTGTACCTCTACTGGAAATCGCCCCCCCTACTGGACTTCTTACCAGACGACAAGAAGGCGGAGGCCCTAGAGATCTTGCAGGAAGGAGAAGTGGTGTGGGACCACGCCATTACGATAGCGACGGACATCGCTGACACTGGATTTCGCCAGTTGGGCAACGGCGTGTGCCTTAGACGGCGTGGATGGCTCAAGGCAACTGACTTCCGTCAGGACATGCCGTTCGACGGGAGCAACCTGTTTGGGAAAACAGTGGACGATTCCCTACAAGCCATCAAGACGGACACGGAGACGGCCCGGGCTCTTGGTGTTCTCCAGCAACGACGGCCGCCCTTTCGGAGCGGCGGAGGCAAGCAGGGTGCCTCCAAAGGTTCCGACGGCAGATTTTCCACCTATCGTCAAGCGGCCAGTTCGTCGTCACAGGAAGCCTACAGGGGACAAGGCAAGTCGGGCGGACCCCGCCGTCGTCGCCAAGGAGGACAAGGCGGCAAAGCCTTGTTGAAGCAGGACTGAACCGGCCGTGGGGTCGGGCCCCCACCGAAGCACCCCGGTGGGAGGCCGGCTGGCGAGCTTCATCAGCGTGTGGGAGTCCATATCCACCGACCATTGGGTGCTGGACGCCCTGGCCCAGGGTCACGCGCTCGAGTTTCTAGAGAAGTGTCATGATCTCTGCTTCCAAAAGGTCAGGGTTTTCCCAACTCCCTTGGAAGCAGATCCATAACCCAGGTTCCGAGTGCCAACCAGTCCCAATTGGGACCTTTTGGACCCAGTCCTGGCGCCAGTGGCACCAGGCTCATAAATATGCCCAGTCCCAGCGCTGGAAGCGCCGGGCTCATAATGCTTGGGTGGACTTACCTGCAGCAGACCATGCTGCTTACTTGCCTGCCAGTTGAGCCTCTGATCCTCTTCTGTTTGGAACTACTTTTCCTGTTGGGTGGGGCAGGAGCCACTCCCTAGATTCAGAACACTGGAACTCTTCTGGAAAGCAGGAACTCTTTTCTTACCTAGGCGTGGCTGTGGAAGGAGACACCTAAGCACTACGGAGGCTATTTAAACCACACCCGATGGATGAATCTTGCTTTGCGTTATTCTGCATCCTCTGCAGCAGAACGCTCATCGTGTCTTCTGCATCTGATCCTGGGCCTAAGGAAAAAGGCTTACCATCATGAATCCAGTCTTCAGCAACACCTATAAAGACAAGAAAGAACAGGTTAGCATTACGGTCTTCAGTGACAGCTCTTCACTTACCTGGTCCATCGGCTGTCACCAACGCCTCGCGCTGCATTCCGGCATCTGAAAGACAAAGGCTTACCTACTCTTCGTGCGCTCCGGAGGTCTTCAAACTGCATTCCGGCATCTGAAAGACAAAAGCTTACCAACTCTTTGCACGCTCCGGAGGCCTTCGGCGCTGCATCCCGCATCTGAAAGACAAAACAAGGTGCGTTTAAAGACATTGGGGAACTTTAATACTCACGTGCCATTACTCCTTTCCACATCTAACCCAGTGGGTATTCCGGCACCCTGCAGCCGCTCCGAACTTGTACCTGCAAAATAAAAAGACAGTTAGAGCGCATCGTGAAGCAGGCAACAAGCGCTTACTTACGTGCTTCCAGGCGCTTCTATTCATCACACGGGCTCCATCTTCAACTCACTTCAGCCCGTCATCCGCCATCGCCGGAAACCTGCAAAACAAGAAACATCATTACTAAAGACTTTAAAGACATTAGAATTACTCGAAACTTACCGTTCGTGCAGTAAACGACGGACAGTAGTCCTCTGAAGTCAAGAGGCCTGCTCCCCTTATCCAGTGAAGAAACTGGTTACAGCACCCTGCCCCGAGGCAGATGGAGAGCACGGCGTTCACTTACCTAAGGTGAGAGCGTTAACCTTTGGGGTTCTACAGGAGAAGAGAAAGGGAAGAAGAGAGAGACATTCAATAACCCAGTTCCTTAATCCCATATTTTCTATCTGCAGACATCTTACCCTTCGAGTCAAACATACAGTGCACAGAGGTCCAGCCCAAAGAGCCAGCCGTGTGTTACACATCACCTTTGAAGATACGGTATACGCCCAGTCAAGACCGGCGCCTCTACGGGAATCAGGTGAGCGTTACAAGAAGTGCCCGCGCGTCCCCCCCGTGGCCAGGAAGGAACATCACGTCCCTCAACTTCTCTTGGAGGTAAAGGCGATGCTCAAGAAAGGCGCCATCGAGCTCGTCCCAAAGAGGCTTCAGGGCTCCGGAGTTTACTTAAGATACTTCCTCGTGAAGAAGAAGACGGGAGGATTGCGTCCCATCCTGGATCTATGACGACTGAACAAATTCATCAAGGCACAGAAGTTCCGGATGGTCACCCTCCAGCACGTCCTGAGTCAACTGGAGGAGGGCGATTTCCTGTCGTCGTTGGATTTGGAGGATGCCTACTTCCATATCCCCATCCTAAAGGGGCACCGAAAGTTTCTCAGATTCGTGGTCCAAGGGCGTCACTACCAGTTCAGAGCCCTTCCCTCCGAATTGAGGTCGGCACCCAGGGTGTCGACCAAGTGCCTCGCACCGGTGGCGGCGCGGCTGCGCCTGTAGGGGATCTACGTCTACCCCTACCTGGACGACTGGCTCATCCAAGCAAAGACAAAGGAGCTCGCCGCGGAGCACACGGCGAGGACCGTCCGACTACTCACGGACCTGGGATTCTCCATAAACTACGCCAAGTCCCACCTGGTGCCCGCGCAAGACGCACTGTTTCTGGGAGCGAAGCTCGACACAGTGGCGCTTCTGGCCTCTCCGTCGGAGGAAAGGACGAGGGCCATCTTGGGCAAGGTGCAGCGGATGCTTGTTGCGGACGCGGCCCGGGTGAGGTCCATCAAGTCCCTCCTCGAAATGATGTCTTCTTGCATTTATCTCATCCGCCTGTGCAGGCTTCGGATGCGCCCGTTACAGGAGTTCCTGGACGCTCGCTGGATCCAGACGATGGGCAGCTTCGAGGACAGGATCACACTCAACGAGAGCTTCCGACGAGCGATCCGGTGGTGGGGCACCTGCGCGCATCTGACGGCGGGCATGGACTTCCAGACCCCGGCCACCAGAAGACAGTGACCACGGATGCCTCCCTGGAAGGGTGGGGAGCGCACACCAAAAATCTGCACGCGAGGGGCCTTTGGCTGCCGACGGAGAAGTCCCTCCATATCAATGTCCTGGAACTCCGTGCAGTGTTTTGGGCCCTCAGGTCCTTTCTTCCGCCCTTCGAGGGCAAGGTGGTGAGGATCTTCACCGACAACACCACCACCATGTTCTACATCAGGAAGCAGGGCGGTACCAGATCCCCAGCCCTGTCCAAGGAGGCTCAGGATCTGTGGCATTGGGCCGTCGCCCAAGGGATGTTTCTGGTGCCGTTTCATCTGGCAGGAATAAAAAACACCATCGCTGACTCGCTCAGCAGAGAGCTGCGCTCGTGCCACGAGTGGGAACTACGACAGGATCTAGTGGACCACCTCTTCCGACGGTGGGGCACACCCCAGATCGATATGTTCGTGACGGCGACGAACTCCAAGTGCCGGAGGTTCGCCAGCAGGTTTCCCCAGCCGAGGAGCATGGGCGATGCTTTCTCGTTCCCCTGGGAGGGCCTGTTCCTATATGCGTTCCCTCCATTGCCGCTGCTGATCCGGCTCATCAACCAGCTCAAGAGGTCACGGTGCAGGATGATCCTCGTCGCACCTGCGTGGCCGAGGCAGATATGGTTCCCGGATCTTCTGGACTTGTCAGCGTCCCCGTCAATGAAGCTGCCAGTGGACGCAGATCTTCTTGCCAGGGAAGGAGGCGCCATCCTCCATCACGACCCGAAGTCGTTGAACTTGCAGGCCTGGCTTCTGCAGCGTTAGAGTTTGGAGGTTACGACATACCGGCCGACTGCAGAGAGGTTCTTGCAAAGGCCAGGGCGTCCTCAACTCTTAAATGCTACGGACACAAATGGAAGAGGTTCTCTGTCTGGTGCCACGCACAGAAGATTAACCCTCTACGGATTACGGCTCCTCAAGTACTGCCGTACCTGCTGACGCTGGCCAAGGCTGGACTGGCGCACGCTGGATCAAGATTCATCTTGCTGCGATCTCCCGATACACCAGAACCACGGGACGGACGTCTTTGTGGTCTCATCGTCTGGTGAAAGAATTCATGATGGGACTGTTCAGATCGTTCCTGCCGGTGAAGGCCCCGGCCCCGGCGTGGGAGCTCAACGTGGTGCTGACCAAGCTCATGGGACCTCCGTTCGAGCCTCTGCACTCAGCTCTGTTGAAGTTCTTGTCGTGGAAAACAGCGTTTCTTGTGGCCATTACCTCCGCACGACGGGTGGGAGAGATCCAGGCCCTTTCCTGCAAGCCCCCGTACTTGACTTTTCACGACACGAGGGTAGTGCTCAGGACGCACCCCTCCTTCATGCCCAAGGTGCCGTCGGACTTCCACCTCAACGAACCCTTGGTGTTGCCTGTTTTCTTCCCGTCGCCTTCGTCGCTGGCTGAAAGGACTTTGCACTCGCTGGATGTGGCTAGAGCGCTGAAGTTCTACGTGGACTGCACGAAGAGTTTTCGGAAGAAGTCACAACTTTTTGTGAACTTTGGACCTATCAATCAGGGGAAGGCTCTCTCGAAGGCTTCCATTTCCAGATGGCTCTCCGGCTGTATCATGTACTGTCATCGGTTGGCAAACCGGCCGCTGCCTGGCCGTCCGAGAGCCCATTCCACCAGTGCGATCGCAGCTACCACGGCGTTCCTATCTGGTGTGCCCTTGCTGGACATCTGCAGGCTGCTACGTGGAGGTCGACGCACACCTTCACGAAATTCTACTGCGTCGATTGGGATTCCAGGGAGCAGTCCAGGGTCGGCCAAGCAGTGCTGCGCAACCTGTTCGCCTAAGGTGAGCCTGGTGAGGAGGTAAGAATTGCTTAATGTTGAGTTTTGGATGTAATGCTTAATGTTGAGCCTTTTCCACCTTCCGTGGTTGTGCCTGTGTGTACTGATATGTATTCTTTTATTCATGAGCATGTGAATCCATGCCAGACCCCATGCTGGAGAAGGAACAAGTTACTTACCTGTAACTGTTGTTCTCCAGCATGGGTCTGGCATGGATTCAGATGCAAACCCTCCCGCCTACCCCTCTGCGGCTCTTCACTTGGTCATACGGCCACTTCACGTGCTACCAAATCTGAAGATGGCTGCCAGAGGCGGGGCTTAGGGAGATGGCAGTCATTGGCTATGGTCAGTATGACGCAGAGATCAGTGATTGGTTACTACTACGAAAGACAGATCAGAAACTGATACTGATTTTTCTTTACCGAGGATTCCCAGCCTGACGACGGGCAATATTCATGAGCATGTGAATCCATGCCAGACCCCATGCTGGAGAACAACAGTTACAGGTAAGTAACTTGTTCCTTCTCTGGCCCACAGGGGCCTACCATTAAAGGTTACCTGGCGGCGCTGTCCCTATTTAAGCGCTCGTCTGAAGAGTGTTCCTATTTTAAAATTCCTTTTAATTTCTCAGTTTCTGAAAGGGCTCACTAATGTGTTCCCTCCGTCACCTTTCCAGGTGCCGGGTTGGGATTTGAACCTTGTTCTCAAGTTTCTGATGGGTGCTCCGTTTGAGTCTTTGCATTCATGCCCTTTGAGACCGTTAACTCTTAAAACTGTATTTTTGGTTGCGGTCACTTCCGCTCACAGAGTGAGTGAGTGAGTTACAGGCACTTTCAGTTAAGCCACCATTCACTGTGTTTTATAAGGACAGGGTTGTCCTTAGAGTTCGTCCTTCTTTTCTTCCGAAGGTGGTGTCGGAATTTCATTTAGGCCAGAAGGTTGTTCTTCCGGCATTTTATCCTCCTCCACATCCTGGTAAGGAAGAGGAGAGGCTCCATAGGCTTGATCCTAGGAGAGCGTTAAGCTTTTATATTTCACGCATGTCCCGGGTCAGAGTGGATGATCAGCTCTTCATTGGTTATGCTGGAAAGCGTTTGGGTCAAGCTGTGACGAAACAGACTTTGTCTCGCTGGATTATTTTGGCTATCTCTGAATGTTACCGCTTGACGGGTAAGGACCTTCCAGTCGGCTCCTGGGCCCATTCTACCAGGGGTATGGCTGCCTCTACTGCCCTGCAGAGGGGTGTTCCTATTCGCAACATCTGTGATGCAGCCACCTGGGCTTCGGTACATACTTTTGTACGTCACTATTACCTCGATTCCATCCGGGGGCAGGATCTGGCCTTTGGCAAGGCGGTCCTTTTGATTGGGCATGCTAAATTTCTGTTTTCTAAATTCTTTACCCACCTCCTTGCATTGGTACTGCTTTGGGAGTCTGTCATAGATATGGAATACGTCGGAGGACCCAATCCCCTCGAAGAACAAGTTACTCTCTTACCTGGTAACGTTCTTTCGATGGGATGGTCCGACGACATATTCCATATCGCTCCCTCCCTATATTCCCTGCTGCAGAATTTCTTATGCGATTGCAGCTTAGGTTTCCGCAAGGCTTTGTGTGTCGGACTGGCAGAAGACTGGTGGCACACGTTCTGGGAAAAAATTACAACTGAGGCTATGGGCGTCGTGCGTCCTACTTATAACATCCAGTGACGTCGACCGTCGGAGGAGGTCCTCGAGGGCGGCGTATCGACGTAATCGATGCAGGACGCAGACGCCGAAGATTTTCTGAAGCGGCACAGCTGTGGTGATTACTGTCATAGATATGGAATACGTCGTCGGACCATCCCATTGAAAGAACATTACCAGGTAAGGGAGTAACTTGTTCTTCTTAATCGCACCATACCCTTAATTCTGTAGCAATGGACTTTCTAGATGGGGTGAACTCGCTGTGTTGCTAGTTAAACTCAGGAACTCATTTTCTTTCCCTAGAGGATACCTAACTTTTCACAGTTTAATAGGAACCTTAAGTACCACAGGAGATCACTGGCATGTTTTATATGCTCATTGAGGCTCTTCTTGCACTATGGCATGAAAATCCTACTGTTGAAGTATATATGCATTCTGTCCTCATTAAGGCATACTTGTACTGCTTGGAGCATGATGCATAACAGCAGTAATCATAAATATTGTGCCATGTTGCGCCAACATTGCGTATTTGCCTGTGTGGTTATGCCTAGCACAGATCCCTCTCCGCACATGCTGCACGACCTACCCACCAGTCCATTTGTTCCCCCCGATGGGGTGGGAACATCAGCTATTGTCTGAGGCTCTTCGAATGCTACATTTATTTGTTACATTTTTTTCCTTGCATTCAAGCCCCACCAGTTGTGTTTAGACCTTGCATTTTGTTTGACAAGGCGGACATGAAAATCGACCCTTTGTGTTTGCAATGTTTAGGGCCTGATTATTTCTTGCAGGATTACACTGGTGTGATGCATTTTTAACATTTTTTTAAATTGTTATTCACCAGTGAAGGCATTCGAAGGATTTGAGGTAAGTTGGGTTTTTGCTTTCACAGGTGTACTGGTAAGGTGAGTCGTTCCCGACAACTCACTAACACAGGCGGGGATCTCAGGCCCTATATCATGCTGTTATGTACAAGGTGCCAGCAAAGCAGCTGATGGGCCTATGAGACCTGACACTGGGAGGAATCATCAATTCTGAGGTGCCGAATCGGGAACCTTTTATTGGCCACAGGATCCTTCTCTACCACTGTATGCTTCCCCATCATTAAATATTCCCAAGCATTCCTCAAAGGTGCATAGTTGGTCCCATACACTTGCTTGGGGTTTCAAAAATGGGAGGCCATATGGAGGCTTCTTCTGACTCTCCTAAGAGACAAAAGACGAAGACACTTTCCCCAACTGGTGGACCCTGTACCCTCACACTTTGTGTGAGGCACCGTTTTCCACAGGGACTGACTACCTTTTCAATAGACACAAACCACTTAATCCATGACAGTAAGGACACATTCCTCAAAAGGGACAAGCCTGCCATACCGGTGTATTTCACATTCCTCTACGGACTTGAGTTTCCACCTATCAATTTACGCTTGAATTTCAATTGAAAGTTAATTAATTGGTGCCAACTCCAATAGCCATTTTTCCGTTGACCACATATTCCACACTGTAGAGACTACCAGACTCCACTGTAGTGTAATCAAGACTGCATTCAGCTTTGACTCATTATCAGTCGGACAAATCACTTAGTTGTAGATGAGATCCACTGACCAGAGCAACTGTTTCTAATATACATATCACACCTCCTGAGGTTTTGATAGCGCAGTTGTTTCTGCTTGTTCCATCCTCTATTTGCAGCGGCACTTCCCCTAGTGCCACCTTTGCAGCTTCTGCATGGAGAGGCTTCACAACCATCATGGGCACAGCCTGTTTCCCCATTAGAGCCAGACACTCCCCCTACCTTCTCCTCAGACACAAGTGAGTGACCTTCACATGTTTGAGGACACTGCAGTAAGTTCTTACCCTCTGTAAACAGGGAAGGTATGCTGAATGATATGCAATACCTGGAAGTCCAGACATTGGAACAGAGCAAGACCGGTGTTGGAGCAGCTGACCTGTCATTGTAACCAGGGAGACCTGTCATTCCCTTGTAACCCGATTTTGAAGGAGCAAAGAAAATAGAGATTCCAAACTGGTGATAAACAGAAAACTGGATGTCGAATACAGAACCTAGGGAGAAGAGCTAATCTTCATGGTGGCAAGTCAGCCTGCAGAAGTAATTATGGCCTCAGCTCAGAGCAGGTGCTACTCCGCAACCTCTTTGGTGACCACTTGCACACACTAATCTCCCCAAAAAGCACTGCATGCCATAGGCAAAGAGGTTTTTCTCAACAGCACTCTCCACCTTGTGCAGTCCAACGCGGATACCATCCTTTTGCCTGTAATTTGAAGCATTGGCAGGTGTTAGGAATACATCTCGATCCTTGTGGCTCAAGTGGAAAAAGCACCATAATCATCTTTCTCGACATCTTCCAAGATGGTTTTTCAAAATGGCGCGTTTTGCCTTACGACTGTGTTCTATTTATGTCACAAAACAGAACAGTCAGGTGCGTCGCTACAGCGCTCTGTAGTTTCCACTGCTTCAGTGAATTTAATTTATTCCTCGTAGCCCTTCTATTCCGTGACCGCAATAGCGGTTACTTTCTACTCATTCTTCCTCTTTCCTTCTGTTCCTTGTTCACGTTCGGTTACGCTCCTTCTTTCATCCTCCTCGGTTGCCTTGCTTCTGCCTTCTCTCTTTGAGCCCTCTGCTAGTTCTTATCATCTGCTACCATATTATTACCTTATCTCTGTTCCGCACTTTTGCCGGATTACTTTTTCTTATTTTCTGTTCTGTCTTTTTCTCAGCCTTTTCTCTCCTTCCTTTCAGTCTAATCTAATCTAATTCCATTACAACCTGCTTCCTGCTGGAATCATCCTTATCCATTCACTACTTACCTGGATACTCTTTACCTTCAGGATTACAGCTGTGCTGAACGTCAAACTACTTATTTTGACCACATTCATCCTGCAATTCATACTCTTGTCTCCATCAGAAAACCTCGACTATCCTGACATCCGAAACCTGGTTTTCTTCCCCTTGAGGGTTTCCCGAGGCCGCTGCCCGCAGGTTGCACGAAGTCCTGGTCATCCAGGCTTCTGAATACCTTGTGGGACTCCATCCATGAACTGCAACCACAACCACTTCTGCGTGCTACTGAACCGTGAGTTTTTCCTTGATTGCTAATAGCAGGACAATATGAAGTTTGTGCTAGATAGACAGGAATCATTTCAGCTGGCAGCTAGTAAGCAGGTTTATGGCTATACAAGAGTCTGCTGCAGACCATGTTGGCACTCCCGTCAGAGGAAGGTGCATGTAGATCTGCTTGACTGAAAAGAACAAAATGGGTGTCAGAAGAGCAGCATAAAGTAGGATCTTTCCCGCTTGGTCAGTTTTCTGATTTTGAAAGGAAAAGCTGCAGAGAATCAAAAGAAAAACAGAGCCCACTCAGGACCATGTCACTCTAGGCCATTAGTACAAAATTCTGATATCAACTCTCCTAACATTCTAATAGACGGGGAAATAGGCTGAGGCCTACAGGGATGTAGTTTGAATTGGAATCTCGGGACTGAAAAAGCAGAGCTCGATTTAACCTCCTCAGCTCAGTCAAGTATGAGACAGCCTGCGATGAAGGGTTTCTTCTGCTTCTTTTCTGCTACCAGTCAAAGAATTGGAATTCCAGTACCAAAGGAGCATACAACCCCAAGATGGGTCATAGAGTCCCACTTCAGCCAAAATTGGCGAACAATGCCAACAGATCCTCGGATAATGTATGTGGCTTCAAAGGGTTTTTGTGTTCCTCTAACCAGTCTTTCGTCCACACATCCCATTAGTGCCTCAAACTACTTTCATTGGTGCGCCATTCAGAGATCTTTATATTTCATCAGATAGGAACAGTAGAGGGGTCCCTTTCCTACAGAGCTTCAGATACAGTTTTACTCTGCAATCTTTTTGGTTCCAAAAAGATTAAACAGGGTTGCACATGATTCTCAACTTTTTGGATTTCAAAGCTTTCCCTCGAAAGGAGAAGTTTAAGATGGACACGTTCAGGTCCTCTCTTGCCTACAGCAAGGAAACTGGTTATAAGCCTTGGACCTGCAGCACATCCACATGCTACATCCTATTTCGTCCCACTTTCTTCATCTTTTACAACGCTTACACAGTGGCTCAATTTCAAAGTGCTAACCATCGTCTTCAGTATAACCATTGGGATTAATCTGAAAACTGTTAGGGGGCACAGGGTTCCCCAACAATGGCATCCAAGATTTGTAAAAAATACTATTGGACTGCACAGATGACAGTGACAAATGATTGGTAGCATATAAACAAAGTGAATTGTGGGTAGAGATGCACACCACTTCTAATTCGTTCGTTAGTTCACCAATAGTTAGCTCTAAGATGTTAACTTAACAATGACAACAGTACTTGAAAATCTACTTAAGGGCCACCCAGATAGTAAAGTGCTACCTTTACTGCAAAAATGATGAGACCTGGGAAGATTCACTGCACTAACACGGTGAATAAACTGTGGCACAGCAAATGGCAAAAGAATTACACTCGTTTGTTTGAATATCAAAGTTTTCAATGATTCCAAAAAATGCAAACATTCAGTTTCTTTGTTATATAAATCATATCTGTGTATTTTTCAACATCATACGCCAGTATTGTTCCTAGAACATTCTTATCAAATATTATATCTCAGATAATTTTTCTCAAAAAACACAATACTGCTCTTTGTAGTTCCCCTGAAATTAATTATAGAAAAAAACTAAATCAGTGTTCCATGGAAATATGTTTAAATTCAAGTGCTAAAACAAGTATAGGTGCTATGTTGCACTAACCTTAGTGCTGGACTTGGAGTTCCAGATGCTGTAAACATTGTAGAGGGACAACTCATGTACAATAGTCCAGCGGTTGCTTAGCAACCAAACCCGAGATGACAGAGAGGAGCATAGGAACTTAGCGTTCACCCAGCCCCGCCGTGGTACGGAAACAAAATTTAGGTAAATCTTTACACGCCATTTAGTTTTAGCGTATTTAAATATACTGAGTGAGATACAAGGCTTGACATTCTGCATTATGAACATCTACAGGGATTCAGCAAGACCCACACTTACCGACGACTAGATCCAGCTATGAAGTAAAAAAAGTCTGCATATAACTAGCATGGAGAGCTGACCGACACACAGGTAGGCAGTGTCATCGCAGACTGTACATATTGAAGTAACAGAGTAGCTCTAACACCCCCTAAACATAATTGTTGCACATTTTGCAGGACATTGTCCTCATAATCCTCCAGGAAGACGGGAACCTACCTGTGACCCGCAACTGACCCAGAAAGTTTTACCACAACTACTGGGCGAGGGTAAGCATATTATTTGTTACCCTTAATGAGAAGTAAGACAGACTGATTCCAGTGTGGCGTTAGGGGGACCCAGCGCTATTTTTTGGTGACTGGTCCCCCTGCCCCACACACATTACGAACTTTATGTTGATACTGATATGCATATATATTGCAGTGACAACATAATCTTGAAGATTAGAGACATCCGGACTGCACTCCAAGTCCAGCACTAAGGTTAGTGCAACATAGCACCTATACTTGATTTAGCACTTGAATTTAAACATATTTACATGGAACACTGATTTAGTTTTTTTCTATAATTAATTTCAGGGGAACTACAAAGAACAGTCACCCAATATTTAAACCTAAACATATTTTTATGTAATGTAAAATATCCCTGTTGTAACTTTGTTACTAATAACCTCTGATGTACAGCACTCCACTGTTTCTCAAAGCTAGGTATGTGCTTCATAAATACCCAAAATGAAATAATTAAAATGCCATAAATCATCAGGGAACCTACAAAAGAAGTGGAAGATTGATACTGGGGACATCTAAGAGGGATTTTAATGGCGCTTAAAGGCATGGTCTAGTAAAAAATGTTATTGTCCCTACGGGTCGGCCATGTTTTTTTAAGCCCAAGTGGCTCGATTTTAGAAAACTTTCCTATGGACCTTACCCGAGTTTTCGTCCATTAAACACACGCGAAAACAAGCACCAGGGAGCCGCCATTTTCTGATAATCCTATCTTTTCCCCGATCGCCCTGGCTGACCTGCTTTTGCGGCACTAAATCAATTCCCCCGCCCCTGAGCCTGACTTTATCAAAACATTCATATTCCCCGCCTCTCCCCGTGACGTTACTGTGCTGCGTAGGCAAACGCGCCCAGTCGTCTTCTACGCGACTCCTCACAGAACCCGGAAACCAACACAGATCAACTCACAACACAGCGCGCCACAATTCGGAATATGAAACTGTACTTTAAAATGAAACAGCAACACGGTACATTTGGTAAAGTACATTTATTTGACATTAAATGTTTAGAGAATATTCAGCAATTGACATATGAACTCCGGAAGCCATTTATTTTCTTTTATCTGTATCCGCAATAACTGTTCCATTTCATCTTGAGTCACGCGCTGTTCCTTTATGGTACACAGGGTGTTCATTTTCGTAAAAAGAATCACTTTGGAAGCACGGTGAACCGCAAGGCTGTTCCATCAACTAGGCACTAGTCCAGCCAAAAGGTTCATATGTTGCTTCTAGCCACTAGTACAGCGTAAGGGCATGTGGGCCCTTGGCGATCGTCCCATAATATGGTGACCGTGCTCCAATTGTTGACACGAAGCTGCAGGTGTCTGCTGAAGAATCCATCCGCCAATGTCTCAAACAGATGGCAGTGGCAGAAAGGGATCAAATACCTGTTATGAAAACAAAAAAATGATAATTAGTCTCGCTAGTCGAACTTCATTAATATTACTCATTTTATTTATTACGGCCGATCAGAAACTATTTGCTTGCAAGGATAGTTCAATGGAGTATGTTCGTCTCTAAAATCAATGCGAAAAGTAATGAGATAAATCGAGGCCAACACACGATGATAAACGACAGTCTACATGCGTGAGGAATGATATGATATATGATATGGCATGTGTAACGCGCCTATACTCAAGTGTTTCTAGGCGTGAAGAGGCAGGTGGGGAACAAGGGCAGACAGACAACGATCCTACTAGGCCAGGTGTCTTTCTGATCGCGCATGGGGAAGGGCTGTACATGGTTAGTTGAATACAAATTAAATAATAGGGCCAGCTGGTGGCAAGTGCAAGGTAATTGCCGGGAGAAGGGGCTGAAGGATACAGATACAGTGCTGTAGTGCAGGTAGGCAGTGCAGGGAAAAGTGGCTGGGCCAAGGACCAAGATCGGTGAGACCAGAGGACCTGCATGCCCATGTGCCCACTACGAACAGTTTTACTTGCTTTTCCTAGCTCTTCATTCATTCATTTATTCATGCATCCATTCATTAAATCTTCATTCCGGTATAAAAGCGTGTAAAGATTTACTTACATTATATTTGAAATTTCCATTGTGTCTCTTCGTAATGCAGTCTGTAAAACGGACCGTGCTCTTGACAATGATTTTTCGTATACTGACCTAAAATGAAACTCGGTCTAGTTTCTGAATTTTCTGCTTTATCGTCTCTTACGTTATTGCGCACTCCCTTCAAATGTAGTTCTTTCGGCATGGTCCCTGTCTCAAGGTCAAAAAACAATAGACCCTTCTACTTCCAGTGCGACTTGTGGGCCTCATCTGGGCGCTGCCCTTCGCATTCTTTATTTGCAACATCACATAGTATAGGCATCTGTGAGAACTTGAAGCTTAGAATCCGTCTATGTAGTGCGCCTCAATGTGCAAATGCGAACTGGCTTCTCTCCCAAATGCCACGGCCCGCTTGGCTGGCGCGTTCTAAGTGCCCCAATTTTGTCCCCGTTGTCTGCGAGCTTTGCAGCCCAAATTGAGACATTTAATTTTTGGCAGAAGGTCAGGGAAAGTATAAAGTACCACAGGAGTTGAGCTAAAAGTGAGATTTATTGTTTGTTTGTTTGTTTTATTATTTGCAATACGCAAGCCTCCCCTCCGTTAACAGTGCGCAGCATTTACATTTACATGAGATGAGACATGAGAAAAATATATACATACACATATGTGAGGTGAATAGAGAGAATTCAAAGACGACACCCAGCTTGTTCGCCACCCATGATGGTGAAGGTAGGGGTTAGGTTTACAGGTACACTGTACAATAACATTTATTTACAAAAAGACAATCGTATTGCAATTATTTAAACCGGGATTTGTACTTCACAATCAGCTGTGCTTCGGGTGGGCATGGCACAGTCGCAATGTTCGGTGGCAATGGATCACTGCTCTGCACAGAAACGTCCAAAATTCCATATCTGTGCTTCTCTAACACAGCAACAATAAGGCCTTTCACAAAGTCGAACTGCATTTCATCATAGACTGGTTTGATCACCCATTGCTTACTTTGTTTTAAAAACACCTTAGTGTAGCGAGGCATCCTTACTTTACCCCTAGTCCTAGATTGTTCACGTCCGACATTGCTTTTATGGGCCAAGACCGCTAGTAGAGTGCGATGTTTCATGCCCCGAAAGCTAAAATGCAAGCGCTTTGGCCTGTACTTTAGGCACATATTGTGGAACACCTCCAAATCTCCTGTGTGACAGAATTCTGTCAGTCCTCTCAAATCTCTTGATAGAGTTTTGTCGAAAACAATCTTCTCAATGGCTTTGTGTGTCGGTGAAGATGGAATCAACCACTTCTTCTTCCATGCCTCCTCTGGGGACAAAGGGCCATGTTCACATTGGTGGAAATGTTAATTTGCTGTCCAGCGGTGAACGTTGGTACAGTGGTGCATCAGTGACCGCCATTTTTCAAGTAGTATTTCCACTGACCCCTCAAGTTTTTGAGCTCCACCAAAGATGGTTGGTGATGGAATGTGACCACTGCAAAATACTTTCAAAACCTTTTTTTTTCCCTGCAGCCGAGATTTTCTTATTGATTGATTTAGCAAGATGCCATACGTCAAATTGATGTTTAATATGTGGGAACTGCTCTCTCATTGTCTTGGCAATTGAAACGTGTCTATCCGTGGCTATGAGGTCGATGTGCATTCCCCTCGATTGTAGATATTCCACTGATTTTATAAAACCTAGTTTCTCCATGGCCACGGAGGATGTACATTGTGTTACCTGCACGACCACCAAACTCACAATTTTCTTACTATCCATGTCCTGAAAGTGGTAGGTGCAGTACTTGGCAGAAAATCCAGGGCTGTCGCACTGTCCGTCGCCGGCTAGCCTGAAACCTTTGCCTTCGAATGTACTTGCTTGAGACAATTGTTCAATTTTCCAAGCATCACTAATGGCCGGAAACAGATAATCACGTTGGTATGTGTAGTACAGCGCTTTAGAAATGAAATGGAGTCCCACAAACTGAAAGAAAGCCTCTAACTTTCTAAAACTGGAGCCACTAAAAAGTGATGCAGCTGCACACAGTAGTTTGCCTGCTGGCAGTTTCCCCAGCATCGGTTGTGCAGACCATGAGAACCTATGATTTAATCTACTGGCGGCATTTATTTTGACGTTACTGCCTTTTATTTGATGAGTCACATTAATCAATGGCTTCCCACATACTTTCCCTCTAATGGAATGCACACATTTCAGCATACTTATAATTTCCATCAAACAACTGTTGAATACAATGTATTTGCTCTCTTTCATTAGACTGTCATCCCGCGCCACGTTGTTTCGGCCTTTGACGTTGTGGAGATTTCAACACATTGGAAAGTAATATCGCTGATATCAAGTTCTGATGCGTCTATGGATGCTGCGGCTGGTTCATTCTCTGTCATTTCAACATCTATTACTTCAACATTGATGGGAGAACACAACAATGTCGACAGGTTTTTTGGTGGCAAATTTTTGGCGGGTGTAGATTGTGTAAATTGATCTGCAACTACTTCAGAGCTATCTTCAATACATTCAATAACATCTTCTTTTGGTGGTGCGGTCGCACTGTAGCTATGGTCCAATGCAACTTTGCTGTAGTCTCCAAACACAATTAATTCATGTTCTGGCCATTGGACATGAGCATCTCGAGCCTGAACATGCCTCGCCTCAATTAATAGTTCCTCCATAGTGTACACGGTCTGGCAAGCCACATCTCTCATTCGCTTCACGGTCTGTGTGTGTATAGTTCTGACACCCACGGGTAACTGGAGGAGAGATTGGAAAAGGGATGTTCAGTTTAAACACCAGATAAAGTATAGTACAATTGACTTGAAAAAAACATAAAATAGCAGCACAAAAAGAATTCTAAAGTTATGAACTGTTTGTAACTAACTTTATTTTTGTTTCTTTTCTTTGCAACGTTTTTGACTCGACCTTCAACATCTGCACGCTGTTCCTCCGATACGTATCCGCATGTCTCCCCTTCCTCTTGCGCTGCAACGACTATATTTTCTGTATCTGCATAGACGGCACGGAATGAGGCTCCATCGACTCCCTGAAACATAGTATTTTCATTACTGTGTATCAAAATATTGTTAGCATAAAACACACGTGAGGACGAACACACATGTACATCTCAATAGCCAAACACGATTTAAACATTGTATGGAACAATCAAACGACAAGTATTCGAGCTCTGATGACCTAGTTCGATGAAGCTGTCAGTATCCATACCTCTGGCTCTGCATGGACTGCCATGAATGGTTGTATTGGAGAGGAGGCATCAGCATCTCCCTGAAACACAGTACTTGCATTAGTATGCTTTTCAATATTGGAAACGCAACACACACTTGGGGTCGACGGCACAGGTACATATAAAGAGATAACCGCAAATAATGCATTGTCCAAAAGAATCAAGGAAAATCCAAATATGATCACATTTCATCGACTTATTTCAACGATTCCTTTACATCTGCATCATCTAAATGAGATGTTGTGATTGTGGTGGAAGCTTCGTCGTCTCCCTGAAACACAGCACTTGCGTTAATAGGGAAGAAAGCATAGAAAATGGAATCACGTTATATGATCATGCATGATGGAGCTGTCATTATCCATACCTCGTGCTGCTGAAGAATATCTATGGATGTTGCAAATGTAGTGCGCACTTCCGAAAGCTGTTGCGCCGATTCGTATACTTGAATGTCAGGCTCTGCATCAAGTGCAGGGGTTGACGCTCCATCAACTGCCTGAAACATAGTACTTGCATTAGTGAGGATTACAATTGTGAAAACATAACACACACCTGGGGTCGACAGCACAGGTACATATCAACGGCTAACCACGAATGTGTAGAACAATCAAACGACAAGAATTCCAGCTCTGATGATGATGCTCGATGGAGCTGTCAGTATCCATACCTCCTGATGTTGAAAAAACATCTAGAAATGTTGTAGATGTGGCGGACGCTTCAGCATCTCCCTGAAAGACAGTACTTGCATTAGTATGGATAACACTAATTATAACTGAAAACAAACACCAGTGGACGATAACTAAGGTGTATATCAATTGGAAAGCAGTAACCAAACATTCGGTAAAATAATTACACGATAGAATAAAACTATTACTTGACATGCATAAAACAAGTCTGTAGCGGATTAGCCTAGTAAGATTACCTGATACGCGCTAGAAGTGGTTGATAACTGCGACCACGTCAAGGATGTAGAATGTTCTTGCTTCAGATTCAAGGGATAGCCAAGAAGTTGTAAAGGTCAATTAATGATTGATAATGAAATGCCAATATTAAAAATAGCCATGTAAGCCGACAGAATACTTGAAAATGCTCAATACAGCACAGTTCCCTGTCCCCATATATATATACATTGCGTTTGTGGGTTATGAAATCGAAAAAGAATATATTGATAAATGTCATTATTAAAAAAACTATACTCCTATCAATATCGAAATTATTACAAGGGATAGAACACCTACAATACCAATTAATCCATTCGGCTACACACTACCGCAAGGCCGAAAGCTAAATCCGGACACTTGACTCACCGGTGGCGGAATGTGGACGAATAGAGTGGGAATAGCGTTTTCGCGCAACTTCCGTGTCGTTCGCCGTTTATTCTTCTTTGTTACCCAAGAAGTTGTGTACATGTCCAAGGAAAAGTGCTGGCTGCAGATGCGGTATCGATCACCCCTCTTGTCCTCTAAGACTTGTTGGACTCTACTTTCCAGCTCATCCAGTGGATATCCGCAATGTCTGACCCATTCTCTTATTCGATCAACAGTTTTCGGGAATACATGCATTGTAGTTCCTTCAGATTTCGCATGGGTCTTCGAAGGGCAACCGCTAATCGAACAGGCAGGCATTGTTGATAAATCTGAAAAGTAAATATCGACATTATTATACAATCTTCAAGAGTAAAGATTTGATACAAAAGTAAATGAATCATACAATGATCAAAGCACGGTTTGTTTTGGTCGGAGGAACTTTACCAGTTCATTATGTGCTGCTTAGTATTTGCATAAGTTGCAGAAATGTATAATTGATGTGACTGAAATCTGAACATGTGACTCGTCCCTTGGATGTTCTGTCTTGCACGAGAAGGAAACATTCTTACATTATAGACTGGACCCCCGAAGGATGCAATTCAATGACAATAGACACAGATGAAAATAAATAGATCTATTGATAGCATAGCAATGGAAACTCAAGTCAATACCAATGAGACCAATGAACATAGCACTATTGTGTACTCTACTCGAAAATAGATAGAAATTTAAAAATCTGCGAAATATGACCAGGATACATGGCCTTACCTTGACCAACAAACAGTTGGATTCAGCAAGCAGAGCAGTATGTTGCGGGAGAATAGGTGGATGGCCACAGGTAGCGCACTGATGGGTATGCTCGAAGCGGTCACAGAAGTTCACGGATAGCACGACGACGAGCAGATTAGCATAGATCTCAGTGGTTCCCAGGTAGCATGTTCAGGAGTTGACTTGCAAAGCACAAAGATGTTCTCATGAGACATATCGAGTGGTTTTTAAAGTATTAGAAACTGGGGTGTGTTTGTGAATGAATGACGTGTGTATGTCGTGGTATTAGGGGGGCGGCCTGCTTCAAGGGGAGGCCTGGCTGGAGACACGGGGTCTGAGGAGGCCATGTGACCGATGGCCCCTTGGCGTGGGACACCTATTGAAGTGTACATGCAGTTTGGCACCTTGGCCTTTCGCGCCCCTGACAGCCCCCCATGCCAGCGCTCATCCCCGGGTGTGAACCGCCTTTGATAGAGGGGGGTGGGATGGATGGGCCTGGGGCGTGCAGATAAGGCACAGGAAGACTGCTGAATGGAGACACACTTATGTGTATTGCAGGGGGCGGCCTGCCTCAGCGGAGGCCTGCCTGGAGACCCGCGGTCTGAGGAGACCATGTGACCGATGGCCCCTTGGCGTGGGACACCTTTTGAAGTGTACATGCAGTTCGGCACCTTGGCCGTTTGCGCCCGTCACAGCCCCCCATGCCAGCGCGCATCCACCGGCGCGAACCACCTTTGATACAGGGGGGTGGGATGGATGGCCCTGGGGCGTGCAGATAAGGCACAGGAAGACTGCTGAATGGAGACACACTTATGTGGATAGCAGGGAGGCGGCCTGCTTCAAGGGGAGGCCTGGCTGGAGACACGGGGTCTGAGGAGGCCATGTGACCGATGGCCCCTTGGCGTGGGACACCTTTTGAAGTGTACATGTAGTTTGGCACCTTGGCCGTTTGCGCCCGTCACAGCCCCCGATGCCAGCGCGCATCCACCGGCGCGAACCGCCTTTATATCAATATACAGCATATCGCCTTTATATCAATGATACTATATTGTTGCTTATCAATAACAAATGCCACATACCAGAGATTCTTGTGAGCACAGACCCACACTTCAACCGGTGTATTATAGTGGTCAAGACTGTATAATCCAATGGTAAATGTTATTATAGATATACGTGTGACTTTTATGGAGACATAACCTACTGAAAGACTTTGAACAAGTGTGTTTTAGTGCATGCATTATCGAGAATATGTTATGTTAGCTTAGATAGATAGTGACCACCCTGCTTCACAGCAACCAGACCTTCACCCATTCGGAGCACAGATGTCTGACGTCCATCCTTGAATGGAGAGACACTTGATTCATTTAAAAAATCGACAACCGTTGTTAAAATATATGTGGTGTTTTATTTTGAATCTTATTTTCATGACACAAAAATACAAGACTTTAAAGATTATACAGGTCAGGTTGCAGCACAGCGAGAGAAAATCCCCTGTACTGACCGCTGTCACTCGGGAACGTTTCTCTAATGGCACAAACGGCACAGGCGGGTATCACTCTTCGAACGCGGTGTCCAAGCCTCTCGTGAAGCCACCATGTAAAGGAACGATAGGCCACCAGCCTGTACCACCTGTGAAAAAGAATGAAACAAACTGTTTTTAAATTACCAAGATAAGTTTGATAAACATTTGTTGTCAATGACAATTCTTGTAACTAATGGCATTTTACACGGACAAATGCTATCTAGACAATGCACATTATTCAACGACTTACATGCGTCACAATGATATGTAGATGTAATTTTGGATATAGTAGTAGACCATGAAATAGGAGTGGCATGACAAGCAGAGTATACTTACTCGTTACTCGGATTACGAGGACGAACAGTTGCTCGAAGTTCGTGCATAAGCACCATCATTATTCTCAACACGGCCCGTGTGAGGCAGGCTGCCCTGAAGTCTGGCAGCTCGGTGATGCATTGCGGTCGTGGCTCGCCTTCCGAAATGTAGGCCAGGCATCCCGAGTTTTCTCGGCAGCAGCAGTTCTCGTCCTCAGTTGGCATTAGCTCGCACCGATTTCATGTGCACCAGGTGGAGACGCGCCGTCCATTCGACTGGGCCCAGGCTCTTCATCTGTTGATTCGTCCTGCCAACTGCCGTCCGAATCCCCATCGTTTTCGCGTGCTTCCCTTTCCAGTAGTTCCTCCTCGGTATACTCGGGCTCGTACATGTAGGGCATTATTGTAGCCATTGTGTGTTAAACAAACTAAAATAATTTATAGCGGTGGTACTGGTATCTGTTCACACGGGCTACAAGCGGCAAAGGTAGCTGACCAGAGCACTGAAACGAGTCACAGAATACTCAAAGTAACACCGAGAGAGGAATGGAATCGAAAATCGGCTGCTGTGTGTTGTGAAACGGTCTGTTTATACTTATTGAGGAGAGAGGCGTCCTGCCATTTCCATGGCGACACGTCATTAGCTGAAGCGCAGCGAATGTTGACACGAGACGTGCTTTGGCGTTGGGAAATGGGGCGGGGGAATTGATTTAGTGCCGCAAAAGCAGGTCAGCCAGGCCGATCGGGGAAAAGATAGGATTATCAGAAAATGGCGGCTCCCTGGTGCTTGTTTTCACGTGCGTTTAATGGACGAAAACTCGGGTAAGGTCCATAGGAAAGTTTTCTAAAATCGAGCCACTTAGGCTTAAAAAAACATGGCCGACCCGTAGGGACAATAAAAATTTTCACTAGACCATGCCTTTAAGGAAGTCGCTATTTGCTAATTGAAGGTGTTACAAAGAATGTATTAATCACCCAATAATTTGTGAGAAAGAAGAGCAGCGGACAATTGCGTCAAGTGTAAGGTTGATATAGTTTTATTCCTTCATATGATATAGTCCTGGCCCCAACTTCAGATTTTATGGGGCTCTGTTTTTTTATTGAGGTCCCTAAGGTGGTAATTGGACCCAAAGGCAAATCGCTATTGCCATGGTAAGGGTAAAGAGTAACCTAGGAAAGAAGTGGCCCAACCTGCCTGGATATCTGGACTTGACAAATATATGGACTTTGAATGATTCATTTTCAAACCGTCCCTTCTCCCCCAAGGGGGAGCCTCCCCCGTTGAGGCAAGGGAGGTGAGCCCGCTTCGGAAGACCCTCCCTAGGTGTCTGGGCAAGTGGGTCCTCACTGGGAAAGACTCCTCCCCACCCCCCACCCTTCTCTTAGTGGACCAGGACTCCCATTCCAGTTAGGAACTCCCCTAGCCATTTCCCATAGTGGCATATATGTGACTGTCAGATATGAAGGACACTATTGAAGCCAGGGAATTAGCAGAAGACAAAACTAAAATATACCTTTGTGAACAAAAAAGAGGCTCACTCTCTTTAATAAGAGGCCTCCATAAAACTAACAAGTCGACTGAAGAGAGAGCAACACACTCTAACTAGAGGCAAAGTCGAGAGAAAGAGCAGAGCGTGTAAGCAGGGGAAGCCCCCTTACTGCATCACATGTGTGAGCGGCGTAGCCGAGGAGAGCCGCTGTGCCAGCGACTTTCAGAAGTGGCCTGAGCACGAGATTGTAACGCTGGAGGCCCCATATTTACATGCAGTGAGCAGACGAGAATCTAAATCCCGGTGGTGGTGTGACCACAACCCTTTTGTGGTGGATAGAGCGCCCGTTCGACACCGAAACCACAACACGCAGGAAACATTGAGACATGCGTTTACCTGCAGCCATACCCGATCCTGGTGAAAGAGAGGACCCATATCGGGATGCTGGTGGAATCAAGAAGATGGAGAAGCAGAGCAACCGAAGAGAACCCGAGCCAGTACAAGCCCCAGTACTTTCCCCTGCAGAATCAAAGGTAACCGGGGGGCTGTCAGCAGATCGTTATGAAGTAGGAGAAACTTGTCTCAGTATAATTGACGAGACCTTGAGTTTAGAGTCGATAAAGTGGAGTCGATAAAGTGGAACTGTATTAACGGGGAAAGGGAGATCTCTACCATCAGGGTACAAACACCCTGGGAAGAGGGGCAAATTGCGCATGAGTCAAGAAGTAAGGAGCTGAGAATATTGGAGATAATTATCTGAATGGGAAGAAAAGCCAAGTGAACCACTTAAAGGAAGAGATACTCAGAGTAAACAACCTGAGGAGAGGGGGAATCCCAAAGAGCCAAGAAGGCATTTCACAGTTAAGGTTTCTGGTACAGAACTCCAAATGTGTATAGCAACCTGAATCAACGAAGAATAAAGACACTAAGAAGGGTGTATTGGAGAACTATCCCAAAAGGGCAGAAAGACTCAAAGACCTTGTCAAGGCGTGGCCAGATTTGAACTGATACAGAAAGTTGACAAGAGACTATTTAAGAATAGCCTACCAAAAAGGAATCTTGAAGAGAAGAAGCAAAATTGCCATAATACAATCAGGAGAAGGGAGACCTTCTCCTAATCTTATTAAGTTGGTTAGAATAGTGGTAGGGTCAGGGGTACTGTTGAGCAGCCTGGAAAATGGCTGCTTAGCTATTGGGCTCTGTGTATGCTCAACAAGAATCCGACATCAACGGTGGTCGGTTTCTTCATCCTGCTACGAATCCTGGTGCAGCGGGCAGCTGATGGTGTCGGGTGTACCTGCCTTCAACCCCGAGAGAAATCTGTGCTCTGGTGCGGCTGCCCGCTGCCCTGGCAGAGTGTTGGCCTTGTCGGCGGCTAATTTGGGCTGTGTGGCCGGGGTCGGCTGGCTGCCTGTGCTGGTGTGGAGTCTGGGCCAGACCTGCTTTCTGCGGCAGCCCTGCACCACCTGTGACACGGTGCTCCCAATAGTGGCCGCTAGTGCAATTGCTGGCTACCTTTCCGGGCCGGCACCGTGGTCGTGCTGGGCCCCGCCTGAGCACCGGGCGCTATGAGGGGGTCGCACGCTGCTGCGCTTCTACTGCCCTTCTTCCTGGGACTAATTCTGGGCCTTACCCTCGCCAGCTGGGCCTTACCCTCGCCAGCACCCGCCGCACCTCCAGACCTGGTGTATGGAGCAGAGTGAATAGGGCTCTGCAGCGCTGGCACTGAGGATCCCCCTGAGCCCCTGTCTCTGCACATAACCCCCGGGGCGGAGCGCCGCCGCGGCCTGCACCACTCTTCTGGCCCTGGCTTATGGTGGCGGACCGCTGGCATTTCCTGGTCATTTCCTGGATTTCAGATTTCAAACCGGGAGTCCCCCCCTAGGCAGGTGAGGAGCGGGTGGTGGCCTGCACATGGGGGCATTAGACGCCGGGTGGTGCCGGGCTTGAGACGACCCCTGCTCTCTTTCACCAACGCTTTCCAGATCCCCCCTTCTCCAGGCGCCTGAATTTCGGCGTGTGCCATTGCCAGCCTCTACCACGCATACCCCAGCAAATACCTGCAAGGTTGCCAGGCACACACGTGTGATCCTCCCCTTAGACTGGGGCTCTGTATCTTGGCTGGTATCTCTGCTCCACCACACCAATTATACTGATCTACCTGTGCTTTACAATTTTCGCTGCATGTCATTCTTCACGCCCTAATCACGGCCCAGCCTGATGCCCACCTGCCATAGTGAATTGACTGTACTTAAAGTGTGAACACACGCCTTCTGTTCGCCACCACTTCCTACTCTACTTGCACCAGGTGTCCTGCGCCACTCCCGTCTCCACTGCTTAACATCTGCACACTGTCTTGGCTTCACTACCACAACAAAGCTCCTGTGGACACTTTGGCTGAATGTCCCTAGAATCCACAGGACTCTTGTCCCGTTGGGCCGCTACCCCCGCTCTCCTGACCCTCTATGGTGATACCTGGCGGCCGGTTGATCTAGGCCCTAACTATTGAACTGGCCCCACGTCCAGGCACCATATATTCAGACAACAGCAACCCATTGGCCACATAGTGATGTCGAACAGAGCTCATGGTGCCAACAAAGTGGGGGCCATGGACAAATTTGCCAAGGTGGCCCCTCGCCCAGAGGCGGGTCACACATCCTCTCACCAGAAAGAACCTGAATCGCATCCAGACACGCTGACACCCGACCTTGCTGCAATGATGGAATCCATGGGTAAAAACTTCGCCTCTTTTCACGAAAATATAGATGCTATCAATGCTCAAGTCTCAAATTGACCAGGCCGGCACCAGGATTACCGACGCAGAGTCCAGGATTGGCATCAAAGAGGATAGCCTGCGTACCCTACAGGACACGGTTGCATCGCTCACTCGCGACTTGAAGACTGTCAAGGCAAAATGTGATGACTTGGAGTCCAGATCACATAGAAACAACGTTCGAATCTTCGGGGTCCCCGAAAATGCCTGCAAAGGCTGCATGCAAATAGCAGTCGAAAATTTGATAAAGAGCTGCTGGATGGCCCGATCTCCCCTCTTCACTGTCGAACGTGCCCATCGTGCCCTTTCACCACATCCTAAACCTGGAGACTTCCTGAGGCCCGTCATCGCCAGGATCCTCAACTACAGGGACAGGGATCTCATCCTTCGCCTGTCACGAGAAAAGGGTGAGCTATGCCTCGGCTCCCAAATCATCAGGATCTTCCCCGACTTCTCCATTGGGGTACAGCAAGAGAGGCGTCAATTTCTGGGTGTTTAAAAATTTTGAGAGAGCGCAACATTCCATATGCCATATTGTTCCCAGCTCGCCTCAAGTTCACCTTTCGACCGAAACTGTACTTTTTTACTATCCCCGATGAAGCAGTGAAGATTGAGTCCCGATACCTCTCCACAACCCAGCTGAAGACCACCTGGACAATGACTGAGCCATGGCCTCATTGTCCCCACATTGCCTTTGTTTTACTAATGTTATCCGTCAGCCCTTGGGTCAATGGAAGCCTGACGCACTAGCCCCCCACTGCTGGTCTGCTTTGCCTAGCATGTCGTGGGGCACTCCGCTACCTTGACTTATGATCGTACATCTCTTGGCGAGTGTCCATCTGCTTGCTGTATCACCAATTGTTGATTGTAATTGTGACGACACATGGGTTATTGGTTGCGTCTACCGTTGTTGGGCCACGTTTTCTTTCTTTTTTTTTTTCTTTTTTCTAATATATCAAGGTTGCTCTCTACTATCGCCTACACCAGCGAAATGACCCATGTACTAGTTATGCAAACCGCTGATCCACGTGCCAGCCTTGGCACTTCAATGCTCCTGTTTAGTCGAATGCACGGCAACAGCGCACCCCACTGCAGTTGCAATGGTTGTTTCTGAGAGTCTGCTGGGTGCTGGCCCCTGTTGGGCCAACAGTGCATCTGGTCCATGTTGAGACTGGCCCACTCACACCTGTTCTGATAGTTTTGTTGGGTACTGGGGGAAGTGGGAGGGGGGGACACTGCAAACCATACGGGGGCGGTGAGGGTTGGGGGGTCGGTGTTTGGGGAAGTTACTTAGGAAACGGCAGATGTGGTTCAGCCCTTCACGACATGCTGAAGGGCCACCGTGGTAAGGCTCCTCCTCATGCATGCACTCTGAGTTACGCTAGCTGGGATGTGCCCTAAGGTGATGGAATGTCCACAAATATTATGTCCTGGAATATCCGGGGGCTGACTAATTCTACCAAAGCCCGTAAAGTTACGGCCTACGCCCAGAGACATGGAGTAAAGATATCACTGCTGCAGGAAACGCACTCGCGTGGCCATCTGGTTACGAGTTATGCGCCCACCTGGGGCCCTCACAGATTCTATACCCACTTACTCCACACAAGCCAGAGGCATGCTTACAATGATTCATAAATCTGTCAAATTCACACTCCACAAAAGCCATATACATCCCGAAGGTAGATGCATCTTCTTGCACTGTACAATGGTTAATAGGGATTACCTTCTTGTGAACACTTACGGTCCAAATGTTGATACCCCAGATTTTATTGATACCGTTGCCTCCATACTACTGGGTTATGCAGGGATTCAGATCATCTGGGGAGGAGATATGAATTTGATACTCAACGCCAGCTTAGACAGAATGGGGACTGCCCCCAGGGCCCTATCACGTGCGGCGCGTAGACTACCTATGCACTGCGCTACACTCGGCATCCGTGATGCTTGGAGGACTCTCCATCCTCAACTACGAGAGTATACTTATTACTCGTCAGTCCACGACAGCTCCTCCAGAATTGATCTATTCCTAGTATCCAGTGATTTGATGGGGAAGGTAGAGGGGGGCCCATATACTCACATGCACATTTTCTGACCCCGCCCCAATCACTGTATCGGTGGATCTCAGAATGCCTATACCCACATGTAGCACGTGGCGCTTCAAATCCGCTGCCCTGCTCGACATTGTATTCAAAGCCGACATACTGGTGGATTTTGAGACCTTCTTTGCATGTAACTCCTCACAGGACACCATGGTTGGTGTTCGCTGGGATGCCTTTAAAGTGTACATCAGGGGGCTGTCCATCTCGAGCGAGGCTGGTGTGCTGAAAACCATTCGAAATTATCTATGTCGGTCGGAATCTAAGCTAAAGGAACTGGAACACGACTGCACTACTGCAGCTGATCCAGCCAAACTTGCACAGATCAGCGAAGAATTTAAGGTCTTTGAGACGCATGCTATGAGAGAGGTTCGATTCTTTAGTCGCCCACAAGCTGCACGGAAATATGGGGAGGTTGAGATACCGGGCAGGACATTGGCGAAATTAACCAGAGCAGAATGGGGCCAGGCCCAGATCACGTCCATCAAAGATTCAGATTCACAAGGCGTCCCACAATGGTCGGACCAGCAAATACTGAAACTCTTCAGAGGTTTACACGGATCTATACACTGCACCCCCGGAAAATAGTGAACAATATATGAGAGACCTCCAGAATCAAATTCCCACATGTGTCCCCTCCTCGACCAGGGACCAAATGAATACCCTGATTCGCCTAGACGAAATAGTCAGCCATATCGGACCTCCCGAAGGGTAGGGCACCTGGCCCCGATGGTCTCACCCCTGAATTCTACCAGGAGCATGTTGTCATCCTCGCTCCCAAACTACTGAAGCTCTGGGATGAATCACTCCGCAGCTCTGTCCTCCCTCCGTCGCTGCGCAAGGCTGTCATCACGGTGCTGCTTAAGTCCGACAAACCCGGTGACAAATGCGGCTCGTACAGGCCCCTCTCCCTCATGAATATCGACACCAAGATTTTTACCAAGGTGATCGCGAACCGATTCCTCCCATTTATGACACACCTAGTTCATGAGAACCAAGGGGGATTTGTACCCGGGAGATCCACGTCTCACAATATCCGGCGAGCCGCGGTTGCAGTCACCCTGGACACGCAAAAAGCGTTGGATATGGTCTCATGTGAGTACATGTAGTTGGTCTTAGAGAACTTGGGGATAGGTCCAAATATGATTGGATACATTAAATTGCTATACACTGCCCCAGTCGCAAGGGTTCGGGTCAACTCCCTAACGTCTACACTATTTACGCTTTCTAGAGGTACTCGGCAAGGCTGTCAGTTCTCACCAATACTGTTTGCACTGGTAATAGAGCCCATGGCTGACTGTCAGAGCGCGCCACACTCACAGAGGGAAACGCCTGAAAGACACCCCCGAGATGATATCCCTTTAAGCTGATGATGTACTACTATACATCAGGGACCCCGCCACCCATCTCGACCCTATTTGCGGGACATCAGATGGGTGGGCACTTTCTCGGGGTTGACTCAACTACTCCAAGTCCGAGATTTTTCCACTCACCAATGCCACCCCACAACCAACCTCAGAGTATCTGCTCCGCTGGTCCCCTTGCGGTATTAGATACTTGGGAGTCCATGTGTCCCTGTCCAAACCCACCCATCTAGCTGATAACTACATGGCGGTAGCACAACTTGCAGAGTCGAAGATGACACGGTGGAGATCTCTTCCGTTATCACTCGCTGGGAAGCTCTCCCTTATCAAGATGGTTCTGGTTCCCAAATTGCTCTATGTCTTTAGTAATGTGCCCAATGTTCCAGTATGGAAAAGAGCAGAAATGAAGAAACAAAAAAAACGAGACAATAACAACGAACAGGAAATAACATACAAGAAGTAACTGTATGCTCATGGAATACTAGGGGACATTTACATCTATTCCAAACGGAACGACCAGAGTTAAACTCAGCAGAGGTGATATGTTTACAAGAGACATGGTTAACAACTCCCCCAGTATGTGAAGGATTTCTAACATACATGAATCCTGCTATTAACAACAATGGAGGCAGACCGTCAGCAGTACTTATTACTCTAATTAGTCAAGAATTGACAACAGAAATTATCGAATACCAGAATATTGGAAATTGGGCGCAAAACACATTAATCAAAGGACAAGCGATGCTAGAACTACAGTGGAACAAAGAGTCCATAAGGACCCAATATCTAAACATCACCAATATATATTGGAATCCAAAGAAAGTACCAGAAGAAATGGTAATAGATTCTATCTTCACTAAGATAGACAGCATTGCACACGAGCATCAAGATGTAGAATTCATTATGTGGAGATCTCAACCTGCATGTATTTGATGACAAAGGAGATATAATAGCAGATCAACTGTTGGAAAATAGAGCACGAAGGTGGATAATGGAGACACGCAACAGAAACTTTGAAAGATGGGATTGTAACGCTCACCTGATTCCCATAGAGGCGCCGGTCTTGACTGGGCGTATACCGTATCTTCAAAGGTGATGTGTAACACACGGCTGGCTCTTTGGGCTGTACCTCTGTGCACTGTATGTCTGACTCGAAGGGTAAGATGTCTGCAGATAGAAAATATGGGATTAAGGAACTGGGTTATTGAATGTCTCTCTCTTCTTCCCTTTCTCTTCTCCTGTAGAACCCCAAAGGTTAACGCTCTCACCTTAGGTAAGTGAATGCCGTGCTCTCCATCTGCCTCGGGGCAGGGTGCTGTAACCAGTTTCTTCACTGGATAAAGGACTGCTGTCCGTCGTTTACTGCACGAACGGTAAGTTTCGAGTAATTCTAATGTCTTTAAAGTCTTTAGTAATGATGTTTCTTGTTTTGCAGGGTTCCGGCGATGGCGGATGACTGGCTGAAGTGAGTTGAAGATGGAGCCCGTGTGATGAATAGAAGCGCCTGGAAGCACGTAAGTAAGCGCTTGTTGCCTGCTTCACGATGCGCTCTAACTGCCTTTTTATTTTGCAGGTACAAGTTCGGAGCGGCTGCGGGGTGCCGGAATACCCACTGGGTTAGATGTGGAAAGGAGTAATGGCACGTGAGTATTAAAGTTCCCCAATGTCTTTAAACGCACCTTGTTTTGTCTTTCAGATGCGGGATGCAGCGCCGAAGGCCTCCGGAGCGTGCAAAGAGTTGGTAAGCTTTTGTCTTTCAGATGCCGGAATGCAGTGTGAAGACCTCCGGAGCGCACAAAGAGTAGGTAAGCCTTTGTCTTTCAGATGCCGGAATGCAGCGCGAGGCGTTGGTGACAGCCGATGGACCAGGTAAGTGAAGAGCTGTCACTGAAGACCGTAATGCTAACCTGTTCTTTCTGGTCTTTATAGGTGTTGCTGAAGACTGGATTCAGGATGGTAAGCCTTTTTCCTTAGGCCCAGGATCAGATGCAGAAGACACGATGAGCGTTCTGCTGCAGAGGATGCAGAATAACGCAAAGCAAGATTCATCCATCGGGTGTGGTTTAAATAGCCTCCTGTAGTGCTTAGGTGTCTCCTTCCACAGCCACGCCTAGGTAAGAAAAGAGTTCCTGCTTTCCAGAAGAGTTCCAGTGTTCTGAATCTAGGGAGTGGCTCCTGCCCCACCCAACAGGAAAAGTAGTTCCAAACAGAAGAGGATCAGAGGCTCAACTGGCAGACAAGTAAGCAGCATGGTCTGCTGCAGGTAAGTCCACCCAAGCATTATGAGCCCGGCGCTTCCAGCGCTGGGACTGGGCATATTTATGAGCCTGGTGCCACTGGCGCCAGGACTGGGTCCAAAAGGTCCCAATTGGGACTGGTTGGCACTCGGAACCTGGGTTATGGATCTGCTTCCAAGGGAGTTGGGAAAACCCTGACCTTTTGGAAGCAGAGATCATGACAGGGATGCCCTCAATGCAGCAAAAAAAACAATACCAACATGGTCAAGAGGGGAAAACAAATCAATCATAGATTATATCTATACTAGCAAGGGAATTACCCAAGCAAAAATCGAAGCCAAAAATCTATATAGTGAACATAGCGACCTTTACATACTAAAGCGCTCATGGGAAATGAACAAAGAAGAACGACGCAAAATAAATATCCCCAAGTTGACACTAGTAAATAGAATGAACCGGTTGAGAATCCCGCACAACAGATTAACCGAAATAACAGAAACATTAATGAATTCAAAGAAAGAAGATTCCAATAAAATCAATTATGGGTGGTTAACTGACCAATTCCAAACGAAACAGCGATTGAATCATCCATCCAAACCTGAACGAAAATATATTTACAACAAAGCTATCGCAGAAAAGAAAAAGGAAAAAAAGGAATCCATTTAAAAGAGCACAAAAAGAATCGCCTCAAACCAAAAAAAGAATAATTGGCCAAGCAAAACAAAAATTTTAAAATTGGCATAAAAATGCCAAAATGATGCAAGACCAAGAAAATGCCGAATCCATGATGGCCTCCCTGAAAAATCGTAACACCAGACGTTTGTGGGAACTCTTGAAATTGATTAAAAAGAGTATTTCACAGCTCTCTACGAAGAACGAACAACAGTAATAAAGAAAACTCAACAACATTTGCCAAAGCAATGGAACATTAGATACGTCATTGAAGATATTACCAACATAATAAAAAAACTAAATACATCAAGGGCACCCGGGCCAGATGGCATGTCGAATGCAACATTAAAACAAAATCCAGAAGTTTGGGCACAATTCTGTGGTAAAATTATAGATCTGATTAACCACACGAAAAAGGTCCCAGAGACCTGGAAAATAGCAACACTAATCCCAATATAGGGATTATCCCGCTAGGGAAAATTTTTGCTAACCTTATACTGACAAGATTAAACATTTGGCCAAAACAAACAAAACATCAAGCGGTGCGCCAAACAGGATTTGTGCGCAATGTCGGAACAAATGTGAAGCTCATGATTCTAAATCTGATGAAACAAGCAGAAGCAGAAAGAACAAAAACAAATACAATAGTAGCGTATGTCAACTTGAGCCTTGCCTATGATAAAATCAATAGAGACCTGCTGTGGGAGAAACTAGAACAATGGAGATGCCCTAGTGACATCCTAGAACCAATTAAACTTTTGTATTCCAACACAAACATACAAGTAAGAATGACAGCGGATGGAATAATAACAAAGCAAATAAACACCTGGCATGGCCTAAAGCAAGGGTGCCCGCTAGCAGCCGCACTGTTCAGTTTGTTTACGTCGGACTTTGAAGAGGCTATAAATACACCAACCATCAATCCACCAAAATTAAATGCGACTGCAGTACCTTGTTTGATCTATGCAGATGATATCATCTTATTAGCAAAAACACTATGCGGATTACAAAAAGCTCTTAACAAAACCTATGAATACATGGAACAAAATGAACTGACAAACACTAAGAAAACAAGAATCATGCACCGAACAAAGAATTCAAATGGGAAAAAAACATTCCAATATTACCTCCAGGAAGAGAAACTGATCCAGGTTACAACTTATAAATATCTAGGGATATGGATCAACCAATCTCTGACAGAAGCACCATGGGCAGAACAGCTAAAAGCAAAAATAAGAATGTTAGCCAGACAAGGCCTGTCAATACATAAGAAATTCTGAAAATTTTCGCTTATACCAGCGGTAATCTTTTATAAGCAAAAAGTGACAGCGATCCTTGCATATGGTGCGGAAACTATGATTAACCATGATAGAACCATATGGATGAAATTGGAAGCGATTTATTGCCGAAAAGTACTAAGTCTACCCCAGAACATGCCTATGATACGGATACGCTATGAATTGGGCCTCCAATCATTAGAATCAATAATCGAATGGAAAATAATAGACTTCTACAGAAAAATGAACAGCGAAGAAAAGATACCGGCATTGGAAATCCTAAGAACTTCAAAAGTACACGTCAACGATGTTACACTGGACAAATGGAAAGAAGCAGCCATGTGTATATGTAACAAAAAAGGAATCGCACTGGAGACGTTGACGAAAATGCCTCAAATCGCAAAAAAGAAGCCGAGTAGAACCAATTGGATTGAAACTCAAGTGCAGAAAGATCAATATAAAATGACACTCAAATGCGAGGGAGAAGAAAGAGCACTTAATCAACTTCCAAATTACTTAAAATTATATCCGGATCGAAGAATTAGAGACATGTTCCTAAAATTCAGACTGAACCTACTGCCAACAAGAGAAGTGCAGGGGAAATGGAGCCAAAATAAAAGTGCAAATAGCGACTGCAGATTCTGTCAAACAAGAGGGAAAACCGAAACGCTCTATCACTTAACTATGGAATGCGAGGCACTAAACCAAAAGAAACTGGTCTTTAGCGCCAAATACTTTAGTGCCACAGTAGAAATGGAAAAAGTAGAAAGATGGAGTCACATCTTAATAGGAAATAATAGAAAGATGGTCGCAACCATAGTTCACTTCTGGGACAATAGTAACAGTAATGAAGAAGGATAAAAGATAAATGATGTCTGGTGTTTGTTTTTGAAATTTTTTATAAGGAGAATAATGTAAACTGAATGTGAATGATAAATATAAGGTTTAAGATGTAAACCAAATGCATTTTAAATTTTAAAAAAACAAAAAAAAATTGCCCATCTGGCCTGGGAAGCAATACTTGGCGACATTACATAAAGCATCTGTGCAGTTCTTGTGGCATTCTGGGGTGGTATGCAAGAAATGGTCAGACATGATGCTTCCATATGATAGGGGGGGTTTCACAGCTCCAGACCTCACGCTATACTGGATGGCCGCTCAGGCTCAATACGCCACTCATTGGTACCCGAGTTCCCTCATGTCAAGCTGGAATCCTTGGCGGCAACAGCAGTTAACATTATGACCCTGATTTTCATTGTCACTACGTGCCAGACATCCCCCCTGTATCCCCCCCCCTGATCCTGTAGCTACCACCCTGCTTGCTTGGGGCCGCCTCCTGCGCACTGCTCCGGAGTCATGCCCCTACTATAAGTGGCTTCCCATCTGGGAGTTCCCCGGGCTGGAGCCTACACATGATATAGCCTTGGCCAGACACTGGGGCACTCTGGGCTATCAGGCATTGACCTATTTCTTTCCCAATGGGAAATTCATTGATCCACAGACATGGAAGCCTGGTCACTCGGGGTCTGCACGCGAGATGCTGCAGTATTACAGGCTTCGCGCTGCCTTCCGCGCCAGGTGGCCCATGTTCCCTGAGGAACCCCCCGATACCCCCGAAGTCGCTTATATTGCTAACTCGAGTGACTCACGTGGTGTAGTTTCCTCTCTATATAAAATGCTATTAGCAGGGACCCCCTCCCCACCTTCCAAAGCACGTACCGAATTGGTGGATGAGCTGGGCCTCGAGCTCCCTGATCACCTATGGGGGAAATGTGCTTGCACACCAACAAGGTATCCTTCAACTCCCTCAACATAACATGTTACCCTCAATAATCTGAAACCTAATCACTCAGCCATTCAAACAATTATAGGCTGTGTAAAGTCTAATAAGTGACATCTATCCAACATTTAAAATATTATATTTTAATTCATTTGCTAAACAGCACAAGTATCAAAAACATTTTACTAAAAAATGCATTTACATCACATAAAAGATATACAATGTTTAAAAATGGTGATTTCACCACACATATTCAAGTTAAACAAATACTTGAAAACACACAACAGTAGCAAACTCAATTTTTCTTTTTTCCTACTGTGTACAACAACTTGGCCCGACTTATATAAGTTTCTGTCCTGGATGTTATTAGTAACTGGACATTCTTCAGGGCCAGAAAATTGTCTTGTGCTTCTCGTAGACTACTTTGTATGGTTCCGGTTTCTATAGTTGGGGGTACATACAAAACATACAAATTACTACATTGGCATAATTGGTTCTTTTACTTAACCTAGCCAAATCTAATCACCATTAGGATGCATCAAGTATATACCTTATAAAATACTAGTGCTTCAAACTTGTAACCAATAAATGTTATACAGGTTTATATGACAATCACAATTCTTGTCCTTCACCATTAACAGTGGTTTGGAGAGAGACAGTCCACATCTTGCCACATTCTCTACTGTCATCATCAAAAACATTGTGCTTGCTAACGTCTATTCTAATCATTGGGCACATATCTCTATTCTGAAAGCCTAAATAAATAGACCAAAACCAGTCTTATAGGGCATACCCTCACCTTGGTTCCAATACTGACTGTTCTCTCTTGTAGGCACAGTATTTAGGATCTTTTCCAACTCAAATCAGGGTTCTGCATTCACCATGCGGTGTACGCTCTGTTAAAAAACACACAGAACACTCTAAGTTCTTATTTTTGAGGTTACAGCTTAAAAAAGGGGGAAACCAAGGGAGAGAAAAACAATCCTACCTTCGATTTATGGTGTTCCTTTGACTGTTAATGTGTTTTATGGGCTATGGGGTCCTTTACTCCATAGGGTCTCATGTGTTTTTACTATGTGTGTTACACCCCACCATAGACTCCATACCCTGGGACTGACTACTGTCTCCCAGGGCATGTAAAGTCACCATTGGCTTTACTAGTCCCAAATTATTAACAGAAACCAGTACAAACCATCATATTGTGGACATACTGGTCGGGGCAATTTGACTGCCCCGGGGTCTGTTAGTCGAGGGGGCACGTCTCCGTCCCCCCTGATCGAGTTTTGGCTGGTGGCAGTGGATACTACTGTTTATATTCGACCGCGAATATATACCTATGGGATTTTCCCATTGTTCCAGGCTACCAACTTTAATTATTTAATTCTCATAGCCTCCAACATACCGCCGGTTTATTTAATTAATATTAATTCGCCGGTTGGTATTTTTTGCCAGGACTCGATTCTAAAATGGCGTTTATGTTCTCTTCTGTGACTCCAACCCAAGTCGAGCCCTTTGTTCCACTTTTTGGTGGGCTTCTCCACAGAAGCCTCCAAAAGTGGTGCCACTCTGTCTGGGTACCACAGGGGGTGTGGGAGGGGGTTTAGGCACCCTGGACTGAGTTACCTTGGTAACTCAAGTCGCACTCTTGTGAGATTGGCCCAGGCCGGCTCACCACTTAGCATGTTTGATTGACAACTAGGCTGAGTGAATGGGGGTGTGCTGCATAAAAGCAGGGCTTTGGGGACTGGAACTTCAGAAGTCGCCACAGGACCTGAGAATCTGACGAGGGAGAAGCTGAGCCGACCTACCACGACGACCCCACCGGTGGAGCCCTGCGGAACCGACTCAACACTTCCCGACGACAGAGAAGATCTTCCGGCTGGAGAGGCTTCTTCCCCTGTCTGGTGGGCCCAACCAGTTTACCTTCTTCTCTTCGCACCCCTGCCCGGCTTGTGGTCGAATTGCCCGTGCCAAGCACCCCGGCAACCGGATAGCCACTTACCACTGGACCGCGAACTAAAGGACCGCTCCTTTTACCTGAGAACTCTGCGGCTGGTTTCTTCCCTGGCAGTGCAACGGACTCTTGTCTTCCTCCCCGACGAGATCCTCTCTTCCCCCGGACGAAGCACCGACTTGCATCCGCTGCCAGGAACAACTGCCCCCGCTGGAGTATTCTCACCACTTTAAGGTACCGTGTCCGCCAGGCCTCCCTTTCTAAAGATTGCTACAAGGTAATAATGACCCCTTAACCTTCTGGACTGGGCTGGCCGCCTTGACATTCTAACTGGTCCCTTTCTTTTGGTCCACCTCTTTTTGAACCTTTGCAAGACTCTTGTGCACTGCAACCGTGTGACCTTGGACACATTTCGTTTGATCCTCTTAAAGTGGATCCGGCCTACTGAACTCTAACTTCACGGTTTTACTTTGCCGTCCTCTCTTGTTGTGTTCTTGTAAAAGTGTTGGGATCTGTTTCATTTTATTCTCTGCTTTTCTCTCCCTTTAAAAACGAATTATTAGAATGCTATCTACGTTAAGCGCTCACCGCTGTCTGTAAATAAGTGGGACTTTACTTAAGACTTGTCTAATATTCTTTTAAGTGAGTGTATATCTTTTAGTGACTGTGTTTTTTAATTGCTTACTATTAGTGCCTGTGTGTTTTACTAGATGTGGTTTTAAATAAATAATTATATCTCTTTTACACCAAGCCCTGGTCAGTGTTTACTTGTTCCATTGTGTTCTTTTGACCTATTGTGAATACTCTGTATACTGCCTAACTCTTCTTGAGGGAAGTCTGACTGCTCAGCCACAGCTACCAAGTGAATCTGTGTGGTACAGACTGCTACCAAGTGGGTTTACTGCCAAACACCTGTAGTCCTAAATCTTTTGCAGTGGTCCCAGAGGGAACTGCACAGGCTTCTGCCTAACAGCAGTCCTTCACAAATTAAACCCTAAATGAGAGGCAGTCCAATCCCTAAGGTGAGTGGAGCCTTGTGCTCAAAAGTACTTTCGGTGCTGGTGCACACGATCATGCGGTTGAGGCAAAACGGGGTCTCTTGCAGGGGCTGTAGTGATTCCGGAAGGTGGGCCTAGGGGACACTTGTGCGTAAAAATGGATTTATGGATGGATGCGCCAGGGGCCACCAGTAAGGGTTGCAAGTACTCACCGATCCTCAGCGCACTCTGCACCAAACTTCAGCAGTCGAGTCCACTTCGGTTGCAGGTTCAAATACTGCAGTTGCGCGGCACTGCGGCTTTCAGGGGCTGCGTTCCAGGAATTATTCCATGGCAGGACAGAGACGATTTCTCCACTCCTGGTGAAGGAATCGGGCCAGTTACGCTGCAGCGAGTCTTAGGGCACAGTCGCAAGGCACTCACTAAGTTTGTCACCTGAGCTGGCGACACAGTGACCGTGTATGCTCAGGTTCAGGCGTACTCTCCTAATTCCAGACCTAGGAATGCTAGGTGTATGAAACCTCAAGCTCAGTCTACAAATGCTCAAGTGTCAAGTTGAGATGGCAGTGGTTTCAGGGCAAAGGTCCTGTGCAAGCTGGTCAGTTCACTGGGTGGTCCAGGAACACTTCCAAGAAGGCTCACTTACAGGTTAAATTGGAGGTGCCGAGAATAGTTAGGCCCACTATTCCAATGGGTCGAAGTGCCTTTGCAGACTTTCTAAGTTCGATCAGAAACAGGGGGCCCAACGGGACGACAGCAGGCTCAGGGGGCCAAACCTTTCTGTGGGTCACCAGCGGTTCCTCGGCTCTGCTTCTTGGTTTCAGGATACTTGGCTCCTTTCTTAAATTCGGTCTGAACTCAAGAGATCGACCTGGAATGGGTGTAAGATGCCTTCTCTTATCCAGAATCTCCTTTACGCCAAAACGAAGAGGACCCAATAAGAGATCTGCTCACATTCAGCCATCCCAGGCGTAGACCAATTACGGACCACGGTGGTCCCAGTCATTCCCAGCACACGAGACATCCTGGCACCCAGGATGTGTATTGGAACTAGACAGTCCAGCACACATCCTGGAGGCACACACATAAGGCATGCAGAAGCCAGCAAAAACTTTGGTTTGTTCGGGGGTCTGCATGACCAAATAAAGAATTTCCTGGGTCTACTCGACCTGGGGAAGGCAAAGGGACAAGATGGCCAAAGGACAGAACAAAGAACCTTGTAGCATGGCTGTTTTAGGCACTGGCCACTGTCCTGGGCCAAACGCGGTAAATGCTGTTTGGACCATAGAAAAGGGTTAACAAAACATGAAAAGTAACAGCTGCCACCAGCTCTGTCAAAGGCTCATTTGTACATCTACCTAAAAATCCTTTTAGGGTCTCTAGGGCCTTTAAAAATCAAAGGAAGACCTCAGTGAACTGTACTGTAAGGTACTTTGTGCATTGATAAAATGTTGCTAGAGAATAGCAACAATGTGAAAGACTAAGGGAAACAAAGTCTCCCAGTACGGGCTGTCTTTAAGGGCATGTTAGTTTCCCCATAATAAAATGAGCAAAAGCCCAGCAGAGTCCAGCATAAGGCTGGGCTCCACTGGCAAAAGTCAGGCTAGGATTGTCAGACAACCTCAACAAGTTGGGGGGTTCACAACTGGAGGGACAATTCCACATAAATGGAAATCTTTCCTAACTCCTGCCACATGTGGTGTCAGAGTGGGATAATAAAGTCCCAATACAGAGTCAAACCTCACGATCCCAAAAGTATATGGCAACACCCATTGATAACCTCCGACCACTAGGATTACTGCGCATAAAATCTTAATTAGCAATAAAATCCCAAACGGCCTGTGCCAAATGCTTACCGTCCACAGCCCTTCACTCCAAACTTCCTGACAACTCAGACCAGGAAGAAAAGTTTGAAGACAAATCTAAAGTTCCTGAAAACCTGACGAATGGGTGGAAGCGTGAAGCAGCTACTCGATGCTTCCTCCTCAGTTAACCCTGAGGTCGAAATGACTACCCTTGAGTCCATCTTGGAGCGACTAGTAGAACATCAAATGCAAGTGGATTAGCGACTCCAAGAAGCAAATGAGTAGGACCATCCCACCGGATAGTACCCCATGGGGTGCTCCAACCTTATCAGGAAGGGGAGGATTTAGGGGCTTTTTTTTAAACTTTGAATGGATAGCCACACAGTTTAATTGGGATGATGGTTTAAAGACCAGTTATCTGGCCCCCTTACTCAAAGGAGGTTTACAAGCCTCATATCAAAATGTGAATCTTTTGGGGACTACCCCTTTTCGTGAGATATTTCAGACCTTGTCAGAATGGGTGGGACAAACTGACCCTTTTTAAAATTCAGGGACCACCATCTCCTACTCCCTTGTAGTTAGAAGGTGGAGTTCAGAATACACTTCAGTGTTAGAGAGGAACACCCTGACAGAGGTCTTGGAGAGCCTCGCCTTGGAACAATTTATTACAGCCCTTGCCCAGTCTCTACAAAGAGGTATTTTACAGCAACCTCAGCCTTCGTTTGAGATTGCCATTTAAAGAGCGCAAGCCCACTTGGAAGCAACAAAGTATTTAAAACACATAGGGAAGGCGATCGAGTTAAAAAGGGATATAAGACCGTATCCCAAGGTCGCCTTTACCGAAAAAGGACAAAAACTGAGAAGGTTCTGTCTCAAGGTCCTAGGGAGGGAGGAAACACCTAGAAGAAACCCTTCTTGGCCCCCAAACAAAACCTGAGTAAACTCACCCTTGTGCTTCTCATGTGGAGAAAAGGTGCATATCACCAGGTTCTTCCCTAAAACCAGTGGTCGAAGTGAGCGGGAGCGGTTGGGAGCGGTGCTCCTCTACTTTTTTTAAATTGTTTTACAGCTCCTATACTTTTATTTTAAAAAGATACCTTTCCGGAATGGTTTCGTTTTAAAATGAAAGTATAGGAAGAAGTTGAAACGTGCTATTTCAGTGCTCTGCACTGAACGTTCCCTTAAATAGCAGGTGCAAGTGTTTGGGGGTTTGTATTGTGTGTGGGAGGGGGAGTGGTGATGGGCTTTGTGGTGAGTGGGGACAGGCCAGCAGGGAACATAGTTCCACTACTTCTTTTCGTACACTTCGACCACTGCCTAAAACATAGTAGAAGAACCTATAGTGGTAGGCTGGACAGCAGCAGAACCATGGAATAGAGGGGTTGAGGAGACCGAGGACGACTCCAACAAGACCGAGGTATGTTGCTGTGCCTCTCAACCTTTTCAAAGTCATGAAAAGGTGGAAATAAATGGGTTGTGGGCTAAGGCACCTTATAGATTAAGGTAGCCGACAAACTGCAGTCAGAGCTGACCTCATATAATCCAGAAGACCTAGAAGGAGATCAAGCTGTCGGAATCGCCTGCATGCATGGCTATGTGGAGACTTACCCTAATGTCCCTCCTTTTTTTAAATCTAGGGACCAACCCATACCAATGGAGACTGCCAAAGTACCTAGGCTACCGGAAGAGGTTCTCATTGGCACAGACTTTCTGACCTTTGCAGAACTCTTAACACCTCTGTGGCGGGTCAGAAGAAGTACATGGGCACTTTGAAGACATTTCCAACAATGGTTTATTAAATAAGGCTCTTCTCTCCCTATAATTATGGGGTGTTCCCTACCTTTATAATTTACGAAGGTGCTCTTCATTTGTCTGGAAATGTCCAAATCAAAAATAAAGGCCACTGTCCAAAAGCACTAACCCTATCTCACCCTACAGCTATTCCAAACAAACTAAGGCCAGGAGAATGACTCCTCTCTGGTGAAGCAGGGTTCTGCTTTGTGTTGGAGTTCTTTTAATATAATTATTTTCAGATAGCCTCTAGCCACCTTCTGTACTAGGGCTTGCAATTCTTGGATAAGGTCTTTGACTCCTCCCTTCTCTTTTGGGATTATTTTCCCAGGGCTCTTTCGTAAAGTTTTTGATCCTTACATCCAGATTGTTTTGCGGTACATGGTCTTGACTGATATCTTCTCTTGGCTGGGCTATACCTTTAGGATTGTTATTATTTCCCCTTCTCAGCTCAGATTTATCTTCGTCATCTGTTTGTTTATCCACTACTCTCCAATCAATCCCTTTTGAGGGTTGGCATCTACTCCCTTCTTCCCAGGGGTGTCTTATCCACTGATTTAATATTCTTTTTCTCAGGTTTACATATGACGTTCCCTCTTATTTTGTTACAGCTCAGATTTATCAACTTTGTAGTTTGAGTTGCAACAGTTTCACTGGGACGAGTTTCTCCACTCTAATAACGATTCCCTTTTGGCTTCCTGGTCCTCCCATTCTCCCAGTTACCTCTCTTCATAAGAGAAAGTTTCCAGAACCTGCTGTCGCTCAGGACCTTCTTTTCTGCTCTGCTAGGCATCTCTTTCTTGGTTGTCTTGTCCTATGGTGTCTCTTCGCCAGTTAATTGCTTACCTTTCGTGCTACTGTCCGGCGTCCCTCCTGGCAACTGGTGCCGCTGTGGATACCTCCGCAGCCTGTTGGCGTAGTTGGTTGGACTGGTGTTGGCATTGTTGGTTGGGCTCCCTGCCCTACCCCAAACTACTCATGGTCACGCCACCAACTGGTTTCGGGTTTTTAGATCCTCAGTTTCTTGCCGATTCGGTATTCTGTCTTCCCAGGGTCTGATACTCTAGTTCAGAGTTATTCTGAATTTCGTGGGCTCTGTGGCTCACATTGGCTCCGCCTCCCGCTTGCTTTACGCTACCAGGCGGCGGCCTCTACTGCCGTATGATTTTCTCACTCTCACTCTCTCTCCTCAATCTCAGCGTAGCCTCCTCCTTAAACATCCCTGTCACAGCAAAGTCGAAAAAAATAAGTCGAGGTTTCACCTTAAAGAGACAGCTTATTTTCTCTGCTACTCATGGTGCATGTTAACGTTGTCTTCAGCCCAGTCTTGGCTTTTATTGCTGTTCAGCATCTCGGGCAGTCCCATGAATGCCATCATGGGAGAGGGGTTAGAGAGTTTCTTAGAGGAACGGGAGTCCTTGTCTCCAAAGCGGGGGGGGGGGTGGCGTCTCTCCCATTAAGGTTCCAGTTGCCCAGACCCCTAGGCATGGTCTTGCATAGCGGGCTCACCTCCCTAGCCTCAATGGTGTAGGCTCCGCCTTGGGCAGAAGGGGCAAATTCCTTCCTGACCGGTAAAAAAGCCAAGGCAAAGAAAGAGATGGAGACAGTAAAGTGAACGTCTCGCCTGGTGGTGCGAACACAGGGAAGCTGTGGTGGACTTGGGGACCGTTAACTGACAGTCCAGCCTGCAGCAAAGAGACTGGATCTCCGTGCCCCGCATGAGAAGTGCATTAGCTGCCAAATAGCGGAAGGGAAGTCAACGCTCCCGAAGAGGTAACACTTGAGAGGTTGAGAGTGGAAAACAGTGATATTTGAGGTTGAGAAAGCCACAAAGGTTACGGGAGCCTGATAAACCTTAGCGGACAAATGCCCTACTGAAAACAAGCTAAAGCAATCCTATTGGAGAGCCCTGAGAAACGGAGAGACCTTAAGAGTCAAGACTGGAATAGCCACAAAGGTTATGGGAAACCCGAGCGGGCAGACCCCTTACTGAAAACAAAGTTAAAGCTTCCTGAGTCTTGCGAGCGATTTGTTGGCTCTCCATGCTACCGTTGGCTCTGTGGTCCAGCGTGGCTCCGCCCCTCCAGGATGTCTTCCCATCAGAGACTTGCTTCTGCATAGGATTCACTCTCCTCCATTCAAGGTTCTGCATGGTTTTATGTATGTCCTCACAAACAAAAGGGGTGTTTTTCTTTAAATGTGGTGTTCAGGCGGTATCCGGCATTACCTGAAGCCTAAGAGATTTAAGAAATGTCACTCTTTGCTAAATCCAAAAAAGGGCTGATAGTATTCACGATTCCCATGTAGGCGGATAGCGTGTTCTGGACATGGAGTTCCTTGCAGGAATGGGAGTCCTTATTGCCAAGAGGGTAGTCCCTCCCAGTGAGGTCCTACTTGTTCAGACCCCTAGGGAGGGTCTTGCTGAGCGGGCTCACCTGCCTAGCCTCAAAGGAGGTGGCTCCGCTCTGGAGAGAAGGGACAAATTATCCAGATTAGTAAGGGATATAGTGCCATTCCCACCCTAACGGATAACATGCCCTTCTCAGAATTAAGGAATTTGGTGCACTTTGGTCTAAGTAGCTTTCAACTGAGAGGCCAGCCTTTCCAGGGAACTCTGGACATTTTGGTGCGTGTTGCTTCCTAGGCTTCAGCTCCTCTCTTAGAATGTATCGCTTGTGACTGCTTCTGCATTGGGTGCATCGACTGCCTTTATACTTCAACACCCCCTACTTCTTGAGCGGGTCCTTCCATCTTCCTGTCTTTCTTTCTAACTCTCTGATTAGTTCTCTTGTGAACATTAGTGTGAGGCATCTATGACCGCTTTTCCCCTCTTAGTGCGGATCTGTGGTTGTATGAGCTTGTAAATAGCCAAACTGCCTCCTTTTCTCCAGGAGGAAGGTCTGCGTTGAAACTCGCCAGTGCTCAGCCTGAGCTCTTCTGTGGCCATTCTGTTTCCCAGATGACTGTGCTGTGCTCTTTTCACTCAGTGGCTGCTGGTAAGGTTTGTTCTGGGTTGTGCTGGTCTTCCAGAACACGCGTGGCATGTGGCATGCCACATATGAACCAAATGGCTCTTCATGTTATTTCTTCCTCTTCCACAGTGAGGACTGGTGTTAACCCAAAGTCTGCTCATATCTCAGGGCAGCCATTTTCTTAAGAACTGTGTACTTAAGTACTATTAATGGTGGATCCTCATTTCTCATGTGCTCCGCTGCCAGGCATATAACATAGCTACAACCCCTGCAATGCGATTCTGGGTGTTTAGGCACCGATATTTATTTTCTATACTATAATGTGCACAACACAGGGATTGTTTGCTAGTCATGGTATGAAATCCTGTTGATCTAGTTAGGGCAAGGACAGAAAGATTTTGGGTGTCACTGCAACTTCCTCCCTATACTCCCTCCACACTCTGATTAATTTGCTCTTATAGTCCCGCTTTATGGAGCTTCAGAGACTTCTGATAGCCTAGCAGAAAAGGGAGATGTCTCAACTTGTCATAATACGTTAGCAAATGGTTTAGATTTTGGAATTGGTTCATCAACAGAAAGCCCCAACCTTAGGAGGTATCTGGCAGAATCAGAAATCAAGCTAGACCTGTACAGGACTTGCATGCAGGCTCTGTGAGCTTTTCACTGGTGAATGTTTTCTTTTCAACCTTCACATTTGATCTTATGGTCTTTGCAAACATCAAGCTGGTATCCTGGAACACATCCTTTCTAGAGCCTACTGCATCTTATTGCTGGGCCAGTGAACTTCAGGCTCTGTGTTCTTCTGAACTTTTATTGTAAGTTTAGCGAAAGCAAATTGGTGATGCCTCGACACTAATTTTTGTTCGCAAGGGGGGCTCTGTGTTACACAACAGTCAGATCTGCAAACAGAAGTGTGATGGACTCTGTGCAACCTGGATTTTTCAAAGGTCTTCAGGTTTTCCTTCGACATGAGTCCTCTGATCACTTGTTTCTCTCTCATCCTATCTGGTGCCAAAAGCAGTGTGGGTACAATAAAGAACCTTCCCCAGGCGGGGGAAAAGAATATCAGGATTCTGAATTGTATTGCTGCGACCGTGTGTTGCAGTGGAGCAGCAGAGGGGTTTAGCCCGGAAGGGCCTAGAGCCGCGAGGGCAGGATGAGTGTGGGAGGCGAGCCTTGCGAAAATAGCGGGTTCGCCGAAGCAGACAGCTGGAGGCGGGTCGGAGAGTGGGAGATCCACTCCGGAGCACGGAAGTGCAGCAGGGAGGCCGCCGGAGTCGCACTCCACGATACTGATGAAGTGGGGTGGGGTGGGGGAACCACGCATGGCCTCGGACTTTCCAGGAGGAGACGGCTGCTGCGGCGGTAGGCCTGGGCGTGGGAGGTGGCCTAAAACATCCCCCCCTCCGGTCACCGGAGTGAGAAGGTGCGTGCCTTTGCAGCCCAGTCTGGAGGACGGCACTGGAATCGCCCGCTGAGCGGAGGTGAGCTGAAGCACTGGCACCTGCTAAAGTATAATCCTGGCGAGGGCGGGGAGGAGGCCATTAATAGACTCCTCCAGTGTGTGGACACTGTGTTGCTAACCCCGGGTCCCCCGGAGTAGGCCCAACAACATAATCCAGAGACTCCCCATAGGAGAACAGCACAAGATAATGCATGGGGGGATCCGGTCCGGCGCCTCCCCCACCATCACATTCTTAAAGCACCACGAGAGGGGGCTGATGCACAGAGGGCCCAGCAAGATCAAGAGTACGAACGGATCCAGGGGGCACCCTGGTGAGTTTCTCTGCCGAGCCTTGTATGGAGTAGACGGGGCCCCTGGGGGTCAAGGAGGCTAAAGAGGAGGGGGTGCACTGCGGCCGGCCCTGATGGGCCTGCTGGGCACAAGTGGAGAGTGGAGCTACGGTCACCAGCCACACAAGATTCTGGGAGGAGAGGTCTTGAAGTGGGTGCAGACCAGAGGCCCAGAGGAAAGGAGTGGTGGTAGAACAGGTTGTGTGTCAGAACTGCACAAGATGAGTGGGGGGGGGTCTTAAACCCGCACCCATGTGCTTCGGCAACACAAATGTCCAAGTACAGGAGCAAGGACCTGCAAGCATCCTCGAAGTCTGCTAAGAAGGCTCAGGGGAGCAATCTACAAATATTGTGGCAGAAAGAAGGTGAGATGGCTGCAAGGACTGAATGGGACCCATCACCAGAGAGAATTTGAGGAATCGGGTGGGCCCGGGGAAAGACCAAGTGGTTACCCAGGAAGTTCTCTGTCAATACTTTCATGACTTTGGGGAGAAAATCTGAGAGACTTTAAAAACACAGCTGAGCCTGATGCAGACGTAGCTCTCCCAGTCTTTGCAGGAGGTGAAATGGGACATAGCGAACCTTGAGGAACGGACGGACGCGGCTGAGAACGCAATCTAAGAAATTGCAGAAGATACCAGCAAGATAGACGAGTTCGTGAAGTAGCTGGCTATGGTGATCCCAAACATTGAAAACCAAAGCGAGAACTTAGAGAACTGATCGAGGAGGTCTAACATTAGGATAAAAGTACTAGCGGAAGCAGTATCGGACAAGAACTTCTGTGAAATGACGCAACATGTTTTTGCAGACTTGCTGGAAGTGGAGGACCGAAAAGGGATACAACTGGACCGCATCCACAGAGTGGCCCTGAGGAGAGAACCGGGGACCAGACCAGGAGACATGGTGGTGGCCTTGCATCAGTACGGCCTAAAGGAGAAGGTGTTCGCAGCTGGCATGAAAGACAGGACGATCAAATACAATGGTTCTGAGCTACAACTATTTCAAGACCTAGCTCGGACAACCCTGGTGAAGCGGCGGCTGATGGGTCCAGTGGTGCGGTCTTTAGTACGAGATGAGGTGCGGTACAGATGGACCTTTCCCTTCAGTCTTTTGTTCGAATGGGAAGGGGGGCAATATCGGGTCACAACATGTGAGGAAGGCCTGAGGGTACTGAAGATGCGTAGAACACCCGGCAGGAACAAAGACCTTCGAGAGAAGCCCCCAAACGTAAGGTCTGGGAATGGGAAAAAAAGGTGCAGCCAAAGAGCTCCAAAAAGCGTGCACCAAGCGGCCCGGCCGGAGCCCCTGACAAGGATGGAGGACTCTCCTTTGGAGCCTGATAAAGCTCTGGCAACCTTTGTGGTGGGGCGGTAACAACTAAACATGTGCAGGAGTCCGCCTGGAGAAAAGGTGGGACAGAGGCGATGGGAGTAGGGGGGGGGTGCTACCATCTTGGTTGGTCAAGCGGGTCATGGGAGAAACACACCGGTTAACTAGAGTTTCTCCAGCATGGGGTCTGGCATGGATTCACATGCTCATGAATATTCCCAGTCGTCAGGTTGGGAATCCTCGGTAAAGAAAAAATCAGTATCAGTTTTGTTTCTGATCTGTCTCTTAGTAGTAACCAACCACTGATCTCTGGGTCATACTGCCCCCAGCCAATGACTGCCCTCTCCCTAAGCCCCTCCCCTGGCAGCCAATCTCAGATTTTTACCATACGTTCAAGTGTTGGGAGTCCTCGTGCTTTAGCTCTCAAGCTTTTACTGCGTTTTCACGCTTTTTCAGGAGATTTTCTCATTTTTTCGGTTTAATCGAGCCTCAAGCTCCACCGTTTCTACTTCCGATAACGGGGACCCGTTTCCGAATTCTTCTACGCCCCTCAAGGGTGAAGTTTTCGTCGAGTTACACTTCTTGGAGGATTCCAGAAGATCTGAGGCCTACCTCAACGGACATGGCCCAGGACAAGGGAAGCTCGACTCCCGGATCCAAGCTGTTCAGGGGCTGCCCGGGATGCGGATTGCAAAATGTTTTCAAGGAGGACGAGCATTCGAGATGGCTCTACTGCCTTCATGAGGACAAGACGCACGTGGAGAAGGACTGTGCGTTCTGCAAGAACCTGTCGGAACGAACCAAGCAAGATCGTTGTTCCCGCCTGGCTGGAGAAGGGCACAGCAGGTGAGAAGGCGAAGAAAAATTCTGAGCGGTCTTCTAAGTCCTGTGAGGGTGCCCCGGCGACGGGGGCCCAACAGAAGGCCAAGCACCGTGAGTCCGTGGGCACTGGGAGCGCCGAAAGCTCGGGCTCTTCGGCTGCCAAGCAGGGCGCGACTTCCCCGGCACGATCAACCACGAGCCAGCGCTCTGGTTCGGGGAAGAGGAAGTCAGAGAACCCGGGTAAGCTTCTGGAGAGGCCCCGGTTGATCTCAAAGGGAGCCGAGGGGGAGCGAGGCGATGACCCTCCCCACAAAGCACCCCGGTGGGAGGCCGGCTGACGAAGTTCGTCAGCGTGTCGGAGTCCATCTCCACCGACCATTGGGTGCTGGACACCCTGGCCTGCGGACACTCGCTAGAATTTCAAAAGAAGTGTCCTCGCATTCCTCCCGTGGCCAGGAAGGAGAATCGCGTCCCTCAACTGCTGTTGGAGGTAAGGGCGATGCTCAAGAAAGGTGCCTTCGAGCTCGTCCCCAAGAGGCTCCGGAGTGTACTCAAGGTACTTCCTCGTCAGAAAGAAGACAGGCGGTTGGCGCCCCATCCTGTACCTGCGTCAGTTAAACAAGTACATCAAGGCACAGAAATTCGGGATGTTCACCCTCCAGCACTTGCTGGGACAGCTGGAGGAGGGCGACTTCCTATTGTCGTTGGACCTGGAGGATGCTTTCTTCCACATCCCCATTCTAAAAGGACAGAGTTCCTCAGATTCGTAGTCCAGGGGCGTCACTACCAATTCAGAGCCCTGCCGTTCGGATTAAAGTCGGCACCCAGGATGTTCACCAAGTGCCTCACACCAGTGGCGGCGCGGCTGCGCCTGCAGGGGATTCACGTCTACCCCTACCTGGACGACTGGCTAATCCGTGCAAGGTCAAGGGAACTCGCCGTCGAACACACAGCGAGGACCGTCCGCCTGCTCACGGAACTGGGATTCGCCATAAACTACCCCAAATCCCACCTGGTTCTGTCCCAGGTGGCACTGTTCCTGGGAGCGTAGCTCGAAACAGTGGACGATTGGCATCTCCGTCGGAAGAAAGGACAAAAGCCATTTTGGGCAAGGTGCAGCACCTGTTAGCCACGGATGTGACCAGGGTGAGGTCCGTCAAGTCCCTCCTCGGGATGATGTCCTCATGCGGTTACCAGTCAATTGGTCGAAAACATTTGGTCGACAGGACAACTGGTCGACACCATTTGGTCGAATGCCAAATGGTCGAATTTTTTTTTTTTTTTTTTTTTTTTTCCCCACACGAAAACCCACAAAACACATAAAAAAAATAAAAAAAATTCGACCATTTGGCATTCGACCAAATGGTGTCGACCAAATTGCAGTCGACCAGTTTGCTGTCGACCAATTGACTGGACACCGTCCTCATGCATCTGCCTTGTGCCCCTTTGCAGACTTCGGATGCGTCCGCTACAAGAGTTCCTCGACGCCCGCTGGATTCAAGCGGCGGGCGGCTTCGAAGACAGGATCCCGCTCGACAAGGAGTTCCGTCGAGTGATTCTATGGTGGGGTACCCGTGCGCACCTCACGGCAGGCACAGACTTTCAGACCCCGGCGTATCAGGAGACGAGGACGACGGACGCCTCCCTGGAGGGATGGGAGGCTCACACCGGAGATCTCCACGCAAGAGGCCTCTGGCTCCCGGAGGAGAGGTCTCTCCACATCAACATCCTGGACCTACGAGCCGTGTTCTGGGTGCTCAAATCGTTCCTTCCGTCCCTCAAGGACAAAGTGGTGAGGATCTTCACCGACAACACCACCACGATGTTCTACATCCGGAAGCAGGGAGGCACCAGATCCCCAGCCCTATCCAAGGAGACCCAGGATCTGTGGCACTGGGCTGTCGCCCAAGGGATGTTTCTAGTTCCCTTCCACCTGGCAGGAATAAAAAACGCCATCGCTGACTCACTCAGCAGGGAGCTGCGCTCGTGCCACGAGTGCGAACTACGCCAGGACCAGGTGGATCGGCTCTTTCAACGATGGGGCAAACCCCAGATCGACCTGTTTGTGACGGCGACGAACTCCAAGTGCCAGAGGTTCGCCAGCAGGTGCACACAGCCGAGGAGCATGGGCGATGCTTTCTCGTGCCCTTGGGACGGCCTGTTCCTGTACACGTTCCCTCCGTTGCTGCTTCGTCTCATCAACCAACTCAAGAGGTCCAGGTGCAGGATGATCCTCGTCGCACCGGCGTGGCCGAGACAGATCGGGTTCCCGGACCTTCTGGACTTGTCAGCGTCCCCACCTATCAAGCTGGCGACGGACGCGGATCTTCTCTCCAGAGAAGGAGGCGCCATTCTTCATCACGACCCGGAGTCGCTGAACTTGCAGGCTTGGCTCCTGCAGCACTAGAGTTTGGAGGATACGATATCCCGGCTGACTGCAGAGAGGTTCTTGCAAAAGCCAGGGTGTCCTCAACTCTCAAGTGCTATGGACATAAGTGGAAGAGGTTCTCTGTCTGGTGCCGTGCACAGAAGATTAACCCTCTGCGGATTACGGCCCCTCAAGTATTGCCGTACCTACTGTCGCTGGCCAAAGCTGGACTGACTCACGCCTCCATCAAGATACATCTGGCTGCCATCTCCCGATACACCAGAACTACAGGACGGGCGTCCTTGTGGTCTCATCGCCTGGTGAAGGAATTTATGAAGGGACTATTCCGATCGTTCCCGCCGGTGAAGGCCCTTGTCCTGGCGTGGGAGCTCAACGTGGTGCTGACCAGGCCCATGGGGGGGGGGGGGGCCCCATTAGAGCCTATGCATTCGGTGCCGTTGAAGTTCCTGTCGTGGAAGACCGCATTTCTCATGGCCATCACCTCCGCACGACGAGTGCGAGAGATCCAGGCCCTATCTTGCAAGCCTCCATACGTGACTTTTCACGACACGAGGGTAGTGCTGAGGACGCACCCCTCCTTTATGCCCAAGGTGCCGTCTGACTTCCACCTCAACGAGCCCTTGGTGTTACCAGTTTTCTTCACGGCGCCTTCGACGCCGGCCGAGAGGACTTTGCACTCGCTGGATGTAGTTAGAGCGCTGAAGTTCTACGTGGACCGCACAAAGAGTTTTCGGAAGACGTCACAGCTGTTTGTAAACTTTGGGACTGTGAATCAAGGGAAGGCTCTCTCGAAGACTTCCATTTCCAGATGGCTCTCCGGCTGCATCATGTACCGTCACCGGTTGGCAAACCGACCGCTGCCTGGCCGTCCGAGAGCCCATTCGCCAGAGCGATCGCTGCTACCACGGCGTTCCTGTCTGGTGTGCCCCTGCTGGACATCTTCAGGGCTGCTACGTGGAGGTCGACGGTCACCTTCACAAGATTCTACTGCGTCGATCGGGACTCCAGGGAGGAGTCCAGGGTCAGCCAAGCAGTGCTGCGCAACCTGTTCGCTTAAGGTGAGCCTGGTGAGGAGGTAAGAGATGCTTAATGTTGAGTTGTTGTATTGCTTAATGTTGAGCCTGTTGCCACCTCCCGTGGTTGTGCATGTGTACTGCTATGTATTCTTTTATTCATGAGCATGTGAATCCATGCCAGACCCCATGCTGGAGAAGGAACAAGTTACTTAGCTGTAACTGTTGGTCTCCAGCATGGGTCTGGCATGGATTCACATGCGAACCCTCCCGCCTACTCCTCTGCGGCTCTTCACTTGGTCATACTGCCACTTTACGTGCTAGCAAATCTGAGGATGGCTGCCAGAGGTGGGGCTTAGGGAGAGGGCAGTCATTGGCTGGGGGGAGTATGACCCAGAGATCAGTGATTGGTTACTACTAAGAAAGACACATCAGAAACTAAACTGATACTGATTTTTTTTTTTCTTTACCGAGGATTCCCAGCCTGACGACGGGGAATATTCATGAGCATGTGAATCCATGCCAGACCCATGCTGGAGAACAACAGTTAGAGGTAAGTAACTTGTTCCTTAGTGCAAATAGCATAGCTGAGAGTGGGCAGCCTTGCCTGGTACCCTTTCCCAGTGGGAATTCTCGCGAGGGCCAGCCGTTCACCTTTACCTCTGCCAATGGGCTGATATAGAGGAGCTGGACCCATTTTATAAAGGAATCTCCAAATTGCATCTTCCTCATGATTGCCCATAGAGCCTCCCAGTGAACTGAATCAAAGGCCTTCTCAAAATCTATGGCCAGTAATGCTAGCGATTGCTGTAGTACAGGTGCTCGCTCAATTGCCAGATGGAGCCTACGGATATTCATTCTTGTCGACCTTTGGGTCATGAAGCCACATTGGTCCGGGTGTATTAATATTGTAATAACCGTTTGGAGTCTATTAGCTAGTATTTTGGCCAGAATCTTGGCTTCGCTATTAATTATGGTTATGGGCCTATATGAACTGCACTCCTCTGGGGGCTTGCCTTCTTTGGGGAGCTCTATTCTGGTGGCCTTACAGAGGCCTGGTGGAAGCTTACCTTTTATCAGGGAGTGTTCGAACGTGTTGAGAAGTTGGGTGGATAAATCCAGGTGGTTCAACTTCTTCCAGATATCGATTGGAAACCTGTTGGGTCCTGGGGTCTTGCCTGCCTGAAGTTGGGAGATGGCCGCAGATATTTCGTCCACTGTTATCCTGCTATCCAACATAGTGACCTGCTCCATGGTGAGTATTGGAAGAGCAGTATTGTCAAGGATGGCGCAGTCTGGTAGGGTAGTTGGGGGCTTGTAGAGATCCTCGTAGAACTCCGCAAACCGTTCTGCAATTCCTGCATCAGTGGAGATTAGCTCTGTGTTTGCTGTCTTAATACATTTCACCTTTCGTTGTCCTTCCTCACGCCTCTCCAGCCATGCAAGCATTTTCCCAGCTTTTTCTCCCGTTTCATAAAGGCGTGCCTTCATGGCTCGATGTGCTTTTTGGGTGCAGTCTAGTGATAAGTTGTGCAGTTTCTTTTGCGCTAGCGTTAAGGCTCGGTTCGTGCCAGGGGTATCATTGGCAACGTGTTCTGCTTCCCTGGTCACATCTTCCTCGGATGTTTTGAACAGCTCACAGTGTTCTTTTTTTTTGCTGATGTCCATGAAATGATTTCGCCTCCCAGAACTGACTTGTAGGCCTCCCATAGTATGACGGGGTCATCAACCGAGCCTCAATTTAGCTCAAAGTAATTGGAGGTAGCTATCCTGTAGCTCTCGGAACCCCAGGTAGTAGGTGTTCAATCTCCATGTAGGTGGGGAACATAGCCTCTCTGTTTCTAATTCGAGGATCAGCGGGGAGTGATCCGATATACCACGAGGAAGGAAGGATGCGCTTCATATTTAGTGCACATTTTGGTTCGACAGGAAGAAAGTCTATTCTGGACATGGAGGCGTGCACACCAGAGTGGAAGGAAAATTCTCGCACATCCTTGTGTGCGTCTCGCCAGGGATCTCGTAGCCCCAGTGCCAACGCACAGGCCGCCAGTTTGGTGATAGCAGTAGGGTTCCTGGATCTCAGGTGTGAGCGGTCTGCGACGTTGTCCATTACCTCATTGAAGTCTCCTCCCATCACCCATGTGTCTGCATCGTTTTCCGCAAGGATCGGGGTAATGTCTGCTAATGGAGCATTGAGTAGGGCTGGGGGGGGGGGGGGGAGTATGCTGCCATGATCGCTAGAGTGTTGCCTGAATATGAACGTAGCAGCCACCATTGTCTTGGGTGATGTGCGTGATCACTACAGTCAGTCTCTTGTGAATGAGTATCAGGACTCCGCTCGCCCCCATGGAGAAACCCACATGTACTGCTGTGCGGTAGTTGGACCTTTGGAAGAACTTGCATGAGGTTTCCGCCAGATGGGTCTCAGTCAGGAGAACTATGTCCGGGGAATGTCGGTTCAAGTTCTGTAGCACCAGTCTTCTTTTGTTACTGGATCCCAGCCCATTGACATCCCATGTCATGAGCGTTAGCCGCCTAGTGATCGGAATCGTCTCAGGTGCCATCGGGTGAGTAAAGTATAGTCTCACCAATGTATTTCCTGGGATACTTTTGCAACGGGATGACAGCAGAAGCCATGTTCACTGTGCTGTTAATACCATTGTATGCTAAACTTTGTAGACGACCCCAACTGAAGCATCTGTCGACCCAACATAAACTCGGAAACAGTGGAACTTCACAGCACTGTTGTGTGGTGCTGGAGAAAAGGTCTTGGTTCGGGGGCGGGTGTTTAGTTGGCCACCGGCCTAGTAGTGCTCTATAGATTGCTACAGGGAGCGAGAGCTCCGTTGCGTTTCTGAAACTGGCGCCTCAAGTGTTTGCTCTTGTCTGCTCTTGATTCATACATCTCCCTGCAGTGGGTTTTCTGGTTGTGGTTGGTGCTGCGGTTCCTGTTCCGGCGGCCGCTCTGGGCGTGGTGTGTTGTGTTCCCTCCTTCTCCCATCTGCGTTCCAGTCACCCTCTGTTTCGCTCAGCCCAGCTCCACGCTTCCTTAGGGTCAGTGAAGTGCACTGTAGTGCCTTTGTGAAATATCTTAAGTTGGGCGGGGAAGATCAGCCCATATTTGACTCCCATTGTTTGCAAGCATCTCTTGAGCGGGTCAAATGACTGGTGTGCTTTCTGCACCTCCCTGGTGAAATCAGGGAAGAAGGGTATCCTTGACCCGTTGAAAGTTACTGCGCCCTTCAATCTCGCTAGTTGGAGTACAGTGTCCCTGTCTCTATAATTCAGAAATCTGGCAATGACTGTGCGTGGTGGCGTTCCTGGTATGACCTTGCCAGTTGGGATACGGTGGGCTCGTTCAATAGAGAAGAACATAGAGAATGACTCTGCATCATAGGTGTTCGCCAGCCACTCTTCGAGAATCAGCTCCATGCAATCCCCCTCTCTTTTTCAGGAATGCCGAGTATTTGAATATTGTTACGTCTGGATCTTTCTTCGCTGTCATCTGCCCTTGCTTCCAGGATTTTAATGCGTGCTAGCATGGTAGACACTTGCTGATTCACTCCTCGTAAGCCATCTTCGGTTTCCGAGATTCGCCGATACTGTCCATTTCTTTTTCCATTGAGGTCCTGGAGCTAGCTATGGCGCTCATTATGTCTCTGAGGGAAACAGTTTCTTCTTGCGTACAATCTAGATCTGCCGGTGAAAGCCTCTCCGGTGAGCGAGACACCGATACTGATGCATATTGATCAATCCTACTTTGTGTAGATATTTTCCTGGGCTTGTCTTTTCCCATTTTCCCTTATGAGTTTGGTGGTGGTGGCAACTGCTGTCTGACCCCAAAGGGGAGAGTGCTGCCCGGTAGGATAAAACGTTGCTGGTGGGATTCTGGTAGTGGCTGCCGTGGCACTTTGCATGGCGTGCAGTGACAGTCTCTTAGATCTATGCCATTTTGTATGAACCGTACACTTTATGTCCCTTAGTCTGGCAGCCAACAGCTGTGGGGCTCACTGTGGGTAACGGTCTTGCGCGGATGGGCAGCAGTGGGAGTTTTGCAAATGTCGTATGCTGTGTACTGGAGCCCTTTGGGTCTCTCCCTTGCCCCCAGTTTCCCGGGTTGGTTAGCTGTGTGTGGAGGCAGGGTATCGCAGGCTGGACCCCGCCGGATTGCCTCCATCACTCTTTATACTCCACAGGGGGTTATTCCCAGAGCAGGAGGACAGTTACTGACGCTGTCGGATGGGTCTGCCGTGGGCTGCATTCATTGATCCGGAGGAGTTTTCCCCAATAGAACTTGATGGTTTTCGGTTCGGCTCACATGTCTGATGCCGGCGTTGCGGAGCGTCCCTTTGGGCTAACCTCCATTGTAGGCGGCGGATTGCCGGTCTTCGGTGATTCGGGACTATAATGCGGACACTCGGGTGGCATGGCGGTATTCTACCCCAGTCACAGCCGGGTACTGTTGGAGTCCCTGACTCCTGCTGGGGAGCTAACAATTGTGGGGGAGGGGGGCCCGTGCTCTTTGTCCCGCCTTTGCCCCGCCTTTGCCCGCTCCTTACCGCCGTGTTCCCCGCCCTGGAGCCGGGTCGCAGGAGCAGTATTGTCCGAGTGCGAGGGGTGTGCTGCAGGCACCCTCCGTAGTGCAGAGCGCTCGTTGTCACAGCGCGGGACCTCCTCGTTTGCAGTTTAGCAGCCCTCTCCACCACTGGATCCGTCCGGGCTTTCCTTCCCCCACTCGCTCGCACAGAGGGCTGATCAGCGGGTAAAGTCCATTTCCCCTCTGCCCCAATGCGATCAGTCTGCCCGCCGCGTTCCAAGCCTGCACCAGGCTCGCTTATTCTGTGCTTCTCCGCGGGCAGGGTCGCTTTGCCCGCTTCAGTCGGCAGGGCCTACACACACGGCAGGAGAGCGGACGGAGCTCGTCCACGGGTGTCGCGTAGCCTCTCCGCAGGAGTCAGTACTTTGAAAGTGAAACCACCACCTCGCCACAGCTCGCGGCCACTGCGCCTAACTTCTGGCTTCACTTCAGGGGCTCGATCTCTCTCGGCGCGGACTTCAACTATCATGCACTCATGGCGGCCATCTTGGCAGCGACGTCCGATTCGGGTCCCGTGTCCTTCAACCGCCTGGGACTCCGATACACTCTCCGATTCAGCACGGCATCAAAGCGTTTCGATAGAGCAGGATTTCACGGGTCGGTGAGATGTTTTACAGACTCGCAGGGACGCTTTTAAAGCAGGATCTTGACAGGGTAAGGCCGGTGGCACGGGAGCAGCAAAACTCACGTCCTCATCATTCGGATCATTCGGCTGCTGGCCACGCCGCCCCGCAAAAGTACATTTAAACATGTGATGACAGCTGGCATTTTCCTTTCAAATTCGGTTTTTCTCTTCCATCTGAATCCCCACATTGTTCTGTAGCCATAGTTAATTTCTTGTATGCAGCATTTTGTTTGAAACACAGATGCACTGAAATTGACATAAGCCCAGGAAGCTGGGGTTTCTTTGAAGCATTGCTCTTTTTGACATTTTGTGACTCAAATGTCAAGCGTTTTCTGCGGCTGAAAATTAAGTTTCTTTTGATTTTTCTTTTTTTTTCTCCAGATTTGGCTGGCACAGCCTGTCATTTAGGGATCATGCTTTCTTCTGCTGAAGCACAATGTGGATATGGATGAGCATGGCAGGATTTTTTGATAAAAACAATGTGATGTGAAATAGGTGAAAATAGCGTCAGGGCAGCATCCTTTTCAGTGTAAAAAATTCCCTTTTCAATGGGAACTTTTTTCAAGCAGCAGAGCAGCGCTGCTTTGATTCACTTCTTTTGGGTGCACTCAAGAAAACACTGGAACCTTTCTCGGTGTGCCCCATGTTCCAACTCACCCAATAGGGGTCTGGCAAGATGGTGCAGGCATCCTTTTGTCGCTGCAAAATGCAGTTTTGATGCAATGGTGCTCCAAGGAGCCAGCGCTGCCATTTTGCTGTTGACTGCAAAATCGCAGCTTGGTTATGAATGAGAATTCTGCTGAGTGGGTCAATGTAGCCCACAGGGGCAAATTCTTGGCAACCTAGGGAGGACAGACCCAAAAACATGTGCTTAAGTAGGATAACGGCACTTGTGAGGGACTCGTGGGATGCTCTGGTTAAGCAGGTGGCACTGACTTCTCTCCCCTCTACGCTGACGTCTTTGTTTAGAAACCCTCAATTCACGCCGGGGCATGAAAAAGGAGAGTTTACTAAGTGGGAAGAGGCAGGTTGCCACAAGCTGAGAGATGTTTGGGGGTAGCAAGATTAAGCCATTTGAACAATGAAAGCAGGACTTTCGGCTAGGGGGAGGGCGAGAGATACCATTATGCACAACTGAGACATTGGCTCACGAGCACCTCAATCAGAACCACGACCACTAGGTATCTCGCACCCCTCAAAGTATGTTACTACAGATACAGGCAACAAACATCTGGTGGGTACGTTGTACAGAATTGCGACTATGGGAACAGAGACTCCTTGCATGACCCAGTGGGAAACCGCAGTGTGCCACCCGTGGGAGGAGGGTCATTGGGCTCAGCTGTGGGCAGATGTTCCCAAACTCACAAAGGCCATAAAGCTGCAACAGATGTGGGTTAAAGTGATGATTTGGTGGCACCTCACTCCTGAGAAACTGCTGAGGTTCCACTGTGGGGCGGTGGGTACATGGGAACATATCTGGTTGGAATGCCCATCAGTACAGCCCTTTTGGGGAGGGGCGTTGCTAGCCAGTGGATGATAAGCACGTAGTCCTAGGGGCTCCCGTACCACCGGCCCTATCCACCTGAAATCCTGCGAGACATCCTCGATGCAATAACCCTGAACTGAAGGTGGTTGAGGCAGAAAGTGAGGCACTTCAAACTGTGCCCCTGCAGGATTGATATGAGCAGTGGAAGGTCCCGAAACTTGGGCTGCAAACGAGAGCAGAGGCATTACCAAGATGGCCGCCATACTGCGGTGAAGACCGCAGGGAACCCACGGGCACTTAGCCATAGTAAGATGAGTCCCGGCTCACAGGCATCGGGAGGGAGCTGTGAATGTCACGACCTGGTTTGAGGAAAGGCACAGAGGGCTTACACATCAGCGGGACCCCTCCATAAACGAGGTAGCTCCGGTCCGACGTGGGAAGCAGGGACCTGACATGGCACCCAGCTGGAGAACCCCGAGGCTGGAGGGCAGAGGAACAGTGAGAGCGCCTGAACGAGGTGCGGAGGAGCAGGGGTGCTACACGGCCATAAGGCGACCCATACAGCCCTGTACACCAGCACCCCTGGGACGGAGGGTATCGAGGAGGACCCAAGAGCCGGTCCACAATGTGGTGTCCGGATGGGAATGAAGAAGCGGAATAAGTGAAAGATGAGCGGGAGATATCAAAACCCTGGGATCCCCCCCGCAGTGACAGAGATCTAGCTGCCCAGAGAGACGGGACCCAGGGACAGGCTACGGCAGGTTCACTGAGAAGAGCCTGCCAACACTCAGTGGGTTCCCTGCCTTGTTGACTTTGAAGTCTGGTGCTCTGCAACGCCACAATAACAGGATCCACCAGGGATATCACACAGCGCCCTAGATCACGGTGCCGGTGTGGGAAGAGACTCCATAACGTGATTGAGAACGTGGTAGGGATGGAAGTGGAACCCTGAACCCAGACCTCGGAGCTAAAACACTATGCTCCAACGCAGCAACCAACGCCTGGCTGTCGGATCACGGTTTAGCACCACTCCCATCTGTAAACACCCGGCACACGAAGGGTGTGCAGGAAACCTGGGTGGAGAAGCGCCTCCAGAAGGAGGTATCGGAGGGCAGCGCTCAGCGGCAGAAACCTCCTGACACATCCAAGTACACATGCAATAAACCATACAGCCCTAAAAGGGACCCCACGCTGTTGGACATCCCAATCAGATAACAGTGGGAGATTTAAATTGAGGAAACCAACCTTACTGCCACAGGAGGTGGCTGGCAAGAAACACATTGTAGGGCGCGTGTGGGACTATGTACTGGAACTGTAGCTATGAAGGGTAAACCTCTGTCTCCAACATGGTCAAGGGACAGCAACGGATGGAAAAATACACAGATTAAATATAAAGCGCAAAAACAGGAGGTGGTGGGCAGGATTATGGAGGAAGGAGCATCGGGAGGAGGGGGCAACAGAGTGACCCTAGACTCGCTAATGGAGGCAATCCAGACCAACAGATCCACCCTGCAGGAGAGCATCAAGGAAGTGGGAGTGGATATCTCCCTGGTGAGAGCCAACCTACTTAAAATGGGTGAGAGCGTAACGTAAGTGGAGCAAAGGGTTAGCACAGTGGAAGATGATATCGAACTGCTCAAAAACCAAATCACAGGCCTGGTGGGCCCGACCAGAACCCTGGAAGTAAGAGCGGAAGACTCGGAAGGCCGCTCCAGGTGCTGCAACATCCGCCCGATCGGAGTGCTGGAGAGAGAAGAGGGCCCCAGTGCTTAGCTCTTAGTGGAGAACTTGATCCTGAAAGTATTGGGTATGAAAGGACTGTGCACGTTTTTCACTGTGGAAAGGGTGCACAGAGTGCCGGGCAGACCCCCACCGCCAGGGGCCCTGCCGAGGGTGATTCTGGCTAAAATAATGAACTTCCGGGACGTCATTCTACAAGAAGCACGTAGAGCGGGCTTCTATGAAATCGGAAACGCGAAACTGCGCATCTTCCCAGACTTCACGCTGGAAGTACAGCGCCAGAGGAGGACATATGATGCAGTAAGACGCCGCCTCCGGGAACTCAATTTGAAATGTATGATGTTCTTCCCGGCTAAGCTGAAGGTTATATCAGGAGGCAAGGCATGGTACTGCACATCCCCGAAAGAAGTCTGCGACTGGCTGGATACTCTGCAGCAGAATGGAGAGCCCCAAAAAGTAGGGGGCAAGACGATGACGCAGTCAGGCACAGGTGGCGGACGTTGGCGATGGGGGGCACGAGGAATATAAGACAGGCCCATACAAACCCGCCACAGAGGAACGGAGGAAGGATACTTAGGAGGGGGACGTTGCATCAGAGGAGGAGTAACAGGGTTACAGCGGAATTCGCCCCCCCCCTATAGTTATACAACGCCATTGACTGCCTCCCACAGGTTGCGGGGGAAAGGTGGGAGGAGCAGGTCAAGGTGTCCACGGATTGGGAGACGTGGGGTGGAACCCAGAGGTATAGTGGGCTTATGGGAAGGCTGTGCAAAATGCCTGGTTAATTCATATGCGCCGAACACCGACGACGGGGAGTATTTCCCGTCGGTCCTATGTATGATGGGACCATATAGGGGTGAGATGATTGTGTGGGGAGGGGACTTTAACTGTCACTTGGATGAGTGCCTGGATGGAACCAGGGGAAGGGGACCCTCTAAAAAGCACATGACAAGGTCACTCCAAGGGGTAATGAAGGAACTTGATTTGGCGGAGGTATGGAGAGAGGCATGGGGAGGAAACGGGGTTCTCCTATTACTCGAGCATGCACAGCACATTTTCACGCCTGGACTACCTCCTAACAGGGAGGGAATACTGTCAACACTTTGAGAGGCCGGAGTACCTGGAGCACACCCTATCCGATCACTCCCCCTTAGTGTTTGAACTATTCGGGGCTACAGAGAGGGCCCTCTGACGGTTGTGGCAACTACAGAAAGAGGCCTTAGAGGATGGGGCGTTTGTTAGCGAAATACATACAGGGATTTGGGGAAAACATCTGCAGATGGTTGGGCCTCTTATAGCAAACTGATGGCAATGGTGCGGGCCAATAATTGGGTATCTGGCTCATGGGAACTGGGTAGGGTGACACAGCAGGGATGTGCGGCTTCCCTAAATTATTTGCCTTTGCTCTGGAGCCACTGGCGGCATTTCTGCTGCAGGAAATGATGGAGGCGGGGATTGAAGTTGGGGGGCCTGAGGCATGTAGTCTCACTATATGTGGATGGCTTGTTACTATATGTAACAAACCCAAAGGGGTTATAGGTCAAAGGTTTGAATCAAAAGTTTTGAATTACAATAGGTTCGAATCAAAAGGTCCGAAAACAAAAGGTTCGAAAAAACCTTTTTGGGGGGGGAGGTCCGCCCTCCAACCCACATTTTTGTGGTAAAAAACACTTTTTTTATCTACACGGAAACCCAAAACCACTTTTTTTACCTACACGGAAACCCCGAAAAAATATATAATAAAAAAAATTAAAACCTTTGGTTTTCCATCCTATTGACTCTCACCTTTTTGCATTCGAACCTTTTGTAATCGATCCTTTAACTGGACACCACCCAAAGGTATACCTTGTGGAGCTGCTTGAGATACTGAGGAATTTCCGGTTTATGTCCGGGTTTCGTATTAATGTAGAAAAATCAGTATTATTTCCATTGGGAGAGTTACGGGAAAGTCAATTGGAGGACCTACCAAAGCTGGGGATAAATTGGGAGAGGCATGGGCATACGGATATTCCATGACATCGACGAGATGTTTGTACATAACACGGGGAGTGCTCTGTCAAAAGTAGGGCACTTGGTCCAATTCTGGAAGAGCCTGCCTCTCTCCCTGATGGGGCGAGTGGCATAATGCAAAATGGTGATTCTGCTGCGACTTCTCCACTTTTTCTCCAATACTCCATATGTGGCGAAAAAGGTTGTCTTCAAAATGCTGGATGGCAAGGTCCGGGAGTTATTGTGGAATACGGGGAGAAGAAGGCTATCCTTAGCAGTATTACAGAGAGCTAGGGAGGGGGATTGGGACTGCCAGACTATTGGAACTATTTTGTGGCAGCACAACTACAGCCGGTGCTGCTATGGGATCAGCCCAGGGGGAGGGGGGGGAAGCTCTGAAAGGCCTGATGGGTGACTTGCTGCCGAATCGCAGAGGTGTGGAGCTCCAGTGTGTTAGGGAGAATTCTTTGTAAAGGCTAATTTCCCAAACCTAGTGAGTCCCCCAGCAGCTTTGCTGGATGCTTTGGGGTTTGGTTTTTTTTCTCTTCTGCTAAGAGTGAGACTCTTTTACTCACACTCTTAGACATGATTTGAGATGTTCCTTTGACTTTGAATGTGTTTTATGGGGTCTTTTACTCCATAGGGCTTCATGTGTTTTTGGTATGTGTGTTACACAGCACCCTCCATGCAGTAACACAGGGGTGTCATAATGACCCCCCAGTATAGACTCCATACCCTGGGACTGACTACTGTCTCCCAGGGCTTGTAAAGTCACCATTGGCTTTTCTAGTCCTAAATTGTGAACAGAACCAGTACAAACCATCATATTGTGGACGTACTGGTAGGGGCAATTCGATTGCCCCTGGGTCTGTTGTTCGAGGGGGCACTGTCCAGTCCCCCATGATCGAGTTTTGGCTGGTGGCAGTGGATACTACTTCTGCATAAAAGCAGGGCTTTGGAGACTGGAACTTGAGAAGTCGCCACAGGACCAAAGAAGCTGAAGAGGGAGAAGCTGAGCTGACCTGCAACAACGACACTACCGGTGGAGCCCTGCTGAACCACCTCACCACTTCCCGACGACAGAGATCCCAGGGAGTCTTCTTCCTTTTAACTGGTGGGGATAACCAGTTCGCCCTCTTTTTTGCCTTCTTGGATCGTCTCGTGGTCGAATCGCCCGTGCCAAGCACCCCGGCGGCCGGATAGCCACGCTTCACCACTACCGCGAATAAAAGGGTAGTACCTTTTTAACCGGGAAACTCTGCGGCTGGTTTCTTCCCTGGCAGTGCAACGACTTCCACCTTTCCTCCACGTCGAGATCCTCTTCCCCTGGACAAAGCACCGACTTGCACCCGCTGCCAGGAACAACTGCCCCCGCTGGAGCTTTCTCACCATTTCAGGTACTGTGTTCCGCCTGGTCTCCCTTGCAACAGACTGTTCAAGGTGTCCCGTAAATCCTTGACTCTCTATCCTGGGGTTACCTGGGACCTGTTAACTAACTTTTTCTGAACTGATCCAACTCCTTTTTGAACTATCTGCAAAGACTCCTGAAAGTATAATTCAACTGTGTGATCTTGGACACATTCCGCCTTGCTCTCTCCAAGAGTGGGCCTGGCCTATGAACTTTCTTGCTCTACAGTAGACTCTGCCTTCCTTGCCTTGCTGTGGTTCTTTGAAAAGTGTTGGTATTGTGTGCTTTCCTAATTCTGCCTTTTCCCTCCCTTTTTAACTAACTTATTGGAGTGCCATCTTAGGTTAAGCGCTCACCTCTGTCTGCAAATAAGTGGTGTTTTAACTAAGACTTGTTCAATAAGTAATCAGGGATGTATATATATTGAAAGTGACTGTGTTTTGAACTTGCTTGCCATATTCGTGTTAGTGTATTTTTACAAGTGTTTTTAAATAAATAATTATATAATTTTATACCAAAGCTCTGGTCAGTGTTTGCTTGTGCTACTGTATTTTGGTACCTAATGTTTATACTCTATATACTGCCTAACTCTTCTTGAGAGAAGTCTGACTGCTCAGCCACAGCTACCAGGTAAATCTGGGTGGTGCAGACTGCTACCAATTGGGTTTACTGCCAACACCTGTAGTCTTAAGCCATTTGCAGTGGTCCCTAAGGGAACTGCACAGGTTTCTGCCTAACACTGTGGCATCCATTAGGCAATAAGGGGAGGTCCATCGTGTTTGAGGCAGTAAGAGGGACGTGGAAGAAGTATGCTAGCACAGGAAGAACCTGGGGGCTTTACGATGGGAAACTTCCATGGGACATAGATCAGAGACTCCGCCAAGCGATCGGAAGGGCAGGGATACGGAGGCTTCGAGAAAGGGGGTGTGAGAGGATGGGGGATTTATTTTAGGGAGGGAAGCTGTTGGGAAAGATTTCATATTGTAGGTAATTTTCCTTCCATGTGGCAACCCCCAAACATTTTGCTGTTGTTTTACACCCTGATCTAGACTTTGCCAGAGAAGCGCAGCCTTCCGCCGCACTCCTCTGGGCTTTCGCTCCATTCTTACGGGGAAACTGACATGCCCTTAGACAGTCAGTACCGGGAAACGTTGTTTTCCGTAGTTCTTTTCTCATGTTGCAGCTTTCGCGCAACATGACACAAGAGTGCACCGTAACTTACATTACCGCGCTCTTGGGTCTCTAGTCATTCTACAGGCCCTAGAAACTCTTGATGGATTTATAACGAACTGCACAAGTATGTCACAGAGGGGACTGGTGGCAGCGATCGTTTCTTTGTGTTTTGAACTCCCTTTTGCCCTGTTAACCGCGCTTCCCGCGTTTGGCCAAAATGGGTGGCCTGGCTTCCAAAATGGCCATGTCACGAGGTTCTTTGTCCTTTGTCCGCTGACCGTCTTGCCCCTTCACATTACCCAGGTCGAGCCGACCCGGGGCCATCCTTATTTGGGCATGTTCTTTCCCGTGAAACACAGATGCTTTCGCGGGCTTCTGCATGCCTTGTGTGTGCCTCCAGGATGTGGGCTGGGATGTTTGGTCCCAATACACATCCTGGGTGCCAGAGTCTAGTGTGTCTTGAATGCCTGGGACCACCGTGGTCCGTGATAGGTCCACGTATGGTGTGAGTGTTATGTGAGCTGATCTCCCATTGGGTCATCTCAGTTTTGGCATGAAGAGAACCCTGGATAAGAGGAGGCTGGAAACACCACTACCATGTCGATCTCCTGAGTTCTCACGAAAAACGAATACAGGAGCCAAGTATCCTGCAACTAAGAGTCTGAACCGAGGAATCGCTGGTGACCCGCTGAAGGACTGCTCCTCTGCACTGCTGTCACCCTGTGAGACCATTCTGCCTCTGATCGAATGGGAAGGCCTGTACTGGTACTTCGACCCTTTGGAATAGTGGGAACAACTATTCTCGGCATCTTCATCATCTCCTGCACGTAAGCCTTCGGAAGCGTCCCTGGGCCATCCAGTGGACTGACCAGCCTACCCAGGAGCTTTGCTCTGTCACCGCCGTCCGGTTGCTGTTGTATTCCGAGTCCTTGGCACTCTCACACGATTCGTACACTTGGCATTCCCAGGTCGGAAGTGAGAAGTGTGCATTAGGCTGAAATACACACGGCCACTGCGTTGCCCTGCTGTGGTAACAATCTGTGCGGGTTCACTGCGTTTGGGACATCCTCAACTCTAACTTCTGCTGCCGCGGAATCTACACGACGCTGAGACGTCCCCTGCTCGTATCTGGACCAGCCAGCACTGAAACCGACGCGGAGAAGCCTGGGTCTGCCTGCATCGGGGACCGGTGAGTAGCAAAGCTAGGAACCGGTCGCCCTCCTGCAGTATCCTGTAGCTTTTCCTCGCTGTGTTAAACAGCATGCCTTTTTCGCACACGCGCTCTGCTTCGGCCCGCAAGTGGAGGCCGCGCTTGAGTAGCGGAGATCTGTTCGTCCTCCTTTGTTCACCGCTCTGAACTGCCTGATTTCCTTGAAGAGACTCCCCTTGGCACCAGCGTGTGCAGGTACTTTTGAGCACAATGCTCCACTCTTCATAGGGCTCGGACTTCCTTCTAGTTAGGTGGCCTCTGAAGGCGAACTGGGTCTAACGATTACTTGCACTGCCTGTTTTCCTCCCCATCTAGGTGGTCTGCATATTTCGTGCTTCGAACTTTTTAGACCCTTCGGTAATTGTATATATATTGTATTTGATTGTGATGTGTTGGTTTACTTGAGTTTTACCGTGATTTACTATGGTCAATGTTACAAAGGCCTTGTAATAAATGTGTCTATATTTTTAATATAACACCTGCTTGTAGTAATTTGTAAGTGTCCTTGCTTTGTGTGTTCATTGCAGGCTTTCAGTCACCCTCACCCCTCTTGAGAACTAGTCTTGACCGCCGCCATCGCTACCCTGATTGGTTTTGCATGTCCAGAGTTTACCCTGTTCCAAGAAACTAGGCTGGCCTTCTGAACCTCTGCCCCTCCAGGACAGAGTTCAGAAATCCATCTTAACAGAAGCTACTTACTTGTGAGGAATGGTGCCTGAAGTTCGGACTTCTGCGGGACCTGTTTCTGGCATACAGTGCAGTGCTCCGAAGGATGGCGGAAATCCCGGAGGAACCGGAGTCTAGTCCATTGCTGCGAACACTGTTAGACCAGACGGGGGGCATGGCATGGATTTCACGGATCTACAAAGCCCTACGGGAAGGGGAACCTGAGAGGGATCTGAAGGTGAAGGAAATATGGGAGGTGGATATGGGGAACCAGATATTGGAAAAGGAGTGGGCACAGATATGGGAACAGGTTCAGAAGGTATCATGCAATGCCCGCTTTAAACTGGTCCAATTCAACATCCTACACAGGACATATGTAACCCCAGTTAGGTTGGACACAATGAATAAGGACCTATTGGATGAATGCCCCGGGTGCCGTAGAGGCCCGGCAGGATTCTGGCACATGATGTGGGAGTGCGGAGTAATAATAGAAACTTGGGATAAGGTGGTTAAAGGGGTGAATGATCTGTTGGGGACCAAGCTGCATCGGAACCCGGCAATATGTATTTGGGGAATTCTCCCAGGGGGGAAAAACATAAAGTACGGAATAGGATGGTCCGATTTCTGCTGGTACTTTCCAAACGCCGGGTGGCCATAGCATGGAAGCGCCCACAGGGTCCGGCAATTGCTATGTGGAGGGCGGATGTCCGTAGGTGGGGGATGGCGGAATTGGCAATACTGCAGGGTGCAGATACTGAGACGCAAGGGGAAAGAGAGACGATACACTGGACCCAACTGCTGAATGACCTGTCGAAAGCCAACGATCTAAAACCGCCATGAGGGAGTATCCGCCAGACTAGGGAGATGGGAATGCAGGGGGGTGACAGGGGTGCTATGGAGCAGGGGTGTTGCCGGGGGTTCGTACTATTCTCAGTGGAACTACAGAACATAAATGACTGCCAGCTGGCAACCGTGGCGCAGAAGAGGCCCTTAAAGGAATAACTAGTAGACGCATATTTGAGAGGGAGGGGGGAGGGTGTTGTGGGAAATCATGGTGTGGTTACTGTTTTGGTAAAATGCTAATAAAAATTGTTTAAAAAAAATACAGCCCTTTTGGGGAATGGTGGGTGCAGCTATGGACGAGATTTTTGGGTTCAAGAACTCAAAAAATATGGGGGAGGCCATGCTGGGATGGGAGAGGGGCGGGGGAACCTACCCTCAAGGGTGCTAAAAAAAAGGCATATGTTATTTTAATGGTGGCCGGGATGTTGCTGGTAGCTCAAAAATGGAAGCAGAAATCTGTCCCCTCGGAACCCGATTGGGTGGGAAAGGTATGGAATTTCGTTGCTCTTAAATGGGTGACGTACTCGATACAGGGGGACCACCAACAGGTCTTGTTGGAATGGGATGTAATCTTGAAGTTCCTCCAGAGGGACTCGCGAGTTGCCTGGTGCCCCCGGAGACTACAGCTGCTGGGCCTGGTTTGATGGAGCGAGGTGGACAAGGGGGTGCCATTGATAATCGTATACAAAAGCCAAAATGGGTAGGGATCGGGGAAGACCAGGAAAGAGCGGGGAAGAGTGGAAAACAGGAGCGGACGGAGGGGGATGATTGGGGGGAGGGGGGGGAGTGTTATTGCCAGAGTGTATGGCTATTTGGCCAGGGTGCGGACACTCAAAGGACAGTGGGGCACAGTTCTGTTGAAATACCTCTGTTGGGTGATGTTAGAGGGAAGGAGGGACAACAGGGGGGAAGCAGGTGGGGTTGCGAGCGGGAGAGGGGAATGAAGGGAAGTTGAATTGTATTTTGACAAAATGGCAATAAAAATAAAAGTAAAAAAAATATATATTAATTGTGCATTACATATTAACTGTGCCTTGCAAGAATGTTAGAAATTGTGGCAAATGCACATATCCTGAGGGTGTGCATGCTCATCTGGTTAGAGCTAAACTAGCTTAGGTGACCTTCCAGATTCAGGTTCCTCTGAAAGGAATTTGAAAAGTGGAAACCAGTGGGGCAATCTGCAAACCTTCTTCAAGCACTATTCTTTGGATTCCACTTCAGAGCAGACGCTCAGTTTGGCTAGGTTGTCCGCTGTGAATTTTGTTGTTGGCTTCCTCAAATGATGTCCGATTTAATTCCATTAATTCTGTGTGTTTTAGAGTGCATTTTAGCTGCCTTTAAGTATGGGGCAAAGGGGACAGGATGCAGGAATAAGCTAGTTATTCAATGTAGTGAATGTTCTCGTAGTTCCCTTTCCTCCTCTATCTGCTTCAATAGGAGTCCAATGTTTTGCACGTGTGCTCCTGTGCTTTTTTATTTTTTGTTTTTTTACAAATAACATAATTTAACTGTGCATCAGGATCTGGTTTTATCTCATTACTGGAGACGATATTCCAAGTATGGAGGAAAGGGGACTCGAGACTAGGAATATAGCAGTAATAAAAGCTATTTACCTTGTTAGATTAAAGCAGAAAGTATATCAAAACCTTTATTTTTTATTCATCCACTTTTGCCAAAGCTTAAAAATGTGTTTTGTAGCAGTTACAGGCAGTATGTTTGACATTCTATTTTTTTGTTTCTTTTTTTTTTTTTTTTTTTTACACAGTTGATGTTGCAATGGACTACTTATTGGAACTTTCAACTGCAGCCAAGGAAACGCCAGCAGACTACTCCAGAAAAGACAGCGGATTTGATTCAATTGCCACATCTCTAGAAGGTGCTATGCAATTTGTTGAAGTGGATGATGCTTTGGGGAATGAGTTTGCACAATTTGGAAGTTCCTTAGGAAGAGATCTACCCGACAATACTTTGTTGACCGAGGATTTTGATTCATTAATACAGAATGAATTTGAGAAATGTAGCTTGGATTATTATGTTACACCAAATGACTCAGGCACAGGGTGCCCTCCTGAAACATTGGACTCCATAGCTCAAACCAATGAACCTCCAAGTTTGGTGAGCTCCAGTGTAACTTTTAATGCCATACCGGAGGGTGTAGATGGCTATGATTGCTTCTTCAGTTCAGCCCAAGATGACTGTCCTTCCTCTCAGCCTGAGTTGATCAAATGGAGCGTGCAGGCTGATGACGGTACATCAGTGGACACAAATATCTTTTCAGGTGAACTTGAAATAAACCATCAGGACCGGACATTTTCTGTTGATGGAGATGTGCGTTTAGATCTGCAAATGAACATGGATTCTGAGCATAGTTGTGAAGAATCCCTCCAACCAGTAGAAAATGTTTCTGTGGCAGTTGAACAGTGTGGTTTTCAAGGATCAAGTCAACAAGTTGACTCAATGGTTGCAAGCCTTCTTCAGAATAGAGATGGCATGGTGCCCGAAACGTCCTCTTGCATAACAAGACCTGCCGAGGCACCCCAAATCCAGATGGAAACCAAAGTCCACATGCCTGAATGTCCTCAGATTATCTGGAATCCGCTGGCATCTGAATTTTACCCACCAAGCTATTATACCTTTATTACTCCTGTTGCATGCAGTCCTGGGCAGTGGATGCCTTCATTGGATCCGAGTGGGCTTTGCCCTCAAAAGTCCTCAAATGTCTTGATAAGCGACCACTTCTCATCGAAAGTGGAAGGAGAACAACGTGGAAGAGATGTAATGACTCCAGTGAAACAAACCCCTCTTCTTCCCAGCGTGAAAAAAAAGAAACCTCTTCGTCCTGTAGGGAAAGTTCTTCTTTTGCTCAGGGGTGCCCCAGGCTCTGGGAAATCGACTCTAGCAAGGTAGGCCATTGTCATAAAATAATGGGACACTTGATATTTGTTACCATGATCCCCTATCAGTAAACATTTGCCTTATACTCAACTCCTCTTTTTATAGCTAAGGTTAAGTGGAAAATTGATGTTTGAGCATGTTGGATAATGTTAGTGTTTCTTAGACTTTTTCCTTTTTAATTTGTTCAGTCATTACTCAGTGAAAATGTATTTTCAGACTCCAATTGTTTTAATTTTTTCTTTTTTACAAGGCTGCTTTTCTTTCCCAGTCCAATTTTACAGCGTGTTGATTCTTCTATAGTCACCTTTCTGTGATAATTTGAAGTATTTGGGGGAGTAGTAGTTGTACAAATACTTGTGTAGACTTCCTTGCCATTTCTCCAAATGCATCGCCCCGCTCTTCCAGTATACTACACATTTAGTTAAGCCCTGCTCTGGTAAAAGGGCCATTTAGATGTTCTTTTCTTACTACAGAATCACCCATGGAGCAGGACACTGCCATTGTGTGCCTTCAACCTAAACTCATCCTGTGTATTGTAGAAATGGCTTGCCAGGAAACATCTATCCTTTCTCATCCTTTGGTCGTTAGAAGCAATTGAGTTTGAATTGGGTTTTCTATAGGTATACACACTAATTTCTCTACTACTGAGTAGAGGCTTCTGCAATGTCAAAATAATTGTAATTGAAAGAAACCTCTTTCTTCGGCCGCAGAGAAGCGCCACAGGGACGCGAAGGAGCCCTCAGGGCGGGGGCGGCCGTGGCCTGAAGGGGTGAGCGGGCGAGGAAAGAGCTGCGGAGACAAGCCCGCTCCCCGGCCTGGCGGCTCTCCTTGCTGGGGAACCGGACGTGTTTGGCCCCCCAGCTGTATCGGGATAAGGGAGTGGAGACGGAACAGAAGGTAGCTGAAGAGGTGAGAGAGCCTGCCTGAGACAGTGCGAAAGCCCGTGGGTGGAGGGCGAAACCGGAACGGTGCCGATGCTGCGGGCTAGATTCGCCCCTTTTCTGTCACCTCCGAGGAGTCCGGAACACTAAGGAGATTTGCGGCGGTTGAGGGGGGTTCGGGGGCCGCTCGGGGGGACTGATTGGCACTACGATTTCTCAGGGTTCCTGAGTATAGGGCCCCCCGGCTCCTCTTTGAAGTTGAGAGGATCCCGGCGGAGGGGAGGCGGGGACGGGAGAAATCCCCTACGAGTATGAAGGAGATGACACGGCACAGTGAGTGGAAGGGTCTGGTGTTTTCCTAAAGGCCAGTTGAGGAGGACAAGAGGAGCAGCATTCCGTGGTTTTTTCTGCGGGAGAGGGCAGCAGTGACTCTTGGCATATTCTGTTGGTGGCGATTTTCTTCTGCCCTATCAGCGGGAGTGGGGAGGCAGTTGACTGGACCTTGTATTCTACCCCCCCTCTCAGGGCGGATACAAAGGAGTGGTCATTAGGGCACTAAGCAACATGTCCTCTAAATCCAAAGGCAAAGGGGTTAAGGGGTCTCAAGCTACCAGCGATGCGGTTGGCACATTGCCTGCAATTTGGCCAATATACACTTCAGGGGAAGACCCCGGGTCGGCTCGTGAGAACCCTGGGACGGACTCCGGTCAGAGAACCTCTTCAAAGCAGGCTGGGATGTCCAAACAGGAATTCAGGGGGGAGTTGCAGGCCCTCCATTTGACCCTGGCCAAGACCTTCCAGGACCAATTTCAACTCGTGAGAGCAGATTTGAATGAGGCCCTTGGGGAGATAAGGCAGGAAATGCGGCAATTGGGGGAGAGGACTGATACGATCGAAAAAGGTCTCCAAGAGGTTGAGGTTGAAACCACAGCCAATAGTGAGGCCACTGAGAGGCTGGATGTCGCTACAAGAAACCTTGAAGTCCAACTGGAAGATTTGGAAAACAGATCTAGAAGGATCAACATAAGAGTGAAACTGCTTCCGGAGTCTGTGGCCGATAGGGAATTGAAGGGGGTGCTTCAGAGCATTTTTGCCGACATCCTGGGTGAGGAGAATCCAGAGAAAATTTTACTGGACCGAGTGCACAGGGCTGGGCAGTTGCTCAATGGTAAGACGGTGAGGCCCAGGGATGTCCTTACGGCTTTTGCTAGATATGCTCAAAAGGAAGCAGTTCTCTGAGAAGGCCGGCAGCGGGAACCCATAATGTATAAGGGACAGCAGATTGCGTTGTTTCAGGACTTGGCAAGTAGCACCCTCACGAAGAGGAGACAGATGGGTCCACTGCTGAAAGTCTTGAATGAGAAGGACATACGCTATAGATGGACCTTCCCATTTGGCCTTCTCTTTGAATGGGAGGGAGTTCAGAAGCGGGTTACATCTTTGCAGGAAGGAGCCGATATTCTCGGCATTGAATGTGAGGAACCCCCCCCCCTTAGTTTCGGGGCGCGGGAGAGCGCACCAAGCCAAAACCGTGGAGTTGGACGACAGTGGGAGAGAAGAGGAAGAAAAGTGGCAAGGATATTAGGCAGCAACGAAAGGAGTCTACGGGTGAAGAGAGGAATGAGTTATCAGTTTGCTCTTGAATTCTACGGGTGATATAGGGGTGGTGGGCCTCTAAAAGGGGTACTTGAGCTTCGGGCCTCTGGAGGAGCAACCATCTTGGGTACGGAAAGGGCAGGAATGCCCGAGTTAGGAGTGGTGAGCAAGCGGGAAAGGGATGTCCTTCCAGGGAGGGAATGGGGGGGTGAGGGGGAACTGTGAGTCGGGGGGAGGGGGGTGACGAGTCATTCCAGGGGAGGAGGGAGGAGAGTGTGGTGGTCCATGGGTAGGCTCAAGTTCTAGTCTCTGTCTTCTTAAGTGCGTAACGCATAATGTGAGAGGGCTGAATTCCCCACTAAAGAGGAAAAAATTGGAGCATTTTGTGAGGAAGGAGAAACCCGATATTATGGGCCTCCAGGAAAACGCATATGTTATCCAGAGATCAGGGAAGGTTGCGGTTGAGGGGATTTGATCAGATTCTACATTCTTCGGGACCAAACAAAACGAAGAGGGTAGCGTTGGCTATTAGAAATACTGTTGACTTCAGAGTTGAAGCCGTAACGAGAGATAAGGAGTGGAGATAAATAGTGGCTAGAGGGAAACTTCAAGACGCCCGTTCACTTTTGCGGTGGTATATGGCCCTAACTCTGGTCAGGAACAGTTTTTGCTGCGTACGCTGACTATGTTAGAGGAGCAGTCCTGGGGGCAGATTGTTCTATTAGGAGACTTAAACATTGCGTGGGACAGGGAGAGGGACAGGAATGGCAAGAGGGTGAGGGGTGGCGGCGCGGTGATGTCGGTGGATTTGAAGGAAAAGATTGCCAGGCTGGGGTTGAGGGATGTATGGAGGGAGGTGAAGGGGGAGGAAGCGGGTTACCCATTCATATCGGGGGTTCATGGGTCAAAATCCAGGATAGACTACATATGGGTCTCGGGGTGGATTAGTGGGTGACATTCGGGAGGTGCGGGCGAGCCCGATTGGAATAGCGGACCACAAGGTAGTTTCGATGGAGATGGCCGTGGGTAAAAGGTTAAGGGGCGTATGGGGTTGGAAGTTTCCAGGGGCCATCGAAGAGAGACCCGGAAGTTCGGGCAAACATCGAAGAGAAGATCAAAGTCTTCTTTGACCTGAGCAAGAAAGAGGACACAGGGGAGGCTGTTCGGTGGGATGCTTTTAAGGCTACTATCAGGGGGGACCTCATAGCGGTGACCGCTTTTCGGTTGAAACAACTACAGGCTTTGGAGGTTCAACTAGAGGCTGAGATAGAAGCAGCTAGGCAGGCAGCTGGTGGGACCCCATCCCCGAGGGCTCTGCGGGAATACAGGAAGGCGTTGGGCCAATTAGAACTCTTAAGCACCAAGAAAGCAGAAGGGGCGCTTCTCGCAGTGAGACAGAAGTTTTACGCAAAGGCTAACAAAGCAGATACGCTACTGGCGCGACTGCTCAGAGGGAAGAGGGCGAAAAATGTCATCACAGCATTAAAGTTGGGCACAGGGGAAAGGATCACAAAACGGGAAGAACTGCAGGAGGCTATAGCGGGATTCTATGACTCCCTTTATTCATCCCAAAACCCCCTTAGCGAGGTACAGGACAAGTTCCTGCAGTCAGTGCAGCTACAGGAAATCGACAGGGAGACGAGGAACACCTTAAATCGGGAAATCACAGAAGAGGAGGTAAGAGGGGTGATAAGAGCCCTACCAGTGAACAAAGCCCAGGGTCCTGATGGGTACACTGCGGCCTTTTATAAATTGTTTATCACCCAGCTGGCCCCACACTTGACTTCCCTATTTAACACGTTTCGGCGGACAGTCAAAATTGCCCCGTCAATGGAGGAGGCTAAGGTGACTCTTGTCCTCAAACCTCACAAGGACCCAGAGGAGAGAGCGGCCTATCACCCCATTGCCCTGATTAATATCGATGCTAAGATATACACCAAGATCTTGGCGACTAGGTTAGATCCTATTCTCCCCCATTTAATACACCCCGACCAGGCGGGCTTTGTTAAAGGCCAGCAAACTGCTGATAATATTAAGCAGGTGGCCCATCTAGTTGAAAAGGTTCAGAGAACGTCCACTCCTGTGGTCTTGGTAGCTCTCGATGCGGAAAAAGCTTTTGACCGCGTGGAGTGGTCGTTCCTGTTTCGAGTGATGGAAAGGATGGGCATAAGAGGGGAATTTTTGACAATGGTCCGGGCCAATTACCAAGCCCCGTCAATTAGAATAATGGTCAATGGGAGGGCCACTAGGAGGATTGAATTACAGAGGGGAACCAAACAAGGCTGCCCATTGTATCCCATTCTTTACGCGATATATTTGGAACCGCTGCTGCAAGCGATTAGGGAGTTGCCGGACATTGGGGGCATTCAGTTTGGGGGGGGACAACAGAAGGTTGCAGCTTTTGCCGACGATATATTACTCATGCTATCGGCACCGAGAGAATCGATCCAGGCTAGTTTGTCCCTGCTGGGTGAGTTTGGGGAAGCCTCTGGGCTGAAAGGTAACGCTAAGAAGTCTGAAGTACTAAACTTAACGCTTAGGGGAAGGGAACGGGATGAATTAAGGGATTGCACTCCACTATTATGGAGCCCGGGAGGGATTAGATATTTAGGAGTGTGCCTCACGTCAACACTTGCTGGGTGGTACTCTGCGAATGTTCCTCCTCTGCTCAAAGCGATCAAAGGGGATTTCCAAAAATGGAGAGGGCTTAAAGTATCTTGGTTGGGGCGGATCGCAGCAGTGAAGATGGTTACACTCCCGCGCCTGTTATATTTATTCCAGGCGATCCCGCAGCCTGTTCCCTCGAGCTTCTTTAAAGACCTGGGGACCCTGACTAAGGAATTTGTGTGGGAAGGGAAGAGACCAAGGGTTAGTGGGAGTATATTGATGGCTCCCAAGGGGGAAGGGGGCCTGGCCCTACCTAATTTTCGGCGGTACTGCGAAGCCGCCCAGCTGCGAATCATTAGGGAATGGGTGAAGGGGGAGGAAAGCCAGCAGGAGAAAATCTGGGTGAGAATGGATAGGGCGGTGGCACACCGCGATCTTTCGGAGGTCCTTTGGCTTTCTAAGGAGCATAGACCTCGACACCTTTATGAAAGCACCATAACTAAATTAATGGCAGATAATTGGGATAAGTTGGTGCGGACTAGGGGCATCACTACATACCCTTCCCCATTTTCGCCGCTTTTTGGTAACAGAGACTTTACCCCGGGTCTGGAGAAGGGGGGCCTTTGAGGGGTGGCGGGAGGGAGGGTGTAGAAAGCTGTGTGACATGTTCCAAGATGGGGAAGTCCTGTCGTTCGGGGATTGTAAATGCCTCTTTGCAATACAAGAGAAGGAAAGGCTGAGATATGCTCAGATAAGACATTGGGTACTTCACTCGGGAGTCAGGATGGCAGCAACTAGGGAACCTACACGGTTAGAAAAATTTCTATTAACCAATGATGGTACAAAAGGCCTCATCTCCAATATTTATACAATTTTGAATTCCTCTCCTTCGGAGCCCCAGTGGGCTTATATGCAGAAATGGAAAAGGTGTGCTAGGGAGAGAAATCAGTAGGACAGAGTGGGAAAGATTATGGAGAAAAATACCCAAACTAGCTAAAGCGTCTAAGCTCCAGGAAGCATGGTATAAGCTGCTTTTTGGGTGGCACTATACTCCGGGCCGGATCCATAAGATGTTTCCCACAAGATCGGGCAATTGTTGGAGGGGATGTGGTATGCCCGGCACGGCTGACCATGTGTGGTGGAAGTGTCCCAAGATTGTGCCTTTCTGGGCGGTTGTACTAAGGGCACAGGAACGGGCCTTTGGCCCGGGGGAGACTCAGTCTCCAATGAAGACCCTCTTGGGCATCAGTGGGGACTCAAGTGAGGGGGGAATAAGGGAGAAAGCAAGAATAATCCTGACCCTAGCGGCTATGCTATTGATAGCTCAGAAGTGGGAGAGTCCCGAGATCCCCTTGGAACAGGATTGGCTACGGAAAGTGTGGGACATAGCGGCCTTGGAGTGGGCAACTTACGCCATGGAGAATAAAGTGCAAAGTTTTGCTGCGGATTGGGGGAGGTTATGACTTTCCTGAAAGATGACTATAATGTGATATGGTGCCCACAGCGCCTGAGACTGCTTGAGTTACAATAGGAAGGAGGAACTGTTGGCAACGAGATGGATGTGGACTCTGAATGCTCGTCACTTTGGGGTGGGGGGGTTGGGAGGGAATGTTTTCTTGGTTTTCTCGGTTTTGTTTTGTTGTTCAATGCAGTAAAACTCAATAAAAAGTTTTTTTTAAAAAAAAGATCCTCCCAACATTAAATCTTCAAGCATATTCTACAAGGACTTAGATGAAGAATAAACAAGGATGTGTTATTGCAAACCAGAAACTGTGAATGTCCCTTTAAATGGAAGACCTAATTTAACTGGGACGAGGAGGAGAAAGCAAAGCGATGAGAGGCTGCAGCAGGCAGAGAGAGAGAGAGGGACACAGAGATATGCCGGGGAAGGCCCACAGCTACGTTGACTTGCAGAGGGGAGGAGTTTGAAGGTCAGAAATGAGAGGCGGACATAAAGTTGTAATATTTTCAACATCAGACATTTTAATCACTTAGAAGGGTTTGATAAAGGCCTTTCTGTCCCTGTGCTAAAGCAAGTTTCCCTACCTAGGAAACTAAAACTAAAAAACAGTCTGTGGCTTGTCAAAACTATGTAAACAGTCCTTGTGTACAAACTATATCTGACCCTTACACTTAAACAATCAAAGGTGCAAGGTAAATGTTCTGAATTTTAAATAAAAAGTGTATAAAAAGCAGGTATGAAAGTTCAACAAATAAATCCCTGAATTAAGGAGGGATTCCCTTCCCCTGGATTATTTCAGGTAGGATTTCAGGTAGGATAACCACAATGTGTTTCTTAAAGTTTAAGGTTTTAAGAGTAGCTGAAATGTCTTTTACAAAGCACTCTCTTAAGAATGGCAACAAGTGTCTTTTTCCAAACAACAGTGATTCCTCAGAAATAATAGAAAGGTCTTTTCCCACAACACTGTATGGAAGGTAGCAAAAGAAGTCTCTTCAGCTTTTTTTAATTTTTTAAATATGTTTGTTTAACAAGGCAGGGTAATAACAGTACCAACTTTTATCAATAATTATTATGCATTACAGTACCAGCATGTCTTTTCACTCTCCCCACCCTCCTTGAATTTATCGGTCTTCTTGAGGGTCACCCTCTTCATTCCTGTTCCTGTGGGGCATCCCCATTCTCCAGGACCCTCCTGGCCAGCTGGGGTTTGTAAGTCAGAGCTGAGAAGTCCCGATCAAAGTCAAGAACAGGGTTCCAAATGTTTCGGAAGTGGTGGGTGGAGAAGACCTGCTCGAGCTGCCGTCACCTTTTCTGCGATTAGCACGTCCCATAGTTTCACCCACCAGAGGGGCAGGAGCGGGCCGTCTGCAGATTTCCATGTGCGGGCCACCACGATTCTACCCGCCAGCAGGCATTGGGACAGGAGTTTGGCTTTGGGACCTGTTCTCGGGTAGGTCCCGGGGACCGGGACACCCAAGAGAATGGGTTTGGGGTCAAAGGGGAGTTTTGTTTGTGTGATTTCAGCGATGGCCGCTAAGCACTGTCTCCAGAAGCTTTGGACTTTTGGACAAATCCACCACATGTGGAAGAAGGATCCTGTTTGACCGCATCGTCTCCAGCAGGCCGGGTCAAGAGTATGGTTCATGTAGTGGAGTCTTAGAGGGGGATAATACCAGCGCAGTAGGATTTTGTATGCACATTCCCTATTTGTGACGCATGCAGATGACAATTGAGCGCGGGTCCAAATGCCCACCCAAGATTGGTCCTCTATGGGGTGGCCCAGGTCTGCCATGGATCGAGACTTTGAGATGAGAAAGTCTTTCTGGAGGCGCTTGTATAGGATATAGATCTTGCCCCAGATTGGTATTTCCTTAAGAGTTAGTTCTATAGCTGTGGGAGGGCGAGTTGCTGCTTGGCGTGTCTGCGGGTGGGAGCACCAGTGGCGTAAACCTGTCCTTTTCCTGCAGTTGGAAGAATTCCTTGCATTGTTCATAGGTATGCGGTTGTCCTCCCACGAAGAGCTGCCCCACAGTCTCCAGTTCCCCCGCAATCCAGTTTTTGAAATTTTGGGGAGCTGTTCTGGTTGAGAAGGCTGGGCTGTTGGGCTGCCATCTGGTAGTTCTGTAGGTCTGGGACCCCTAAGCCGCCAAGCTTTGCGTTTCCCAGCATTGTGTTTTTGGAGATCCTGGCTTTCTTCCCTTTCCAAATGAATTGTAGCATTTTCCTCTGCAAGTTTTGGAGTGCTGAAGTTGGAATTGCAACAGGGAGGGCGGAACATGCATATAGGAATCTTAGGAGCAGATTCATTTTACACGCAGTAATCTGGCCCATTAGGGACATTTCTTGGGTCGCCCAATGTTTCAGGTCAGTTTCCAGTTTTTCGAAGAGTGGGGGGAAGTTTATGTCATAAATGTCTGTTGAGTTTGCTGGGACCTGAACCCCTAGATAGTCAATAGCCTTCGTCTTCCATTGAATTGGGATCAAGTCTTCTTGCTCCTTCGAAGATATCCCTATCCCCAGTGCTACTGACTTATTGAAGTTGATGGTGAATCCTGTGACCCTTCCATAGCTGTTTATTTCTGCTAAGGCGTGTGTCAGGGAGGTGCAGGGCTCTGTGATGGTTAGCAAGACATCGTCCGCGTAGAGCTAGTTTGTGGTGTGAGGAGCTGGCTTGGAAGCCCTTGATCAGGTCGTTCAGCCTAACTTGTTGGGCAAATGGCTCCATTATCAGAGTGAATAGGAGTGTGGACAGCGGACATACCTGTCTGGTTCCACATGACAGCGTGATGGGGGCAGAGAGGTTGCCATTGATTCTGAGTAAGGTTTTGGGCGATTTATAGTTGGCCAGGACCATGGTGCGAAATTCAGGCCCAAATCCGAATGCCTCCAGGGCAAGCCCCATGAAGGTCCAGTCCACCTTGTCAAACGCTTTGGTCGCGTCTAGTGCCATGAGTACTATCCCCTGTGAGTCTCGGGAAGCCAGGTCCACCCAGTTTGGGGCTCTGCGGATGTTGTCGGCTGTAGACCGGCTCTTCATAAAGCCGCTCTGGTCAGGTTAGATTATGTCTGGTAGGATGTGGGATAGGCGTGTTGCTAGGATCTTGGAGTAGATATTGGCGTCAATATTGAGTAGGGCGATAGGTCTATATGTGGCTGGATTTCTCGGGTCCCCTCCGGGTTTAGGTAGAAGGACTGCGATTGACTCCTGCATGGGGAGGGGGTTATGATGCCAGTGTCTCTGAAAGAGTTAAATAGCTGCAGCAATGGGGCGAGTAGCTGGGGCCTGAAGACCTTCTAGAACCTGGTTGAGTAGCCATCAGGGCCGTGGGCCTGGGACTTGAGGGATTTTATGGCCTCCCCTAACTCCTCGCTGGAGATTGGAGCGTCCAAGATGTCTCGGGTTGAGTTTGGTAGTTTGGGAAGTACAGCTTTCCATAGGTATTCCTTTTTTTTCTTCCAGGTCCCGTGGCGGGGCGGTCATTATCTGTGGCAGATGATCAGCTGCCAGGCGTCGTTTGTCCTGCTCAGCGTACTGCATTCTGCCTTGTGAATCCCGCAGTCCAATGATCGTATTGTTTCGTTTCGTTTTAGCAAGTTTGGCCACCAGTAATTTATTCGCTTTACTGTTTTTGGCATAGTAGAATTGCTTGGCTTTTGCCAGTTGATGTGCTGTGTGTTCGGCGTAATGGGCTTCGATCTTTTTCTGTGCCGTACAAATGGCTTGTTGTGTTCTTGGGGACCATCCTTTTTCTTTATTGATCTTCTCCGCTTTCCGGAGGTCATCCTCGAGGGCCAGCCGGGTCTGTCGCCTAGTCTTGTGGAAGGCTACACCCTGAGCCATCAGTTCCCCCGCGTATGACCGCTTTCATGGCGTCCTAAGGTGTTGGCGGGGGAGGTGTCTTCTGTGGGGTTTTCTTTAAAGAAATTATTGATTGTAGTTGCGATTGAGTCCCTGAGCGGCATCTCGTTGAGTATTGGATCATAGAGCGTCCATCTACGTTGCACTAAATGGGAGGATTCATGTACTCTGATTTCCAGGGTCACTGGGCTGTGGTGAGACAGAATCCTTGAGCCTATGGGGACATCATTGGCAAATGAGAGTATCTAGGCGGAAACCAAGAGGAGGTCTATTCTGAAGAATGTCCTATGGACGTAGGAGTAGAAGGAAAAGTATTTTTCTGAGGGGTGGAGTACCCTCCAGGAGTCCACCACTTCCAGAGTTCTGAATAGCTGCAGGAGTGCCAGTGCTGAAGTAAAGTCTCTGGATGAAGGCGGATGGGATTTGTCCTTTATGGGGTCCGGGACTCCATTAAAGTCGCCGCCAATGATAATTTGACCCTCTAAGAAGGAGGAGAGGGTGGTACTCGGAGCTTTGTAAAAAGCGGCTTGGCCTGTATTCGGGGCGTATACTGATACAAAGGAATATAGTTGTCCCAGCAACAGGCATTTCACAGCAGCAAATCGGCCATGCAGGCAAAGTTTTTTGTATCTAGTATCTGGGGATCTAACCCCTTATTAGAGAATTGCTGTGCCCCCTTTTTTTGTGTTTCCTGATGCCCAAAATTTCTTCAGAAAGAGCCGAGAGCGTAGGCGCCCAAAGTCAACTGGCAAGAGGTGCGGTTCTTGTAGCATGGCCACCGCTGCATTTTCGTCTTGGAGCTTTTGCAGAATTGATTTGCGTTTGGCCAGGGAATTTAGTCCTTTAACGTTCAGAGAGACGAACCTCAGGGTGGGGTGACCTTGAATGAGAGGTGAGGATGTTGATGCATTCGGAGGGGGGTGTGTGAGGTGAAGATGAATCAGCCGGCATCTCGTAGGTTTTGCAGCCGCACCTTTACCTGCCATTGAAATTTTTGCTCGGGCCTCCAACAGGAGGACTGTGATTTAACTGTGTGGGCGGAGGGGGGAAGTTTTGTGGGACCGGCACCCCCCCCCCCCCCGGCCAACATGGCCAAGTAACTGTGTGTAGCCAACATGGCTAAAATTGTCGGTTGAATATTCCAAGGATTTAGATGGATTGTTCCTCGGAAATGGGCACAGGCTGTGGCGTAGGGCCCGCTGCTCTGGTTGTCAATGTTCCATTTTTATGGCCGTGGGTGATGAGACTCCTTCGGGTGAGCCGCAGGTAGGTCCAGGAGTATGGAGGAGGGGAGCTCGGTCAAACCTGGTAGGGGCCGGGCCCATGGTTCCAGCGGCTGAGGCCCGGACTCATGCTGCTTACGGTTTCAATTTTCCAGGAGGTTGGTAGCGATTCCGCGTTTGGTTATTTCTTTCTTCTGAACCTCGGGACTTTTGTCCAAGAGTTCTGCTGAGTTTTTGGGAATGTTGGGAGGTCCGTGTCGCTGATGTTTTCGGGGGCTAGGGGAGACTGGGCTTTAGACAAGGCTGAGTTCATGATTTTCTCAGTGTCTTCCAGGTGGCTTATCCTCTGGGTGCCCTTGTAAGAGAACTGTAGGGCCGTGGGGAAGAGCCATCTGTAGCAGATTTGCTGGTCCTGCAGGAAGACTGCTAGGATTCGGAGAGATCGTCTTCTCTGGAGTGTAAGGGCGGATAGATCTTGATAGATTTGGAGGGGTGAGCCCTGGAAGGTTCTTTCATCTCAGTTGCGACTGATTGCAGAGATGGCTTCTTTTGTAGTGAAGAAATGTACTCTGGTGATGACATCTGGCGGTGCGTCCGACTCCACTTCGCGGCGAGGGCGCATCCTTTGTGTATGGTCTAGTTGTGGAAGGAACGATTGGAAAAAGTCTCCCACATATTCCGCAAAGTTTTGTCTGGGACTGATGCTGGAACCCCTCGGATCCGCAGGTTGTTACATCGGGCCCTATTTTCCAGTTCTTCTTGTTTGAATTCTAGAATTTCACATTTATCTTGGAGGAGCCTGATTGAGCGCTGGACCTCCACCAGGGTGGATGCCTGATTCTGGGCCCGGTCCTCGACCTCCACCAATCTCTGTTTGCCCTCCGTCACCCTTTGATCTGTGTTTGTCCAGCTTGGCGGTCAGTTCAGTCATACACGATCTGAATTCAGACTTTATGTCCGCCATGAATGCCCGAATGTCGTTTTTTAGTTGCAAGAGACCCCTTGTCATCTAAGGCGTCTTGAGGGGAGGAGCCAGGGTGGGGGCGGGAGTTTCTTGGATCTTTCAGATGACCTCAGCATTGCGGCTATGTCTGGATTCATGCCGGATTTTGATTGTTTGCCATCTTGTTTTCCTGGGCAGAGGGAGGGTCCTATGCCCCCAAGAGGCTGGTGGGGTGGTTTCAGTGTCACACAGGGCTCTCAAAATGGGTAAAGGCCTGATGCAGCTATGGAGGCTAGGGTCACTTATGGGGGGGGGTTCACTGTTCCCTCAGGGGGGGGGGTGAGGATAGGAAGCTCTCAAGGCAGGGGCCTGGGCGCCCCTGGAGACATCTAGGCAGATTAGGTAGGTAGAACATCGCTGGCCGCTGGGCTTCCACTCCTTTATTGCCGCTGAGCAGGTGTTCCGGAAGGGGAGGGATAGTAGGTCCCTTGATTGAGATCAAATTAGGTCTAGTTGCGGTGAGGGGGGGGTTGCCAGATTCCCGGGGCGAAGCATGTGTAGGCTCAATGGGTGCAGGTGGAGGGAGGGCCCCCCCCCCCAGCGTGCTCCCCAAGCACTCCCCCGCGAGGCCCCAGTGCAATGGGGATCACACGCTACCAGGCTTGGTAAGGTAGCGGGGGCCAGAGATAAGGAGGGTCTGGGGGGGGGGTGGGAGGCTGGCTGCTCCACCAGTGCTGGAGTGGGAACACTGGGCAGACCCAGCCCCCAGGCGTAGGGCTCCCACTGCTTATTGGAAAAGATGCCAAAGGGCTTGGGCCGCCTTACCCTCTGGAGCCTGTGACGCTTGCGTCTCTCATGGAGCCATGACAGCAGCCAGCCTTTTGGTCTTCTGGAAGACAGTAGTTTTGGGTGGGTGGGTGGGTGGTTGGCGTTGCAGGAGAATGTCCACCCGCTTTGATGTTGGTGATCGGGTGTTTTCCTGCCCCGGTGTGCGCGTGTGTGTGTGTTCAAGCGGAGGCAGGGCTGTGCAGGCAGAGCGAGGCCACCCCCGGCCCCTCGTCCGGGCACGGGCTCAGTGTGGTACGGGCTTGATGTGGGCTGCCCAACGGGATGTCCGCCGCTGTGTACGGGGGCCCACCGGTGGCGGGGGACCACTGGGAGGTCTGATGTGGGTGGGTGCCCCTCCTCCGCTCACCTCGTCCCCGCCCCCTCCCAGGTTGCAGGGTGCCTTAGTCGAATCTTCGCTTCCTCGCAACCGGCGCAGAATGCTTCATGCGGGCGAAGGCAAAGCTATGCCGGCCCCTCCTTCAGGGACAAGCTTTGTCCGGTGCAGGCTCAGTGCAGCCCATCAGATGAGGTCTCCGATGCCGTATATAAAGGTTCTCCGGTGGCTGGGGATCACTGAGGGGTCTCATGAGAGTGGATGCCCCTCCCCCGCTCACCCCGTCCTCAGCCCCTCTCGATCTCCGGAATGCCATCCGCCATTTTGGAGCCTCCAAGCAGTGGGCTGAGAGGCGGCTAGAGATTTCTGCCTACGCCTCACTGGATATGGTTTAATGGCACTTGGGAGCGAGGCCTTATATGCTCCTAGGTCTCATGGAGCCTCATCACGGTTTATTTCATCCAGCAAAGCATTACGGCCGCATTTAATTAGTGAAGCAACAGGAGTCCCACCGAGGCCATCAGAGGAGCATCCGCATCATCGGCGCTCCAGGCCACGCCCCAGTCTCTTCAGCTTTAAATGATGGACAAATGTCTAATTTTCACAACTACTTCATAAATGACAGGATAGCAAAATGTCTTTCACTCTATTGTTCCAAGAATGGTTTCTTGGTATACTCTCCTGCCAGATATCTTTCACTGTATCTCTCTCTTTCATAGGCCTTATGGATTACCTGGTGTGCTCCAGGAATCCCCCCCTTCTGTAACTTGCCGATCTCCTGGTGTACTCTCCTTCCAGGTATCTTTCTCCAAAAATGGTTTGCTGCCATCTGTTCACCATGTCTTTCTACAATTTTGACTACCATTCTAAGTCTAACACAGTTGCACTCCTTCAGTGTTTATACCTCTTGACTTCACGTACCACTTGCTCCAACTTCCCCCATATTGACATCTCATATAATGTGATTTGGTCAAGTTCTTTCTATCAACTACTTCACTAGTATCTTTTGACTTTTGGCAATGCTTGTTCCAATTTTCCTCAAATGGACATTTCACATAGGAGACATATGCAATCTTTGCCATGCCAATCTATTTGGTCAGTATTCAAAATGACTGTTCAATTGTTTGTATGTTTGCAGACACTTACCGGGACCCCCAACTCCTCTGGGCTGACTCAGGTGCAACGTGTAGCTGCAGCGAAGTTCCGTCTCGAGGAAGGCTTCCTTGGTCATGTACACCTTCATTCGGTTCCTGCATCAGTTTCCCAGTTCTTCTCAGATGGAACCGAGGCAGTTCCACAAGACTGCATCCTCTTCAGCCTTGTAGCGGCTGTCTGCTTTTTAGCGGTTCTCCCACTGTGCTCTCACCGGTCTTCCTTCTGCTCTTGGTCACACTTCCCGCTATGCCTGCTCTGAAGTTCTGCTCTCCTCTGTTGCAAATGTTCATCAGATTTGAATGCCCAGCGCAGCTGATTACTAGTTTAACAACTAGTCTGCACGTTGAGTTTGATGATCCTTTCATTCCACATTGACTCCTTCCTCCTCTTTCTCGTCTCAGTACTTAAGGCTTTATGGGAGTTGGAGTCCATACGAGTTTCAGACTGTTTAATGTTACATTGTTTTACATTTGTGTTCAAATTGGAGACAGAAGATGTTATGTGGGTGTTATACTCGTATGAAATCATTGATTACTCCGCAGAATTCATCACAGGAGACTGTTTGAGACGCCGGGGGCCCAGCAAGGCAGACAACATAGAAACCGTTCGGAGGACGTGGTGAGAAGAACCATCTGATGTGGTGGCATGACCATGGCAGTACTGTGGTTGGCTAAGCACCCGCCTAACAAAGCCGAGACCAGTGCTGAAAGCTCCCGATGGGCGGCGTCCACCAACCACAGCATCCTGCAGAGACGCAGCGAGCGGGACGAATGCAAAGCTCCAAACTGGGAAGCAAGAACGCAAAGCAACTTACCAGAGCGTGTGCCAAGCCCTGTGAGGTCACCCTTGATTAACAAATGTATCGTGGTCTGCGGGAGGCCACTGGGACACTATGTTATGAAGAGAGGAACATGTGAAAGCCATGAGGGTGGCGTCATTTGAACCGTGAACCAACATCACTGGACATACGAGGAACGAGTGAAAGACTTGACGAATAAGGCTGAATGTGAAACGGCAAAAAAGTCGAAACGAATACCCTGGGAAGGGAGGAAAAAGCCACAAGAAATATTTGTGGAAGAATGGGGAGAACACTCCCATAGAAAGTGTAACAAGTGTTGGGAATTAAGACTACAAACTGGGGGGGCGTGGCCAGCCAAAGAAACATGGAGACTTGTCTTCGGTGAGCTCTGAGCTGCACCGCCTGTACACCTTTCCCCGCCTGTCCGATGTGGTTCCTGGAGGCTCCCAGCACCCTGAAGGGTGTCGGAAGGTTGGGGGCACCCGATGCTGAGGTGGTGACCCCTGCTAATGCAATGAATCAGAGTTAGCTGCACTCAAGTTAAACACACCTCGTCTCAGCGAAGCAGCCTGCAGAATGAGGGGCACATGGGCGCCGAGGATGCGAGAGGATCCGAGTCCGGAGTGACACTAGGTTGGAGTGACGCAGCGCTGGTTACCCAAGGGCAGACTGACGAGAAACCCCAGCGACATGGGATCCGCGCCCCAATGCGGAGTAAGTGGATCGGCACACAAGAGGCGGTACCAGGGACAGGATAGAGTTATGAGGTGAGCGGCCGCTGACAGTGAGCCACGCATGAGAAAGAGCAGATCCTGGCGACCGCGGTGATCACTGTGGATTAATTCAAGGAACCGGAGAGTGCGTAGCCCTCCAGTGAGTTTGGAGCGAGCGCTCTGCTCTTGGATGGTTGACGGAGTTGCCCACTCGTTTTAAGACTGGCGGCCAGAGCCATTTAACCCACATTCGTGTCAACGTTGTTCACTATAACTCTTGCCCTCAATAAGGACCTTAAATTGCTATCCACATGCCTGGGATGGCTCCCTAAGAGGCTCTCCTGATAAGGGCCACTGCATTAACCCATTGCCTGCTTGTGCACAAGGGTCTAGAGTGAGGGACTCCTCGCAATTGGCTTGGTGAGCAACTGTCTGTTGAGGAGAAGGGTGCACTGTAAGTAACCATGGCCAAGCAAACAAACTTAAGGGGCTGCCCGCGGGCGACATAAAATAATTGCTGCAAGGATAAGAGGGAACAAAGAAAAATCAGGTGATGGCAGCAGCCCAGGTACATTCACCAACTGCCCCGCAACTCGATGTTGATCCGCCCACAAGACGATCCGATCTCCATCTGATGCTAAATGAGATTAAAAGAGAAATTAAGACACTGTGGCAACGCTATCTAAGTCAGTGTCAGAGTTGAGCAAGCAGGTGGTGGCGGTAGAAAAAAGTGGATAAGGCAGAAACCACCCTCTGTGAACAGGGTTTTGAGCAGGAGGAGATTTCAAAACGGATGGAGGAGTTGGAACAACAGCTGGAGCCAGTGATTACATTAACAGGATGGACGCAGGAAACAGTGCAGACGGAATAGCATTTGGCTACAGGGGATCCCCAAGTCTGTGTCGGATGCAACTTGGAGGCCCACGTCCATGCTTTATTTCGGCAAGTCCTAAATGCTTCTGACAAAGAAGAGATACTACTTGACCGTACCCACTGGGTATATACTACATACCAGCAGAATAAGAATTTGCTCCAGGGTGTGTTAACTAGGGTCCATCTGTTTCAAACAAAGGAGAGAATTATGGGTGCTGCAAGGCAACAAGAAGTGCTCCGGTTTAGAGATGCCTTTATCAGAATTTACCAGGATCTTGACCCTGCAGAGGCGGAAGAGGCTAAGATGGGTGACTGGTTAGTTGCAAGAAAAAGGGATGCGTTATCATTGGATCTTTCCCATTGGGCTACACTTTGAATATGGCAGGAAAGATTATAACATCATTAAGGAAGAAGAGGTAGCAGAATTGATGAACAGGGAGGAAACGAAGCAACAAATTGAGGAGTCGCATGAGGAGACTAGGGAGGGGAAAGACCTGCGCACTCCTAAAAAAGATGGGTGGAGATCCGCTCGGCTACAGTGAAGGGAAAGGGAAAGGCCTGTGAGTACAGGCGGCTGGCTGCCTGTGGGCAAGCGGTATGTTATTGGTGCTGTGGCACTGTGATGCCCTCGGAAAGGGTCTACTGGGGAAATGTAGGCTATTGATGAGTGTTTGCACGGTCCTCGTCAAGGGACAATTTCTAGCGCTGCTTTTGTTTGCATAGCCTGGGCAGCAAGGGTGTTCAGTGGGGGGTTTTGTACTTTAATATCTTGGTTTTTGTTACTGGGTATTGGGGGTGTGAAGTGGCTGCAGGGGTACTGGATTTGGCCCCTAAGGATACTGGGATGGAGTTACAATCCCTGTGGGTGGATCATTAAAGAGTATTAGTGGGGAGTGGTGGGGTGAAGGAAGGATCCGGGATGTTGCAGTTTCTGTTGAATGTTTACCAGGGCATGAGGATGGGATTAGGGAGGTGTATGTTGGGCGGTCAATTATCATTGTGTGGAGATATAAGAAGGGGCAGTCTTAAAATTAAGAATGCTTGAGTTAACGATGATTGGTTGTCCATGAAAAAAAAAATATTTTTAAAAATGGAGAAATATTGAATATTTTTCTTTTCTTTGTCGATTTCTTTCTTTTTTTCTGATTTGGTTTTGTATACGGATACCACAATGATTACCCTGCATGTACAGGGTCTTAATTCTCCCTCTCAACCGACATCTATTATTAGGTGATTGGCGGAAATGAAAGCTTCAGTTGCTTTTCTCCAGGAGACGCACCTGATAGCAGATGATGAAAGAAATATGAGACATACATTGTTTCCTCAATAGTATTATGCATCCTCTGGAGCAAAGAAAAAGGTGGTGGGAATTTTGATTAGTAATGGTGTTACATTTATGCCCCCAATGAGAGACGGGAGCAATTCATTAAGGCGCTGGGGATTCGGCTGGGAGGGCTGATGTGGTGGACCCGAACATGGCTAAAACACTGTCCCCAACTGCTAATGATAATAGACCTAGAAAGGAACTGGTGAGGTTTCTAAGGGAGTTAGGCCTCAGAGACCTGGAGGTTTTTTGACAGGAAGAGAGACTATACACATTTTTCGGCCGTGCGCATGGTCTTTTCAAGAATGTACGTGAATGGTCTCTTCTACGCTGATTTCATGGATATAGGTCTACGGTATCTCTCTGGTCACTCCCCAGGTGTGCTACAGGAAGAATTGAACCAAAAGAAAGGAAGGTATTGAGGGTGAATGAGTTAGTGTTGCAGGACACAGCACTCTGGGTGCATGTGGAGACAGTTATTCGGAATTGCTTCCAAGAGAATGTCATGGAAGGGATGGACTGGCGAGATGTATGGGACGCTGCTAAGGAAATGATTGGGGCGGGGGGACCTTATCTCTGAGACCGTTGCATACTTGCGGGCGCAAGATTTGGTAGGGCTGACACTGGAACAGGAAGTAGCAGCAGCCGTGAAGGCTCATGCATGCAGGTACACGTTGAAATCGTTGAGAGAATTGCAGAAGATTAGAGCGCGACTGGACGCACATGTGGCAGACAGGTGGGCCCAGCTGCTGCTTCAGACCAGGCAATCATACTATTGCGAAGGCTGTAAGGCTTCCTGACAGCTAAATTACGGAAGCAGCAGAATAAGAACTATATCACACAGTTGCAAACGGAGATGGGTGAACTGCAAAGGAGGGAGGTGAGAAAATAGACATAATGGAAACATACTGCAAGCAGTTAGTGCAGTCAGAGAATCTAAATCCCATGGACCAAAATGCTTTCATACGGCAGGCAAACCTACAGCAACTATCAAATGAGGACAGGGTGATAGTCGGAGGCGGGGGAGAGAGGGTGATTGACTTGCTGCCACCTAACAAGACCCTGAGCCCTGATGGGTTCGGTAATGGCTTTTCTAAGACATTCAAACCGTGACTAGTATCGCCACTGGCTAAGCTATTTAATGTAATCCGGGAGAAGGGAGAGATCTCTAGAGATAAGGGTATTTCCACTACAACATTGATTCTTAATCCAAATAAAGATCCTGCGGAATGCAGTAGTTTCTGCCCCATATCGCTATTTAATAATGGTGCAAACATGTATTCTAAAATACTAGCTAGACGATTTAAGGGGATTCTACCCAAACAAATTCATCCTGACCAGGTGGAATTTATAATGGGTCGCCACACCCAAGATAATACTAGGAGGGCAGTACATGTCATCAACTGGTGCACGAGAATGTAGCAGAAATTTTCACCTGCAGCCCTAGATGCCACCCAGGCTTTTGACTGTATGGACTGGTGCTACCTGAAAGGGATTCTAGAGGCTTTTAGTTGTGAACTGGCTTTGTCCAGATGGTTCTCGCAAATTTACAAATTCCGTCAATGCGATTAGTAATTAATGGGGAACTTTCAGAGGTGATCAACCACCGGTGGGACGCACAACTGATTTTCACTATGGGAGTGGAACCTTTGACTGCTGTGATACCTAATGACCCGGAAATACAAGAGGCGCAGGGGGCTCGCACCAAATTATATGCAGACAATGTACTGTTATTTTAACAGGATACTTGCCACTCTTTACCAGCGGTAATGCATGTTCTCTAGTATGGAGTCTGGCATGGATTCACATGCTCATGAATATTCCCTGTTGTCAGGCTGGGAATCCTCAGTAAAAAGGAAAGCAGTTTCGCTTTAGCTAGAAAACCGAATTTCTCTTCTAAACCAATCGCTGTCCTCTGGGTCATACTGCCCCATCCAAGGACAGTCCTCGCCCTAAATTCCACCCCTGGTGGCCATCTTCAGATTTTTACTGCACGCTTCAGTGTTGGGAGTCCTCATCTTGCTCTCCGAGCGAAAATTTTCATATTTCAAGTTTTATTGACACATTTTCGGAAAGTTTTTGTCTCGTTGTTCGACCGGATGTAGACTACCGGCAGCGGGGAACCACTGTCAGCGAAGATCATACTACAATGCGCATCTTCCATCGAGTTTCGTGAAGGCCCGGGCTTGGACTAACTTCACGCCTTCCACCATGGCCGAGGAGAAGAGGTGCCTTTTCAAACTCTGCACGAAGCGTGGATTGAGGAATGTGTTCTTCAAAGATAGACACCATAAATGTCTGTTTTGCCTGCACCCAGACCATGAGGACGAGGGATGCAAGGTCTGCCAGAGGTTTTCGAAGGAAACAAAGAAGGATTGCTACAGCAGGCTAGTAGCGTGGCTCAAATCAGGCAAGGCCTCTGATTCTGCTTTCAGGCATGGGCATGCTTCCCCCAAGCCCGGCAGGTCCCTCAGCGAACTCACTCAGAAAAGAGGTTGAGGTCTTTTGAGGATGCCCTGCCCTCGTGGGTCCAAAAGAAGGCCAGGCTACATGACATAACAAAGGCTCCTGCTACTGCCCCGTCAACGACCTCATGGATGACCACTACATCTTTGTCGAAGGGGGGGACTGGCCACAAAGGTAGTATCCACAATCACGACAGCGGCCACTCCTCGAGTGTCCCTACCACCACAGCATGAAGCAGCTTCTGCAGAGCTGGCGAAGGCACATGGAATGGGGACAACACCACTGGCTGCTCCGCCCCAGAAGTTTATGGAGTTTATGGAGACGAGGGAAGGATAAAGCTCCTACTGAAGAAGGGTACGTTCCTGCAGTACGTGGTGTCCAGCAGAGGAAGGGAGGCTCTCGTCGTGGAGGAAGGTTCGAGTTACTGCACTGCCCAGGGAAGAATCCAGCCTTGGTGATGCCGAAACGGATTAAAAGGTACACTCCTTCAAATCGCGGTTGTGGTGGACGGGTGCCTGGCTATCCGGTCTCCGAGTGCAGGGCACTGGCGATTCGACCAAGGCAGGTCCTGGAAGGCGATTGGCAAACTGGTTGGCCCCACCAACTCAAGGGAAGAAGGCTCTTGCTGATGAAGATCTTCTCTCGTCGTGTGGAGAAAAATGGTGAGACGCTGCAGCAGGGCTTCACCGGTGGTTCAGTTGTTGCAGATGTCTTTGGCTCCTCTCCTCTTCGGCTTCTTAGTTCCAGTGGTGACGTCTTGTCCTCCAGTCCTCAGGACCCTGCTTTTATGCAGCAAGACCCCCATTCATACAGCCTAGCTGTCACTCGCACAGTGGGGGTGGCTCTCCCGGTGGGAGAAACCCCCAGCCTATCAGGGCAGAGTGCGACTTGGGTTGCGTAGGCAACCCTGTCCAGGCTGCCTATTCCCCCCTCCCACACATCCTGTCTACCCCAGACTCGGTGGCGCCTAGAGGAGGGCGTCTGTGCAGAAGCCCGCCAAAAGGACGAACAAAGGATCCCCGACCTGGGTTAGGGCTATAGAGAAAGATGCAAGAAAGAAATTAAATCAAAGTTCTGGCAATAAAAACCCACCGGAGTAAAGTTAATATTAAAATAAACCGGCGGTATGTTAGAGGCTGTCAGTAAAAGTGGTAGCCTCGAACAATGGGAAAATCCCATAGGAAAATATTTGTGTTCGAATATTTATGGTAGAAACCACTGCCACCAGCCAGAAACTTTTTAGAGAGGGACTGTACGGTACCCCCTCGAAAATTAACACTAGGGAAAAACTATTAACCCTTTCCAGTACTTTCATATTAAGATGGGTTGTACTGGTTTTGTTCATAAAGATTGACTAGTAAAGTCAATGGGGACTTTAAATGCCCTGGGAGACAGTAGTCAGTCCCAGGGTATGGAGTCTATGTTTGGGGGTCGCTACGACACCCCTGTGGTACGGCACAGAGGGTGCTGTGTACCACACATGTAAAAAGATGAATCCTATGAGGGTGAGAAAATCCCCATAGACCATAAGCACACAAGATAGCCTAAAACACACATTAGCAATCTGTCTAAGAGTGGGGAAAAAAGGGTCTCACTCTTAGCAGGAGAAAAAAATAGACCCTTCAAATCCAGCAAAGCTACTGGGGGACTCTATAGGTAAGGGAAATTGGCTATAGAATGAGAATTCTCCCTAACAGAGGCTGACTGGCGAGAGTTATCAGCATGTATGTGGAAGACCATCACCACTGACAGATGGGTGCTGGATGTTTCCGAACAGGGGCACACCTTGGAGTTCCAACGTAGGTGTCCTCGTATTCCCTGTGTAGCTTGACAAGAACACGTGGTGAAGCTGCTGCAGGAGGTCCACGCCATGTTAGAAAAGGGGGCAATGGAGCCCGTCCCCAGCGCCTCTGGGCTCTGCAGTGTACTCCAGCTACTTTCTGGTCCGAAAGAAGACAGGAGGGTGGAGGCCGATCCTGGATCTGAGACACCTCAACAAATACTTGAAGTCCCAGGAGTTCAGGATGGTCACGATGCAACATGTGGTCGGCCAGCTAGAGGAAGGTGACATCCTGGGGTTGCTGGATCTGGAGGACGCCTACTTCCAAGTCCCCATCCACAGGAAGCACCGCAAGGTCCTGTGGTTCAGGGTCGGCACGATCAGTTGAAGGCGCTCCCCACAAAGTGCTTGGCTCCGTTGGCAGTGCACCTTTGTCTCGAGGACATCCACGTCTACCCTTACCATGGACAATTAGCTCATCCGAGCCTGCTCCCATGTACTGGCAAGCCAACATAGGAGAAGGACCGTGCGACAGCTGACGGATCTGGGATTTTCCATAAATTATCCAAAGTCCTGCTTGGAGCCATCGCAGAACTGTTTCTGGGTGCCCGACTCAACAGTCACTTGTCTGGTGTCTCCCTCGGAAAAGAGGGTGTTGGCCATCCTGGGGAAGGTGCAGTGCCTGTCGTAGGCATGGTTGGCTACGGTGCAAGCCATCAATTCACTGCAGGGCATCATGTCCTCCTGCATCAACCTCATCCGCCTTTGCAGACTTCGGATGAGGCCACTGTAGGAGTTTCTGGTTGCGCGGTGGCTGCAATACTCAGGATCCCTGGATGGACAAGATCACTCTTTACGAGGAGCTCCGACAGGCGAGTCAATGGTGGGGCATGCGCCCTCACCTCCTGCTAGGGTATCTGTTCCAAACCCCTCCGTACCAGGAGAAGGTCTACACGGATGGCTCACTAGAAGGATGGGAAAACTACACCGGACGGTTGCATGCCAGAGGCCTCTGACTGCCAGAAGTAAAGACCCTTCACATCATCGTTCTGGAGCTTTGGGTGGTCTTCTGGGCCCTCAAGTCCTTCCTGCAGTCACTGAAGGGGAAAGTTGTGAGGATCTTCACGGACAACACCACCACCATGTTCTACATCCGGATGCAGGGTCAGACGCGCTCTGTGGCTTTCTCCAAGGAGGCCCAGGATCTGTGTCACTGGGCTATTCGTCAGGACCTGTTTCACGTCCCTTTTCACCTGGCAGGCTCCAAGGACACCATCGCAGACTAGCTCAGCAGGGATCTATGTTCTTGCCATGAGTTGGATCTTTGCCAGGACCAAGTGGATCTTCTATTCCGCGAATGGGGTCAGACCCAGATCGACCTCTTCGCAACGGCGACAAACTCCAAGTGTCAAAGGTTCGACAGCAGGTTCCCACAGCCAAGGATGCTTTCTTGTTCCTGTGGGAGGGACTCTTCGTATATGCCTTTCCACCGTTCCCACTCCTGCTACGAGTGATCAGCACTCAGACAGGGTCACTGCAGGATGATACTCGTCGCTCCGGCGATAAATCTGGTATCCAGACCTGCTACATCTGTCAGCGGCCCCATCCATGAGGCTGCCTCTCCTTCCCGATCTTGAACCTCAGGGCCTGGCTCCTGCAGCCCTAGAGTTTGGACATTATTACTGCAGACAAGTGACAGTCCAAGTGAATGTAAATTAGATTGAATACCGAACTGAATTGAAACTCCAAGTTGAGTATATTAAACCCTGATCGAACATTTGAAGTTAACAAGTGCTATTTGAATAAGATCACAGCATATTGAACACCGACCGAACATTTAAAGTTGCACTGTGGGCTAAACAAAAATATATGGAATGTCGAACAATCATTAAAGTATTCAAACAATCAGCATGAAGCCCGTAACTCTATAGTAAAACAAAAGACTGATGCAGAAGAGGGTTACATCAACAGAAGAGTGTTACAATAACCAAAGTGCACACAAGTGTGAAGTCAAAAGCTTGAGGCAGAAAAGCCTGAAAAGGGGCCAAACAACGTTAAGGGCGCTGATGGTTGCGCAACCTGTAATGGGTGGGCTGTGTGGTCTGACAACTGCGCCTAGACCAGAGAGCTCTAATTGATAACCAGTAAAGGACATTGGAAATGATTCCTGAAAAACTGTGAAACAATTGGTAAAGCAAGTCAGAAGGTGGGTCAAGTGGACCTATTGTTTTCTTGTATTGAACATTGAGCGGATGAAAGCAGTAGAAGTGCTGCAGTGAAATTTTGGGGAAAGGAACACGGAGTTAAAAGTACTACGAAATGCTATCTTGGGAAGGGAACCTCAAGACCTCCTTTTTGTGTGAACTGTACTGTATTAAACTTGGGGAAGGCAACCCAAGAAGAACTCTAACCTAGGAATAGCTAAGGCTTTATTTTTGTAACACTATTCTGTTGGCTAAAACCCCACACCACGTTTTCTCTAGATGTGAGGATAAGCATAGGTTTTTGACACAGACAGGCTTTTGATTTGGACATAGAGACACAGACTTCCCTTAGTTTTCTTTAGGTAGGAGAAATCCCTACCTTAGTTGTAGGGCAAGTTAGGCCTTACACCATCCTGACATTGAAATACAACATTCTTTGAAACTTAATCTGTTGTCTGTGTCATCTCTTGATACCATGCCTGTCTGAGTATGAAGGCTTCTTTCAGACCGGCAGGGACAAGGCTCGTGAAGGAGACCTTAATGAACCAGGTGTGAAAAACCCAAGTGTCTTGCCTTCCTACTCCCTGCAGATCTTTTACACAGGCGTTTAGGACAGGGCCATCACTTTTGGATCCCAAACCTGTGGGTGGATTCAGCGAGGGAGGATCACCTGGGTAGAGGGTCCTCAGGGATTGGCGAGCAAATACCCAAGGGTGAGACATGGTATACCACTTTTTCTGATCCCGACTTATCCTACCCTCCCTCTACTGTCATAGGATATTGTCACTCATGTCCTGTCCTACCCCATTACTTTCCATCAAACACTCCAAATAGAAGAAAAGGAAGGAAATCTAAAGACAAAGGTTGACAAAATTATTTTTCTAACTATGGCACTGACCTATCCTCCCCTCCCTCAAATCTTGTAGACTACTGTGAAACACAATCCTTTCCTTCCCTGTTATCCTCATTTACTGAGGATACAAGGAAGGAAAGACCAGAACATAGATACATTTACTATCATTATAGTAATAAGACAAGGAAAGGATTAGACATGCCTCCCCCTTACCATCCTGAAGATCACTCGAACATTGAGGTGAGGAAGAGAAACCTAAAAGTGATGCAACCTTCCTATCATAAGTACCCCTCAAGAACTCGCCCCTCTCCGGTCATTGGCCTACCCAACCCACCCCCTCCCCAGCCTTCATGGGATATATTAATGCACACAGTCTTCATTTCCAAAAATACCACTCAAGTACTGTGGCAACGAAGAGGGACTCTGGAGGAATACAGACTTCCTATGTGAAACACCACTATGGTACTGGGAACAAGGGAATATGCAAACCGAAGCACACCAGCATAATCAATGGAGATGTCCCAGTAACAAGGCCAGGCAAGGTCATGCAATTGAAACTAAGTATGCCCACCTGCAACCCATTAACCAGTCACAGGTATATAAAAAGGAGGGAAAAAGCAACAGCAGTAGCAGTCCTGGGAGTGATAGAAGCAGACATGGTTGTGAAGCCAGAGGAGAAACTGAAAGGAGGCCCGACTCTGAGGGGAGCTGTTGTGTGCAGTGCTGTAACCTGGAAAGTGCCCACAGCCTGGGGACTAGGAAGGCAGTTGGTCCTAGCAGGTGTGGTTTAGGAGTTGGAGCTCATTGGGACAGAGGCGACGCAGAGGAAGGTGGCCAGTTGAGGGGCAATTCTTCCACCCACCAAGAGGAGTGCTCGCCCTCCTGGAGCCCTGTGATATAGAGTTGGTGTCTGAGGGGTAGAGGAATGATTCCTAGAGGCATTTCACAAAGTTTGTGGCAAGCACAATGGAAAGGAAAGTCTTCAAAGGGGATCCTGTGGGTGTGAGAGGCTGAAACGCCCTGTGTGACTTTGATTGCGATTGCTAGAGGAAGAACGTCTGTTCTATCCAGTTTTAAAGTATACATTGTATCAGCCTGGTTGCGTTCCTTCAAAGAAGGGAAGGGATGTTTTCGAAAGTCTCCGTGTGAAATGTACTTTAAAGTAAACAGCCTCTGTGTCAAGAAGGAAGACCATTATAAAAAGGGGAGATGTGTGAAGAATTGAAGTGTGAGCAACCCCCCAAGAAAAATTATAAACAATAATCGAGCATCAGGGTGGCCCCCAGGCGGGAGAGAGATCCAGGAGGGCCGCAGAGACCCCACCATAATTAAATATATACTGGGAAGGTTTCCAGGCAGGGGAGCGACTCAATAGGACCACAGAAACCCAGTAAAGGAAATATGAAGAAACAGTAATTTATAAAGAAAGTGAATGTTGAAAGAGAATCTCATTTTGGCTAATGAACTTTAACAAGAGGGCACAGCTAAAACCCACGGCACCTGGGTGTGCAACCTCTAATGGGTGGACTGTGCGGGCTAACAACTGCGCCACAACCAGGCGAGAGCCCATTGAATAAGTGAACTGTGTGGCAAGTTGACATTGAATAAATCAAGATGAGTCATTGAATATGGGGAAGGGCACTCCTATGGAAACAAGTTGATTCTTGTGTTTTAAAGTGAAAGTTTGAAAAACTAACTTTGTAAAATCAAAGGAGTTTGAACTTGGCCAGGGGAAGCCTGAGAAACCCATTGAAGAGTGTGAACCAGAGGGCTTTGAGTTTGATAAAGGGAACCCGGATAAACCCAAAGAACTTGTGAGAAATAAGGTACTGTGAACTTTTGACAAGTGAATCCTGTGAAACCTGTGGAACGTTGTAATCCTGAGTGGCTTAAACTTGGAGAAGGGAGCTACAGCAGAGCTCTATTGCCACACTATTTTTACTTTGAACACTATTGAGTTTGCCAAATCCGATACACATTGTTATTCTATAGAAGTGAGGGCAACCGTAGGTTTGGACAAAGACAGTATTTTGCTTTGAACTGACAGACTTGGACTTCCTTTAATTTACTTTCTGGTAGGGAACATTCCCACCTTAGAGCTACGGCAAGTTAGGCGTTCCACCATCCTGGTAAGTAAAATAAATGTTTTGTAACTACATTTTAGTAGTCTGTGTCACTCTTGATACCATCCCTGTCTCACACTGGTGATGAATGGGACCAGGGCCTCTGAGCATTCCTTAAAGGGGTAGTTCGGTCAGAAATGTTATTGGCCCAATCGATTGGGCATGTATTTCTGAGCATTCATCGTTCGTTCTTAAAGAAACTTCCAATGCAGCTTACACACGTATTTCTTACTTTAACACATGCGAAAACGACGGGTCGGGTACTGCCATCTTTTTCTAATCTTATCTGTTGATCCATCGCCCTAAATTCAAGTGTCCTAGCGGCACTCATTTGGTTCACCGCCCCTAATGCTGACATCACTACACGCACACGCCCCTTTTCACAACGCCAATGCACTTTTCATGTTAACGTCCTGTGTGCACAATCTATTGACGTGTCTCCATGGTAATGCCAAGATGCCTCGTCCTCGACAAGTGTAAACAAACCCTTTCTGATCACAAACAAAGTAAGTTTCTCTTTCCTTCGTGTCGGTCTTTCATTTCGAGCTTCCCTGACTTGTTTTTGCTCTGTTCAACTGTCTGCCAAGAGACACGCACTGAGAATAGGTACTTGCACTGCCTAAAATAAAATAAGTATTCGCTTTTCATTACATATGTTATGCACAAATGTCTTTACCAAAACATATTTGCAAACTTTTAAAGTTTGAGCCTATTAATCTTGTCTTTTCACAGTGGGCCTCATTACGAGTCTAGCGGTAACTGTGCCGGAAAAACCGGCAGGCTACCGCCGGACCCGTATTACCATACCCCTCCATGATTCCCGGAATCACCGGGGCATTACGACCCCGGTTACCCGGGAGTCCCCATTCCCATGGAGTCCTATAGGACTCCATGGGGATGGGGACAATGGAAACACTGGTTCCGTCTATGAAGGAGCCGGTGTTTCCATTTGCGCCTGCAGGTGGGTGGCGTTGCTCCCGCCAGGTCAGACCTGGCGGGAGTGACAACTCCCGCCTGCAGGACTCTGTATCAGCTGGTCCTTAAAGAACAGTGGCAGCGGTTTAACCGCCACCGTTGTTTCCGGACCGGCAGGGTCGTAATGAGGCCCAGTGTCTTTTTATAACACAGTTGTTTCTTTGCTTCTCTTTCTTTGACATTCAATGGTAATGGGGAAACTCTTTTCTTTACTGTATACAAACAAAAGTTTTTATTTAATTGACTTTTGATTCAGTGCTTCTTCACTGTTCAGGAACTATGGCAGCAATTCAGCCCTACCTGTATGAGCCCGAATATTCAGAAGAGGAAATCCTTGAAAGAGAAAAAACTTGAGGCAATGTGGAATCAGATGATAGTCATGAGGATCAATCGCTGGAGCCTAAACCCAGTCGCATGGAAAACGTTGCCACCTGGTGTACCTACCATTGTTGTGTGCTTATGCCTACTCTGTTGGAAAGCTGATGTTGCAGAGAAAACACTGGCTGCTTGGCGTACATTGCTGAAGAAGACGCACCACCGCTATGCATTACCGAGCTGCATGACTTCAAGGCCACCTGCGTTACAAGATCTGTGTTGTGAATGATGATGATCCTTATGCACGAACTTCGAGCTACAGTTCTCCTCTGCTCGTCATCCTCCAACTCTGTGTGGGTGAGCCGCTGTCACAAACCGAGATCTGGGGATAGATCTTTATCCTCTGCAGGTGCTTCCCTGTGGAACAGCTTCCCTGCCTCTATCCGTATTGAGCCGGAGCACCTTAAGTTCTGGAAACCCATCAAGACCTTCCTTTTCTCTTCCTCCCTCCCTCTCCCCTACTAACCTCCTGTCTTTTCTCTCCACCCTCCTTCTCCCTAGCTCTGTTCTGTTATTGCTGATTGGTTGCCTGTTTCACCTCCAGAGCCTACAGGTCCCAGGCTCCCCCGCCAGTCTTTTGCACTTGCCTCTGGGCCGCTGCATTTTGTTCAACATTAATGCACTTCAGCGTACGCTCCTTGAGCAGGGCAACCTCTCTGCACTTAACCCAGGGCCCTGCTGGACCGACTTTGTTCCCCCAAACCCTCATGTCTCTGCACCACCATCTGCATGACCTAAATATACTTGGACCAGTTAGTTTGTCTGTCCTGCCCCACTTACCCCCTCTGTTATCAGCCCCCCCTCCAGAGTGTGATCTCAACTGTACCACTTCATGCACTTGCACTAGGATAAATGTCGTCAGACCTAGTATGCTAGTTTTTCTGTTTAGATCATTCGCAATCTTCAAGGCCTAAGAATGATTACTGTATTCCCTTGTTCCCTTCTCGCCTTGAAGCACTTTGAAGCACTTCACGAGTGTATAAACGCTATATAAATAAACAAGAAATAATTACAGTTTGGCCTCATAATCCAAATAACAAGTAAGTCACTCTATATATGTTGTGTGTTTGACGACTTAGACGGCTAATATAATATATTGTCCTCGTCATCAGTATAATTTCGATGGATCACTGACGAAAGATTATTTTTTCAGTAAATTGAATAACTTTCTCATTATAATCTGAAACAAAAGTGTTCATCTTTACATTTATCGTCCGAACAATTACATTTCTTTCACTTGGAAGTATCTCCCAAACAGTTTTTGCTGGAATGTGCAATCACATTTCTAATTGATCCCTCCTGGAAATCAGAAGTACTGTCAGTACTTTGCATGAAACCGTACTATTCATAGCATGACAATGCCTTACATTTTACAAGGTAGTACAAACAGAAAAATGCATTTATTGTGTTCATACAAGTAAACTATTACTGTATCTCTTACACAGGTGGTACAGACTTGGGACATATTGTGCCTTTAAATCGTGGATTCATGGAAGACTGGAATTTTGTGTTCGACAAGTAATTCCTGCCGGTGAGGTTCTAGCCTTTCGTGATGAATTCCCCAGTGACCACGGACAATACTGTGGATTTAGACAGGCAGTACCGTGATGCAGCAGTATAATTCTTAGGGTCATTGCCATCCACTTCAACAAACTAAATAAAGAAATAAAATATTAGTTAACCGGAACAGTTGTTAGACATTTTTTGTAAGTCCACAACACGTCCAAACATCTAAGAGTATTGTAAAAGATTGGCGTTTCTTTAACAAGTTTACTGGCCTAGCGCGCTACCTTCAGCCACATCTATCACCCCTCAGCTATCAATGACAGTACGCACTTGTGGAAGTTTGCTCGCAAGGGGGCTGGGAGCATGGGAACGCTTAAGGGGCTGAATACCAAGTACACCAAAAATGTTTCTTTTGCATGGGTTCCCTTATCCACATGTCCACCCTAGACCCAGTGTCTCCAGACTCTCCTTTAAAGACCCTGTCCCTGCAATCAACATATGTATATGTCCATTCACTGTGTTCGGGCCTATTGTGCTCTCCTCATTCATAGCCATCCCACTCTATCGATGACCGTTCGCACCTGTGGGCGTACGCTCACAAGGGAGCTGCACTGGCGGGATTGAGGAGGTCAAACATTGTCACTGAGGCCTGGTGGGTGTCAACGAACACGTCAGACATTCACATACACACCCACCTCTGTAATACTTTATAAACACTTTAGAAATCGACAACGGATATTGCCAGCTCTCCACTTTTTACTTTGCTTGCTGAATCGACTCATCTGTTCTTCTAAGTAACTGTTAGAAGTTTTGGTTTAGTTTTCTGTAGCGTCAACATACTCTGCTTGGCCACTTTCTATTGCTTTATACTCTATGTACACCCTATTTTATTCTAAAAGTCTACACCAGTATCAACCGTCTGATGCATTTTTATCTTTGTAATTATCACATAAAATTACAGACTATTGTTTCCCAATGTAATCACACGTAGTGCATGTTTTTAATGCATGTTTGCCTAGGGTGCCGTTTTTTCAGAAGTATTTTGTTTTTATTATCAGAGGAATATGATGTTCGATTTACTCACTGCGATACTTTTTTAATAGTAATATTTATTTATATTTATTTAACAGATCATAGGGAGAATCCAACAATGCCTTCTTCTATCGTTTTGGGTTGCATTAATAACAGCCATGCTAAAAGTCTGAGTATAGTCCTGCATGTATTCCCAAAGGATTTAAGTGTAATAAGGAAATGGCTCTTTTACTGCAGATTTCCATTGTCCGAAATTAAAAGCAGAGGCAAGGATGGCTTGGATGACGTGCGGGGCAATCGATTCCGCATCTGCAGCATGCACTTCTCAGAAGTTTATGTACGATCAATCACACTACACTAAACACCAGACTCCATCGCAAATTACTTCCAAATGCAGTTCCACCTGTGAAAAACCAGAGGGTGTTTCACAAGCTAGTCCCTGGGGATCCCGTAGTTCGGTGTCCAGGGAAAGGCCATCGCTTTTGGATCCATCTCTGGGGGTGGACAAGCGATGGAGGATCTCCTGGGTAGGGGTCCTCGGGTAGTGGAGAAGAAGTACCCAATGGTCACACATGGTATCCCTCTTTTTCCACACCTCATCTAACCCCTATGCTAGCATATTTTATGAGAAACTACAACTCCCATAATTCCTCCCCACTTTGTCTTGACAAAAGTACTGCACCAAGGAAGATGAGGAATGAGGCTAGAAAGATTTCCTCCCCTGTGTTGCATTGGCCCTGGCCCTGTAATGAGGCCAGGCAGAGTCAGGCACGTAGCTCTAACAATTTACAGCTGCCATTTATTTTCACTCCCAGTGAAAATAAAAGGTGGCGCGCACAGGCACACTTTGAACGAGGCTGGGCATGAGAAATAAAAGCTCTTCCAAAGCTGATGCGGACTGGACGGTGGAAGGCCAACTGGCTGATCTACAGTTGAGAGGATCAAGAGAAAGCTAGGCAATATTTCCATGCTTTCGGGAAGCCATGGGTGTTCAAAAAGCAAAACCGAGCGAGCGTAGGAAAGAATCATTTAAATTGCCGGGAAGCGGCCCACGACCATCCCGGGTGAACGGCGGAGTTGGGGAGGAGCAGAGGAGGCATTTGTAACAGCCTTGAGCTACAAGAAAAGATGACATTCTATTAACACGGCCAATGAGTTATCAGGGGGAACAAGTCAGGCTAATAAAGACAAAGTGACTGTAATTTTGCAAGTTGAAGGTTACGCGTGTGCCGATTAAAACGCGAATGAAGAAAACCATTGTTAAAAGAGAAGGATACAAAATAGCCGAAAGGTCCTGCGAGGTGAAAACACACATTCGAAAGTCTGTGAAATGTTATGAATTGTGAAAGATATTATTGCAGAGATGAAAGGAAAGAAAGTTGAACAAGTGCAAAATGAAAGATGTGAACTGTGAATATGCCAAGAAGGCAAAACCAAAATATTAGAACTTTTGGAAAAGGCAAGTATAAGGAATAAGAACTAAAAGTACCAAGAGGTATTGGTATTGTAAAAGAAGATTGTGAACTGAACAGATACCGCGATGTTATTTATGAACTTTTGAAAAAGCCAAGAAGGTAGACTAAAGAGTGAGAACCATAAGTACCTAGGAGTATTGGTGCCGCCAGATGAGTGTTGATTGTGAAATGAAGGATTGTTGAAAGAGAGCTCGAAGTGGTCATGCAGAGGTCTGTGGAAATTCCTTGCAGTTTTGAAAGTCTTCGACAGTGGAAAAAGATACCTCAGATAAAACGTGGGGAAGGGAACCCCCACGAAGGAAAGACAGGCTCGAGCCTGGCAGAGGGAAGCCTGTGCAGAACTGTGAGAAATTGTGTGATAAAGTGAAACAAGATCGGCTCATGCCCGGCGGAAGGATGACTGCAGAACTCTGAGAAGTTGAGAAACATATGAACTGAGTATTGATGGCAAGGCAGGCAAACCCTAAAATACAGTGATTGAACTATCGGAAATTGAAAGTCTAAATTGTACTGTTGAATTGTACGATTAAACCTAAGTGTGCAAGACGAGAGAACTGTGCTGACCACCTATCTTTTTTTTCTCTAGACCCTGTGGAGTTGAACCTGGGAAAAGGGAGCAGGCACTGGAGCCATTCTGGCATTTCCTTTTGAGACACTATTTTATTTTGTATTAACTTAACACATTTTGTTATTCTGTGAAGGATGGCAAGGTTAGGTTTTCTCAGTATAGGCCTTTTTTATTTTGACGAGACTGACTTGGACATATTTGTTATTGTTTAATGGTCGAGATCGCTCCCATTTTAGATTTAGAGCCAGTTAGGAATTCTACCACCCCTAGCAAAACATTGAATAAAGGTTTTTCAAAACTTCTATCCATTGTGTCTATGTCTACTGCTGGATACCATGCCTTCACACACAACTGAATTTCAGCACAAGCTGCCCCTGGCAAGTAGTGCACACTGAATTTTGAAATGTTTTTTTTACCATTTTGTAAATTTGCCAGTATAATATGTTTTATAAATGACCATTCAATTTATTGAAATAGCCTGTGAATGTTTTTCCTTTTTTGTTGAATATTCCCAATGATATTTTATTACACAAGTTTCCTTTGTGACACGATGTACTGTGGTTTGTACATTTTGAATTTTAGATTACTTTGTGTATCCCTAGTTTAGAGATACTCTAATAGTTCAGTTCAATGGGAGACTTTCGAAACACACACTCACATCGCGTCCTTTAAAAATAGGTAATTCTTTTAAAATTACTATGTCTGTCTTTACGTTGACTGCACTGATGGAATTACAGACTGTTAGCATGGAGGAAACCAGACACTTCCGACATCCTAATGGTGAGGCCAAGCAACCTGTACACAAACTTTTTTTTATCATTTCTGAAGTGGTCTAAATTAAAATACTAATGTCCATTTTCTATTGAATAATGGTATGAATATATACATTGATTAAAGAACTGTGATGTTACATCCACTACTATTGCGGAGTCAACAGCATTCTCACTCACCTTTCAAGTAATTGTTTTAGAATATTCCTTCAGATGCTACTACACACAATATGGATTTGTTCAAGTTCAACTTATTAAGTGTAATGTTAGCTTTTCATACAAACTGGCTTGTAGGCTTCTTTCTCAATATCGACCATCTTTTACATGTTTTTCTTTTTTATATGTTAGATCTTTATTATTACAATTACTGTTATATAGGCGGAGCCTGGACCTTCAAAAATGTATTCTTCTACTGCAACTGGTCTGGAGGATGAGGTATGAGAAGTGATATTTGTTTTATTTATACAATAGTTGTTGATTAACAATATCCTTTTTACATTTAAGTTTAAAAAAATATATATTTTACGATACTGTCAGCAAATTGCATAGCGTTAGATTAACAACCTTGATCTATTTATCGCAGAAACACATGCAACAATTAAAGTAAACCTTTGGAAAATGTAATTTGTCACAGAATAACATAGACCGATTCCATGTATGAATGGTGTATGTTTTTGTTTATAAACTTAAGCTGCTTACCGAAATTTGAGTCATTGAAACAAAATAACATTACAACAGATTAAAGGCATCACAATGTAAACAATATGTTTTGTAGGATGTTCTCAAACCCACTTCCCTGCAACAATTCAGAAGGTTATCGGGTATAGTTTTCAAATATGCCTTTTGGAAATGTTACATGCACAAAGTGTTATACTTTTTATAGTTCAACTGATATTGTAAGGTCGACAATCATGAAATCAGCTTTCTCAAGATGTACTTTGTGAGATCAAAGATGTTCACATTAGATTGTTTAACAATGTAACCAATGTTCTTTGAATTTATGATGTTCAACAAATGTACTACTGAAGCGGTCGAAATTGAAGACAAATGAACAAGAGGTATACATAAGATATTGTAAAATATCAGTTATCCATTTTGACCGTGATGTCATATTTAATGTTTTAATATTTTCCATAGTGACATTTTGTTATATATGTATATTTGTATGTATGATTCTTTAAGTGGAATATCACTTTTCAAGGTTTATACAATATCAGAATGCTTTTTTTCAGCTTTGTGTGGCGATCGGAAAATCCAATTTGACTGTTTCACGGAACATTCTAAAAACAAGGGTACATAACGAAGGTTTTTTAAAAGAAATACGTTTATCAGTTATTTAATTGATATAACATTTTAATGTAGTAATTCATATATTCTGTATGTGTGCTACAAATTAAGCATTTTTTTCTCTTCAATTAGAGGCCTAGGAAGAAGAGGAGTATAAAGAGTCAGACAACCACACAAACTAATGATGTTGCTTGCCAAACCGTTGTCACTTGGGAGAAGCTACATTTTGAGGCTCAACATGGTACTCGCAAGATGAGTGTCGTGATGCAGATGTCCGGTGGCCGGAAGAAACTGAGAACACAGGATGTTTCAGAATTGCTTGCAGAATTGCTCACACAATCCACAATCTCTAAAAAAACGCTATCTAAGAAACAGACAATGTTCCCTGTATCCACAATACATGCGGCCAATCCAAAATATCACACACAGAAATAACTGAAGCATCTTCTCTACTGATTGACGATTGTGCATGTGATGTGGATTTCACTCTTCCTGGTGATGAGGACTCATCCACCACCATGTGATCGCTTACCACTGCACCTCTGGACGATTGGCTATTAAAGGAACCAAAATACATTGGGCCTCATAACACGGTAGGCGGAGGACCAAGGTGCTATTAGCACCTTGGTCCATGCCGGTAAAATACTGGCAATGCCTTGGTGGAAAGAGGAATTACCGCCCTATTCCAAGGTTAGCGGGGCAGTAATTCCCCCTTCCCTCATTGCCCTTCCCCATTCCCATTTTTGCCCCATGGGGCTCTATGGGAATGGGGAAGGCGCTAATTACGGTGCCGCAAATTGCAGTACCGTAATTGGCACCCTGGTCCCTTTGCGGGTTGGTTTTTAACGCCTGCTAAACAGCAGGCGTTAAAGTACCTACCCGCAAAGGGACCTCGTAGTAAGGCGGTAAGGGTTTACCGGTACCGGTGCCCTTACCGGTACCAGTAAACCCTTACCGCCGTCCGTGTAATGAGGCCCATTGTATTCGACTGCTGCCTGATTGAGATTATGAAAATGATTAAATGTGATCATAAAGGAGGATTTCTGGGAAGCCATTGGTGAAGTTTATCGTGCGGTAAAGGCACAAACCTAAAGATCAAGGGTAGCTGCACCACCATAACTCATTTTCATGGTCTGCTTAACCTATACTTGGAAAAGTGCCTGCTGCTGTTTAGTGGATCAACATACAGTACAATTTCAAGTTTTTCTAACTTTGTGGGACTCAAGTTCCTTTCAAAAACCCAGTACTGCAAATCTTAGGATTTCTTGTTTCCCGCTATTAGCAAGGCATGGACACTCAAACAGATGTCGATGGACAATGCTCTCGCTGGCAAAAGGCTATGGCTTGCTGGTGATAGACAGTAGGATAGACCTGGTTTTTCTTCTAAATACTGCACTTTCCACTTCTAAGACATGAAAACCAAAAACATAGTGAGTTCAGTCATCGTGCAAGTATCTGAATGTACACCTTCTGTTGCTATGGAGCAATATGATTTCATTAAATCATTGAACTTTTGCAATCCAGAGAAATGCAAATAGACCTGATAGCCACTGACAGGCATGTTGCAATAGCCAAGGCCATGCGAGATCAGTTCCCAGACATAAAGCATCAGTATGATATATGGCACGTCGCAAATCAATTTAAAAGAAATGATAGCTGCTGGACAGAAAAAGGCTACAGAAAACCTTTTAAATTGTTCACAGTTTATCAGCAAGCATCTTTGGTGGTGCTCAAACTTGTGATTGATCTGTAGATATTCTGCTTGAACAATGGCGTTCATTGATGCACCATTGTTCTAACATACACTCTTGGAATGAAAATTAAAATTTCCACAAACATGCACATGGGCCATTGAGCAAGGTGCAGGAGTGGAGGAGAGAAATCGACACTCCCCCCGAACCACAGAAGCTGAATTAATTCGACCCTCCCACCGTGGTTGGCACAGGCGCCTGATATTAGTTACACAGGACACCACGTGGCAGCCAATGGGGGGGAGAGGAGTTAGAGAAAGTTTGTGGATGGGATAGGGAAGTTAGGAACACGGGATAGAGGGTTAGGGAACTCCTAGGTTGAATAGGAAAAGGGAAGCGCAGGGAAAAGCCCTCCCTATCTAAGACCTGCCTAATGACTCTAACCTAATGCCAATCCTTCACCTACCAAAACCCTACTCCGAACTAAATTCAGGTAGTACAGAAACACACCTTAACACGTGTGAACATGGAGCATAGACAAACACTTATGATGGCAAGCAGTATGAACACAAAACAATGGGATTCTTTCCCATATATGAGGCACAAAAACACATGGCCCGTTGGGCAAGCTTAAGCAACACATAAACACATAAACTTCTAACCCATGAAATGACAGCGCTTGTTATTTTTCATAGCCTTCTCCTCAGGAGTACCATTCAATAGAATACCATAATAGCGAGTTGGCAGCACTCGTTATTTTGTCATAGATTCCTGCATTAAACTGTTCAGTTGTTACACACAGCTGATTAGTGATTCTAACGGTAGTACACATCATTTTGCCATGGTCGCATAGGCGGTGTCTTAACTGCTTTGTGCTTATGACCACTCTGGGTGAACTCGACCCCCACCCCGCAATGTTGCTGGTACTTATCTGAGCTCAGAGAAGCCCCACAGGACTTCTCGGAGGAAGTGTGGAACGCTGTACTCAGACCGCCAGCCTGCCCGCTCTTCCTCTGTGCAAAGCGTGAGCACGAAATTCAGAAGTCGGCCTTCCATGTTCCCGGCAGCAATTCTCCATCCTGCTTCCAACTTCAACCGCACCCAAAGAAATAACTCACACCTGCTTACGCGCCGTTGCTTTCATTTATGCTGCCCTTAATCCAATGCAGCTGGCAATACGCGCGTGTTTTGAACTACCATTCCTCCCACGGGGTGCTGGGAGTTGTAGTCTCTTCCTACATTTAGTCAGCCTCCAGTCTCAGTAGACAAATCTTGTCACTCCCCTTCGACTCCAGCCCTTATTCCTAACATTACCTCCTCTCCCAGGCCTCTTCCCAGGCCTAGGTTTTAGCGGATGTCTCAAATGAAATTGTTTCACTAATGTGGGGGCATGCACCGCCTCTGCCGGCTCCCATGAACAATCCTCCGGTCCATAACCTACCCACTGAATCAAGTACCATAACTGCTGATTCTTCTTCTTCACATCCAAAATGCGTTTCACCTCATATTCAATTTGTCCTCCTTTCACAATAGGCGGGGGCTGTTTGGTCTTCATCCCTGGAGCTGCAGGTTTAAGCAAAGATACATGAAATACCGGATGTACAGGTAAAGTCTTTGGCAAACGCAATTTCATCGCAGTATCTGATACACACGTAATGATGTCGTAAGGACCAATAAATCTATGCATACATTTACGTGATCCCACCAAGGATAAATTTCTGGTTGATAACCAAACCCGATCCCCAATTTGGTACTGAGGACTCTCTTGCCGATGTGTATCAGCTTGTTTCTTATATGCTTCTTTGCGCCTCTCCAAATTTGCGCGTGCCTTCTGCCAGACTTCAAGAAGCAACTGTTTACGTTCTTGTAGCACCGGCATAGTTTCCATATCCAGTAGTTGTTCGGGTATCCTGTTTTGTTCATGCCCGTATAAACATTCATTAGGTGCCATCCACGAAGAGCTGTGAAAGGTATTATTGTACGTAAACTCTGCCAACCACAGTGCCTGCACCCATGAGTCTCTGCCATCTCCCAGATAACCTCTCAATTATGCTCCAAAGTCTGGTTCACTCTTTCCGTCTGTCCCTCAGTTTGGGGGTGATAACTAGTAGACGGAGCACAGTTGATTCCCAGCATCCGACAGAAAGCACGCCAAAATCTGGATGTAAACTGCCAGCCTCTATCTGAGACAATGCTCTTCGGTAAACCATGCAATTTAACCACATGTTGTAGGAATAACTCTGCCAACTTGCCTGCCCGCGGAATTCCAACACATGGAATAAAATGAGCTTGTTTGGACAAAAAATCCACCACCACCCAAATGGTGTCAAACTGATTATCGGGAAGCAGATCAGTTATGAAATCCATTGAAATGTGAGTCCATCCTCTTTCAGGGGTTGGCAATGGCTGTAGTAAACCTCTCTTTTTAACATGATCAGCCTTGTTACGCACACAATTTTCACATTGTAACAAATACCTCTCCACATACTGTCTCAATTTGGGCCACCAAAAATATTTCTCCAACATGATTTGCATCTTTCTCTGACCAGCATGTCCTGCCAGGGTAGACTTATGGCACCAGTATAAAGCCTTTTCCTGTAACTCTTTAGTTGGTAAGTACAAATGACCCTGATGGTAAGGCAACCCCTTCCGCACAGTTCGTGTTGGATGACTGTGCTGAAGTTGACTGGATGATAAGACTTTCTTTATTTGGTCAATTCATTGTTTTCTAACCGCACCAATGACCCTCTCTGGGGAAATAATTGTCTTGACTTCCCCTACTAAATTGTCTGTATTTTGTTGCCTGGATAATGCATCGCTTTTCCATTTTTACTTCTGGGCCTGAATGTCACCATAAAATCAAATTCATTAAAGTACTGGGACCATCGAAGCTGTCTCTGACTCAGGGTTTGGGCGGTCTTGAAATATTGCAAGTTCTTGTAATCAGTTACCGCCACCACCTGATGCCTTTCCCCCAATAAATGTCTTCACTCCAGAAAGGCTGACCGAATGGCCAGCAATTCCTTGTCAGTGATGCAATAATTCTGCTCTCAACCAGTTAATTTCCTCGAGAAAAATGCCACCGGAAGCCATTATCTTTTCTCGTCTTTCTGTGATAATATGGCTCCTATCGCAACATTACTAGCATCAGTCTCCACCAGAAAAGCTTTCTCAGTGTTCCAATGTCTTAACATTGGTTCCTTAGTAAAAGCTACTTTCAATTCTTTAAAAGCTTTTTCTGTCTCTGGACTCCAAACAAAGCTCACCGCCTTCCTAAGCAATTGTGTGATGGGAGTGACTATTTTAGAAAAATTATTGATAAAGCGTTGTTGGGAATGATTGGATATCTTTGATGCACTGTGGAGACGGATTGTCTTTTACTGCCCGCACTTTCTTGGGATCCATAACAACGCCTGTTGGGGTCAGGATTAATCCTAAAAACTCAACCTGCTTCACATGGAACACACATTTTTCCAATTTTACACACAACTGATATTCTTGTAGACTGTGCAACACTGCCCGTACATGTTTTACATGCTGTTCTGGAGAGTCTGAATATATCAAAATGTCGTCAATGTAGACGATAACAAAAATAAATAGATTCTCACAATACTTCTTGCATAAAAAACTGAAAAGCCGCAAGGGGCATTACATAATCCAAACGGCATCACAAGTTACTCAAACAACCCAAACTCAGTCCGGAAAGCCGTTTTCCACTCATCCCCTCCTCTTTCACTCTTATCAAATGATAGGCACCTCTCAAATCAAACTTGTTGTAAATCTGGGCAGACTGCACTTGATCCAACTGGACCAAAATCAAAGGCAAGGGGAACCTATTCTTTACAGTAACCTTATTTAATGCACGATAATCAATGCACGTTCGTAAAGTGCCTTCTTTCTTGGAGACAAAAAATAAAGGTGAGGAGACCGAGGAAGTAGAGTGTCTAATAAACCCTTTAGCCAGCATCTCGTCTAGATATTCTCTTAGGTTATGTTATGTTATTTTGCATTTATATAGCGCCTTATATACCATTGGTATGATCTGAATGCGCTGGTAGGTTGAACGCCCTTGGGAACCGAAGTTCAGGTCAGTAGAGAGAGTCAAAGGCGCGTGTGCGCACCGGGTATGTGTGCAGCTAGTGCGGTATTCGTGTAATAGCTACTTCTTAGCGGTGGGTGTGGTGTTTGAGGGATCAGGAGTATGTGTTTGTTCTGGCAGGATTTATCCAGACCGAATGTGGCTGCGTTAGGCCTGAGGAGAATGCCTGGCTGGGGGGGGTGTAGTAACCAGCAGTGTTTACTTAGAATGATGGGGAGTGAGCAGCAGATGGTGGTATGAGAACAGTTATACCGAATGGTGTCATAATATCTCTGTGTTCTAGTTGAGTGGTGGTGTAAAGAAGAGAGTAAGCGTGGGATGGGATATGATGGGTTATATGATCTTTCAAACGTTCCCTGCATTCCAAACCATACTATGTACGTCACGCAATTCTATGCGCTCCAGTCCGTTCTATGCACATTTATTCATTCCATGCGTCTGTCTGCCCTACATACCCCAAAGGTATTTATTTTCAGTTTCTGTGAGAGCATATATTCGGCTGCAGGGCAACTTCGCCCCCTCCTCCAATTCGATAACACAATCATAGGGGTGATGAGGGGGTAACCGTTCCGCTCCTCCCTTGTCAAAGACTTTTGCAAACTCCATATATTGTGCGGGAATTCCTGATTCCACCGCTCCCACTACTGGGTCTATTAGTCTCCTTTTGGCCAACCATGCTGCGGGTCCCAATTCTGGGAACATGTGCTCCTCACACTTCTGTTCCTCAAACCACACCGTTTGCTTTTCCCAGTCAATCCTAGGATTATGCCTTATCATCCAATGCATCCCCAAGATCAAACCAAACTGAGGTGCTGCTATCAAATCGAACGTATTTTTTTCTCTGTGACCTTATGTGCACACCATCTCCAATTTATGTGCACACCATCTCCAATTTCTCTGTTTGCTTCCGAATCGGCCCTGACACTAACGGGGACCCATCCACCGACCACACTCCTTCCACCCTCTCCTTATCCTGTACTGGTTATCCTAACTGTGCAGCCAAAGCAATAGCTACAAAGTTGCCCGTAGCCCCTGAATCAACCATCGCCAATACCTCCTGCTTAGACAAAGCAAAACATAACATCACCAATATATACAAGTGAGAAGTTTTGTTTCCAACCGTGTTTGCTACCCATCTGGGGAACCATAACTCACTCGGGCCGTTCACCTGTGTTCCCCCTAAGGCAAGCCCATCTCTTTTCCCCATTTCTTTTTTGCTCCTTTCACCTCCCACACCTCTGTGAGGAGTATTAGGACAGGTACGTATAAAATGTCCTGCCTGCCCACAGTACAAACACAAGTTGTTAACTTTACGCTGCTCCTTTTCTGCTGCTGATAGGAGTCCTCTGACGCTACCATTCTGCATAGGTTCCACCTCACTCAACCTTCCTCCTGTACTCCTATCTAATCTCACAAACTGTGCCATTTCAGGCCTTTTTTTTGTCACCCTTCCTTTCATTCATTCTGTGATCCAATCTTAATGCTAAATCTATCATGGCAGTACTTGTCCTAGGTTGCGGCTCTACTTGAGCAATGGCATCCTTCAGTTCTTCCCTTAACCCTTGATAGAATAATAGTTTGCTTAGCCACTGGCCATTCAGTTTCAATCACCAATCTATTAAATTGGGTCACATAAATCACTAGATCCCGAGTGCCCTGTTTCAAACCCAACAATTCCTTATCTTGTGCCAAGGACACCTCCCGCCGGTCAAACAGCCTACCCAAATTCTGCAAAAAACCCATCCCAATTATATAGCAAAGGGTCATCCTTTTGAACTAGTGGCATTGCCCAAGCCGCAGCATCCCCCGTTAAATATATCACAAACGCAGTTCTGGCCTGAATGGTCTCAAAAGCTGTTGGCTTACACAAAAAATGCAGTCTACACTGGGTAAGAAATATATACTTTCGGGGATCCCACAAAAAAACGTTCAGGTGCTGCTAAAGGTACGCTACTGGGAGGTTGCACAATTACTGTAGAATTTAGACTTGTGGATGGTTCCCTTGCCATAGACCCACTAGCCCCCCTCCGAGGGGCCACCAAACCCTGTACTTGTGCTTTCAAATTGTCAGACTCTTGATGAGCATGTGCTAACTCTAACTGAATATCTTGAAGAGCCTTTAGCACATCGGCCAAAGGCGGAGGAGTCTCTTCCACTTCCATTTGGCTTGGGTGGTTGTAAGTATCCCAATATGGGGGTGGCTTATTATGTCAGTGCACACAATAATGGAGGATAGAAATCGACACTCTCCCCTGAACCACAGAAGCCGAATTAATTTGATCCTCCTACCGTTGTTGGAACAGGCGCCTGATATTAGTTACACAGGACACCACGTGGAAGCCATTGGGGGGAAAAGGAGTTGGGGAGAGGGTGTGGATGGGATAGGGAAGTTAGGATTGAGGGTTAGGGAACTCCTAGGTTGGCTAGGAAAAGGGAAGCACAGGGAAAAACCCTGCCTATCTAAGACCTGCCTAATGACTCATAAGAAACCTGATGCCAATCCTTCACCTACCAAAATCCTACTCCGGACTAAATTCAGGGAGTACAGAAACGCACTTTAATACGTGTGAACATGGAGCATAGACAAACACTTATGATAGCAAGCAGTATGAACACAAAACAGTGGGATTCTTTCCCATATATGAGGCACAAAAACACATGGCCCGTTGGGCAAGCTTGAGCAACACATAAACGGGGCCATCTTAAATGCTTTGGGGGCCCGGGGCACGGGCACCTCTGGGGGCCCCCCCCTCCAACAGACCAAAGGAATTAAGGGATATAGAATATCTAGTGCGCCGCACCACGTGTAACGATGACAACCGATAGCTTGATATGCTGCCTCGCAGAGATCAAAATAAGCATGGTAAACTTCCTTTCAGAAACCTTAAACTCTTCATTCATGTTGTAATAAGAGTGATAAACAAGTAGCATTTCAAGGGCAACATTAGCAGTCTACGCGAGGGTATTTGTGTTCAAGCATAGGTACAGCAAACATGTCATCAATAGCAGCCACGTGGAAGGTACACTGGACATAGTATAATTGCAGGGCACAGATTTTACGACAAAGGTACACATAATCCAGAATAGTGTGAGATTAGCTGCCTCAGACAACAAAGGTGCTCAAGCATGGATACAGATGACCAATGGGAAGCAAGGCTAAAGCTATACATACCATAGCATAGAGAGTGGATGACGATTTGAAGATACCAGGAATGTGTCTATCTCCAGACAGATTAGAATTGGGACATGGTTTTCAAGCAGTGTTGCCATTCAAGAGCAAAGAAACAGGTGGCTGTGATGTGCAATATATCAATGCTCACTATCATTATAGAGGAAGCAACACTATATATAGCCAGTGAAACCATGAGTGGGTCTTTCTTAAAGGTCATACCCTGAGAACGAAATCCCTCTGAAGGGCTGACAATTTTGAAAGGTTTAGGGACTTGTCATTTTGACAGGTGAAGAAATACAAGATTAAATGAGATACCGAGGATAACAGTGATTATGAGGTGAAGCTGGGATTCGTACCCACAATTTCTGCTTTTTGCCAATTCATTTTCTAGTTTTTACCTTGAACTGAAATAATCCCATTTTACAGAACTGACTTGGAAAATATGAAAATCACATAACCCAGTATAAACATTTTAAAAAACAAAACATTATAGAAACATATTATTCAAATTGGGAATGATTCTAGCTTCATTGTGTCCATCATCAAGCAAAAGTATATAAATACCAGCATACTAATGGATGTGAACTTAAAAGATTTCAGATAGGTTTCTCTTTTGTATTGTAAAACTTTAAATACACCCCAAACACAGACGTTTGCAATGGTATTTAAAAAGGTGCAGAAAAACCTTTGAATTGTACAAAAAAGCAAACAATTCTTTTTGTCAGATAGGCAGACCCTAAAATATTCTAGTAAGACGCCTGCAATATCTCGTCTGCTCTCTTCTGTCTAGAATTCCTTCCACTCAAACGGCCTACTTGATAGGAAAGATCAGGTAATTGACCAAACAATGCCACCAGTATGTGAGAAGAAAACCTTTTAATAGAAGGCAGCACAGTACTGTCAGTGATATTAGATTTGTCCAGATCACTGTATCGTCTGTTGGCAACGCCAGGATCCAAGCATGAATGCTTTGGTTCCACAGTCTGGAATTTGGATACATAAACGCCTCTTACATTTTATTATCATCATTCGAGGTTCCTGCCTAGGTTTTACAACTCCCCATCTAAACAAACTAATTTCAAGACCATCACCATACTGACGCTATATTAGTTTCTATAGCAACCGCTATCTAGTGCAGGTATATTGGTGATAACACATGGAGTGCTATAGAACAAAGTATATATACATGCAGGCTTAACTACTTCATACATTGGAAACGCTGAGACGGCCCAGCTGGAATTTGGTATTGTAATCTTGCATGTGAACGCATATCTCTCTGCAATGAGTGCTTAACACACTGAGCTATCCTCTGAACCATCGGGACACTCAAATTTATCAATATGTATTTCAACTTTGGCTATTGCACATGATCAATATAACCCCCACAGAAAGGTGAGAATGCTACAGGTAGGTATTGTGCCTCGCAAACTATGTATACCACAGTAAACCTAGCATTACAGGATGAAAAGATCAGAACAAAATGTACTTGTCAACAACAGACAGAAAATAGGTTTAGCCTTAGCAGCACACCATAGAAAATCCTGATGTGTGATACTTAATTTTGTTGATTTAGGGAAACTGACTTTTTTTTTAATAATGCTCCTTCTTGGGGCCCCCTCGAAGGTGGGGGCTCGGGGCAAATGCCCCTTTTGCCCCCCCATAAAGACGTCTCTGCACACAAACACATAAACTTCTAACCTATGAAATGACAGCGCTTGTTATTTTTCATAGCCTTCTCCTCAGGAGTACCATTCAATATAATACCATAATAGCGAGTTGGCAGCACTCGCTATTTTGTCATACATTCCTGCATTAAACTGTTCAGTTGTTACACACAGCTGATTAATGATTCGAACAATAGCACACAGCATTTTGCCATGGTCGCATAGGCGGTTACAGTCTTAACTGCTTTGTGCTTATGACCACTCTAGGTGAACTCGACCCCCACCCCGCAATGTTGCCGGTACTTATCTGAGCTCCAAGAAGCCCCATGGGACGTCTCGGAGGAAGTGTAGAACGCCATACTCAGATCGCCTCTGTGCAAAGCGTGAGCACGAAATTCAAAAGTCAGCCTTCCATGTTCCCGGCAGCAATTCTCCGTCCTGCTTCCAAGTCCAACCGCACCCAAAGAAATAAGCCACACCTGTTAAGCGCCGTTGCTTTCCTTTATGCTGCCCTTAATCCAATGCAGCTGGCAATGTGAGTGTGTTTTGAACTACCATTCTTCCCACAGTAGTCTCTTCCTACATTCAGTCAGCCTCCAGTCTCAGTAGGCAAATCTTGTCACTCCCCTTCGACTCCAGCCCTTATTCCTAACAAGGAGCATAAGAAAAGGTGGTTGGTTCCAGGCTCCCCTCCTCACACAGCACTTGAGAAGATTGTGTACGGCAAAACTCTTTCAAGAGACGTAAGTAGACTTACCAAGTTCTGCCACACTGGAGATTTCAAGTTGTTCCATAACATGTGCCTAAAGTACAGGCCTAAAAGGTTTAATTTTGCCATAGACGGTATGGAGGCCAGAACAAAATTGGCTGTACTTACACACAACGAGAACGTTGGAGAGGAACAAGCAAAAACTACAGGAATTTTCGGGATGACTCGTTAGAACAAGGAGTTCACCAAAATAAGCCAACAGTGGGTGGCAACGCCATTCTTCCTGCAGATGGATTTTAATTTATGAAATATCTAACATTGAATATGCTGGCCATGCAAATGCATGTAATTCATCCAGATTTCCAGGGCCCAGTCTATACCACGGAACATTTCAAAAGTGGTTTGTTGAAAGGTTGACTTCAAAATTCAAATGATGTGTGGCTCACTTCACAATGTTTAACCCCTTAAGTGCCAAGGAAGAGATATCTCGTCCTTGGAAGTGCATGTTCAGTGCCAAGGACGAGATAGCTCATCCTTTTTGGCACCTTGTTTTGTGTGATCCCTGCAAAGCAGGGATCACACAAAACAGTAATCCAACCCCCGGGCTATGTGAAGGGGAGGTCCCCCCTCACTGCCAGGGGGCTGGATTACCTTCAGTTTCACGTCGGCGTGCGTAATGCACGTCAGCGTGAAACTGAAAGTTATTTTCACTGCAGCAGCCATTTCGGGCTGCTGCGGTGAAAATAGAAGGTGAGTGTTTACCTTTCTCCCCCTCGATCTCCGGCTGTATATCAAGCCGGAGATCGGGGGAGGTGTTGTTGGAAAGGGGAGATTCTCCCCTTTCCAACGACACCCTGTGTGACAGCATTGCTGCCTGCGGATTAGGCGCAGGGCGCTCGATGCGTGGGCAGCAATGCCCACTAGACACCAGGGAAACGTTTGTGACGTGGGGAGCAGGGGGGCTGCTTACAGTAATCATCCCTCGCCCCCCCCTAGCCCCCAAAGCATGGGGGCACTTATATAATGACCCCTGGGGGCAGACAGGCGACCATCTGCCTCTAGGGGTGGGGGCATAAAAAAAAGAAAAGCAACATTAAAAAAAACATGATGGGAAGTGGGAGGGGGTTTGGGGGCCCTAGCCACCAATGATTTTTTCGGGAATGGTGTCATTGGAAAGGGGAGACTCTCCCCTTTCCAATGACGCCCTTTGTGACCGCATTGCTGCCCGCAGATTGGGTGCAGGGTGCTCAATGCACGGGCAGCAATGCCCGCTAGACACAGGGATGTCTTTGAATGCGGGGGAGAGGTAAAGTAAGCAGCCCTCGCCCCCCAGCCCCCAAGGCATGGGGGCACGTGTACAACCCTGGGGGCAGATGGCTGATCATCTGCCCCCAGGGAAGGGGCAAAACAAATTAAAAAAAAAGAAACCAAAAATAAACGGAAAGCAACAGGGATGGGGGTGCCTGGGATTTTTTTGCCCTCCTGAAATGGTGGTGGCCCTCCCCCTCCCACACAAAGTGGAAAGGGGGGGCACCCCTTGTAGCCCTCCCTGGGGGCAGATTTATGCCCCAGGTAGGAGTACATGAGGTGCCCCCCCCATCCAATTGGAGGGTGGGGGGGAAAGGGCCACCAGGAAATAGTGTGCAGGCCCCCCAAAGGATGGGGCCTGTAGGTTAGGGCCCCCCCTCGGGGCAGATGGCTGATAATCTGCCCCCAGGGAAGGGGGCAAAAAAACAAAACAAAAAAAATAACAAAAGGGAATTTTGGGTGGGAATGGGGGGGCCACTAGCAACCAGTGATATATTTGACAGAAAAGGGGGGGTGGCCCTCTCCCCCTCACCCCAAGGGGAAATGGGGGCACCCCTTATAGCCCTCCCTGGGGGCAGATATCTACTCCTAGGAAGGGGCATCTGACCCCAGGTAGGACTGCCTGAGATGCCCCCCCAGCATTTGGTTTGGGGCGGGTAGAGGGTCACCCCCAGTACATTAGAAAATTACCCGGCGGTTTAGGGTGCCCCTCAGCCCGCCCTAAAGTGTAGTGTAACTTTTTCATTTTTTTCTTTGTTTACAAAATTTGCCTTGGCGCAGAGGGGCACATTGGTGTGCCAATCTGGTGCTGGGGTGCCCAAACCTTACTGCCCCACCCACTGGGGGGGCCTGTCCCACCATTTTTGGGGGCCCTCTCCCCACCCCAAATGGAGAGGGGGGCTGTACCTCACGCAGCCGTTTGTAGGAGGCCCAGGGAGGCCTGCATGAGGTGCCCCCGCCACCCATTTGGGGTGAGGGGGGAGAGGGCCCGCAAAAATGGTGGAGCAGTAAGGTTTGGGCAACCCGGTGCCAGATTGGCACATCAATGTGCCTCTCTGCACCAAGGGGAGTTGGGTTACCAAAGGAAAAAAGTGAAAATGTGGAACGCTTTTTAGAGGGGCTGTGGGGCACCCCAAAGGGTTGGGGAATTTTCTAATGGGATGGGGTGTTGACCCTCTCCCCCCCCCACCCACAATGGAGTGGGTGTCATGTCATGCAGCCCTCCCTGGGACCAGATATCTGCTCCTAGGAAGGGACGCCTTACCCCAGGGAAATGTCTCTGAAATTGGCTGGAAATGAAGACAATTCTCAGACATTTCGCTCTGGCCACCCACCGAAACACACCGCCAACAACACATGGCCTACCTTCCCGTGACCCCACACATGTCCCGATGAAAACAGTACCTCACATGTGTGGGTGCACCTACCGGGGCGCAAAAGGAAAAGGGTAACCCACTGGTAACCCCAAACCTTTCGCCACTGACCATTTTGTTCATGTGGGCAACCTACAGATTTGGGCCTAGGGTGTTGAAGCCAGCAAGGAAAACAGGGAACCCCATGCATTTCCCAAAAGAGGACACCCGTGGGAATCCACAGAGGTCTGCCTTGCGCAAATTGCCCCAGTTTTTATCAGCCACAATCCCTGACAGTGTGATATTTGGTAGGGAAAAAACACAATGTTAACTTTATCTGGGGTTCTGTGCCGATTTGCGCAAATCATACCTCTGTGCATTCCCACGGGTGTCCTCTTTTCGGAAATGCATGGGGTTCCCTGTTTTCCTTGGTGGCTTGGACACCCGAAGCCCATATCTGTATGGTGTGCCGGTCGGCAGTGAGTCTGAAATTCAGGTGTCAAAACAGACTTGGGGTTACTTGTGTTTTAGGCTTTCCCCTTGGCGCCCAGGTAGGTGCACCCACACATGTGAGGTACCGTTTTCATCGGGACACCTGTGGGAACGTGGGAAGGTATAACATCTGTTGTGTTTGTGTGGTTTTCATAACGTTTTGACCCATTTGCTGGTGCCCTTTGTCACACAACCCTTTCATTTCCCAAATGTGACCTACATTTAGTCGCTGCTTTAGGCACCATACACTTGTAACCTGCACAAGTCACCTACCCTTGAAAAGGTCTGCCTGTGCTCTTTCAAAAAATGTATTCTTGCCGTTCCTCACCACATTGGTTTTCCCGATACACATGCTAAGTGTGTCTGTTCAGGCCGTGAGCGTAAAACTCCTGTGTACCATGGCTCAGTGTTTGGCTTGTGGTATTGCTTGTTTTGTAAAACACTACAAAAAATGTGTGCTTTCCTAACTGAGAGTCGGGGGAATGTAGCGGAGCATTGCTTTGCTCAAAATTCATAGAAGCCATTGCTGTACCAAACCAACCATGTCCAACACATAGCTTTTTTTTCGGTCATATTCCCGCTTTCCCCCCCCCCCATCTATGGCATTTTCCCCTACCTAGTTGTTGCCTGACCTACGCAAATAACCCCTTCCTAAACTTGGAATTTTGTCTACTTTTCTGAAATATATGCCTTTCTGTCCTCCAATTCGGCTTTCCTACCCTTTTCTTCCATTCCGTCCATGCATGTCCAATTGGCAAAAATGCCAAAATCGCCTACCTCTCACAAAGCAGTTGATAACCACATCAACATATTTTTTTTTCTTTTTCACTCAACCTGTTCTTGAAAGCCAGGAAATTGGGGAATTCATCACAGCAAACCATTTGTTCCTAGCTCGTACAAGGAAAAAAACACAGGCTTCTTTGTACATCATTTTATTGGCATTTTTTGAAAAAAACCAACATTTTCGCGCTTTTTGTTTATTTTCTCTCACCCCCCCCCACAGCAACCTAGGATTCCTTGGTGGCGTTACGACCGCCTACATAAGGGAAAATAAGGAGCCAAATTTGGCCAAGATATCTCATGTAACAAAAAAGTTACAAGGCATTGAATGGCCACATACCGAAATCACCAAAAAAGGCCCTGGCACTGGGGGGAAATACCCATTGCACTTAAAGGGTTAATAAAGATAGTTTCAAGCTTTTGGCCAGTGTTTGGAAACTTTTTTTATTGTACAATAAATGGAATAGTATGTCACTTGAGATGTAAGTGTTCAATAATTTATTTTTAATTAATTGCTGTTTGTGGCGTAATGTCACTTAACATTTCTACGTTTCTTTGATTTTTGTATTTATTACATCAGTATAATTGCTTTATATTACAACAATAAATGTCAGTCTGAATATTTTAACAGTTACCAGGACCTAATTTTGGCTCCCCAGGCAAACTAATGTAATTTTATAAACGGGCAACTTGATCCCGAGTGGTACCTCCTGGTGACCTGTTAATGCTGGATACCCAGGCAGTGCTTGTAATTCCCACATATCCAATCCTAGTTTCATGCCCTGTTTGTAATGAACTTGCAATACTTGTAAAATCTAAGCAGAAAACCCAAATTGGAGCAGCAGACATGCACAAACTCAATGTCTTCAGATTTCTGGTCCTCTCCATTCTGGAGTACTGTACAGCCTCTTCCTCAAGCTGACTAAATTCTCCCTAGCCCCATTCAACTAATCCAGAATACGACTGCAAGACTTATCCTTGGCCTAAAGACCACGAACTGCATCTCTCAAGGCCAAGCAGATCTCCACTGGCTACCTTGGGGCTGCAAGGATCAAGTTCAAGACCCTCTGCATCACCCACAAGGCCAGAAACCCAGTTCATCCAACTGTTTGCCTAAATGCCTCCAAGCAGAGATTGTGGGGTATATCTCTTTTCCCTGCAGCAGCCTCCCTCTGTAATGGCCGCACTGGCCCTCTCAGGCTTCTGCCTGATCATCTAAAGTTACGAAAGCTTCTAAAGACCCACCTTTTCTCTTCTTCATTCTTCCCCCTCCCCATCTATCGCATTGTCTGGCTGCCTGGTCCCTTTTGAGCTCTACAGGGCACTAAGCTCTCACCGCCCAGTATACCCCAGCACACTGTCTTCCTGCCCTGCAGGTTTGAATACCTACCGAGCCTGGACCACCCCACGCCGTCATGCTTAGCATGTGGTCCTCACTCCCTGTTTTCCCTGGCACTTGCCCACCTGGCCTCCCCATACCACTTGCCTAGCCCATTGGCCCTCTACTCCCCCCCTTGCACGAGTATACCCCCTCTTGCCCTGCACCTCACTCCCAACCTAGCATTTTCCCTTCTGTATGATTAATTAAATGAATTTGGGAGTTTTTAATCCGCACTAATGGTGGGTAGCGAATAGGTACTTAGCTAACAACAATACATACTTATCATGTTTTGGGTACTAAGTGCATATAGTACTGTAGAAATAGTTTGCATAGTCCCAACGGTAAAACTATCTAACTAAATGACCGAATTGCTGAAGTTGTTGTGTTGTGCTCAAGATTCAAATACCTGTTTTCCTGATGTGTATTCGAATTCAGTTTATTTCAGAAAAGAAGTGGCCAACACTCTAAAACAAAAACTGCCCAACACTATTCATTTGGCATTTTGTTCAGGCATCACCCTATTGACGTATATGTAAATCAACAGGATCGGGAGCACATCCTAGATGTACTGGGCAAGAGGGATGCAAAGGGGTTTTGGGACACAGTGCATAAAATGGAGGGGGAAAAATCACTCCGCTATGTAACTTGGTATACGAGGGTGATTGGATTAGGTACCTAAATACAGTCTTTGGAAAACCGGAAAGAACAGTCTGTTATTCTAACACAAAGGCTGATTGGTGTCTTGTCTTCAATGCCTCGGATATCGAAGATCTTATCCTGAAGGGCTCCTCCTCGAAAGCGGCAGGTCCTAACGGTTTGACCTATCGGATATTGAAGGTTAGTCCGGCTCTATGGGCCAAATTGCTCAACTGGCACTTCAGGGAAATCCTGACGAAGAAACAACTGCTGACTTCATGGCGTACCGCTACAATTATCCCACTATTCAAGGGGGGCGATAGGGAGGCGGCGAAAAACTATCGCCTCATCGCCCTGTTGGATATTGACAGCAAGATTTTTATGAAAATCTTGCTGGGGGAATTGGAAGCATGGGGAAAAAAGAGTTGGCGTGCTGTCTAAGTGTCAAACAGGGTTCAGGAGGGGGCTCTCAACCACAGTGAATGGTATGGTGCTAAACCTCTTGAGTGAAAAAACACAAGTAAAGGGGGGGAGAACAACTGTATGGTGCCTGGGTTGATTTCTCAAGGGCCTTCAACCAAGTGGATAGGGGGAAGGCTCTGGTTAAAGTTAAGAGCAAAAGGTATTTCAGAGGGGCTCTTGGCGATGCTCATTGAATTCCACAAAGAAAACAACATTAGAGTGAGACTAGATGCAGAGGGCCACATGTCAGAACCAGTGAGAGTAAATTGGGGGGGGGTGAGGCAGGGTTGTCTAGGGGCTCCTCTATTCTTTAATCTGTATATAGCTGACATGGGGGATTTCTTAGTGCCATTTGCGTTGGCCAGTCCAGCCTTAAATGGAAAGAAAATACACTGGCTGGCCTACGCTGATGATGTGGTGATCTTGGACAAAACGACCATCGGCCTGCAACGTCTGCTCAATGGCGTTCATAAATATGAGGAGGAAAATGGGCTCTCTCAAAATTCAAACAAATCAAGGGACCTGGTCTTCAGGCAAAAGAACAAAAAAAATTGTATTCCCCAGGTGGTCAATGGGGGAAAGGGGGAGCGATTACAAGGGTCAAGGATTTGGTATACCTGGGGTATAAAATCTATGCCATGTCAGCAATTTGCAAGGCAGAGTCCGATCTTAATGCAAAAATAAAACCATTAGCAGCCCAGATGAAAAGAATCCTTTGGAAATATGGTTAATTTTCGATCATACCAGTTCTTAAATTTTACCAGGCTAAAGTTATCCCTGTTTGGTTATATGGTCTTGAAGCTAAACCACAGCACTGGAACACGTCCTGGCAAAAATGGGAAGGTCTTTTGTGGAAGTATGTCTTGGGTCTTCCTATGAGCTTATCCATGGACAACCTCAGATTTGAATTGGGCCTCAGCTCATTAAAATGTCAAGCAGGGTGTAAATTGATGGTATTGCAGCATCGCATCACTACAACTCAAGATCACTCATTATATGCAGACATGAGAAAACATCTGGAGGGGGGCAGCTCTCAATATTTGTGTAGGCTAGACTTGCTGGTGAAGGAGCAGCTTCGGAGTGCGGGCATAGATACAAACTGATGGAGGAAAATCCTACAAAGGCCAAAAAAAATAGGAGGAAATGGACTGGATCCAGACCCTTGAAAAAATAAGATCGGGGCCTAATCCGAATCCTCCAAATGTCGGAAAGAAACCTGGGGTTCCTCAGCAAATACTTGAGTTCCCAGATTGGAGACTGAGGAACACATTTGTGAGTTTAAGACTAAATATCTTACATACTGGGGAAATTCTTGCGAGAAGAGGGTTGGGGGCCCTAGCATTGAATCTGTGTCAGACATGTGCTAAGCCAGAAAGCCAATCCATCAAACATCTGATGATGAAGTGCGATGGCACGAGAAGTTCCAGACAACAGTTCTTCAGCAGGTTTGTCTCAGAATCAACGTATTGGGTACACGATCACCTATGGGAAAGTTTGATTGAAGGCCAATCCCAACAAAAGACGATAGGGGTAGTTAAGATGCTGGAGGACTGCAAGTTAGATCTGTGAAATCTTGGCAAGTACCTCTTTGGGGTTCTGGCGCTCAACACGTTTCCCTTTAGAATGGCAAAGCTGTGGACAATTGACTTTTTTGTGGAAGCTTTCGTTTCTTTCTCCTTCGTTTCGCCCTCTTTCCTCTTCCTCCTCTTTTTTCTTTCTTTCTCTTTCTTCTTCCTTTTTTCTCTTTTTCTTTCTCTGTTTTTAAGAGTTGAAGGTTAAAAAATTGGTTTATCTGTAATGGATTTATGTTTAAGCTTTTGGTTTCTATTCATAGTTTTAATAAAAATATGTTGCTTGTTTGTGAAAGGTTAATTTTGTAACCATATACAATAAAAAAAAAAAAGTAAATCAGAACCTGTCTGCAACTCGCCCAGGGGTCCTCTTTGAAAGAATACGTAAATCTTATGGGACCAGGGGAGTTGATACCGTTAAAATGGAAGTAAATATTTTCTTATGTAGGGTACTTGAAATATTTCATTGTTTTTCACTGCACTGATTGCCATTAATATTGTGCATTTTTGTGGCATGTGTTCCCACCCAAAAATTAAACTCACTGTGGCATGCAGTGAACGCTAGATGAAGGGTCCCAATACACTGCTCTAACATTTTGAAGGACAAAATGTGTTGAATATCCACAAAGAATTGATAATACTCACTATATTGAAAGCTGATATAGGAATGCCATTACCGATATCTGTCTTTCGAAGCAGTTGGTCATCTATCACATAGGGCGAATGGAAATGCAAAAAACAATGCAAGGAAAGATTTAAATAATATTTATATAAGTGAGGATTGCAAGTGTGCTGTATGCTACAGGATTAACGTTGTAACGGATGAATGTTAAATTTGACGCAAAGACTAGCCATTGTACGTGTTAATTGTAACTTAAATTGATAGTTAACATAAATATGAACTGTGTATATTGAATTATAAAGTGGGTACTGAAATATATTTTTGCATTCTCGTTTTTACATAGTTATAATATTCCCGTGTGCGCATGTCATGGGTACAGTCTCCTGGTGGCCGGCTTTTTCAACTGCAAACTGACAATAATCATCAATAACACATTGGTCATAACAATTATCTGGGATGATCTCCAGACACCAATATGTCCTTTTTGTGGTTGCATCAACAAGGAGCAACAAGCAGCTTATATGGTTTAAAAATGTGCGAATGTGTTGTATTTCTAATTGTAACCACTCATTTGTTCTTTGTACTGGAACGCCATGTGCAACGACTGAAAATCACTGATGTAAAATAATAACTTTCTGTGAAGAATGGAAAGACTGGGATTAACCGATCATTGAACAGAATCAGCATTATAAGTTCACCATTCAGTTAACCTCAAAATTGAGCACCATGCGATGTTAGTTAGCTATCACCTCTACTGGAAAAAGTTACCCATGTTTCCGTGGACTTAATTACCTCTTTTCAACGTCATGTCAAAATTAAAAGTACTTGTTATGCTCCCGACTATTGTTTTACTCTTCAGAATAAACAGTTTGAATACTTTTTGTGAAAAGAAACAAAAGTTTTGCATCTGTTGTGGACGTGTGTGTTTATGTTCCTGGTTCTGCGTTAGATAACATTACGACGTTGGTGATGACAAGGTACGTTTGGCTACTGTGAGAAACCTGAGGGTATTCTCCCAAGCAGACCAAACTCTTATTCAGGTGGCTTGGGAAGGGCTGATACTCTCAGACCCCAACCCTAGTAGAGGAAGAGCAAGAGAGGATCACCTGGATGGGGGGGGAGTACGTGGTTAAGCTCTGGGAAGGACCCCAGGTGAGACACAGTCCTATACCGCAGAAGAAGAGACGAAGTCCCTGAAATCTTCTTTGGTTATTCCACATCTACGTCCCTTCCACCCAAAGAAGCTCCCGTAATAAAATCGTATCACCCCTACAACTCTAATAAACCAACTAGAAACCCTGTTACCCTCAAAAACCACACCTCCCGGGATACTTGTCTTCCTGTTCTCCACCCGAATACTCCCAGTCATTTTCTTCTCCGTCCCTCTGATTATTATTTCCTGCACTCCTATCCTGTTCAGATAAAATAAGTACCATTCCCACAATCCCCCTAGGATGAAGAATACAGTGCCCTCTTTTCAGAATACCTCCTCCCCATTCTACAACGTAGGATATTCCAAAACACTGCCCCCACCCCCTTTTCCGACACAAACACTTTCGCACAACATGACAGCCAATGGACTAACACCAGAGCAGTTTACCTGACATGTCCCAATACAAGGATCAGGCAAAGTCAGGTAATTGACCAGAATCACACACACTTGACGGCCCTTTCCCTTTCCCACAAGGATAAAAGGTGGAGCACAAGAGCACAGGATGAGCAAGACAGACCGCACAACGTAGGAGCTAACTCAGCACGGCAGTTCAAGAGGAGGAGAAAGACGGAACATACCGAGAGGGTGACAAGGAGGGAAGTGTCCTTGTGTTTTCCGACCAAGGCCTGTGAAACCTCTGCAGAAGGAAGCGGAAGACCGTGAAAAATAGCCAGCGTGTGTTGCAGCAGATGCCAACAGTACACAAGACCCTCCTCTGCCAATTACCAAGCCAGGGAGAGACACTTGCCTCTGTGTTATCAACCTTGACTCCAAAGAGAAAGGAAGTCAAGCGGTTCATCACTGCCGGTGAGTCCAGGGGAGAGTCGATAAGAAACCGAACTGTGTTGAACGAGAAGTAGCAAAAGGCTAATTTGAACTGTGAAAGGCTTAAAAGACTATTGATAAAAAGGGGTAAAACCAGTAACAGAGGGGTCCAGCACCACGTGGGTGCTCACGCAGGAAACTCTGGGTGATTACCCGATGGTAGAGACTACCGTAAACAGAAGGCCTTGGGAAAAGGCGTGAAGGGGTCAAAGTGGTCATACAGGGGTCTTGCAAAATCCTCTGTACCATCGAAAGTCTTTGATCGACAGATGATTGTGAAGCAAAGGGAATTGAATCCCGCTTGTTGAAATTAGCACATGAACACTGTGTTGCAAAGGCTGGCAAAAGTGAACCCAGCAGAGGGAGTCCGACGAAAAGGGGCGAAGCCTGAGGAGCTGTTTAAAAAGACATTAAGATTTGTGAGTGCAAGAAGTATTGCAAGACATGGGGAAGTGGAATGTCTCCATTGGCATTTGGATCTGAGCCCGACTGAGGGAGATCCAGGGGTGAAATGTTATCACCCAAAGTCCATTTGGAAAGGAACTTTTTGTTTGTCCGTTTTGTTGTTGACTACATCAGGCCCTCGAAGGCAAGAGACTTTTTTTTTACAAGAGACTTAACCATCGAAGAACCTGATAGCTAGTACGGAACTGTCGGCTCATGCTAGGAAAGCTTGAGTGTGTGCTGTACTCAGGAGATCCACCTTGTACTGTGCTCAAAACGTGGTGAAGGGAGACACCTGGCAATCAAATCCTGACTTATTATTTGTGAACACTTCTTTCTTTAGTGAAAACCCTATCCCACACTCTTTCTGTAATTAGTTTTAAGGATTTGGCGATCGTTTTTCTTCAGTAAAAACCTTTTTATTTTGACAAGACGCCACAAGGACTGCCTTATTTTTCATTTCATGGTCGAAGCTTGGTCCCATCTTAGATTTAGGTTAGGTTTAGATTAGGCGTTTTTCCACCCTGTATTTACAGTTTATTAAACACCCTTGAACTGTGATCACTTGTCTGTCTTTACTGTTGCCACCATGCGTTCCTTACTCTATGCTGCCCACTAATGTCATTAAAATAGGTAGAGCTCATCGTGAGTGTCTAGTGTTGTCTGAGTTGGGGGCAGGTGATCCAAATTAGTGCCGCAAGGGCACTTGAATTTAGGATGATGGATCAGTGGATAAGATTAGCACAAGATGGCGGTACCCGACTGGTCGTTTTCGCATGTGTAAAGTGAGAAAAACTTGGGTAAATTGCATTGGAAATTTCTATAAGGACGAACGATGAATGCTCAGAAATACATGCCAGATCGATTGGGCCAATAACATTTCTGACCGAAATACCCCTTTAATGATGAAGGCTGGGCAGATGTCTTTACACCTTGATGGTTTCAGACTCTTGAGAATGTTAGCCACTTCCGACTCTGTGATCTTACTGAAGTGGAATACAGGGATGTCCAGGCAAAATATCTCTCGGGAGTTGGATTTCGTGTAAGAGATTCTGGTATTTTAAGCTGTGGATTTAGCCACAGTGATGGCTTGTTTGTATTGCCTTGAAGTTGTCGTGAACAGTGCCTTATGGACGTCTGAGGGGGACTTCTTCCAAGTAGCTTAAGCCAGATGTTTTTTGGGTCAAAGTTCCTTCAGGTTCCTTCAGGTCTGGGGTAAACCATGAGTGAATGTGTCCCGATGGTTTAGCCTTTAGGGGTACTAGTGGGGCTACCGTGTCCACTGCAGCCATCTGTGTCCTCTGGTAGAGGTTAGCAGGTGTGCTTGGGTCATTCGAGTGGAGGTGTTCTGGTTTGAGTGACTTAAGCAATGGGGCAATACTATCTTTGGTCAGTTTGCTAGAGCTCTGGGACCAGGTGGGCAGTAAGGAAGGCAGGGTGTGGGTGATCTGCCTGGTGGATGAGGTAGTAAAGGTTACGATGTGATGGTCACGGGGAGTTGGAGCAGATAGCTACCTGGCCATTGAACTCCGCTATCCAGTCTAACGTGCAACCTTTTGCATGGGTTGGGGCGGTAACATGATGTTTGAAGCCCAAAGTGCTGAGTGCGTTGGCCTTTGAGGTGGCGTTATGGTCTGAAGGGTCATTAAGGCTTAGATTTAGGTCTCCTAGAAGAATGGTTCTGGTTGTGGGCTTAATATTGGAGCCTATGCTGTGAAGGAGTCCCTCTTCAAAGGATAAGGGGGGGGTGCTGGTGGACGATAAATAATATGGAGGGACAAGGAATTTGTGGGTGAGGTTGAGAGTGTGACTGATGGAAAAATCACAATTTGCCTTCACAGTAGTATTGGATTGCCTTATTTGCAGGGAGCCTTTAAAGATTAGTACAACGCATCAGCCTTTGGCCGCATTTCTGTTACATCTGACTATAGTAAATCCCTCAGGAATTGCTAGGGACAGGACTCGCCCGGAGGCTGCATCTAGACACATTTCAGTAATGGCTAGAATATTTAGGTCTTCGTCATTAATGAGGTTGTTGATGTCTAGTGCATGCGCAGAAATAGATCTTGCCCTCACCTGTGCCCCTTTTAGTGGTGGCAGTGGTAACTTGTGGTCTTTTGAGATTGAAGAGCCAGGGGCAGAGGTTGCAGGTAAAGTGAGCTCACTTGGTGATGGTTGGCTGGCTTTGGTGGCCTGGGTGGTGGGTGAATTAGTGGTTGGAGTATGGCAGTGACTTTTTTCACTCATTTTGGGCTGTCTATCTGTGACTTGTTTGTAGCCCAGGGTCTGCTTGGGGCCAGCATGAGGTAGGCTGCTGTTGAGGTCACCCCGGAGAGATAGTAGAGCCTGTGCGCTCTCTCAGCCAGCTATTTCTTGTTTCCCTGGTTTGGGAGTAACATTGGGGGGGATGGGGAGGTGGGCAGGTAGCACGTCCTCTGCCTGAGGCCACTGTTTCTTGTGCCAATATTCACGGGGCGAGTGTCAACTTGGTCGTCAGTTGGGCTAACAGTAGAGTGGCATCTTAGACGCGTTCTGGTGTGGGGTGCCAGGTTACCCAGGCAGGTTTTCGGTGGGCTTGCATATGCAGGGGCTGCGAGTTTCGGGTGTGGTGCAAACCCGCTGCCAGTGCTGATGGTTGTGGGAGAGGGTATTACCGATGCGGATCGCAAGGAGAAGGCAGGCCCTTTCGGCATGCTCCACAGCAGCGTGAGCTTACTGTCGCTCCCCGGATAGGATACATTGGGTGGCAGTAGCAGGGAGATGTTACAGGCAGTGCGGATGCTGCTTGTGGAGTGCAGTTGCATTTGGAACTGATGGCGGGTGGAGGCAGGGGGCTCGGAGTGGGTAGCGGAATCAATGCAGCACACGTCAGGTGGAGGTTAAAGCACACAGCAAGATCTGGGAGCATTTCTGGATATGGCAATCGATAGATCGAATGACTGGAATGCAAGCATACCTTAATTGTGTGTGGGGGAAGTACATTCCAGAGCATGGGAACTTCAGCAGATCTCGGACATTGCTGGGCGGGGTGCGGCGGTCTTGGCAGAGAGTGAATCATGCCTTGAGTACAGGCCTTTAGGAGATACCTGCTTGTCAAGTGCCCAATCAGGATGAAGGCTCAACAGAGCCCTATTCTGGTTGTTGCCTAATGGTTCACAGGCGGCAGCCTTCTTGTGATTTTCTTGGTTGCGTCCTATGGACATGGCATGAGGAAAGAAGATGGGGGGGGTATAAGGCGAGGGGACCTGTTGCAGCAGAGATATACCTATCCGACATTAACTATGTCTGGTAATTTCCATAAAAGCTGCAATAGTAAACCTCTTGAAGACTTGCAAAGCATGAATTGTCATATGTGCTGGGCACAAAGTTATAGTTATATCTCATTTGGATTATTTGCATACTATAGAAGTGCCTGATTGTGCAGCAAGGGAGGAAGAGAAAGTGAGCAAGGTGGCATCACAGACTTGAAACACATGTGTATAGGCGTCTTATAAACGCCATATCATATCAAATGTGTCGGAAGGGAAAAATGTTTTGGAAGTAAAGAGACCGTGTCCGATATAACTGCAGTAACAGATATAGCGGCACAGTCAAGTAAAGATTAAAGGAAAGGTAGCAACAAGACATAAGAACTGAGAGAAAATACTTTTTTTTATTTTTTATGTTTTATTGGTTAATAAGATAGAAAATTAACCTTTAACATCAATCAAGTCTAAAGGAAAAAAGTACACAGTAAAACATTCCATATTGTAGAAACAAAAAGAAGAAAATTAAGTGTTTAGGACAGTGAAAAATACAAATAAAACAATATAACGTATTATGTGTAGGAATCAATGTCCATGTTCAAGGCTCTAATAAAAGTAGTGACACCCGCCACAATAGATGTAATTGAGCAAGACAAACAATAATTCCATGTAGATTCATTACATCCTACATTACTAGAAAACAAGTGCTGAAACTTTTCAAAAGTTTTACATCTGTTCTTGAACGGCTGAACAAAAAAGTAACAAGTGTTTCATTGTCTTCTGGTGATCTTTATCTTGGCAGAACCTACAGAACGCATGCTTCTTTTTCAACTCCATACGGTACCAAGATCTCTTAAGTGTGAACTAAGTTCCATCTAAACCTAAGAAACAAACGATGCGTGCACCTATCTGGGTATATCGATAAGAAAGGGGCTAAAATGCCTCTCTTATGATCCCCCAGCAAGTGACAAAGCGAGGTATACTGATGAAAACCATTCACAGTATAAACCCAATCAAAGTTGTATAAGACGTGTTTTACTTTAGACAGATTCTCTATCAGTTCAGAAACATCACATCCACATTCTGCTGATAAAGTCGAGAAGAACCCCCTTTAAGGAAGGCATGGTATCAACAGTAAGACAGACACCAGTTTCCACAGTTCATGGGTGTTTATTGAAGTTTCACAAGGGTGTGATAAACTTAAATCTACAGATAGGAGCATGCTACGACAATCAAATAATAATAATGCAGTCCTAGTGGAGTCTTGTCGAAGTAAAAGGGCCCATACTAAAAAAGCCTATTGCCAATCCTTACTGCTAATTTACAAATAGTGTGGGTTAATGGACATGAAAAAGACGTGTTCACAAAATGTCATGTTGTTCGGACCGTTGGCCTCCTTTCCCCATGTTTTCAGCACGGTGTAAGGCGTTTCAATTGAGCAAGCACACACTCTGGCTTCTTCGACACGAGGATGCCGTTCTATTTTCAGCAACAGGGCCTTCTGTGCCCAAGTCTCTTTTCTCATCAAAGTCTCTTGATTCAGAGGGCTTGATGTACAAAAATAAGAAACACAGTTCTTTATTTGTTACAAATATTCAGCACGGGTGCTTCACCCTGGATCCCCCTCTTCTGGGCTCAGATCCCTGTTTATTACAAAGTTCAGAGAATATTTGTTTTCTCGGGTGACTCACGATTCACCCTGGATCCCCTTCAGCCGGGTTCAGATCCCTTTTCAATTAGTCTCCCTCAGCCGGGCTTGGACCAACCGTAGTTCACATTGGTTTATCGAAGACTTTCGAATGTGCACAGGAATTAGCTTGGACCACGTCTGTTTTAAAATACAGTTCCCATTCAGTTGGATGCATAACCGAGGCCTTTGAATGAGCACCCACGTGGCGCCGGACCCCTCTGTATACGGTATCTCACTTGGCCTCCCAAAGTTCAAACACTACTTTGGTTTCCAATTATATTTGCGTCGCTCATCACATGCGTTTAATATACTGTCCTCTTTGGATTTCTTCATACAATGTTGCCGCTTTCAACCTTGTTCAAACACAAGTTGGTTTGGTATCAGTCTCTCTGCGACTCAGCGGCAGTCTTGTCTTTACTGGTGCTGCTTTGTTGTAGGAGCCAAGGACAGTACCACGGGGGCAATTGCTCCTCCCCGCTTTGCTTATTGACGCTGGAGAGCCCCTGCACCTTTGATGCACAGTGTAGGTTTGTTCAGCTTCAGTTCCCGGTCTTGGGCTTCTTACTCTCCAAGGGTCGCGAAAGTAACAGTCTTTAAAAATCAAGGGCACTTCCCTTCTTGAAACCCTCTCTGGTCTCGCCGTCTTTCTCCTTGTATTAAACTGCCATCTTGGAACTGCTGTTTCCTCATGTGCTTTTCCTCACTCCGCCTCTTATCCATGTGGGGACGTCTGAAGGAAGTCGGGTGTGTGTAATAATTGCTTGACCTTGCCTAACCATTAGGTATACGGCTCTGGTGTTAGTCCGTTGTCGCTCATGGTGAACTGTCCTTGAGAAAGTTCTTGTGTCGGGAAAGGGGTAGGATGGGAAAAGGTGTTACAGGGAAGGGGATACCGCATCTCACCATCCAGTGCCCCACTTCCACTCCCCGAAAGCCCCTCATCCAGGTGATCCTCCCGCACTGGCCCAACCCCAGGAACTGGATCCAAAATCGATGGCCGTGTCCTGGCCACCTGGATGACAGATCCCCGGGGACTAGCAGGTGAGACACCTTCAGGTTTCTCACATCCCCAAGATCTTGCAATACCACATAGCCCATTTCCTTAGAAATTTCTCTAAAGTCCACAAATAGGGATCCTTCACTGGAAACCAATATTTTCCTGTATAGTGAAAGATGCCTCCACTGAGCCCTAGCATTTAACAAAATTAACCCAAGCTCGTAGTGAATTGCTAAGAGTGGTATTGAGCCAGAAACACACAAGATCATCCACCAAATAAGGGCTTCAAGGACACACAAGTGTTCAACTATTGATAAATCATAGACTTCTATTACGTAAAGGATCTTTTGTACTATTTTCCCCTCATAAAAACAAATACAAGATAGAAGGGAAAATGTACCATAACGAGAATCCACTCTATTCAGCTTTTCAGAGAGTACCATTGCTCGCGATAGTAGCCAGAACCGAATCACAGTTTTATTATTTTTAGCGTTAATAAAGAAGCCCAAATAGATGAGGGAGTCAATAGTGGCCACTGGCTCCGATTGTATCCGCCACCGAAAGTTAACATTTTGTTTTAGAACTAGTCAAATGCATTACTTTAGTTTTGGAGGAATTGATTGATAAATAGTGAACCTCAACAAAGTTAGAGAAACCTTCAAGCAGGCGTTGCAGACCTACAGGGGTTGAATCAAAGATCAAGAAATAATTCGCATAGGCCAGTCATAGGGTTCTCGGTTTATGAAGTTACGGAGGTTACTAACGCTTTAGGTTGCAAATATTCTCCAATATAGTCAATATACAAGTTAAATAAACAAGGGGCCAAAACACAGCCCCTGGCTGACCTCCTTAAGGTGGAAATCGGGCAAGATAACAGGCCTTAGTGGTTTAAGTGAACTTTAGAAGAGTGATCATATAAACCAATAATTAACCTCAGCAGTCAGTGAGGAATGCCCCATTTATAACGTTTGTACCACAGCAGATTACGATCTACTGCATCCAAGACAGCTGTCAGATCAATTGAGGCAAAATAAATGGGATTGCTTCCCTTCCCCCAAGCCAGATGCTGTAAACATTTAATCAACGGACCGTTTAGTGAGGTGCCCATGTTTTTTCTGAAACCAATTTGCCATTTCTCAACTCTTCCCAAGTCGGTAGACCAAGATTCTAGATGCTGAAGCAAGATGCCAGCAAAAACCTTGCTATCAGCATCCAGAATTGCTATCCGCCTATAGTTGCTAGGATCTGATCTGGCGCCCTTCTTATAGTTTGGATTAACATGCGCCTGGGACCAAGATGGCGGGAAGTACTCCAACCGTATCATGTTGGTAAATAAGTTAAATACATGCCCCGGTAGTTGGATCAGATCTAAATAGATAGTAGGTTTGTTAGGTCCCCGAACTCGAGAACTAATCCTGTTAATCATCTCCAGGATAACCTCATAGGTAATGAGGATGTTATATGTTGTGTTACCAAGATCAAAAATGGCAGGCATATTCGGAGGAGGCCTAACAGGAAGGGCATATAGAGATTGGAAATTGCATACCTAGTCCTCCTCAGAGAGTGTATTCACTAGGATATCTGTCTGCAAGGAATCTTCATCATTGATATGTTTCCAAAAAGCCTGTGAATGTCCACTACTCAATGTTGTCAACATAGCCTCAGCATCATCGTGACATCTCAACAGGCGTGTTGCACAACTAGTTTTTATAGGATTGACGAATGTTCTTAATCTGAATGTATTTCTCTAAGTCAGAATACTTTCTGTTCTTAGTCTGCCTTACAAACCGTCTCATCTTGCTCTTCCTAGAGACCAGATCATTACCATAGACGTGAGGGGGCTTCTTGATTCTTAGACCTTTTTCCGCACTAGGCTATCCTCAATTATATTCTGCACAAAGCATTCAAAGTTGTACATTCTGAAGGTATGAGAGTTCCACTCACGTGATGTCAAAGCAAGGCATCGATTGAGGTTGGCATTGACTCTACAGGCCAGAACAAAAGACCATGAAATACTGTTACCACCACTATTTGCAGAAATCTGTCGGACCATCCTCGTAATCGGTCCCAGATCTGCCCAATGCAAGGCTGTCAACATTTACTGGTAACGGGGAATGATCACTGAAATCGGTGCTTATTACATGCCGGCAGTTTATAGTGATAATTTCGACAACAAAAATGTCAAAAGTCAAAATTTCGAAAAAAAAAATGTCGACTTTTTTTTTCAATGCATTTTTTTTTCGAAATGGGGGGGTTCCCCCCAACCCTCCTTTTTTTTATTTTTTTTTCATTTTTCCCTTTTTTTTAACTCCCGAACCCCTAAAATAAACATATAATTAAAAAAAACGAAAGTCGACATTTTTTTGTCGACATTTTTGTCTGTCGAAATTTTTTTTTTTGAAATTATGACTGCCCACCGCCTAGAATATTTCTCAAAAAGCCATCTATCAACGAAAACATAATTGATGATAGAGTGGACAGCCCCGTAGGTCCAGGGGGCCCACGGGGGGATACCTCCAGCAACCGTTGCATTTAAAGGAAGCGAGCCTGAACCTTAGAGCCTCTCAAACCATCTTCTCTCATTCCCCCATTGACCAATTTTAAATGTTGCTGGCGAATTCCTTCCCTGTTTCCGACAAAAGTATTAAGTTGGATACAGTCGGAATTCAGGTCTCCTGCCAATAAGACGTATCCCTCAGGAAATGTATGAGACCATTCATTAACAAATGACATTATGAGGTCAAGTACTTCATCCAGGGATGCCAATACACATTGGGGATCAATATATTTAAACACCACCTCCTCCAAATCTCAAGGTGTATTGCCATAATGCCAAAGCCAACGTCTAAGCAGGCCACCCCCCTGGCCTCGGGACACAATCTCACCAAAATCAGTAAGCCTTCATAGGGGTGACCCAAAACCCCCTGCCTGTCTCCCTGGGAATACACTGCATACCCATCCAAGGAGTGGGGGGTTGGTCCTTAACCATGTTTCCTGAAGGATAATGATTGTGTGGTTCTTAAGCTATTGACATATCACAGGATTATTTTAAGAAAATGGTTATGACCACGTGTACGCAAGGAGACAAGTGAGCAAAAACTAGAATCACAGGGAGTGGAAAAAGAGGGAGACTTCAATAGTCTCAATTCGATACACCCAAAAGCCAAGACCAATCTCGACATTATTTCAAAGCCAAGATCTTTCTCTTCAAAAAGATGACGTGTTCATCCAACACTGCACCATCACCCAATATTGTAGCTAGGTTTGCTACTATCTGTGCCTCCTGTCATTTCTATTGTTCTCCCCCAAAAACCTATTGTCATTAAAGGACAAGAGATCAAAGCCTAGCAGTCCCAAGGTTATCACATTCTTTAAGGATGTCATATACAATCCACATACATTACTGCACGGTCTGTTCTACAATGGTCTAAGAAATCAATCCTTTCCAAATCCTTAGAAGCAATAGGTGCCAGTGCAGAAATCTCTTGCAAAAGAATGAGTATATTCCTGCGATTTAGCAAAACGGGCCGGTATAAGGAATTACACTTTCAATTAGGATTTGAAAGGAGGGATTGAGCAACATCTTCTAGGGATACACAGGTGTTTACATATCCAAGTCTACTTAGGCCCTGCCGGCCAATAGGGAACCACTCATGTGTACCACACAGCTGTGTGCTAGTACCATATGAGGCACCCAAGTTGACAGAAGAGGACCCTGTGTTAGTTGCCAGTAGACTGCTTATGAGAGCCGTAGGTTGAGGGGGCTCCCCTGAATTTCACATTGGATCAGTGTAAATATGTATGAAGCTCAATCCTTGGCCCTGAGAAGGCAGCCGGATTGCATCATCTGTAAGACCTGTGAGAAACCTGGTCAGGACACGGCCATCCCTTTTGGATCCAGTTCCTGGTGGTGGACCAGTGCGGGAGGATCACCTGAGGGGAGTGGGACACCAGATGGTGAGACACAGTATCCCCTTCCCTCTAACATCTTTACCCCATCCTACCAGGTGGGATACTTAGGAACTCTACCCCCACTCCATTTCACAACACAAACACTTTCTCACAGACAACTTGCTATGAGAGAAAACAGAGCCGTATTCCTGACATGTCACAATACAATGGTCAGGCAATTACTGACCATCATGCACACCCTACTTCCATTACACATCCCCCACATGGATAAAAGACGGAGCATGGGAGCACACTCTGAGCGAGGCAAAGCACACGAGGAAGCAGCAGTTCCAAGATGGCAGTTAAATATGAGGCGAAAGACGGCAAAATAGAAGGGGATCGCAAAGAGGGATGTGCCCTTGACCTTTTCGACGAGGAACCGTTACTTTTAGGAAATCTCGAATAGAAAGCGTAAGACCCAGAAACCAGGCTGAAGAATCCTGCATTGTGTGTCAGAGGTACCGAGGCTCTCCTGCATCGATAATCAAGGTGGAGAGAATCGTCTGCTGCCGTGGTACTGTCCTTGGCTCCTACAACAAAGCAGCGCCATTGAAATCAACACAGCCGGTGAGTTGGGGAGGCCGATACCAGATCGGTCTGTTTTTTGCAGCCAAGGTTGCAAGCAGCACAGCAACATAATATGGTGAGCGCTGAAGCGAACAGTGTATGAAGTGCATGTGATAACCAATGCGAGTAAAATTGGACAACAGATGAGTGATTGAACTTTGAAACCAAAATACGATGCCTTAGATGGAGTGGTCTGGCACCGCGTGCATGCTCATTCGAAGGTCTCTGTAAGGTATCCAACTGAGAGGTGGCAAAAGTGAAAGAGTGACAAACGAGTATAGAAAGTTCATGATAAAGTAGATTAAAGTTGGTCTAAGCCCGAACGAGATAGATCAGATGAGAGCTTTTGGATAAAGCAAGTTTGTGTTAAAGTGAATTTAAATTGCTCCGAGCCTGGCGGAGGGAAGGCTGATGGAACATTGTGTTGAAACGGATCTGAGCCCGGCAGAGAGGTTCCGGGGTGAACCATGAATCATCAGAGGAACTGGATACATGAAAATCCTACGTGTGTTAAAGAGGATCTGAGCCCAGCAGAGGGGGATCCAAGGTGAATAGTGAATCACCTGAGAAATTGAGTGCGTGTGAAATCCTGAGAGGAAAATAACGTATTGTTTGTTGTATCAGGCCCTCTGAAAGAAGAGACTTTGAAAGGCAAAGAGACTTGGGCACTGAAGGCCTTATGCTAATGTTTGAACTGCACACTCGTGCTAGAGACGCCATAGACTGTGCTAAACTCAAGTGTGCTGCCTTGTCCCGTGCAGAAAACGTGGGGAAGGGCCTGAATATCCTGACATAGCATTTCTTGAACACTTTGTTCTTTTATACAACATGGTTTCCCACACTTTGTATTTAGAGGTAAGGATTGGTAATAGGTTTATTAGTATAGGCCCTTTTATTTTGACAAGACACTACGAGGACTGCGTTATTATTTGATGGTCGTAGTTTGCTTCCATCCTTAGATTTAGATGGGCGTTTTTCAAACCCTTTTTGAAGTTCAATAAACACCCTTGAACTGTGGTCACTTGTGTCTATCTTACTGTTGATAAAATGCCTTCCTTACAGACCCCACTAGACCTAGACTCCAGTGAGGGCACAAAAGTCTTAGTTGCATTCAATACCAAAGGGAAGTCGATTGGATTTACCACCTCTGAGAACGTTTGTAATGCTTCCACAGCTGGAGCTGGTGCTCTGAAACTTATCGCTGCCACCTCCACCACAGATGCCTCCAAGTCAATTGTATTATTGCTGACACTTGACCTGGAAGGAGCCAAGGGAGGAACTGTTAGCGAAGAGCTTGCCGAAACAGCCTTCACTACCAGCTCTACAAAAAGAGAACATAGAAATTGACGCAAAGCCTGCTTATTTAACTGTATGAATGTTATTTTTGGGCTTCTTAACCTGTATGCAACGCTTATTGTGAGAAATTTAAGGTTTTAAAGATGTTACAGACACTGTTTAGAACAGAATCCACACCCTCTGCAGTTGAAAAGAAATGTAAAATAAATAAAAAGCTAAGTAATTTGAATGAAAACTTAAAAAGTGAGGACAAGCAAAGCATCAAGGCGAGAGACCGAGGATTCAACAGTCAGCAATAGTATACCAGGCATTGCACACAGTAATAGCAAGAGGGTTTCAAGCAAGGTATGTGCATTTTCGGCACGTCACAGTTTGGGGGCAGCGGGAAAGCAAGATCTGCTATCTTTCAGACACTCCATTCATGAGGCTAGGCTTTAAAAGCGTGTGGATCATGATGGGTAACTCCTGGTCAGAGGGAAATCCTGACACCCAGGAGCTACTGCCAGCTCCTCCTCTGAAGAATTATGTAACAATATACAAGATCGATACTTTGAAGTAGAGCTTTGTGAAGCTTTATCTTCATTTGTGTTTTCCAAAGTACACAAGAAACATCTAATGCCCAAGTTCTTTGTAAATATGGCAAGCAAATACAAATGTATCATTTAGAAATTAGTTAATATTCTCTACATGCATTTGAGTGTTGCAGATGCACATACCTCAAAAGGTCTGTAACTTCTATTTATATTCATGAGAAGACCAGTGATGGAAACCACAAAATGTGGCTTGGACTTAAAATGTATTGATTTCTGATGGAACAAATCCCAGGAGAGGAAGACCAAAAAATGTGTCTGTTGTATACATTTTGACAAAAATAAACTACCACTGCTTTCAATTGCAAATAATATAAAACCACAACCCAGTCAAAAAATATTGTAAGATTTAAATGTATATGAAACTGTTGTATCCTGTTACTTTCTCAAAAGTAATTCCTTTGTGGTAATTTACTACAAAGTAATTACTTCGAAAAATATGAGTTAAAGGGTAAAAAGGGGGTTGGGAGGGTTTTGGTTAGGGGTAGTAATGAAGGGTAATAAGAATATGGGGGGACCCCCACAAAATGAAAAATTAAAACATTTGATGTACATTTTCAAAGTAATTCCTTCATAGTAAATGACAACTAATTAATTACTGTCAATGAAATGACTTGGAACTGAAACTGTTATTACCCAGTTGATATATTCTTTCCATATTATTGTAAGGTTAAAAACCAAGGCTGGGAAAATATCAACTAATGATTTAACAAAAGCTTTGAAAGAGAAACTGCTGCAAGGAGAAAGTCATTGCTTCGACAGGGTACAACATTTTAACTTGCCACTAGCCACTGGCTAGTGACAATTGACTCTTGGCCAGTAAGGAGTCGTGTGCTGTGTGTATGTATAGAATTGAGGTGGTGAGTGACTTCATGTTTGGCTGGCTAGTAGCTTGCAACTTGGAATTTTTACCCCTGGCTTCAGGATGCACCCAGGTATTTTTTTTAATTTGTTTTCATTGTATTCATTTTAAATTAAACCTTTCCAAATTTATATTGTAGAAAACAGATAGAATTGCCAAATTACAGTATACACAAACAAGTTACAAACAAATTAAGAAAGAAACATCAGACCTTCATATAATTATGATTAGATACAAAATTGCAAACTCTCAGATAAAATATACAGCACATAATGTCACGTTAAATCTTTTCCAGAAATTGATCATTCAGAAAAGTTAAACTTTAACCAGTGACTTAGCAAAAAGAAATAGATATCTATATTCCATTAGAACTGTATAACAGGTTAATAATCTCAGGGAAAATAGTAACAGATTGAGTGCTCAATCAGCTTTTCAGAATATTAAGGCTTTTGATAAAACCTGATAATGCCAAGCCCTCATGTACATTCTGAATATTGAGGCATTGTTTCCATGTAGTGTCTTCATTGCAGCCTGCTTGGTAATTTAAGAGAGGCAACATATATTTCGTCCTCAGCACAGTTATTGTATCACGCTCAAGGATTAGGTGTTTTATTGTTTCCAATTTAAGATTACAAAATCTACATCTTACCTCGTCATTTGCTATTTGTTTTCTCTTAAACAGATTCCAACCGTAACCTAAGAAGCAGCCCTCGATAATATCGATTTGGAAATTGAGTCAGAATAGTGGAAAGAGTTCCTCACCGTTTGTGCTCATGGGATAGGTGGGCTCATGGAAGCATAGGAGTGAAATGCATCTGTTGTCAGTGTTTAATCTGTCATGATGCCTACCCCCGGGCATCTGGATAGTGTCCATCAGCCCCAGGAGCAGGCATCCAGATACTCATTAAAACCCCAACAGCCACGGCAGGGGGCTGTTTGGATTCAGTCCTGGCGCCTTAGGCGCCAGGCTCATCATAGAAAACAGTCCCGGCGCCATAGGTGCCAGGCTCATAAACTTTACTTACCTTATGCAGACCATGCTGCAAATGAGTCCAAGACAACGTGAGGCCTAGATGGGACTATTTTATTACAGGGACTATTTTTCACTTGGGTGTGGTTCTGGGGAACTTCTTACCTGGGACTACTTTGCAGGCTATTTAAACCACGCCCGAACAGCAGCCCATGCTTCGCGTTATTCTGCATCCAGCAGCGTGACGCTCACTGTCTGCAAGTCAGCATCCAGTCTTCTGCTACGCCCGCCTCGAATCTTGAGCTCCTAGACAAAAGGAAAAGAAAGGAGAAGAGGTTAGATCACGGACATTATTTGATTCCTTACCTGATTCCTGACCCAGCACATCTCCGAGCCTGGAAAGGACATTATTTCAGCACGCGTCGCTTCGCCAGCAGCAGCGCTGTGTTATACTCACCAGTCCACCGCATCTTTCGACTCGGCGCTGCCTCCATCATTTTCTTCATCGAAATCCAGCACCTGGGGGGAAAACAAAAGGAATAACAAGGTGAGCCGAGAAAACCGACAAAGACAATCTCTTTGCCACCATAGGCTTACCTGCTTTACCACCGGAGGTATTATTCTTTAATTCGCTGCATCTTCCTATGCTGCACCTAAAAAGGGAGCGAAAACAGCAAGTTAAACTCATGCAACTTTTACTGGACAGTGTTTGGTAATACAGACTCTTACCTGAACGCCATCAGCTGCCTCCAGGCAATATTCTTTTGGACCCAGCTGCAACCTAACGAGGGAACGGAACAAGAGTGAACATCAGACATATTGAACTCTTTGAACTTTATAGACACTGGATTTAATATTCCTCGAACTCCTCCAGTACCTTCAACCCAGATAAGTAACTGGTATCAACGCGCCCCTGCATGCCATGCAGGATGGAGAGCTCATCATTTAAAATCATAAGGTGAGATTACCAAAAGGGGATATCGGAGGTGATTAGTGGGGAGAACGAGAACTGTTGGGGGGCCATCACTAAAGTCCACGGGTGGCTAAATCCCTTTCTCCACTTGCAGGAGAATACTTCTACGAGTCCAGCAGACAAGATTAGGTGGGCCAGTCCAGACTATCATCTCTTCACTACGCATCACGTTGGTGGAGACCGCAGCTGTCCGGGTCCGATCGACGCCCCTGTGGGAACCAGGTGAGCGTAACATAATCAAAATGAAACCAAGACCTTTTAGTTTTCAAAAGGATTGTTGATGAAGGTCTCCAAATCCGAACCAATTCCATACAAGATCGCGTCACATCTTGTCCTAAAGTCGACCAGGGTGGTAATATAGGTGTAGAGGAGCACTCCTATTTAATAATCAATCTAGTTTGCGTTGTTGTACAAATACTCAAAGTTCTACAGTTTCTGAATAAAAACTCGGGTGCTAACAGAGACTGATTCTGGGCTACGGAATCCAATCTAAACAGACAAAATTAACAGGGTCGCTCCACACCAGAGTGACCTTGTCTCTGTGCACACTCTTGTGCATATAGCTATGCAAATTAAATCTTACTTTTCAATTATGATATACTCGTAAATGGTTAGGTTACTTTTTTAATATTTCAAAATAAAGTAAATTCCCAAAACGGAATTTCTATGTTTCTCGCAATTAATTAAACATTGCAGATTACGGTGTACATAACTTCATTGCTTAAATAAACAAACATTGCTTTCATGGTTCTAAGGTTCCCAGTGTGATTCTTTACAACATGCATACCCAATGTGATGATAGAATTAGCTACTCAAATTTACATAATTAGTCCACAATTTCCTATTCCCTGTCTTTTTCAGATAGGGGTCGACCAGGTCAATACAGGAATTCACATTACCACCCAACATCTGATATAGGGAGTCAGGTATGGTAGCCATAAGCTTGGCAAATAGTGACAAAAGACGCCACTGCACCCGGGCCCGTAATGAAATGGCCCAGAGTTCATACCTAATAGCTGCCAATGGTACTGCATTTGGGACACAGAGGACCTCCTCCACAGCCTGCTTTTAATTCTGTCCAATTTTTACGATATTATATCGCTCTGCAACTCAAGGCCATAGATTATTTTAGGGACAATTTTCCCTTTGGAAAAACATAATAGCCGGCTTAAGTGAAAATCTACTGAACCTACGGTCAGTTTCTAGCATCTGAGATTGTAACTGTGTTGCCTTTTACATCAGGACTTCAGTACCTGGTTTTAAACCTTTTATGCCCCTCAAAGTAGAAACCCAGGTATACAACTCCCGTGGAGTTCTTAACAGGCGCCCGTCCCTTCAGTGTTCCACATTGGGCCTCATTACAAGTTAGCTGGAATTAAATCGTAATTACTGGCATGCCGGTGTTACCGTGCCCGTGTGGCACAGCTGACGAATCAACGGTTGATTCCGTGTCAGCGTGCATGCGCTTTCTAGCATGCCGTAAACAGTAGCACTGGCACGCCGGTAACACCACCAAACTCCCCCCAAAAAAAACACACTGGCACCCTCGCTGACTCCGATTACGGCTCCCAGATCTACCAGCACTGTTGTTGCCAGTACCGACATTACTGTGACCGGAAATAGTGACCGGAAATAATGTGATCGCCGGAACAGGAAATGTAACAAAACAGTCCATTGCAATCCTCAGTGCACAGGAGTCAGAGCCACACCCAAAGCACTGACAAAGTACCACAGACATGTCCTCAAGGCTACCAGCTGCACTGAGACGCAAGCCGTGGTTCAGCGAGGCTGAACTCTTCATGCTGGCGGACACACTAGTGGAAAACGCAGAAGAAGTGTTCAGCAGTGATCCACGCCGGTAAATACAATTGTGGAAAAAGGCCATGTGGGAGGAGTTGGCCCGGAAGGTGTCAGCGGTCGGGACAACCCCCAGAACAGTCAGGGACTGCCTCAAGAGGTGGGACGATCTACATCTCAGGGTGCGGAACCTCCTTTCCGCATAGCGCACCCAGGGCACGGCCACAGAATGCGAACCTGCATTACCTATCCAACTCCAGCTCTTGCAAGAAACATGCAGCAGCGTCATTCACCTGGAGGCCATCGAGGGAGTAGGAGCTACAGAGGCTGGAGGTGCAACATCTGATGAGGTTGGTGAGTCCCTGTAAGCCCAATGTCAGATCACACACCTTGTACGCTGTATGCAAATGAGTAGGCCAACATGACAAGTATGTTGTACCCAATGCCAGTACAGCCCTGCTGGCGGTCCACCCACCTCTAACCTCGTTACACACATCCACATAGAACTTGCTCGCAACCCACATCCATACACCACTCACACATCACACAGGCCCCATGTATCACCCTCACAATAAGCACATGCAGGCACTCAGACACACATCCCCCTGACACTGCGCAACTGCTGTTGTCATTGCCGTGCTACCACATGCCCAAAGTCAGGTCAGTGTCAAGCACCTCCACCCCCGGCAAATGACAAGGTGCACACATCAATGATACATGTGGCCCACTTGTCACATCCACCATGTTCCAACCCGCTAATTCATCACCAACTGCCATAGGCAGCAGTCACATGTGTAAAACATCTGTGTCACAATCAGCCACAACACCATGTTACACAGCTTGTGTGGCACACCCACAACATCCAAACCGGGAAACTCCAGTACCCCAAGCAACATCCACTGCAGACACCATGTGCGCACATCACACATGCACCCACACAGCATCCCCGACACATGCATGTGTGCACCATGCCATGGCCACCACCATGTCCATGACAACACACTTACATCGGAAAGTACTAGCACTTATGTCTGTCTGATGTATCCATACCCATCACTGATGCACTGCCTTTCTGACCCACACAGGCACATCATCTGGCAATGAGGCTGAACAGCCTACCACATCCAGGAACACCAGTCCACGCCACCACCGGACCACCACCTCCACCCAGGACTCTAATGCATCCACCAGCAGACAGGAGCGGGCAACAACTCCTGCACCCCAGCCACATACAATCCAGGAGGGACCTGCCGCCCAGCCACCACCACGCTAGGTGCAACCTGCCACCCAGCCACCACCACGCCAGGTGGAACCTGCTGCCCAGCCACCACCACGCCAGGTGGCACCTTCACCCCTTCCGGAAAGGGGTCCACCCGACAACACAGGGGACGACGGTGGAGTGTGTTTTACGCAGTTGCATTCACATGTACCATTCATACACTACATGAGCTACAACACTTCTCGTACAACTGCCACACATGAAATTGATGTATGTCAGTTATGTGTCACAAATGAAATTCTAATATATGTCCATGTACCGCGGTACTCTTAGCATTTCCATGATGTGCAGGTGTGATTATGTGGTACTAAAGGTATGCAGTGTTCTAGACGAAATCTCTATATAGACATGCCTATATGTCGTGACTCATAGGACAATAGCACATATTGATGGAATGTGTGTGTGGTGGGGTATAGTATCTAGAAAAGGGTGGGGGAGGGTATTTAGGAGTGGGAAGCGGTGGTTGGGGGTAACCCATCTAAAAATCATATATTGGAGAGGATATATCTTTCAATGATTTTATATTTTGCTAGTTTCAGTATAAATGCATTGAATTGAAAAGTATCCGTAATGAAGACATTTATCCTCTACTAATAGGCAAACTGTACCTGACACGTGTGTGCATCAAGAAGATGTTTTGGGGGTGGTATCCTATGCATTCTGTGGCTGTGCATCATGAATTGTGGGTTTGTGCAACAGTTTTTTTGCTTGTTGTTGTAGTCACAATAATGTGGTGCATTCTGTTAGATGTAGTTTTAGGATGTCGCTGTACGGAATAGATGTAGTTATGAATGCACTGTATATTTATCATACATGGAAGCACGGCTTTCAAGGCTTTGCTCTCTGGCATGGTACTACTGTGTTGCATCTTGACTTAGACCTACACACTTGCACATTTCGTGCACTCACAACGCTGAGTAGCGTCCTGTCCACTTCAATGTTTGCGGTTTACTGGTTTGAGAAGTGTGCTTAAGATTTTACCTTGCTATAATTCTTCATCTACCTCCGCTTTTTAACGCCCTGTGCGGCCTCTGTGCACCTTCACAGTGGTTTGGTAATTGATTCAGAAGATTGCAGTAGGAGTAATGATGGTTCAATGCATGCAGTGTGCACATCCACCGGTCATTGGTGTCATACTGGGCCATGATTCAACACTGCACAGGGCCTAGTAGTTGGACTCACCCAGCAGCTAGGTGTGCTATGCTGGTTACTGCCCCCCCGCCCCCCCACCAAATTCAACACTGCACAGGGTGGTAGGCAGAAACCTGTGCAGTTCCCTTAGGGAACACTGCAAAAGATTTAGGACTACAGGTGTTAGCAGTAAACCCACTTGGTAGCAGTCTGTACCACCCAGATTTACCTGGTAGCTGTAGCTGAGCAGTCAGACTTCTCTCAAGAAGAGTTAGGCAGTATGCAAAGTATACACAATAGGCACTTCAGACACACCAATACAAGCAAACAATGACCAGAGCTTTGGTATCAAAGTATATAATTATTTATTTAAAAACACACTGTTTGAAACACTCCAGCACTCTTGTCGTAAAATATTCTAAACACAGTTACTATTGTAATATATACACCCCTTTTTCCTTATCAGATAAGTCACAGCAAAACACCACTTATTTTCATACAGAGGTGAGCGCTTAACTAGATGGCACTCCAATAAGTTTGTGAGAAAGGGAGGGAAAAAGACAGAATATGGAAAGGTACACCACTCTAAGGTTCAGGAACACTGTTAGCAAGGCAGAAGAGCAAAAGTCACTGGTGAGGCAAAGTCCAAAGGCTGGGCCCACTCTTAGAGAGAGGAGAGCACAAATGCGCCCAAGATCACACAGTTACACTAGGCTTAGAATGTCTTGCAGAGGGTTCAAAAAGAGTTTAGAGGGGCTTAGGAAAGTTTAGCCAAGGTGTCCCAGGCTAACCCAGGTTCGAAAGCCGGGGGCTAAATCTACCCCGTACAGTCGGTAGCAAGGGAAGCCAGGCGGGACACGCTACCTTAAGTCGGAAGGATCCTCCAGCGGTGGCAGTTGTTCCTGGCAGTGGGTGCAAGTCGCGTCGTCGTCCAGGGGAAGAGAAGATCTCGACTTGGAGGAAAGATGAAGGTCGTTGCACTACCAGGGAAGAAACCAGCCGCAGAGTTTTCCGGTTAAAGGTGGTACCTTTGTTCGCGGTCGTGGTAAAACGTGGTATCCCGGTTGCCGGGGTGCTTGGCACAGGCAAGGCGGCCACGAGGTACGTCGGGAAGGCGAAAAGACGGTGAAACTGGTTATCCCCACCAGTCAAAGGAAGAAGACTCTCCGGCGGGAGATCTCCTCTGTCGTTGGCAAAAGTGGTGAGATGGTCCAGCAGGGCTCCACCGGTGGTGGCGTCGTGGCAGGTCGGCTCAGCTTCTCCCTCATCGGATTCTTAGGTCCTGTGGCGACTTCTGAAGTTCCAGTCCCCAAAGCCCTGCTTTTATCAGCAAACCCCCATTCACTCAGCCTAGCTGTCACTCAAACATGCTAAGTGGTGAGCCGGCCGGCTCACCACTTGGGCCAATCAGGACAGAGTGCGACTTGAGTTGCCGAGGCAACTCAGTCCAGGGTGCCTAAATCCCCCTCCACCCCTCCTACGTACCCCAGACAGAGTGGCACCACTTTGGAGGGCTTCTGTGGGCTCAACTTGGGTTGGAGTCACAGAAGAGAACACAAACGCCATTTTAGAATCAAGTTTTGGCAAAAAATACCAACCGGAGAATTAATATTAATTAAATAAACCGGCGTTATGTTCGAGGCTACCGTAAATAATTAAATAAAGATAGTAGCCTAAAACAATGGGAAATCCCATAGGAAAATATTTGCGGTTGAATATAAAAAGTAGTATCCACTGCCACCAGCCAAAACTCGATCCGGGGGACGGAGACGTTCCCCCTCCACTAACAGACCCTGGAGCAATTGAATTGCCCCAGCCAGTACGTCCACAATATGATGGTTTGTACTGGTTCTGTTCAGAATTTAAGACCAGTAAAGTCAATGTTGACTTTACATGCCCTGGGAGACAGTAGTCAGTCCCAGGGTATGGAGTCTATACTGGGGGGTCACTAGGACACCCCTGTGTTACTGCACTGAGGGTGCTGTGTAACACACCACAAAAGCACATGAAGCCCTATGGGGTAAAAGACCCCATAGCCCATTAAACACATCTATATTCAAAGATACACACTCAAATCATGCCCAAGAGTGAGGGTAAAAGAGTCTCACTCTTGGCAGAAGAAAAAAATAAACCCCAAAAATCCAGCAATGCTGCTGGGGGACTCACTAGGTTAGGAAATTCAGCCTAAACGGAGAATTCTCCCTAACACAGGGCCTAGTAGTTTGACTCACCCAGCAGCCAGGAGTGCTATGCTGGTTACTCCACCCCGCACCCCCATTCAATACTGCACAGGCCCTAGTAGTTGGACTCACTCAGCAGCCATGTATGCTGTCCAGCGTGTCGTGCCATGTACCGAGGCAGCGTTGAGTTCTATAGCACCATGGAGTTATGTGTTGAGCCAGGAAATCTTGCACAACAATGGGTGATGAGGTGGCAGGCATCACACACCATCTGTACATTCAGTGAATGGAACAGCTTCCTGTTGCGGTACACTGCCTCCACGGCGTGCCTGGCTACAAGCTCAACATGTGTGCAATCCACTGCACTGATTACATTAGGCATGCCTGCAAGGGCATGGAAGGCTATTTTTGTCATATTCACCTTGTCAGCCATCCGGGGTAGGCTGAGTGGTCTCGTACGTGGCTGAGGAGTGCATCAAGCACCTGGAAAAGCACACAGGAGAAACAGCGTTGCAAGATACCATGCAGCTGCCCAACTGTGTGCTGATCCAACTACTAGGAACTGTAGCACAGACACTACCTTCAGCAGGGGGGGGTGGCTGTGCTGATATTGATGAGGCCCACCAGGTCATCATGTATCAGGTCCACTATTGTGGTGATGGTGTCCCTGTCTAACCGGTACAGGGTGTGGATTTGAGCGGGGGTGAGGTTGAATGGTGTGGCCCTTAAGCGAGGGATGAGTGGCTGCCTGCGGGCTGCAACCTGCTGGACATTGGGGATTTGCTGGGCCATGATAGCCCTCCATCTCCTCAAGCGCCTCCTCTGCATCCTCCGCCTCACTGCCTCTTCAATTAATAGCTCTGCAGGCATGCCCTCCAACTCCAGTACTGCTACAGCTACTGCTAGCATTTTGGTGGTGGAAGGGGTGTGGGAGTGATCCTTTTGTGCTGTGGCACAGCCCATTGGATCCACCTCTGCTGATTGTCAGCACCTGTGGCATGTTTCTACACACCAGAATCCACTTAACGGTTGGTCCGCAGTGTAGGTGTTTCCGGCATCGTTTTCACATTACTGGCATGTACATGCCGGTGATAGCGTGTCTGTGCACCTGGGAATGTGCACTTACTTACACCATGCCGGTATCTCAGGCACGGCTGCCTCGTGTCTCCGCAAATACCAGCAATGGTGTTGCCGGATGCGGTGGGCCACGGAGTACGCCGGTCCGGAAAAAGGTACCAGTACGGATATACTGGCACCGCTTTTTCTGGCACGGCATACTTGTAATGAGGCCCATTGTGTGTTTGCTCTTCTTGCCTGACCTAGTGAATGGCAGAATTTTTTCTATTTTTTAGGATTCATAATAAGGCCGTTATCTTTAGCATATCCATCAAAAATGTTTAGCAGCCGCTGCAGTCCAACTCTTGCTTGATCAAGAAGTCGTCTCCATAGGCCAGCCATGCATGGAACCCCTTTGCACTGCGGGACTGTCTCTGTATCCCTACAGCCCCCCCCCTCCCCCAGCACTTGTTCTGCACTTACCTCACACTTGCCACCAGCTGGCCCTATTTATTTATTTATTACGTTACGCCACTTACCTTGTACTGCACTTCCCCCCCTCCCCTTCGCACTTTTCCCCCTCCCCCACCCCTGCACTTGCGCGATCTGAATGACACCTGGCCTAGTAAGATCGTTGTCTGTCTCCCCTTGTCCCCCCCTCCCTGCCTCGTCGCGCCTTGAAACACATGTGTATAGGCGCGTTACAAATACCATATCATATCATATCATATCATTATCAACTGCCCAACCTTAGGAGAGATCAACCCTCCCTCGACTAGACTGACTGCAATGTCAAACATATATTTATTAAAAAGCCAGGGGGCTAGCCCTAATTCCTGTTTGACCCCCCCGATATGAACAAATTCTTTGGGTGATATCTCCTTTTTGACTTAGTCGTACCTGATTCCACAGTTTTCATATACCCCATTAATAAGCCTCAACAGACCAGCCGGCATTCCCCACAAAGACAATTTGGCCTATAGTCTGTTCCTGTCTACACAGTCAAATGCGTCTGATATGTCGATCGAGGCCATATAGGTGAAGCTTTTAGGCATCCGCCTGGATTCTTCCTAAATACACTTGACCACAAGCCCATTGATGTTAGTGGAATGGCCCCTACGGAAGCCTGTCTGCAGTTTATTTAAGGGATGTACTGTCAAGGCACAATGTTCCAGATGAGTAAGTAGGAAGGCCGAAAAGATCTTGCAGTCTGCGTCTATTAAGGGGATAGGCCAATAGGTCTTAGGATTGGACCTACTTCCACACTTAACGATCGGGACCACATGAGCCATGCTCCAGGAGGACTCTGTAATTCCTGTCCGAATAATGTCTTTGAATTCAAAATACAGTATATTGGCCCAATTCGTTTGGTCAGCCTTAAAAGTGTTGTTAGTTAGGTCGTTAGGGCCAGGGGCACTGGACTTTTTGCATCTTTTTAGCAAAGTGTGGATGGTAGAGATCTCTAGGTCTGGTTCCCATTTACTATTGTCTATGATCCCATCGGTACCCTGTTCCATCATGGGATCCTTCGGGGGAGAGCCAAATCTACATTTGAAAAACAAAATCCATTCTGACTCTGGGATCACATTTAATTGAATGACAGCATAATTGGGGTCCTGAGCATTAACTAGGGACTAGAAGGCACTCACTCTGGAATTGATTAGTAACCCTAACATGGTCTCCGCATTCCATTGCAGCAAACTGTTATTTACTGATTTGCAGTAGTTTTAATATTTCTGCTTAGTTTTTCTAATAAGCTCAAGGATGAGACACCATCCAAGTTCAAGCCCCGAATGTGTCTAGTCTCCCTACTCATTCTCGTTTTTGCACTAGCTAAATCACTGTTGTAGCAGTGTACATGTAAAACTGGTCTACTCCCTTTGGTTCCTGGCCTGGAGCGCATCCCAGAAACTGATTTGCCAATGAGCCTCTGGATCTCAATTACATTAAAGTTGTTGATTTTCCACTCTAGGGTGGTTGTATTCATGATTAACCCTAGATTTCGATTCAAAATGTTGATATTCGAGTCAGACCAGCGAATTATATTACCTGCCGCATTGGTAGTTACATGCGGCTGGCATCCAAATTCTCTATTAATTAGAACCATGTTGAAGACTGCCATCTGTATGCATTGATCGCTCCATGTGTTCTTCAATACTGAGAAAGAGAGGCAGCACTTCGTCATATGGCCATAAGCAAATATGTAATCTAATAAGGAGGAGCTATTCCCTCTATGCCAGTTATGCCAATCTGATTCGTTAGACTGAGTGATCGGATTCCCCACCAGAGGCTGCAATCCAAGCGCTCCTAGTCCCAAATACCACGTTCTTCCGGCTCATTATTTGGAAGTGACATTTATATTCTCCATGGGCGAGTCACACAATTCCCATGCAGTTTTTTTAAATCGACAGTCGGCATTCAGGTCTCCCACAACCATTATTCTGCAATTTGGTATCTGGCCGACCATTCATTAATACGATCACACACTTTCTCAATGAAACAATCTCTGAGATGCCCTTGTGCCAATAGATGTTGACGATCATGATTTTCAGGATGCCATCTGGGGCAGGATAAATCCACCCCCATGGCACCAAAAGGTAGATTTTCAAGGGTAGACTCGGTGAGACCCAAGGCATTTTCCACTGCAATAAGCAAACCCCCTGATGGCCTCCCTCCGGCACTTGCTTTAGCCGCTTTGGAAGAACATTTGAAAACCATCCAAAATGGGTATAGAGATCAACCAAGTCTTTTGCAAACATATACAATGTGCCTCACTTAAGTTAGCCAGACAGATTGGATTGGTAAAGAGATGACTACTCCCACAAATATTCCAGGATTTGGGGCACAGGGATATCACTCTCTGCTCCGTGCCTCTAGATTTTACTTGATTAAGGGACTGGTTTCCGCCACATGGTTGATGTGACGGCAGCCCAATCTATTTTGCTCTCATACATTTGGTCATCCACCGTTCCCACTCTTTCACTCATGTTTTCCCCTGGTCGAACCACACAATTCTCAATTCTCAAATGTTCTCTTTGGCCCAACGAACCACCCTCCTCTATATTAAACCTGAGTGATGGCAAACCCTAGGTTCGATAGGCCGCCTCGCTGAGAGAAGACAAGCTCTTTTACTAGAGGAGAATTAATATAGGTAATGCTGCTATCTAGCTGATTCCTATTTGGAAAAGTCACTATCAATATCCGCAGAGCAGGGCCGGGGTTGGGATTTCGGGGATTTCTGCAAAGATCATCAGAACATTATATCAATTTAGGCAGACTGGATAGTCTGGACCAAGCATACTTCACATTTTAAGTTGGTGAGCCCTTCTCCTACCCAGATTGCTCTTCGACTTTTCCCCCAAAGCCTAAGAGCCTCTAGCATTTTGCAAGATACTATAGTTGCCCTGATCAAGGGCAGGTCAATTGGTAGGGCCATCCCTTGGTGCATATGTAGATGGTACATGAAAACGGTGCAGCAAATCACTTACTCCCAATGCCACATTTGGATATAAAATCTCCAGAAGTTTATTCTGATGCTAGGCATCCCCAAACCCAAGACCCACTCCATGTGCCATCCGCCCAGAGCAAATATCCGCTGTAGTTTGTGATACTTTTAGCGCTTCCTTGCCTGGTGGACAAATGGATCTAATTAGACTATCCCTTCTGTTGAGTTGCAACCCATCTGTATTCTCCAAAGACATTACATTCAGGTGTCGCCCAGTTACACTCCCTCCACATTCATGAGAAAAGTTGCATTTCGAAGTGTTCCCAATAGCCTTTCTGAGAAAAGTTGCATTCAGAAATGTACCAATAGCCTCTCAGTGAAAAGTTGAATTTAGAAGTTCTGCCCAACAGCATCTCTGAGGAAAGTTGCATTTAAAAGTGTACCCAATAGCCTCCCTGACAAAAGTTGCATTTAGAAGTGTACCCAATAGCCTCTCTGAGAAAATTGCATCTAGGAGTGTGCCCAATAGCCTCCCTGCGAAAGTTGAATTTAGAAGTATGCCATTATCCTAATAGTCTAACATTCTTCTGCATAATGTAGAATCTAGAACTGTGCCTAAAATCCCTTTTATACAAAAAAATGTATCCTGAGGTAGACCTAATACCAACTCCTGTGTACAGTCAAATCTAGAAGTCTACCTAATAGTACCTAATACCCTAATATCATCTCTGTGTACAGCTAGAAGTACACCTAATAGTCTAATATCATCTCTGTGCAACTTGAATTTGGAAGTGTGCCTAATAGCATGCTCCCACTGAATTTAGAACTACAATTAGAAAGCCCTCCTAAACTCCACCTAAAAGTCCAACTATAACCATACCTGGTGTTGCTACATTCAACTTCTCCAGCCTACTAGAAGAAAGTCTACCAACAGCGTAACTGTGCTGTAGCTACAATAGACTGCCTAACTAGCATAGCCTAGGGTCTAGCTACACCTCAAAACAGCCTAATATCTATAAACTAGTACAACCCTGAAATCAAGACTACTCACAGCCAGTGATATAGCCAAACTTATAAAGTCCAACAAACTTTAAGTTTCAATTGAGACCACTCCTAACAGCTCGTACTAAGCATGAGTGCACCCACTCCAACAGAGTCTGTCGTAAACAACCACCGTGGACCGCCCTCACTTCCTGATGTGCCTTCCACCCCTTACCCCCTTTCCAAATCACCCCACCCTCCTTTGCACTCCCTACCATTCCCCTCTCCAAACACCAAGCCAGAGGGGCACAATGGCGAGCCAACCACCCTAAGACCACTCCTCCCCCGCACCCCACCACCGGCCAGCCCACGTTAACCATGCCCGCTCCCCTCACTATCATAGCGGGCACACCTTGCCCTGCAAGCATCCACCCCCCGCCTTGCCCACAAACCCCACCACCTTCCCCCCCGAACACACTCTTTCCCGTCCCTAGAAACTGCACGCCTAGTCCTAGCAAGAACCGAAGCCGCATCCCTCTCCCCCTCTGACCTCCCTTCCCTCTCTCACACTCCAATCGCAACAAGGAAACTAAAGAGAAATCGCACCTGGTCCCCCTCAATCTCTCAGCACTCCTCGCCTCCCCTGTCGCGACCCACCTCCACTTTCCCCCAATCACCTCCGTTCCCCGTAGATTTGCCTTTCCTGAAACCCCTCTCCCTCGACTTCTCATCAACTGTAATGGAAACTCTTAACCCCCCACACCCCACCTTCAAATCCCCCGATCCAAACCAGATCATCCGAAAACACGCAGCCACCCAATCCCGCCCGAAGCCCGCCAATTCTTCTGCTCGTCCACTCTTCCCACCGATCGTCACCCACCCACTCCCTCTCCAGCTTCCTCTCTCTCCACCACTACCCCCTTCTGCCCCAGCCCCGAGACCAACCTCGCCTGCTGATGTGAACTGCATCCTATTTAATGCCCGATCCGTAGCAAAAAACAGATTCTCCATCTTTGACCTCCTCACCTCTGACAAAACTTGGTTCTCTGATGACTTCGCTCCAATCGCCAGTGAAGCCTTCCCCCCGGACTACTCCCTCATCCCACTGAACCGTCCCTCTAGAGGAGGGGGAGTCACATTCGTCTACAAGTCTCTCTTCCACGTCTCAATCATCGACAACCAACCTTCCATTCCTTCCTGCGAACCACTCCTCGTTAAACTATCCCTCTCCCCATCGCTCTCGCACAGCTTTCTAATAATCTACAGGCCCCCAGGCTACGATAGACAATTAGCAAACAACCTCTGCAACTCAATTGCCACCCTTCAACTAAAAGATCCCAACCTCACCCTTCTTGGAGACTTCAACATATGGCTTGACATCCCGACCAACCCTATTACACACTCTCTGGTTGATGGTTTAGACGCAATTAACCTCCAACCCCACATAAATGGTCCGACTCACTATAAAGGACATACTCTTGATACTATATTTACCACCCGGATTCATTTAAACACCCCCACCCCATCATCTGGTCCGATCACTTCATTCTCTCTTTCGCCATTCACTCACCCGACCCCACTCCCGTATTTGAATCTGAACCACCAAATCTATGCAAATGCTGGAAAAAACTAATGATCGTCCCGGACCTAGCCGACGCACTCCTCCAATCTCCACCACCTACCTTCCAACTGACTAAACAACTAACCCCCGATGCCTTTGACTCATGGCTCAACGCATCTCTGATGCGGCTCACACCCCCTTGTAAACCATCATCCCGCCGTGGCCTTTTCCCCAGATGGTTCTCTCCTGAGTTGAAGACCACTAAACAACTATATAAATACCTAGAAGCAAATGGCAGAAAGACCAAACCAAGGAGAACAGGGCCATCTTGGCCCGACACCTCTATCAGTACAAGACCGAAATCCGGAAAGAAAAAAAAGCCCACTACAACTCCCGAATCCTAAACTGCAAAAACCCAAGCAAGGAACTCCACAAAATCATCTCTGAATTCACCAAACCGGCTTGCACCGCGACCGTCCTGACCCCCTCACAATCACCGTGCAACTCACTCTCCCTCCACGTTTACACCACGGCTCTCGAAAGAACAAATACTCTAGCCACCAAACTGGCTCTCTTACATCCACCAGGCAATACTCCCCTCTTAGCAGCCAGCCCACCAGCTGTGACCACTACGCAACCAACGTTCAAATCCTTTAGTCCAATATCACCAGAACAATTTCTCAAACTTCTATCTGCCCGCAAACCATCTGGCTCCCCGCTGGACCCCTGCCCGGGCACAACCCTCAAAGAAATTTTCGCTTCCACCTGCGCAGGAGAACACGCTAGATCCATCATAAATGTCTCCCTCTCCTCTGGTATCCTTCCCGACGCATTCAAAACGGTTCATGTCAAACCACTAATTAAAAAACCTTCCCTCGACCCTCTCCAGCTGAAAAACTACTACCCCATCTCAAACACCAGATTCATTGCAAAACTCATTGACCGAACCGCCTACTCCCAACTAAATGCCTTTGTCGAAGCCAAGAATCTCCTAGACCCTGCACAATCAGGTTTCAGAGCCCGCCACAGAACCGAAACCACCCTAACCTCAATCTGGGATGACCTTAAAATGACGGCAGACTCCGTGGGATGCGCTGCACTAATCCTTCTTGACCTATCTGCCGCCTTTGACACAATCACTCAATCTTCCTAGACCGCCTCCACTCCCTAGGAATTTGTGGAACCGCTCTTAAATGGATAGCTTCATTCCTCAAAGATAGGTACCAAATAACGATACTCTCCAACTATACCTCCCAAGCCCGACCAGTCGAGACGGGAGTCCCACAAGGAGCTTGCCTATCTGCCCTCCTGTTCAATCTCCTCTTGATCACCCTCCCTCCAATAGCTCGTTCACACAACATCCTGTGTTACAACTATGCCGACGACACTCAACTAATTCTAAAACTAATTCACTCAAATCCCAACTCCTGACCTGGCCTCCTGCCTCCTCGACATACAACTCTGGATGACCCAAAGCCACCTCTTGTTGAACCCCTCCAAAACAGAAATCATGTTATGTGGCAACTCCGAGCTTCTTCCGTAACCACTACCCTGGCCACCCGCCATGGGCAGCTCACCGACCCCCTGTAAATCAGTGAAAATCTTGGATGCATCCGTGACTCTGACCTAACTCTGTCGCGCCAAGTCAACAACGTCTCAAAATCCTGCCACTACCACCTTAAAACCCTTAGGCGCATCTTTCCATATCTCTCCTTTCCTAACAGACTCTCCGCGGTCCAATCAATCGTTATATCAAGACTGGACTATGCAAACCCCCTATACCTAGGACTCCACCCGTAACAATTGAACGAACTCTAAAGGACCTAAAACGCAGCAGTCAAATTACTTCTTGCGCTCGGCCCAAGAGACCACAGCCCTTAAGACGCTGCACTGGCTTCCAGTAGCCGGAAGGGTGACCTTCAAAACCTTGAACAGATGAACGCACTGAATGAAAGAATGCATGAGTGGAAGAACAGATGGCTATATAGATTGAATAAGTGTGTAAATCGAATGAGTACATACATCGGATAAGTGTATAGCATGGATGAACATGTTAAACGGGTGAGTGTGTAGAATGGTTGAGTGTAAACAGTTGAATGCACTGAGTGGAAGAATGCACGAGTGGAGGAACAGATGACTACATAGATCGAATGAGTGTGTAATTTGAATGAGTATGTAGATCGGATGAAGGTATAGAATGGATGAACATGTTAAGTGGATGAGCGTGTAGAGTGTTTGGGTATGTAGATCGGACGAGCGCGTATGGCTGATGAGGGCATAAATACAGAGAAGCGAATGTAGAACTGATGATTGTACAGAACGTTTGAGCGTGTAGAGCGGAAGAGCGTGTAGAGCGGAGGAGCGTGTAGAGCGGAGGAGCGTATAGAGCGGATGAGGTTACAGGGGGAATGAGGTTATAGAGCGGATGAGTGTAGAGAGCAGATGAATTTATAGAACAGGATTACTGCGTATTAGCAAATGACTCTAAGGGGCTGATGAGTGCATATTAATGTTGAATGCGGGGAAAGCATGAGTGCATAGAGCGGATGAGTGTGCGGAGCGGATGAGTTGAATGCGTGGAAAACACGAGTGCATTGAGCGGACGAGTACATGGAGCGGATGAGTACCGCGAGCGGATGAGTACAAGTAACTGTTGAGCGCAGGGAGCGAATGAGTGTGGGAGCGGACGAGTTGAATGCGTAGAAAACACGAGCACATAGAGCAGATGAGTACATAGAGCGGATGAGTACATAGAGCGGATGAGTGTATAGAGCTGGTGAGTGCGGGGAGCTGGTGAGTGCGGGGAGCTGGTGAGTGTGGGGAGCGGGTGAATACGGAGAGTGGGTGAATGCGGGGAGCGGGTGACTGCGCACGGTGGGTGAATGTGAAATACAGGCGCAGACAGGGTGCATGCTTGGGGCAGACAGGAGTGCATGCGTGGGGCAGTCAGGAGCACGTGGGGGGGACTGGAATGCATGAGTGCGTCGAGCAGACCTGAGTGTGTAGCGCTGTCGGGGACGCATGGAATGAATAAAAGTCAGTAAAACGGACTGGAGCGCATAGAACTGCGCGACGTACATAGTATGGTCTGGCATGCAGGAACGTTTGAAAGAGCATGTAACCCATCATATCACACCCCACGCTTAGGGCCTCATTACAAGTACTCCGGTCCGGAATTAACACTGCCGGTAAAACCATACCGGCACCGTTTCCATGTCCGCCCAATCATGACCCGCGGCCCCGGTAATAGCACCACCCTAAACCGCCACCGCGGAAATAGGGTTCCTGTTAAGTCCGTCTGCACGGAAACCCCTCCGTTACCGTCAACACGAAACACCGTGAGCATCACAACTAGCGCGGACACGGAAATACCGGCAAAAAAATGGCGCAAATACCGTGATCACGGTGGCGGAACCGCCGCCACCGCGAACATGGCGTTATACACTGCCTGCTGAACTGAATCAGGGCACAGGTGCACCAAATCAGCCCAGTTGGACCTAGCAGGCCACTGGGAGCCTACAAAGGGGCCACACCCAGCCCAACACAACACAGAACCATGCAGGCAGCAGGTCTAGTAGCACTGGGACTGGGCCTACTCAACCAACAGGCAGCACTGCACATGGTGGCAGTAATGTTGCAGAGGAGGAGGCGGAGGAGGCGCAGGCGGCAACCAGCCAACCCTGCAGCTATGGCAAACCCCATTGCCCAGCCAGCCCGACCCCGCCGCCAGCCAGCAATACCACGCATCAGGGCCTCACCCTGGAACCTCACCCCAGGACAGATCCACACACTATACCGGCTGGACCGTGCAACAATCCTGCACATCACCGCCATGATTGAGGACAACATCAGCAGCCTAATTGACACCCCCATCGCCACCCCCTCCCCCTCTTGAAGGTTGTCTCAGTACTGCATTTCCTTGGCACTGGCACCTATCAACACACGGTTGGTGAGCTGCACGGCATATCACAACCCTGTTTCTCCAAAATCCTGGTACAGGTACTGGATGCCCTGTTGCGCCATGTGTCGGAACACATAGCCCTACCCCGCACCCTCCCCGAGGTCATTGCCACCAAGTTGGCCTTCCATGCCATAGCAGGCATGCCAAATTGCATAGGCGCAGTTGACTGCACCCACGTCGAGCTGACAGTACCACATGCAATTGAGGCGGTGTTCCGCAATAGGAAACAGTATCACTCTTTGAATGTCCAGATGGTTTGTGATGTCATGCAACTGATTTCACACTGCTGCGCACGTTTCCCAGGCTCATCACATACTGCGGAATTCCACGTTGCCACGGTACATGGAACGCTATGCCGGACAAAGCACATGGCTATTGGGTGAGTACAGCTGACGATGCTACAACCATGTCGGATTGGTGTGTGTGTGTCCAGGCCAATGAGCATTGTGAGTGTGCCGCTGTGACCGCACATGCATCACCCCCCTTCATCTACCAAATACACAGCGGATGCCAAACATCATGAAGGAAGACATGACAGGGCACCACAATGTGCCCGTGCACACGCTGGCACAGCCAATCCCGTCACTGTCCCATGAACCCTGTGCCACTGCAGACACCCACCCTCAATTGAAACACTGCCTCAAAAAGCACGAGAGGCGTGTAAATGAGACAACGTGTATTTACTACTTCCGTACAGTGGAGTCACTCTGCCATGTGTGGACAGCACTGCACCGTGACATGCACACAATCGAATGTCACCCGCAGGGCACAGTAAACATGCAAGTTAATGTGTAGGCCCATATGCAGTCAGCGACATACATCGTGATGCCCAAAACATACCTCCATACACTGCATGGTACATATGCATGAATGAATGATGATACAAGAATGCACAGCAGCAGATGAGGACATGATGCCACAAACACTGACATGTTCCCCCATCTACATCCCATGTAGGTGATGCGGGATATGCACTCACGCCATGGATGATGACACCTGTACGGAGACCAAGGAACAGGCATGAAGAGGCATACAATAGGGCACATATCCGCACACGTGGAATGATTGAGAGGACATTTGGACTGCTGAAGGCCCGTTTCCGCTGTCTGAGCAGATCTGGCGGCTCACTGCTGTACAGCCCAGTGAAGACGGGTAAAATCACGCTCGTATGTGCCATGCTGCACAATATATGCCTGCGCAGGAACATCCCAATGCCACCAGACGCAGATGATGGGGATGGAGATGGGGATGGGGATGGAGATGGGGATGGGATGGCACCGCCTCCCCCTGGGGGTCCACATGATGGCCAGAGAGCACGGGATGCCCTGATTCGCATTTACTTTTGAGTCACAGCACATTCACAGAAATGCACAAACATGGTGACGATAATGAATTAATAGTTGCACTGCAAAATAAATGATCAATGTCCACACATGTATGTCTTGATTTGAAATGGTGATGTATTGATGTAACAACAACAGGGAAGGAGGTGCATTGGTTAGGGAAGCTGTACACCCGGGGCCACCCACCACCCAAACGTGCCCACCCCCACCCAGAGCCCATTGTTCAAACCCCCAAAACTACCTACCCCACCACCCAAACGTGCCCACCCCCACCCAGAGCCCATTGTTCAATCCCCAAAACTACCTACCCCACCACCCAAACGTGCCCACCCCCACCCAGAGCCCATTGTTCAATACCCAAAACTACCTACCCCACCACCCAAACGTGCCCACCCCTCTCACACCCTTGTAGTCCACATGTGTCCTGCACTGCCCCATACACATGCCATCACTTCCGTGTGCGCTTCTGTGCCTGTGCAACCTTGCCCGAGGGTCCCGTTAGCCTACTCGAGCGCCTCCTTGGACTGGCAGTAGTGGAGCTGGATGGGGTGGTTGTGTTTGATTGGCCAGAATCTGGGATTGAGGGCATCCGTGCCAGATTAGCCTGTTGGCCAACCAACATGGCCTCTACAAGCCTGGAGGTGTGGTCGTTGCCCTCCCGCACATGGCGTGCAAGGGTTACTATAGTGCTCGCAAAGCGTCCGATGGACCTCGACAGGCGACGCACTGAGGCGCTGTAGCTCTCCCTCTGCAGCCTGGATTCCTCTAGCTGCCTCTCCACCAGCTGGGTGAGGGTAGCCTGCTGGTCCTCCATCCGCTGCATGCGGGCATTCAGTTCGGCCATGGATGGGGTGGGCGACCTCATGGGACTCCCCAGTGAAGTGGGGCTGAACCCCAGCTCATGGAAGGAGCCCAGGTCTTCCAATGTGGGCATCTCACCCTGTGGCCCCGTTTCCGAGTGCTCTTGCGGGGCACTGTTATCACTGCAGGCCGCCCCCTCTGCAGTGCTGCTGCCTTCGGTGTTGTATTGGGTGGCCATGATAGGTTCCCGTGGCACCTGTCTAGACTCAGCCAGTGTGGAGACGGTGGGGATGTCGGTGGTGGTGGTGGGCCGCACATCTGTAGTGGCTGGTAATGTGGCCAGAGGTGCAGAACTGCCGGCAGCATCCTCCTGTGTGGTGGCGGTGGCTAGTGTACTTGCCGGTGCAGATTGGCTGGCCTGTTGTGCATTATCACTGTCACTTGAAACGGCTGTGGGGACACAAAGGGCATGCAATTAGTGTTGTTGTGGTGGCAGATAGGTGCATCACATGCGTCATTAAGATTGTACATTGAATAGTGTTAGTCACATGCATATGATTGCTGGTGTATGCATTCAGTGATATTGGTTGCCATACGGATCATGATGGGTCCTTTGGGCCACACATGCACTGCCTGGGGGGGGGGGGGAGTTGTTAATGGGTCCTTTGGGCCACACATGCACTGCCTGGGGGGGGGGGGGCGTTGTTAATGGGTCCTTTGGCCCACACATGCACTGCCTGGGGGGGGGGTGGGTTGTTAATGGGTCCTTTGGGGCCACACATGCACTGCCTGGGGGGAGGGTTCTTAATGGGTCCTTTGGGCCACACATGCACTGCCTGGGGGGGGGGTTGTTAATGGGTCCTTTGGGCCACACATGCACTGCCTGGGGGGGGGGTTGTTAATGGGTCCTTTGGCCCACACATGCACTGCCTGGGGGGGGGGGTTGTTAATGGGTCCTTTGGCCCAGTACTCACAACTGCATATTTACATGTGGCATTCATGTTTGGGCACTTAACGGCATCTGCAGGTGGGCTCACTCCTGCCTTAGCCTGCCCGATCCCATGGATTCCCTCTAGGTGGAGGACGCTGCTGCAACGCTCCTCCCATGCTTGCAGCCTCAGTGGGGAAGGGGGTCCTCCGTCTGTCCCACTGCTGCGTTGGCGGTGCGTGGAAATGAGGTTGCGTACCCTCAGCCTCAGGTCGTCCCACCGCTTGTGGCAGTCCTTCACGCTCCTCACTGCCACGCCCACAGCGGTGCACTTGCGTGCAGCTTCGGCCCACACCTCCTTCCTCCGCTGCTGTGTGGCACGCCGTTGGTCGGCGCTGAACAGCATCTCAGCATTGTCCACAATGTGCTCCACCAAGACGGTTAGCTCCGCCTCGCTGAAGCGCTGCCTCTGAGCAGGAATCCTGGCAGACATGCTGGTGGTCCCTTTTGGCTTCTCAGAGTTAGGATTGTGCTTGTGCTGGCTCTGGATGGCAATGGATTGTGCTTTTATATGATGGCCGCCTCTCTGTTTCCTGTTTTGGCGATCATGGTATTTCCGGTTCCGTGTCCATGGCGGCGGAGGCGGAAACGGGTTTTGCGCCACTTGTGGCTGCGTTATTTCCATTTCTGTGGGGTTTTCCGTGACGGCGGTAACAACGTTTCCGAGTCCGTGTGGTGCGCGCGACCGACAGCGTGTAATCGGACGGTTTTTCCGCAACCTTGCGGACACGGAAACGTTTTTACCGCTGTCACGGATTTTGCACGGTCCCGGACTGGCAGGTTGTAATGAGGCCCTTACTCTTCTTTACACCACCACTCAACTAGAACACAGAGATACTATGACACCATTTGGTATAACTGTTCTAATACCAACACCTCCCGCTCACTCCCCATCACTCTAAGTAAACATTGCTGGTTACACCCCCCCCCCAGCCAGGTGTTCTCCTCAGGCCTAACGCAGCCACAGTCGGTCTGGATAGCCAGAACGAACACACACTCCAGAACCACCACTCCTACCGCTAAGAAGCAGCTACTTCACGTATACCGCACCAGCTGCACACATACCCGGTGCGCACACGCGCCGTTGACTCTCCCTACTCTCTCTACTGACCTGAACTTCGCTTCCCTAGGGCGTTCAACCTACCAGCGCCTTCAGACCATGCCAGTGGTATATAAGGCGCTATGTAAGTGCAAAATAACATAACATAACATACACATGGTTGTCATTTAAGGAGGAATCTCCACCCTGACGATGGAAGTAGGAGATAGGGGGAATAGCTGGCCACCCACAGCAGTAGGTAGCTGTTGCGAGGCTGCACCTGAACATAGTTCCCCAAATTAACCCCAACTTCTATAGGGCTGCCCCTAAAGGGGCCACGTCCTGAATGGACCCCCCACCCCCCAGTAGATGTTAAGCCAGGCACTTTCAACACCTCCTGAGTGGGGGTAGATCTCACCGAAGATGGCATGTCCAGAGGGCCTGGTCGGTTTGTGAAGAAGAATCAATAGTTGAAACCTTATTAGACCCTACAGCCCCCGGGGTACCCTCTTCAGTAACAGGGGACATATTTGTTAGTCTAGAAAATACCCTACCATGGCATAGATGATAAATTATGTTGGCCGGAAAACAACCGCATCATATGCCCAGCATCGCAAGTTACAGAATCGTCAGCATAACCATAAAGCGTCCATTTTGTACCCACAGAATCTGCCATTTTCCTTTCTTCTGCTTTTCTGTGCAAACGCTTTGCAAGAATTAATTTGATTTTGTTCTGCTCCTGCACAGAGCGAGGCCACAAGTTGCATGTTGAGAGACCAGCCCAGACAGAAATACATTGTTTTCCTCCCTCACAAGTCCTTGAAGGCAAGCAGAGAGGCATTTAATCATCAAGCCAGGTGCCAGCTGGTCTCGCTGAAACTGCAGAAACTGAAGAAATAGGCCGATAAAGGCATGAATTATACTCTCTTCCACGGCCCTCTTGCTGGGCCCCTTTAGATCAAGCTGATCTCTAGCACACAAATAGAAACTAGAAGATAGCATGTTTTGGAATGTGTCTCTCCTATGGACACAGTTTGCTCACGAACAAGAGCATTATGTTCTCTGTAACAAAGAATCGTGTCTGCGCCTTTGCAAATTGCAACTTTTGCTTAATCTAGTAATATTCATATTCGTCATAATTGTCAATCACCGAGCCCTTGCACAGGAAGATACATTATGGGCGGTTTTGATGTGCCACAAACTGATTGTATGATTAGCTTTTTGTATATATGTCACTGATGTAGAATTATCACTCTCTTGCGTCTCACGAGGTCTGGGTGACGCACGCTGCGAGACGTGAGATCCAGTCGGCCGACTGAGACTATTTGCTTTGCAATAAACCCTAGATTTTGGGAATTGCACCTTGTGTCTGGCGTATCAGTTCGTGTATGGTGATTGTGCCTTGTTTCCATGCGTGAGGGTCTTCAGGGCCTATCATATTAGATCTAAATAAGGGTTTGAAACTGAGTCTAACACTGTTAAGGCGGACTTTCAATGCATAGGTCTTTTCTTAACAGGTTTCAATTGTTTCCCTTGGTTTGGCTTTTTAGGGGGCGGTTCCACAGTTACTTCTATAGCAGCTGACAGAGCCTCCCCCGGAACGACAGAAGCCTGCCCAAATTCACAATGATCATTCGCCAAGTCAATTATTGAAATGTCCCTAGCATTGCCTTTCATGGGTGATCTGGCCGGTACAGGCCCCTGCTTCGGCCTGGGGAGTGCACAGTTAGTTAAGGTTTGTTCTATACCTACAGGTATGTTAGTATCGGAGATTTCAATAATTTCCATAATGTCTTCAACAACTGCAGGTTTCGTCTGGAGGCCCCCAAAGGCGGCCACCAAATGGCTTGAACCGGGCCTATTGGACAAAAGTGCAACTCAGAACAGATGCAGTCAAGTTTGCTGTTCACCTCGGCCATCAATGAGTTTGTTGACTTTACTTCAGCCCAGATGTTATCATAGAGCGAGACAAATGAGCTCAGGACCATATTGAGAGCAGAGACCGTTGGATGAGTTAAGCGGATTCTTTCATCGATTTCCCGAAGGGTATGATGCATAGCAGGAGTATTGTGTTATTCATCAGTTTCCGCAGAACAGCAGTGATCTGCGTGTCTGTCCTAAAGGCTATCCGCACTTCCGCTGACTTGCCCTTTGCGTTAGCCTGCCTAAGTATCGGGAAATGTTTTAACTTCAACTTATAGTGATCTTAAAACTTAATATGCGTTTCCTGTAGGGCAATAAGAGCAGGCTGATCTACTTAATACCCGTTCCAACTTCCATCTCTTTACAGGGGAATTAAGCCCCCTAATAAGTGTTAAACCTCTAAACAGGCCAATGTAGTATTCGAACGCTAACGTTGCGCTACTTCATAAAGTCGGACACTATAAGCTTCAAATTGTCAACCCATGTACCCTTCACCCCCCCCAAATCAACACTCCCAATTTTAAACCTATACCCTCTCTCACCCCTCCCTGACATAACCTCAATAACATTCCCCATTCCCTGGTGTAGACAATCCTTGCTCCTCTCTTCATGGACTTCATCCTGAGAGATGGTTCACCCTCCAAGCCAGGGATATGTGCAGGGTATTCTAAAACCCTCTGATTAAGTATAATGTGAATTTCAAGATGAGCAAGATGAGTGGGGGTTGTTTCTCTTGCATGGGAGGGCCCTGTTTGAGTTTTAGTTCAATATCGCTGTACAGTTGTCCACTCCCAGTGTTGCAGCCAACGGGGTGCATACTCTCGGGACGCAGTGCCTCGATCTGGCTGGTCTTCCTGGTCAAGAGGTAAAATACGAGCCCTCTCATCCTTGTTAGTGATACAGTGCTGTTTCCCCTCCCAAGTAAAAAGAAGGCCAAATGGGAAAGTCCATCTTTAGGGTATTTTCTGTAGTTGCAGGTGTTGCAGGATGTCACGCATATCCTTTCTTTTTGGTAGCGTAAATGGAGAAATATTATGTACAGTTGAATTTCATTCCCATTAAGTGTAATTTGTTTCGCTTTTCTAGCTTCCCGTAAGATTTATTCCTTCTGGGTGTAAAACGCCAGTGCCACTAGGGTATCCGTGGGTCGGGCTGCCGGATCCAGGCGATTCAGTCCTACCCTGAAGATTCTATCTATAGGAATTATTACTTCTGGTTCCTCATTCATTAAATCCTCGAAACTCCTGGAACTTCCTCTTTTAAAAGCAGATCACTCACGGACTCTGGAATATTTTGTATGCAAATGTTGGATCTTCTCAATCTGTTCTCCAGATCCGCACATTGCAACTCTAAGTTATGTGCCAACTGTTCGAGGAGCTCTTCTGATTGCGTGGATTCATGGGCGAACTCTTGAAGTGCCTTCTCGTTGCTGTCTGTTCTTTCTTCAAGAGGTGCAATGTCCTTTTGTATATCAATTAAAGCTGATTTGAATTCTGATGTAAAGTTATCGAATTGCAATTGTAGGGAAGAAGAAATAGTATCCTGAAATACCTGAAACCACCGTTCCACATCCTCTTTCGAGGCAGCCATACTTTGCTGGGTGCTGTCCGTCAGTTCTTCCCACCAGATCACTTGGGTGTTGAGATTGTTTCTGAGCGTCTCCCGACCTGAGCCAACAGCTTCTGATGCAATACTCTTTGTGAGTAGATGGAGGCTTAGAAAGACGCCCTTTTCTTTTCTAGTTGGGCCCTGGCATTGACCAAATGCACTTCCCAAGTAAGAAATAGAGTGTCGGATATTATTGGTTGTATTACTTATTTTCAGCTGCACTTTAACATTCAAATCTTCCTGAAATCGGACATTCCAGATCTCATTGGGGGGGGGGGGATTACTCCCGGTTGCCTCTTCACAACCCAGAGTATTAGCATGTGATATATTTCCTCCTTCAACCATATATTTGTAGTGCATGTGAAATTGTCTCCTTTTTGGATCAGGCTGTGTACTAATGATCTATATAAGCATGTTCTTATTAGCTCTCTGAGTATTGCTAGCAGAGTTTGTGTTTACAGAAATGGAACTCTCTCCCTTGGATAACGTTCTCCCGGTGAGTTAGCACTCTGTTACAGGCAGTCTTAGTCAACCGAGCTGGGGATGGCGTAACTGCTTCTCTCTTGGCCCAACAGCCAGCAATCTAGCTTTCAATGCTTCTTGGTGCTAGGCAGGGTGCTTAACAATGTCTTAATTGCGTCCGAAAAAAAAACTAGTGTCTAAGCCTGGTAGCTTAACGTGTCGCCTTCCTAACGTCTGCTCCTCCCAGTCTTCACCACACTACGCACGGGTAGATCGCGAGGGGGGAGGGAGAGATAAATATTGATGGGTTATTTTACAAGAGACTGCCCCCCTCCTACCTGTGGCATACTACTTTCACAGGAAATAACCTTCCAGTATAATTGTCCAAAGTGGCGAAGTGGGGATCGCTCTGCGCTTTCTTGTTGCGTGCACAGAGAGGCTACCGATGAAGGCAGCATAGGTTGTTTAGAATGCAGCAAAGCTTTGAGCGCTGTTTCATGACTGTTCCAATGTCTTACTGTGCATTAGACCGTCAAGCCCCTCCGGGGGTTTCCTGGGCTTCCTGCCTCCAACACGAAGCAAAAACGAGGAGTACAAAGTTCCAATCTGATCCAACAGAGGCAGGCTTAGACGTGGCACCGGACACACTGCAAAGTCAATCCTCCTCACAATCGTCCCGCCAAATGTCTTGAGGGACTCTTATCCTTCCAAAACACTGACTCTGATGCAGATTTCGGGTGATTTCTGTATGTGTAATGCGGTTTTCACATCTCTAAGCTTCCAATGGGGCACAGAGCTCTAACGTACCTTCACTGCTTGGTGGCCATCTTGGATCCAACTTCTTGATTTTAAGGGTAGATTTATTTCCCTTAGAATCATTTAAAGATGAACCATTAGAATTTGTTGTTAGACGACAATTTACTTAAGACAATACTTCTGAATTCCTTTCCTTTATACCTTTGAGAGTGTAGAAATCAGGACTGTAGGCGAAGTGGAGTTTTGTAGACCTTTATTACACAATGTATTAACCAAGGTAGTTGGACTCCAGGTTGACCCCACAGTTACTTCACTGTGAGTAAAAGGCACCAGGAGTTCCTCTTCTCTTTGAGTGTCTCCTACTCTCACGGACCCGGATAGGCCCACCAGTTGCTCTCACTCTCCTCTCCTTCCCCCTGCAAAAAGCAACAAAAACGCCATTAGGCCAGTCCCTTTTATACCTGGGGTTTGGAGGGAAAAAGGGCCAATCGGGGACAACTTCCCTTCCCCCCTGTCTGATTGGTGGGGACCCTAGACACCCACCCTCTAAGAATAGTACTGCCTCCTCCCCACCTCCTCCCTTATTCTGGCTGCCTGGCTCTAGTTTCCCCTCCCTGCTGTCAGCCACACCCTCTCCATTGGCCCCGCCCCCCCAACATTGTGTCTCCCTCGAGGCATGTCTCCCGGAGGCCCGTCCTGCTTGAGGCCCCAGGCTGCCGTTCTGGGTCTGCCCTGCATGAGGTAAGGAGGGGGTTCTGGTTGGCTGCCCCCTATGGGTCCTTGCCCAGCTGTCTGGCGCACCTCTGACGCCGTGCGGTCGGCACGAGTCGGGCTCTCTAGTTCCCGAGCCTCGCCGCCGGAGGCCGCCGAGGTGCGTTGTGCTCGCGGGTCTCCCAGCCGCAGCGCCAGTGAACCCGGTCCTCGTGGGCACACGCGGCGCTGCGGCTGTGAGCACCCGCGGCGCCGCGGCTGCAACGTCAGTACCGTCGCGGGACGCCGACAAGGCTCTCCCTTTAACAGGGACGCCTTCCCGGCGCCCGCGTACGGCGCCGCACACGCCCGCGGCACAGCGGGCTCTTCAAGCCGTGCGTCCCGCTCTCCCTCTCCGTCCACCCTCACATCCCCACAGAGAGTAAGGAGGATTATTATCCCAAAATACCTTGAACGGGCTTTCTTTTGTTAAGGGTTGTTCAGGTTTTATGGTGTTTGTGCCCAGAGCCACAGATCTTATGTGTGGTTCAGATACATCATAATGACAATAAGCCATTACCTGTTTTGGAAACCTTGACAGGTTCTCCCTTTCAAAGGAGAAATATTGTCGCATCCCAGGGGATCTACTCACCACCCTGTGCCTTGTCTCCTCCTAGGTGATCCTCCCGCACTACACCACCCCAAGGTCAGGATCATGAAGCGTCTGTCTTTCTCTGGCCACCTGGGAGAAGACATTAGCGGGGGCTTAGTGAGGGATACGTAGGATTCATCACATTAGTCTCCTATATTATGTAGCAGGAGAGCCAGCCAGGCTTCCTATTGACTAACCAATGTGCGGGAGCTGGCAAACTTTAAGATAGATGGCCTTGTGTTTGGAGTCATATAGACTACAGGAAGTCAACACACAGGTTCAGAAAATGTTGTGGGTCAGTAGTTGCATTACCACATATTGTTGTTGTCTCTTGTGGCAGAATTGTGTCATCTGTCAGGGTATATGGAAGCGAGGAGGACCGCAAATGGAGCCACTGAAGGTTGTGACTCGACATCAGAGTAGTCCTCCATATCGGTTACATCCACCTTCAAAACATGGACATCATCAGATTTAAATTCGGTTCTGGTAAAGAGAACAACTCGGTCAACAATACTGCATGTGATAATCGGCTCTGAGACTACAAATGTATGCAGACATTATGTAAGGAAGAAAACACCAAAAATAAAGTTAAATACATCCTTCTCGGGGGGAGTGTCAGACAGAAATTTTATGATTTGGCTCTGGCTTTCCCTATAGCCCTTCGTCTGGTCATAGCCACACCAAATAGGAGTATCATTGTCTTTTGTTGTAAGCATCTCTATTCGTGCAAGTAATGGAGAGGCTTCTGCAGTAATCTTCACAAAAAGTATTTGCGGTTCTCTGGACATGAGAAAATCTGTCAGCGACAAGAGATTCTGCTAGAGTAGCAGTGGCACTGATTAGCATTGTTTGCTGAATGCAAAGAAGACCCACCAGAGCAAAAGACATCTTGTGGCCGAACACCTGCAAAGGTGCAGAAAGAAGTTCCCAAATCGCCGGCCTTGAGAGCAGTGCTATCTAAAGGAGTCTCTGGATATCCATGGTGGGACCCGCAGCTGGATTATTTTACACTAACGCTTATAAGCAGCATTGGCGTGGGCGAACAAGTGAAGAAAGTGGGGGGTGACAAGTTACCGGACACCATGAGGATGGAGAGTGGCTGTGTGTTACTAAGAAGAAAGCAAACTAAAACAACACTTGAAAGTGACCATCTGGGAGAGAGGGTGAGGGATGGGTCATATCCTAGGAAGAGAGAGCAGGACACAGAGAGTAGGCAGAGGACAACCGTGGATATCCCGGCTGCACCAATAAACTGGAACATAGTGAGAGAGTGACCGTCCTATAAGCTGGATTCCAGAGTGAAGGTTTCCAAGTGTGTAATGTGAAGGCATCGTGGAGTAGTGTAAGGAAGGCGTGGTATCAACAGTAAGACAGACAGAAGTGACCACAGTTCAAGGGTGTTTATTGAACTTCAAAAATCTAATTCTAAATCTACAGATGGGAGCAAGCTGCAACCATCAGAATAATACAAATGCAGTCCTAGTGGTGTCTTGTCAAAATAAAAGGGCCTATACTAATAAATCAATTGCCAATCCTTACTTCTAAATACAAATCGTGTTGGAAACAATGTTATGAAAAAAGAAAGAAGTGTTCAAGAAATGATATGTCAGGATCTTCAGACAGTTGGCCTCCCTTCCCCCAGTTTTCAGCACCGGACCAGGGAGTTCACTCAGGCTTAGCACAGTCTCTGACTTCTCTAGCACGAAGGTGCAGTTCAAACATTAGCATCAGGGCCTTCTGTGCCCAAGTCTCCTTGCCTTTCAAAGTCTCTTCTTTCAGAGGGCATGATACAACAAACAAGAAGTTCCTTTCCTCTTTGGTTTTCATGCATACTCAATTTCTCAGGTGTTTCACTATCCACCTCGGAATCCTCCTCAGCTGGCCCCAGATCCCCTTTACTACAATGTTTGTCAGATTTTCGCGTATATAATTTCTCGGGTGATTTACGATTCACCCCGGATACCCCTCAGCCGGGCTCAGATCAGTTTCAACACAATTTTCAATCAGTCTCCCTCCGCCAGGCTCGGACCGACTCTATCTATTTTGTCATCAACTTGTTTGGCAATATCAACATCGAAGACTTTCGATTGTGCACAGGATTTCGCTTGACCCGTTGCAAGTCCACCTTGATGTACTGTTCTTTTGCCAAACCTTCACCTTTCTTAACTCTCAGCTGGATACCCTACAGAGACTTTTGAATGAGCAACCACGCGGTGCCATCCACTCCGTCAAGGGTATCATATTTCGGTTTCAAAGTTCAATCACTCATCTGTTTTACTCGCATTAGTTATCACATGTGTTTCATACACTGTTCGCCTCAGGGTTCACCATACAATGTGGAAGCTTGCAACCTTGGCTTCAACACAGACCAGTCTGGCATCACCGGCTGTGTTGCTATCGATGCCACTGCTTTGTTGTAGGAGCCAAGGACAGTACCACAGCTGCAAGCGATTCTCCCCACCTTGATTATCGACGTGGGAGAGCCCCGGGTACTTCCGACACACAATACAGGATTCTTTAGCCTTGTTTCCTGGTTTTACGCTTTCTGTTCTTGAGGGTTTGTGAAAGTAACCGTTCCTCATCGAAAAGGCCAAAGGCACTTCCCTCCTTGTGACCCCCTTTTGTTTTGCCATCTTTCTCTTTGTGTTAAACTGCCATCTTGGAACTGCTGCTTCCCTGTGTGCTTTGCCTTGCTCAGTGTGCTCTCGTGCTCTGCCTTTTATCTGTGTGGGGAACTGTAATTGAAGTCAGGTGTGTGTGATATCAGTAATTGTCTGACCCTGCCTGACTGTTATATTGGGACATGCCAGGTATATGGCTTGGGTGTTAGTCCGTTTTCTCTTATAGCGAGCTGTCTGTAAGAAAGTGTTCGTGTTGTGAAAGGGGGGGGAGTTGAGTTCCTAAATATCCTACCCGTAGGATGGGGTAAAGGTGTTATAGGGAAGGGGAAACCGTATTTTTCCATTTTTCCATCCGGTAACCCACCCGCACTCCCCGAAGACCCCACACACAGGTGATCCTCCCGCACTGGTCCACCCCCAGGAACTGGATCCAAAAGCGATGACTGTGTCCGGGCCACCTGGATGACAGGTCCCCGGGGACTAGCGGGTGAGACACATTCTGGTTTCTCACAGTAGTCACAGACAACAGGTTCAAGATTGGTTCGCAAATAGTTTTATTAACTTAAAAGGCATTATGGAGTAAGGCCTAACTTGCCCTATGCTAAGGTGGGATTTCCCTACCTAAAAAAATCTAAGGATGGTCTGTGTCAGGAAGTCCACATCAAATGTTGGTCTGTGTCCAAAACCTATACTTGCCCTCACAACTAACTGTATACAATGTGTAGGGATGTCGGCATCAAAATGAATAGTGTTCAGAAATAAAGTTTAGAGCTTCTTCCAGCCCTTGCCTTATAACCCGCTTTCCCTTCCCCAATTTAAAAACAGTTCACAAGATATCAGGGTTTCCTTCCCCAAGAGTTCAAATCTTCCAGCTTTTCAAAACAACACAATTCCTTGGGGCACTTCCCAGCTCTTTTGATAGAAGTACTTTTCACTGGTTCAATATATAGTTCTGTTTCTTTGAAATCATATACAAGGTTGTTACAAACCACAAGCTTCTTTATGGATACTTTCATTGACTTTTCCATAAAGGGGGGACACTCTGTCTAGGCGCACTTGTCGGACCACACGGTCCGCCTATTACAGGCCACAAGCGATACCCCTTCTTAACTGCTTTCCATCAACAATTGGCCACAGCTTTCCTTTGACAGTGAAGCTTGTTTCTTTCATCAGTGTCACACTCTTCCAACACTTTCACATGGCTTGGTTGGCCACCATGCACTTTGTATTCTTCTGTCCCTTGCCAATACATGTTTCCTCTTAACCAGTTCCTTGAGCTCTTTTAGCTTTGGCTAATACTTGGTTTCTCATCTCATACCCTTCTTGCTTTCCTTTTAGCTTAATACATTTCGTGGTATCTGCTGCATGCACCACCTTTCTTTCACTCCACTCACAAGTACTCAAAAACTTGCCTTTACTCTGTGCAGCATTCCAAAGTGCTTCAGAACTTTCTTTTACTTTGTGCGGCATTTAAAAGTGCTTATTATGACCTTCAGTTTGTTCGATACTCAAAAGTACTTGTTTTGGCATTCAGTAGTACTTGCTATAATCTTTCAGTTTGTTCGGCATTCAAAAGTACTTGTGCACGTTTCCCGGAGCGTTCCGGTATGAGTGTTTCCCTAGTTTTCACTCACTGGTCCTCGTCCTGCTTTCCGGCTTCCATGAGCTTTGCCTTTCCCTTGCGGCAGCCACCGAGAGCACAGCTCGCTCTCCTGATTTCCCACAACGTCTGAGATTCTTTGGCGTGCCACAGCTCCTGCTCTGTGTACCCGATCAGGAGAGTTTCAGGACTTCCAGAACCCCTTCCGACCAACCTCAGCGTCTCTCTCCTGCTTGTCACGGTTGCTGGCTCCTGTGTCTCCAGCTTGCTTTCCTTTTCTCCATTCGGCAAGGATTTTTATATGCATTAGCATTGTTAAGTGACCACAGGTGTGGGTCATTAAGTCCAATTGCCTGACTATGGCGAAACCCATTAAGTGGACGTGCCTGGCTGTTCCACCTGTACACTTCCATAGCCCGCTTCTTCGTCTCAGTGCCAGAGTGGTGTTTGGGGAGGTTGAACTTAATAAACAAACTGGGTATTACTCTGTGTTGCCTCCTCTTCGTCTCAGTGTTGAGGGGTATTTCTGGGGACATTTTGGAGGGAAGAAATGGGAAAGGGCTGACAATAGCCTACAAATGCTTGAGGGACGGAGGGTTCTTTCTGAAAGGGTATAGGGGATACCATGTCTCACCTAAGGACGTCCTCTTCCCCCACTCACCAAGTTCCCTCCACCGTGGTGATCCACCTTTGCATATCCAACCCCAGATTTGGGATCCAAAAGTGATGCCCTTTCCCTGGCCACAAGGGAGGAGGGAACAGGGGGAAAAGAAGTGAGGACACCCTCCGGTCCCTCACAGTAATCACTATAGTATTAGCCTAGTTGTTCGTTTTTAATTGATCAGTACCATTCGATCGATTAAAAATGAACAATTAGGCTAATACATACTGAACATGGGTAGCGGGGGTTGCAGAGATGTCCCCCGTTCCCCATGTCCGGTATGTTTAAGTCTTGGGAGTGGAGGGTGTGTTGCGGGTGGTGTCCCCCACTTCCTCAACATGGGAGGCGGGGGACCAAAAAATAAATAAAAAGGGACCCAGCGGCGTCGGATCCGACCCACGTTAGAGGGACGGATCTGACGCCGCAGGGGTGAAGGGGATGTTGCGGCAAGCAAACTGCTAAGTAGGGTAGGGGGTGGGACTGGGCGCATTCAGGTTGCAGTTTGTTCCTGTTAATTGATTGCATGCAAGCAGTTTTCTTTTGGGCAGTTCTTCACGATCAATTATCAGAGGAACAACCTCAAGACAGCACCCTGGAACATAAGGTGAAGTTGACACATGCATGCACAGGAGGTGCAATTAAACATTATGAGAAGGAGAAAACTGGACTGCATTCTGAAACATGTAGTACGGTTTGCCAAGGAGGCAAAGACAAATAAAAAGTCAAATGTAAACCAGGTGCCTGCAGATACCTTGAATAGTGGAAATCCTGACCAAATAGAGTTGACAAAGAATATAAATATGTTTATAATTGAATTCAGACATCTGAGGTACTTATTTTTCAGCAATACGCCACACGGTGCAATTGTCCCCTTCATTGTTGCGCTAGTTGCCCTTTTATAGTGAATTTTGTATCTAGACTAACTCCCTTTTCCCCATCGAGCAGCTAGATTGATGCATAATGTGGGAGTTCCTTTTTACCAATTTCTAGCCTATGTACTCTGCCAGAGTACGCTGCAGATGGTCATGTGGCATTGACTTCTCCAGCCTCTCCACCAAAGCCAGTGACCTCTCAGATTACAGCATCTGTCGCCTGGTGAGGATCTCTTCATGATCTCCATTATGGGCCCAGTTCTACCTAGAATAACTGATAATAAATAATTTTCTTTTCGGGAGGATGTGCTCAAAGTTGCAACAAATGTCTTACCGAAAACAAACTGTTAAAAATTGTTTCAAACATGATTGGCCATATATTCAAAAGTCTTATGATTAGACACTGCACATGTACTGTCTCTGCGCCCTCTGGCACAGTCCAATGTCATATCTTAGAGACTCTTAACATTGGCAAAGGCCCTGCTTGTTCATTGTTTGTCCATCCTGACGAGGAAGCAAAGTACATATCCTCTGTGTTGTGGATCCAAAATGATCTAGGACAATTCATTCCATTTTCAACGGGAATATTCTTGCACAATATTTGGCAGATTGTAAACGTAAGTCGTGACAAAATATTTCAATTTAAAGAAGCATGCTCTCTAAAGAAAATCTCGTACATAAAATGTGTGGCCAGTATTTTAGAAGTCACAAAGACTTAAGCGATTATGCTCCACTCAGCTCTTGATCAAATTGACACCATGGCTAAAGCAATGGCTCGCTAGTGTCTCTGCATCAACTGGCCTTTTTTTGCTCTTTTTAAATGACTAAATAGCCATAACCGAAAGTAATAGAATTCCAGCTTGCTTTGAAAGTACTCCTGCAATTCCAATGGTTCAGCCTATTGACTGACTGCAAAGATGGGACAACTACCATAAATTGTGACTTGTGAAGGACATATTTGTTGTTCGTATCTCCGGGTAGCATTATTCTTCTGGGTTCTCAACTGTGCATGATTGCTGGTATCCTTGAGGTAGAGTCATTTCAATTAATCACATCTATGCTGAATTGAGCTTGCTTAGCAACAAACCTATCAGTACAAACCTTGAGATTCTTGGTTTCCATTGACAACATTGCAGTAATATTTCACATTAGTAATCAAGCGGACAGCCACTCTCCACAATTTCACTCACTTGTAGGTAGTAGGGCTTGGTCCTGGACAATATCATCTTTTCTAGACACGCACACGCACATACATCATACACTCTCTCTGTCCCTTGTGCTATCCCTCACAAACACTTGCGAGTTACTTAACAAGGTTGTGTGCCTGATCCTGGTGTATCCCTTGGTACTCTGTATGGATAATGCAAGCTGCTCTCAGTTCATGTCCTGGGAAATAAAGGACTGTCTCTTCTTAGGAAATATGTTCATCCTCCACAGATATGACTTTTTTCTGCTTGCGTTTTCTCCAGTTTCACTTAGCCTTACACTAGATTATAATGTTTCTCTCTTCCTCATTGCTACTCTGTTGCCTCTTGTGAGGAACCTGAGAGCATCCTCACGTCTACTCCCCCTGAATCTTCCTCTCAGCTGGTCGGGGGACGGCCATCGCTCTTGGATCCCAACCCTGGCGAAGGAGGATCACCTGGGTAGAGGGAACTTGGGAAGTGGGGAGATGATGTCTTTTGGCGAGATATAGTATCCCCCTTCCACTTATCAAAATGAACCCGACATTCCCCCGCCTTCGTAGACTGTTATCAGTCACTGCCCCTTTTTTCCACCCAAATTGTCTCACGGCCATTTCACCTTAAGACTGGGACGAGGAAGAAACAACTGGGAGTTATGCACACTTCCATTCATTCACACCACTTTCATACTGAGACGAGGAAGAGGGCCTTGGCAGAATTGTAATAGCTAGGCATGTCCCGCTAATAGGGTTAACCAAGGTCAGGCAACTGAAGTAAAGGACTTGGACCTGCAACCATTTAACAAGTCTCAGGTCTATAGAATGAGGAAGAGAAGGTTGGGAGACAGGCGGCCTGGAGAGAGGAACACGGCTTGCAGAGGAGCGGGCTGGAGGGAAGCCATGCTGAGCATGAGTGCGAGAGCGACGCCAGGGCCATAGTTGTATGAAATACATCTTGTGGCAAAGCCAAGGGACTGCCAAGGAGAATCTGAAAGAAATGTTGGGCAATGACCCAGGTATAGCCGGAGCAAATCTGTGTGGGCAAAAACCTGAAGAATATAGAAGCATTACAAAGTGCCTAGGGTTATCAGTTGCATGACCTGTGATGGGTGGACCATGTGGTCCGACAACTACGCCTAGACCGAGTGACCCCCACTCGGAAAGAGGCAAGGAAAGCAAATGTAAAGAAGCTTGTATTTTGCCACAGTTGCTAAAATGAATGAGAAATGTATAAAGGGAGCAACCTATGTGAGCTATTGAAAAGCTGGATGATTAAAGAGTTGAACTGGAACTGTTTTGGAAAGCCAGAAGATTGGAACTGATTGTAGTTTTGAAGCTGGATGAGCTGACATCTTGGGAAAGGGAACTCCTAGACTTTGTGAACTGTGTTGAATTCTTTTGGAAGGGAACCCCAAGGCTTTTTGGAACTGTTCTGAACTTGGGGAAAGTGGAAGCTGAGTATAACCCAGGAGCTAGAAGAAGTTTGGTATTTTTTTCTGCTGACATTCCTACACATTATATAAATGTAGTTGTGAGGGAAAATATAGGTTTTGGACACAGATTTTTTAGTTGAACTTAATGACACAGACTATCCTTTGTTTTCTTTAGGTAGGGAAATCCCACCTTAGCATAGGGCAAGTTAGGCCTTGCTCCATCCTGGCATTTAAGAAAAATAAACCATTTATTCAGAAACTTGAATCTGTTGTCTGTGTCTTACTTCATGATGCCGTCCCACTCTGTATACAGACGGTAAGAAAACCAAAGGATTTTTACATAGATTCCAATAGGAAGCTACTGCTTTCTGCCACTTTATTCTCCGAATCATACTTTACATTACAGTATTTTGTCAGTGGTTGCTGTTTGTGTGTTTCTAAGATATTCTGTGTAAAAATATATATATATTGACTTCTTGAGGTGACAAGTGAAATTGTAATCGGCTTGAATGTAATTTGCAGCTGTGTCTGACAAACGTAACTACTTGATTGCACAATAATCTCAAGATAACAGAAAATCACATTTGTTGATGGAACTATATTACAGATGCATAGATAACTCCCAATAATTGTAAATATTAATGAGCTTATATAATGAGCAACTTACTTTGCGTATTCTTTTGGGTAATCCATTAATTTACTATTATTTTTAAAATGAGTAATGTATTTTAATGTAGCAACACTGAATAGTGCTTATGGAGTGCAACGAGCGGACAGGTGTTTTATATGACTTTCTGTCTGGAACTCATTACAGGACTTTGCTAGAACAGAACCCAGGTGGTATCGTTCTTTGTACAGATGATTACTTCTGCAAAAATGGACAATACCAGTACGATCGAAACTGCTTAGAAGCAGCACATGCCTGGACCCAAAAAAAAGGTAAGAATAAACAGTTTGAAGCTGTCCAAGAGCTTGTACACTAAATTGGTTACTCTATTTATACAGTCACAAATACCATAAACCATTTTTCGGTGCCCTTGGGTAGATTTGATAATGATATAAGTTACAAAAGGACGGTCTTGATACATGCTTTGTTTAGCACAAAGTGCATATGTTGTGGTCCTTTATAGTTTAAAAACGACTTCCAGGAGAAGTCTGCCTGAACAAGCACTTGCTGCTTGTTCAAAGCCAAAAATGTTGCTTTATTTATTTTATTTATATGCTATTACTCTGTGTACACGTGTTGGAATACTTCTCTTGGGAAGACATTCCACAAAATGGCTCACTGCAGGACCAGGACCTGTTTTCGATGGCATATCTACTGTAGCAGAAATACTTTATACGGAAGAGCAACTGATGAGATCTCAATCAAATAGTTAGGTGGCTCCCTGTGAAACCTAAGAACATTATTGAAATATTAGCCACACAGGTTACCCGAGTTGGAAACCGTTTGTGATATGTAGCAGATCATACTGGTGTTCATATGACCCGGGCCAGATAGCAAAGTAGGTGGTGAGTGGAGGAGTTATTGGCTGTATTTAGCCACAGGAGCCATATCCCAAATAAAACTACATAAACCTGCATTGCACAATGTCCCAAAGAAGGAGGAACAGATTACTGAGACCAGAGTTCCTAACATGGTTTATTAACATAAAGAATGTAGTTCCATACACAGAAAAATATTGAAATAGGCAGCACTCTGAAGAGTAGAATGGTACAACATCAGAGAAATGTTCCTTCCTCCCCAAAGACTTACTGCTGGATTCAGTTTGAAGGCAACTAGCAACCTCCGGTCTCCATACACTAAGTAACACCCCTGGAGTGTATGCAGCTCTTTAGCATGCTTTCGCCACGTTCGGTCTGAGCGCGGGTTGGGCGAACTAATGTGTGATGTCAAGGAATTTCTAGAAAGCAAGGGTCCTGAGTGATCACAGCCAGAGTAAAGGTCCAACAAAGTACCTTGCAGCCTGGGGGAGTTGTAGTGCCCCTGAGCACCTTTTTAGTCTTTGATGGGGTTCGGTCATCTGAGACCTGCTTGTGGCTATGTTATAATTTTCTCCAATTCGTTTTGGGTGCCAACTATAGGGTCTTGCTGGTCGTGATGACAACCTACTTGCTGCCACTCTGATGTGAGTCCTAACCCTCTTTTGTTTCACTATCAGATCCTGATACCTTTGTAAACCCAATTGCTTAGCCAATTTGGGGAATTGTGCCCTGGAATGCTTCATCACCTTCAGGGGATAGAGCGCCCATAACTTACTTTACCAAGATTTCTACCAGCCACTCTCTGGCTCCTGTCAGCTTCTTGAACAGATTGTCTGCTATAGTTTTGAGTCTTCACTTAGTTTGCTTCTCTGTGTTTCCCTGTAACCAGCCACTTCTTGCTCTCTAGTGTTGAGCCTGGATGACTCTCCTGCTCTAATCCGCCAAGGTCCTGCCCACCTCCTCCAACCCTTCATCCTTCTGCCCTTTGCACCCCCTCCCCGCTGCTCCCCTCCAACTCCTACCTATCCTCTTGCTCTTCCTCCTCCTCATCCTACTTCTCCTACTGCTGCTCTTGTACTCTCACTACAGAGGAACGCTGTCATTGCCCTCCCAGCTAGAGGAATTCGGCCTCTTTTTCTATTGTGAATAATAAGGTGATTGGGGCAATAAGCACTCTGATTCACTAGCCTCTGGATTTTTCTGATACTGATGGTTCATGGTTTGGTGAACCCACCTGCTCCTGTTGTGGGTATTCCCTCATCCACATTAACTCCAAGGAAGGATAGTTGTTGAATGTTTGAATATGGCCTCTGTCATACTGAGGCTAGGCAGGGGAATACTGGCAGCTTCTCAGGCTGGTATCCCTCCACCCTCGTCTGTGGTGAATTGGCTATTCGCTTTGACCTTGTGAATTTGACTCGCCGCGGCTGTCCCCATTCACTTGTAGAGCCCCAGCGGCTGACTCTAGTCTATTTCCTAACTGCAGTATGTTTTGCTTTGTGACTGTTTGCAGTCCATCTTGGGCTTAGACCTAATGTGCATGGAGCATCGGACTCCATCTCCATGTTTTGACCCAGGGACCCAATACAAATCGTGCAGCAAGTGTCTTTCTCTCACCCTCTGACTGTGCACTTCTCGGAGTATGTGGCCCTGATGTTTCTAAACCAACCGTGCCCCACCCTCCCCCGGCCTGATATTTAGGCGACCCGTGTTTTCTTTCTTTTCATTACCAGTGGTGGGAAGACTGGTAGACCTCTGTCGGGTCCCCCATTTACCGCCTCTAGAAGTTCCATCGTGGAACAATTGGCTACCTCTGCATTCTAATCCCCCCTTTAATACAATTCTCTAGCGTGGATGACCTTTGAATCACGCACACACACGCGCACACACACACCCCAGCTGCTCACTTCAGACATCAATGAGCAATTTCCAGTGTGCACAACATTTGGGGTATGTGTTAGCAGTGAAACATACCCTATGGCCTGCAACTACGTACTCCAGACACATGCGTTGTACAGGGTTAAGTCAGTGCAATGCATGTTGTATGTAGCGAACAAAGGCAAGGTGTGCACGGTCTGCACAACGGCCTGCATTCCCCATTGTGGCTTACTCTCACAAACCCATCTTGGCTGATGGTGTGTTGGGTGGAGGGCAGCATTTATTTAGATGTAGTTGACTCTGTGTGTTAGACCAGCAGGAGTGGATTGTGCGCAGTGCCTTAAGATTCTCTTTGTGATCACACAACATTAAAGGGGGCAGCACTGGGATATATTGTTGAGTCAGTGGCCTCAAAATTCTATCTACTGTGAGGAGGTCACACTAGAGAACCCTGCTTTTAGTCATCCATCAGATGAATTATATCAAAAGTATATTGATTGGTGGTGATGAGGGAAAATGCACTGCACATCCAAAGAGTATCTCATGAGTACTGTATTTCTGTTAGCTTTCTGTGCATGCTAAAAAACACTAATGGCAGTTTGTCGGGCCACTTGAGGGCAGTCTCTGTACAGAGCTTCACTGAACCTGGCAACAACCGATTAGATGTTTTTCCTTCTTCCAAAAACGTTTATTTAACATACTGTGGGAAATGACATATACATGAATACAAAGATCACATTTCAAGAGGACAACGTGACATGTGGTACAGAATGCCATACGTTCAGCACCTCAGAGTCCCACCCGCCATAGTACTTTAGAGTCTTTGAAACCAAACACTGCCTTACCAACCAGCTTCATTACAACAATGAAAAGTGTCCCATCCGTGGGGGTGTGCCCACTACTTTTGGGCAGTTTTCCGCAAAGTCAATGAAGGGCTTCCAGATGGACACATATTTGCTATACCTCTCCTCACACAATGTTTTAATTTTGGCCGCCACCAGGATGTTCCATATTTTTACCCACCACATCTGGACCACCAGGCCCGCCACAGATTTCCAGTTGCGAGCGATAGTCAGTTTAGCTGCCAATAGGAAGTGCCCAATCAGGTTGGCCATTGGACCCGACAGGGTGACTATCCCATCACCTGCATCACCTAGTAGCACCACTCGGGTATCCATGGGAAGAGACACCCCCATGACATCCTTGGTTTTGGGCAGCACATCTAGAAGAGACCCACCTTCCCACACGTCCATACCATGTGAAAGAGAGAATCCACTGCAGTGCAACCGTGCCAGCAGTTTGCTTAGTATTCAGCCGACATGCAGTGAAGCCTCTCCTGGGTGAGGTACCATTTGTGACAGAATTTGTAGGAAAATTCCCTATCTGTGACACATCTGGAGGATTTATGCATTCTTGCCCATATTCACAACCACGCATCATCCTCTATTGGCTCACCCAAATCATCCACCTACTTACTCATATATGGCAAGCGCCCCACTGGGTTCCCTGTGTCAAACAACTTATAGAGTTTTGTAGTGCGTGTGCGAAAATGAGCTAAACAACATGGCGCCGGTGCGCGGCCATTTTGGACATTCACTTCCAAATCGTAGTGAAAGTCTACGATTCTGCGAGCTCAGTTAGGAGGCAGACATGATTTCTGCAGCAGTTGCAATATTTTAGTATGAAGTAGATGAGTTTACTGTGTAGGATAATCTTTGCATTGTTTGCTCAAAGATGAGCCGAGTTGGGAGTCGGAGATGTGCAGGTGCATTGATAAGGGGTGCTGGGAATGAGAGCGCGAGACAAGCTGGGTTTTTGCACTCTCCAGACTTTACCACTCTTGCCTCCCATGCTTGCTGTCTGTCCTTCGGCCGGGGGCAGTGGTCAATCTATGAGGGGCGGGGATTTGTCCCTCCTTAAGATGTGAAGATCCCAATGAGGAGATAGAGAATTGGAACCCCTGTGTTGAAGTCTCTCTGAGAGGGAGGATGCTCTGCTCCAGACCCTGTTAGTTGAGACGTGATCTCTCTGCCTACCTGCCTTGGGACTGTGTAGTGTTGTCATGGCTGAGATGAAGCTTTGTCTTACAACTACCCTAGTGGTGATGTATACTTGTTATGTTCATTCTTGTTCATGTATCTATGTGTAATCCGTTGCATTTATTGTATAGTTATATGTATGCTTATGAGGTGTGAATAAATGGCCTGTAAAGAGTCCATCATTTTCTAGCTAATGGTCTAAGTGTGCATTATTGCCTTCCTGTGTCCAAGAACTTGTATTCCATGTAAAAGGGTAAGTAATTCTGAGGTCATACACGTGTCTCAAAAAACAAAACAAGTTGTCAGACCCAGCCATGAGAAAACCCAGTGAGAAAACCCCTGCGAATAACCAGTTCCAGAGCATTCAGTGGCCCCACCTTTCGTGGGCGGGTGCGAAGCCCAATGTCTCAATTACACATAGCGAAATCACTCAAATCTCCTACTATCACACCCTGGTTGTTCCACATAGGTGTAAACGGGCCCACCCCCAGAGCCGTGCCCCATCTGCGGTGTGCCCTCCCCATATAGTACAGTGTGTTTGCTAGTTGTGGTTAAGAGTGAGAATCTGCAGTTTGATATCCTGGGTCTCTTCTCTACATATGGGAGATGAATTAACCTCACGGTCGATTGGGCTTGCTCAATTACTTTCCATTTCGGTTGCTTAGTGGTGTCGCCTCAGTTGACCACATGCCAATCATGTGCTGCTAAATTGTAGCGAAATACGTTAGGGACTCCTAGACCACCCACCCCTGTGGGTCTCAATAACGCACTGCTAGAAATTCTTGCCCACTTATTTCCCCACATGAATTTGAGAAACCTCCCCTGAAGTCTGCATCAAAGATCCTAACCGGCAGTGCGAAACTAAGGTACAGTAACCGATAGATAAGATTAATTTTAACCGCAGCAATCCTGCACAATCAGAATATTTCCTGCATGCCCCACCTATTTAAATCATCAGACATCGCCTGGAACAAAGGCGGAAATTGCAGCGAAAAACCTCTGAAAACCTACTCTGGATATGTACACCTAGGTAACAGATAGAATCCTGGGGCCAGAGCTCCAATCAGTGACCTTTCTTGGGGACTCAAGGAAACATGCAACCCATGCGACATGTCGAAGTTAATTTTGAAGTCGGAGACCCAATCAAAATATGCTAGTTCCCATAATAGCGGAGTCATTGAGGTGCAGGTTTTGGCGAGTGAGCAGGATGTCATCTGCGTAGAGCGAGACCTTGTAGTTTACCTCCCAATCCCCTCTGTCTGCCTTGGCTCTAATACGGCAGCCAAGTGGCTTCATGCTCCGCGCAGACATCAGTGGGGATAGCGGGCAACCGTGCCTCGTGCTCCTATTTATTGGCAAAACTAGACCACAGCCGTCCATTAACACAGAGGGAGGTTGATTGGTTCTGATAAATGGCCATAACCCATTTGACAAACCCAGGGCCAAACCCAATTAGTTCTAGAACCCCCACCCCGTTAAAGGCTTTATGGGCGTCTAGCGCAATGATTCTCACTTCCGCCCCGAGCGCTGCCCATCTATAGCAGGCCACGGACCCACCTCACGTTTTCATGGGTGCTACAACCTGTAATTAACCCTGTCCGATCACCATCCATAACCCTGGGGAGAACCTCCATCAAGCGGCGTGCCAGAATCTTGGAGGAGAGTTTCACATCTTTATTGGTAAAGGTGATGGGGGCGATAGGAATCGCACAGCTTCGGATCCTACCCCGGCTAGGAGATCATTACAGTCTTGGAGGCACCCATAGAATGTGGTGGGGGCACCCTCCCATACAACAAAAATAAGTTGTAGAGATCCACCAGTGGGGGAACCAGAAGAGGGTGAAACATTGTGGGGAAGGGCGCTGTAAACCCATCGGGACCAGGGGCTTTATTTTTCAATGTTTTAATCACCCATTCCACCTCTCCAGATCCAATCGGGACTTCTAAAGCCTCCCGCTCTTCAGATGTTAGCTTTGGTTTGTCTGCGGCCCTCCTATATTGGGCCTGAACTGCAGCTTGACCATCCTCCCCACGAAACACCTCCCCGAAATGAGCCTAAAATATTCCTCAGCTTATCAGTGTTCCCCGCTGCAGCACACCCTGTCCGTCCCGCAGGGCCAACACTGCATTTTGATTCTGAAGTTTCTTTAATTTGGCTACCTAGACGAATGGCCAGATTCCCATTTGCGTGATAAAATTGTTAGTCTTTAACATTGCCTGGGCCTTCTTATTAGCAAGATGCTCCTCAACCTTCTAACGTGTCGCCCAAGCCATCCGTGACCCCGTCCTCTTATGTTCCTGCTCTGCCTGTTCGCTCTCCCTCTGCAGGCTCAGCCGGATTAGTTGCCGTTCTCTAGTATATGCTGCACATTTACTAGATAGTTCTCCTGAAACCATTGCCTTCATGCCGCCCGACAGTATCCCTGTGTAAGGGCCTGAATTACTGTTATCCTGAAAATAATTAGCTATTACCTCACCCACCTCGCGGCACACTGAGTCCCTCAGCACCGGTTTGTACAGCATCCAAAGTCTCTCATGCCTACCCACAATGAACATGGTAATCAACACCGGGCATGGTCTGATAGTGTACGGGTGCCAATGTCCACCCCACGCACACATAGAAACAATGCACTGGGAAACAGCACAAGATCCAATCTGGAGAAACCCCCATAGACCTGTGAATGGAAAAAGTAATCTTTCTCCTCGCCATAAGTCTCCAGCCATCTACTACCTGCAGTTCTTGGAGAAGAGACCCAAAGGATAGTGCATGCTTGTAATCTAGTTTGGTAGCAGGCAGGGTTTTGGCCACCAGAGGTTTGGGCACCAGATTGAAATTGCCCCCTATCAAAATCTGCCCCTCTGCAAAGGCAAGCACATGAAGAAGAACCCTTTTCCAGGAAACCCATATTGCCCAGCATTAGGGGCATACAGGAAAACCAAAGTGAACAGGCCGTTCCCAGAGCAAGCACCTCATACACACAAATCTTCCCTGGGAATCTCGTAGGACCTTAATCTTGGATACCGGGAGCGCTCCCGGGGACATCCCTAGCACGGCCCTGCTCCGCTTGCAACTCAAAGTCTTCCCGCTTATTTGGCACGGGAAGAAAGCACGAATCCCCAAGGTGGTAATGATGGACAGTGCGCACCTGGGAGGGATATGGGTACCCAACCTACGACATTTCTACGCAGCGGCATAGTTGACGCACGTCCCCGCTTGGCTTGCAACGGATGAGCTCCCCTGATGGGTAGACATATGTGAGAAACCAAAGGGTGTCTCAGCTACTAGTCCTCAGGGATCTCTCTCTCTCTCCTTCTTCTCCTTCTCCTTCTCCTTCTCCTTCTCTTTCTCTCTCAGGTGGCCAGGGCACGGCCATTGCCTTTGGATCCAGACCCTGAGGGTACACCAGTGCGAGAGGATCACCTGGGTGAGGGGTCTTCTGGGAGTGGGGGTGAGGCAACCGATGGTGAGAAGCGGTATTCCCCCCCCTGTCCTGTGCCCATGAGCCCTCCTAATTCATAGGGTTCTCTGATGTTCTAACTCCTGCCCCCCCCTTTCTACACAAACACTGGGCGGAGGAAGAGGGCGACTGAGAGTAACAAGTCTAACCCTTCTACATCTCATTGGACATGTCCCGCTAATCGGGTCAGGCACTTGACTTTAACTACATACACATGACACCCATTAGCTCTCCCCACACGGATACAAGGCGGAACATAGAGACACACACTGAGCAAGGTGGAACACGAGAAGCAGTAGAACCTCCGGGCCGAAGGCGAACCTACTGGAGTATAACAGATCGAGGGACGAGAACCAAGTGTAAAGGAACCCGGGCATACCCTCCTGGAGGTCGTTGCCTCCAAAGAATCATGAGATACGTGGAGAAGGCCAAATCCCAGACAAGAAGACTGCATTGTATTGAAAAGGTGCCAGCGACCCTCCTGGGTGAACAACAGAGTTGGGGAGGCGAGGCCAAGCCTGTGGTATTAACCTTGACTCGTGAATTGAAACAGAAAAGACAAAGGCATGTACACAGCCGGTGAGTTGGTGAGCGACACGAAAGACTGGTGTGTGTTTGAGAGATTGAAAGTGCAACAACATATCTCATAATTGAAGTCTGCACGTGTGTGGATGAGATGCGAAGAAAGGCAGACCTGTGAGAAACTTTTAATTACTCACAACTATGAAGCTAGCGATACAAAGTAGCAGTGTGGTCCGGCGAAAGGAAGTAGCCCATTTGAAAGTCTCAGCGGAAGCTGAATTGTGTGTTACAAAGCGATAAGGTGAATGAACTCTGAAATGCGTAATGATTAACAATGATCCTGACGAAAGGAGAAGTGACAAGGTGAAGATTGAACTTTTGTGCTTGTGATACTGAACTACCCATACCAAGAGACACTGGGGCAAACAACACAAGAGTCTGATTAAAAGGGAAAGTCAAAGTGGTCCTGTGAAGGTCTATGGTAAAAGCTTTGCACATGCAAAGGTTTTCGACAGGAGAAAAAGGTCTGAACCCGACTGACGGAGTTTGGAAGTGTGATAAGTTAGGGGAAGGGAACCCCTAACGAATGTGAACCAAGCTTGGGTAAGGGAACCCCTGCAAGTGCTCTGTTTGAAAGCCTGATCGAGGGAGACCTATGTGAACTTTTTGTTGAACTGTGAACTTTGTGGAACTGTGAAAGAACTAGTTAATACTGGATGAAGTGATTTAACGTGGAAGGCCAAGCAGGCCTCGATCCATGTTTTTGCAACAACCTTTGCTTTGATAATCTGAGCCAGTGTGTCGTCCTACTTATGGGGACCGCCTTACTTTGTGCTGTCCAACGTGGGAAGGAGAGCTAACTCGGTCACATTGATTCTTTGTTACAACACTGATTTTCCTTTGCATACATATCGCCCTCTCAACACTACTCCTACGTCCCGTCTCCTTTCCTCCATACTTATGGGACTTTCCTCCGTCCTGTGGGACGGGACCGGAGCACTTTGTAAAAAGCATCCAAAAATGTTGCAAAAAGTTTAGTCCTTCCTCTCTTTCTGCGCAGGGCCCGGCACGCGGCCGTAACCCCACCCATCTCAGCTCCACCTCATGCATCGCCCATCTGTCCTTTTCTCCGCTCATTTGAGAATGGACGCACTTGCATCCACGGAAGATTTTCTTCCCTTTTTTCCTCTCTGGCTCTCGCTACCGATTGTGTACTAGTCTGTCTGTCATTCAAACTAGACTTTCCAGATTGTTCATCATGTCACTGATGTTTCGCGAGGGCGGACCCCCATCCTCTTTGTCTCGAGTGTTTGGGTCCGGACCACCGTTGGGACTCTTGTTTTTACTGTGATTCCCTTTTGGTCCGGGCACTTCAACATCGGTTGGAGCGCTGGGAGGAGGTGTTTCGATGCGCTCCTTCCTTGCATTTTCAAGCTTTTATGGCCGAAAAGAAGAAACGCCCAGTAAGTGCTTTACTTTTTAGAGCACCCCGGACGGGAGATACCTTTCCGGGCTCTTCCCGAGCCGGGAGGAGCGTTAGTCGCTCTGTCACCGGGGATTTCCCTGAGGTGCCTTCTGGGCCTAAAAATTATACCGGAATTTTCTCAGAGGGTCTCCGTAAGGGGCCTGTGGATACCGGAGTACACTCCGAGGCCCCTCCAGTGGGGGCGGCTTGTAGACCCAGTTCTACTGAGTCGTGGGGTACCGGAGCTAGCTCTGAGGCCTCTTTATTAGCTTCTCTCAAAAATAAAACCGGGGTGCGCCACGAGACCTTGGTTGGGCTTGGTGTTACCGAACGGATGTTCCAGGTGCGTACTTGTAAGGCTGTTACCGGACCTGGGTCTGAGGTCCCTCCTACAGAGGCTAAAGTTACCAACATTTCTGAGAGTTGTTTCTCACCGTTCCTGCTCTTGTGGCGACGCCAGAACTGTTGAGGGGGCAAAGAAGGAAAGTTCTTCTTTGACCGGCAGTGCAGAGGCCCTTCCTGAGAATGCTAATTTGGCTATTGGTATGTCGCAGAAACATTCCATGCCTCATAGTACCAGCTCTGCCTTACGTAAAGGCTAAAGTTAAGACCCCTGATCCATCGACGGGGGACCCCTGCCTCACTTACTCACGTGCCGCAGTTCCCCTCAGGTGATGGCAAAATGGCGGCCGTTCCCGCCACGACCACGGCGGCCATTTTGGGTGCTTCCCTTACAACTACGCCATCTGCCTCAGGTGTAGGGCTTGGTTCTGTGGGTGAACATAAAATTCCTTGTGCGTATCCTTTTCGCTCAGATGCCCCTTCCGCACAATGTTTTGTTGCCTGTGGGGTCGACACCTTTGATTTTTGTTGACACTTCAGGGGACGGGCCTGTGTGGCAACCCTCCCCGTTGCGTCCCTGGAATTATCCTCCTCATGAGAGGCCTCCTCCACTAGCTCCAAAACAGTCCCCGGAGGATGCCTTTTTCGGCAAATTGCAGACGCTCATGCGTACCGACTCCATGAGGAAATATTTCAAGGGGCTTTTTAGGGAGATATGTCCACCCGTGCCTCCGGTGGCTCCGCCGGCGCCGCCCGTGCCTGCGGTGCCTCCCCTGACCCTTCCGCCATTGCCCCCATTGTCCCCTCTGGACAAGGCAGTGCCTGACACGGTTCAGCAGGATCCTGACCTGTCGGATGAGGCACATGGCGATCAGGACAACGAGGACCTGACCCGCTCTATTAGAGCTTTTCATGACCGGGTACTGGACATGATGTGCTTTTTGGACTTTCCGGTGCCCGAGGCACCCGCTCTGCAGGAGGGTGTGCTTTCTGGGGCGTTCACCCTGTCTCCTTTGGAGCGTACCGGCCTGTTCTTGTAGAAGGACATTTTGGCTGAGGTCCGTAGGGTCTGGGAAAAGCCACACTCTGGACTTTTCGTCAATAAGAAAATTGACGCGCGATACAGGCTGCATTCTTCGGAAAAGGTGGCCCCATCGTCTTGTCCGCCCCCCTACTCCACAGTGGTGGCTGCGGCCACTTTACAGTCCAGGCCTGCAGCATCCTCTTCTACGACGGTTACTCAGGTTCTGGGGAAGGAGGACAAGCTCCTCGACTCCCTTGGGAGGAAGATTTTCGCTAACTCGGCCTTGCAGCTACGGCAGGCCAATGCAGAGCTAGTGTTAGCGGGGGTGAATATGAGGATGTGGAAAGGTCTGTCGGAGTTCGAGGAGTTCATTCCATGGAGAAGCTGGAGGACTTTAAGGAGGGATTGTCCTATGCCAGGGTCTTGGTCCAGGATCTGCTGGAGGCTGCGGCTCACCACGTAGACACTTCAGCTCGGGGCCTTATGCTGGGAGTTGATACCTACCGACAGGCGTGGTTGCATGCCACCAAATTTTCAAAGGAGGTGCAGGACAAGGTGTTGGACCTTCTGTTTGATGGTAAGGAGCTGTTCCATTCTACAATGAATGTGGAGCTGACCAAGACGAAGGACAGCACCCAGACAGCTAAATCCTTGTCAGTCCTAGTTAAAACTCCTTTTAAGCCTCAGAGACTGTTATCGCAAAGCCGGCTCTTTTCTGGTTTTAGAGGTTTTCTTTGGGTAATAGCTGCCGGAGGCAGCAATGGACTCGGGTTTTTCTCCCGCTCCTCAGCCTCCTCCTCAGGTTCAGGTGGCAACACCACTGAAAAGCCTACAAAATGAGGGTTCTCCGCGCTCGCACGAGACCCTGTGGGAGGACGCATTGTGTCTCATTGGAAGGCGTGGCAGACCATCACCGAAGACAGGTGGGTCTTGTCAGTCGCTCGGGCGGGCTTCCGCTTATGCTTATCCCCTACCCCGCCCTTCAACCCTCCTTTCCAGCAGTCGGGGTCGTCCTCCCTAAAAGCTGAGATTCTGAAACTTCTGGGTCTCAGAGCTGTGGAACCCGTTCCCCTTGGGGAATGAGGGGAGGTTTTCTACTCCCGGCTGTTTATGGTCCCCAAACCCAACCAGGCTGGCCTGCGCACCATCCTAGACCTTTCCCAGTTCAATCTTTTCCTACCCCAAGAGAAGTTCAAGATGATCACGCCCGGCCAGATACAGTCCTCCTTGCAGATGGGCGATTGGCTCAGCGTGGTGGACCTTCAGGATGCGTACATGCATATTCTGATTTGGAATCCACACAGGAGATATCTCCGCTTCTCTGTGGCAGAGGAGCACTTCCAATTTTGAGTGCTTCCTTTTGGCCTCAGCTCGGCGCCGCGTGTCTTCACGAAGATGTCGGTGATCGCGGCCTATATTTGTCTGCATGGTAGCCATGTGTATCCGTATTTGGACGACTGGCTCTTGCCCAGCCCGTGCCCTTTGAAAGCCGCCTGCAATCTTCAGTCTCTCCTCCAGCTCCTGTTCCACCTTGGGCTGTTGGTGAACTGGCGGAAATCTTCCATGACAGTCTCTCAGGACTTGATTTTCCTGGGTTTTCTCTGGAACCCGATCGACTGCAGAGTGTACCTGACCAGGGACAGAATGGCGGATCTGTTAGCCACGTGTCAGATGTTTGCACAGTCAGAGAGCATGTCGGCCTGGTGATTCCAGAGGCTTCTGGGTCTCATGGACTCGTGTGTGTTGGCTCTTCCTCTTGCCCGTCTCAAAATGAGGCGGACGCAGATGGCTCTTCGGAGTTCTTGGCTTCAGGCTGTGGATCCGGACTCCAAGTTGATAACGATTCCGGCTTCCATGAGAGCAGAACTGGACTGAAGGGGCCCCTGAGGGACGCTCGTTTGTGGAAACAAGGCACAATCACCACACACGAACTGATGCACCAGACACAAGGTTGTATTCCCAAAATCTAGGGTTTATTGCAATTCAAATAGTCTGTTGGCCAACTGGTCCCACGCCCCGCGACGTGTGTCTACCAGACCTCGGGGGGACGCAAGAGAAAGAAATTCGTACAACAGTTACATATATACAAAACAAGCATCTAGTAATCAGTAGTCTCACAACTTATACCGCCCCTACTGCATTTCCTTTGAACTAGGCACGATGATTGACAATGGTGACGAATATGACACCTTCAAACATTCATTTAGTAACAGTTTGCAATTTTGTAAGCTCACAGACATAAGTCTTTGTTTTAAAGAACACAATGCTTCTGTTTCTACAAGCAAGCTGTGCGTAGGGAGAGACACATTCCAGGCCTTGCTATCTCCTCGTTTCTATTCGTGTACTGGGGGTCAACTTGCTCTTCAGGGCTCTACCGGGCTCAGGAAAGGGGGGCCGCAAAGAAGAGCATAATTCAAGTCCTTTAATGTTCGCTCTAGTATTTCCACTGTGCTTACCGAGGCTAGCTGGCACCTGCTGTACTGATTAGAATGCCTTGCTGCTCACTCTCCAAGGATATGCGAGGGAGGGGACCGGGCATTTCTGTCTGGGTTACTGCGTTATGTTTCAACATGCCACTCGCAGCCTTGCATTGTGCACCAGTGAAGCAGAATAATATTTCAGTAAAGCAGTTTTACATGAGGCAAAAAGGCAACGTTCGAGAAAACAAGAAGAAAACAAAATGGCGATTTCAGTCACCTTAAAATGGCTGCACCATGGTTAAGTTTTTGCTACACCTTTCTATTACTAAACACATGAGGCGGTTGGTCTTCAGCCAACAAAGTGTAGTGCCTCACGATCGAGGGGGTGTCAATTCTTTCTGGACTGACAGAACTGGTGGTCATCTTTCAGCAACCTGTCAGTAGGGGCGGGGTTTCAGGACCCAACCCTGATGGTAACGGTCACGACGGACTCCTCCCTTCTGGGGTGGGGTGCGACGTTGGACCTTCTTCAGGTCTCTGATCTTTGGTCGCTCCTTCACATAAATCATCTGGAGCTTCTGGCGATTTTCCTAGCGCTAAAGGCGTTCAGACCGATCATTGCTAACAAGGTGGTCCGTAGCCGCACAGACAATGTGGTGTCGATGTATTACATCAACAAGCAAGGGGGAACCAAGTCTCCCCCCCCCCCCCTCGTGGACCTGTCCATCCAGATTTGGGAGTGGCCGGTTCTGCATGGTGTCAGGCTACTTGCAGTGCACATCCCGGGCCAGCTGAATGTCACGGCAGGTGCCCTCAGCCGGCAGACAATGGTCAGCTACGAGTGGGAGTTGAAGGCGGAGGTCCTCTCATGGATTTTCCTGCGTTGGGGCACACCGGAAGTGGACCTCTATGCTACAACGGCAAACAAGAAGCTTCCTCTGTATGCCTCCAGAAGTAGGCTGGGAGCCTCCTCTCTGGGGGATGCTCTCGAGATTCCATGGCACAACATGAGAGCTTAAGCTTTCCCACCTCTGCCTCTAGTTCACCGGACAATTTGCAAATTGAAGTACTCAGTGAATTGTTCTCTTCTACTCATAGCCCCGTGGTGGCCGGCCAGGTTTTGGTTCTCAGAACTTCAACACCTGTCGGTGTATCCGCCGATCAGGGGTCATGGTAACCTAATCTTCTTCACCAGGGGCAACAGCAGCTGTGGCACCCCTCCCCACAATCGCTCAGCTTGGCGGCATGGTGCCTGAGTTCAAGTCTTTAGAGTATCTTGGCCTGTCTGCGAATAACATGCATATTATCCAGGCAGCCAGAAAACCCTCGACCAGGTCCCAGTACAGAAGCAAATGGCTCAGGTTCTGTCATTGGTCTTTAAACAACCAGTTGGACCCAAGGGAGGCTACAATTGACACGGTACTGTTCTTTGTATTCTACTTAGCAGAGTTGGGCGTTCACTTTCTGTCATGCAGAACTTATCTGTCGGCGGTTTCTGCTTACCTATCTACGGACCAATGCTCTTACTGTCTGTCTAACCCAGTGGTTAAGAGGCATTTTGTAGGCTTGACGCATCTTTATCCTCCGATTCGTAGTCCGCACCCGACGTGGGATCTAAATGTGGTCCTGACAGCGCTGTGCCATAAACCTTTCGAACCAATGGCCACGTTGGACCTCAAGCACCTGTCATGGAAGGTGTCCTTTTTGGTCGCCGTTACTTCAGCAAGGCGTGTGAGTGAGCTCCAGGCTTTGTCGGTGGAGCATCCCTTCTTGGTCTTTCACAAGGATAAGGTGGTCCTAGGGACAAATCCTACTTTCCTGCCGAAGGTGGTATCTGAGTTCCATCTGAACTAGTCAATTTCCCTGCCAGTCTTTTTTCCGAACCTTGCCTCAGAGGCAGAAAGGGTTCTGCATTGTCTTGATGTTAGAAGGGCTCTTAAGTTCTACCTGGACAGGACATCCGAGCTTAGGAGTTCTTCTCAACTGTTTGTGACCTTTGGTAACCCACAAGGTAAGCTGGCCTCTAAGGTGACTATTTCTCGATGGATCGCTGCCTGCATTACGGAGTCTTACACCGTCCAAGGGCTGAAGCCTCCTAAAGGTATTCATGCACACCTGATGCGGGGCAAGGCAGCCACGGTTGCCTTTCAAAAATATGTCCCCTGGGAGACCATCGCAAAGGCTGCTACTTGGGCCTCCCCTTCTGCTTTTTGTAAGCATTATTGTCTAGACATGAGCTCAAGATCTGATGCTCAGTTTGGTCAGGCTGTGCTGAAGAAACTTTTTCAGTAAGGGGTTTTTCCATCCACCCATAGTTCCAAGGAGTGCTTGGGAATCTCCCATAAGTATGGAGGAAAGGGGACGGGACGTAGGAGTATAACCAGGTTACTCACCATAGTGATCACCTTACTCCTAGTCCATAGTCCCCTTTCCTCCATAAACCCGCCCGCCGGCCCTCTAATAAGGTTCTTCTGTTATTGCTAAGAGGTCTTGGACCTAGCGATAGAAAAGGACTGATGGGCGATGCGCGGGGCGGAGCCGAGATGGGCCGGGTTACGGCCGCGTGCCGGGCCCCGCGCAGAAAGAGGAAGGACTAAAATGTTTTGAACTTTTTTGGATGCTTTTTACAAAGTGCTCCGGTCCCGTCCCACAGGACGGAGCAACGTCCCATAAGTATGGAGGAAAGGGGACTATGGACTAGGAGTAAGGTGGTCACTACGGTGAGTAACCTGGTTATTTTTGTACAATAGATAGGGCAGGCATTAGGTTTTGTTAGCATAGCCCATCTTTGATTTGACAGACTGACTAGGACTGTGTTTTTCTTTGGAAAAACAGAGAACGCTGGCTTTAGGAAGAGCTGGTCTGGCGGCGACTCCTCTTTTAGGCCTATTACAATGAATTGACCATCATTAGTTAGACACTGTTTTCTGGTTATACTCATTGGTTTGTCGCGTCTAGTAAGAAAAAGCGGATATAGCCAGAAACCGCCAATAGTTGCTATTAAGTTGGGGTTTCTCAAGACTGCGCCAAATATGAGATCGCACAAAAGCTCAGTTTGTTAGAATGGTTTCATTTTTATTTGATTTTTGTTTTGTAATGTCATTATGATGTCCCGTGTTTCGGCTGCTTCCAGCCTTTCTCAAAACTAGGCTTAATCAAAATTAGGAAGTATCATGTTTCATGGGTTAGATCCCTTATTTTCTCGCGTCTGGCAAACAAACTCGTGAGTGCGTCAGCTCGAGCTGACACGCTCACAGGTTTATTCGCCAGACGCTGACGTGCTCACGAGTTTGTTCGCCAAGCGTGAAAATTAGGGATCTAACCCAAGGAAACGCTTCTGGCAGTGCGTTATCGCATTTCTCCACCGAGCTTGCGGTTAGGTGAGTGAGGCTCTGCTGCTTTGCATGCGAATTCCCTGTGTCCCAACAGCTTGCCCCGTGTAGCCGATCTCTGGCTCCCATCTCTTCTTGTGTGCACAAGTCAGCAGCCTACTAGACTGCGTATGGTAGATAATATGTCTGACAATCTCATTGATGCTGCAGATTCTGATATTGTCGTAATTGCAGATATTGAGAAACCCCTGTGGCAGGCCGCCGATTGTCCCTCCTAAATAATTTCCCAACCTGGTCATCTAGTGAACACCCGAAAGCACCTACTCTCCAAAAATCCCCTCGCATAATCTCGACGACACTGAAAACGCTGTCAAAACTGGAACCGCTGAGCTCAGCGTTTCCCTCAGCTCTCTAGGGTCGTATTAGGCAGAATCCAGGGCAGTTCCCTTAGGGAGCACTACCCCAGATTAGGACTACAGGTGAGAGCAATAAATCCCCTTTGGTATCAGTCTGTACCACAAATATTTAGTTGGTAGCTGTGGCTGAGCAGTCAGACTTATCTCAAGAGGGAGATGAGCAGTATTCAGGGTTGACACAATAGGTAGTACAGTACTATGGAGCAAGGAAACACTGACCAAAGTTTTGTATTAAAAAGAGAATATATATTTATTTTATACACTTCCAAGTCGACACATAGATCACAGTTAATAAGGTAAGTTAAGTTTGGTCAAAAGAAAAGCATAAACAACTCCCTAGTCCATTGTAGACAAGTTTACGGTATAGTGAAAACTGAGCAAAACGACACAGTGAAAACCTACTACAAATGGCACTCTACCAAGTCAAGTTAAACTAAAATATCTTCAGACACCCCCTAGCAACACTTCCCTGAAGTTTTGTGAACAAATAATGCACAGTAACACTTTAACCAAAAGACAAGTGAATGAAAACTGAGCAAAATGGCACTCCACAAGTTAAAACAGTAGGAAGGAAGAGGGGTTTAGAAGATTTAGGTGCATCAACACATTTCTCATTGAAAACTAATCTAGTGAGAGCAGATCTAACCAATCAGCCAGAGTCAAAAGGCCTGAGACAGAGTCAGTAGTGCAGGACCAAGAGCTTAGGAGCAAAAATGTTCTTGTAGCTGCAGTCAAGTCTTTAGTAGAAAACGTTTGAAGAGGTAGATGCAAGGCGAAAGACAATGTTAACGAGAGAGGGCGGCCAACCACACAAGTAGTTAAAGGATTTAAAACACCTTTAGGCCTACCACAGAGAAAGGGCGGCCTGGCGGAACAATGTACCTTAAACGTGGAGAAGTGGCTCCTGCGGTGGTGGTTGTTCCTGGTAGTTCCTGCAGGTCGAGGGATCCAACAGAGGAAGAGAGGCTCTTGTTGTGGAGGAAGGTTCGAGTCGCTGCACTACCCTGGTATGAAACCAGCCGCGGTGCTGCTAAACGAAGTTTAAAAGGTACGCTCCTTTTAATCGCGGTCCGGGTTGATATCTGCCTGGCTATCCGGTCTTCAAGTGCGGGGTACTGTCGAGTCGACCAACTCGACTGAGGTCCGAGGGTGTGATAGGTGAACTGGTTGACCCCACCAGCTCAAGGGAAGGAGGCTCCTCCGCTGAAGATCTCCTCTCGTCGTGTGGAAGAAAAGTGGTGAGGCGATCCGGCAGGGCTTCACCGGTGGTGTAGATGCTGAAGATGTCTCTGGCTTCTCTTCCCTTCGGTTCCGTAGTTCCAGTGGCTACGTCTTGCTCTTCCAGTCCTCAGGACCCTGCTTTTATGCAGAAAGAGACCCATTCATACAGCCTAGCTGTCACTCACACAGTGGCGTGGTCTTCTTGGCGGGAGACCCTCCAGTCTATCAGGTTAGAGTGCGACCTGAGTTGCTGCGGCAACTCTGTCCGGGGGTTCTACTCCCCCTCCCAAACAACAGACCCACCCGAGACTCAGTGGCACCGAAAGGAGGGCTTCTTGGCAGAAGTCCGCCAAAAGGACGAACAAAGGATCCCCGACCTGGGTTAGGAAAATGGAGTAAGACTCGAGAAAGAAGTTTTATCAAAGTTCTGGCAAATAAAACCTACCGGAGTAAAGTTAATAATATAACAAACCGGCGGTATGTTAGAGGCTGTCAGTAAAAGTGGTAGCCTCGAACAATGGGAAAATCCCATAGAGAAATATTCGCGGTCGAATATAAAAGGTAGTAACCACTGCCACCAGCCAGGAACTTTGTAGAGGAGGACTTTAAAGTACCCTCTCAAAAATGAACATAGGGGAAAAACTATTAACCCCTTCCAGTACTTCCATATTAAGATGGGGTGCACTGGTTAAGTTCATAACAATCGACTAGTAAAGTCAATGGGGACTTTACATGCCCTGGGAGACAGTAGTTAGTCCCAGGGTATGGAGTCTATGTTTGGGTGTCGCTACGACACCCCTGTGTCACGGCACGGAGGGTGCTGTGGGACACGTGCATAAAGATGGTTCCTATGGGTGAGAGAAAAGATCCCAAGGCATTAAACACAAAAATAGCCTAGAACATACATAGCAAAAATGCCTAAGAGTGGGAAAAAGAGTCTCACTCTTAGCAGGTAAAAAGAAATAAACTCTTCAAATCCAGCAAAGCTGCTGGGGGACTCTATAGGTAAGGGAAATTAGCCATAAAATGAGAATTCTCGCTAACAGGTCGAAATTAGTAACCGACTTGATTTCTTCCCATCCTGAACTCGTAGGGGTCGAACGTCCTTCTCAGCCGTGTACCGCCACCATAAAACATGTGGTTTCGGGGGCGTGGCCTGGAGTGCCAACCATGTGGCAGCTCCTGTGATGGCCTCCGTATGGGACCGCAGTGAAAACAAAATCTTTTCGGTTCCCGCTATGCTTGGAACACTTAAGCAACCAGCCTGGGTTGGGGAACCTAAGAGGCACCTGCGGCGTTGATTTGGGCTCGAAACGTGCTGCCCTGCCCCCGGCCCTGCAGCTTCTTCCTTGCTCCCTTTGACTGTGGGGCCGCCCTTGCAGTCGGACTCCCCGCGGGGCCCGACCACAGAGCAGAACTCTTCTAGTGCTCCAGCCGGCGCTCTGCCGCGTCCTCAACACAGCCGGGAGCTGCCGGAGTACCGAGCCCAGACCTAGCCCGTCAGGACTGGGCCGCCCCCACATCTGCGCCAGGAGGCTGCCCATCCAACTCACCTGCGGCTCGCGCCGGAGCGTCCGATCCCTCTTGGCCCGGGATCGGGGACTCGAGGTGTGCCGGTGACATCTTCCGCCCTCCGGCGTGGGCCCCCGAGACTCCTCCTTCTCCGCCCACCTTGCCGCGGGCTCAGCCGCCGCAGCTTCGACTGCTCGCCCGAGAGTGTGGGCTCTGTGCTCGCCTGGATCCTTCCCTGTGCGATCCGTGCTCCCCCGCTGACTGCTGTCTGGGGACCTGGAGTGGGATGCTGTTGGGCGGCGGCTCCTGTAACAGCGGACTTCTCTCCCTGACTGGCCCGAACACACTCTGCGGCCTCTATCTGTAGCCTGCACCTTCCCTAGTCGAGCTGAGCCGTACTTCACCCCTGCTGAACCCCTGATCTTCCCGTGCGGGCTGCAGACCGCCCCCCCCCTGCATAAGCCTTCCATAGGCAGGGGCCCTCAGCCCTGGCCCCTGGGAACCCCCTGGACTGCCTACTGACCTGCACCCCTGCCAGCTGAGCCACGCCGGTGATTTCCTGGGGCGCCCCTGCCCATCCCCCTCTCTGCTCCACCCAGAGGGGGCCTGCCTGCGGTTCCTGCACCCTGACTTGGTCTTGGAGGGTGTCCTTTGAACCTGCAACCACTCTACTTGGCGGATCTGCGCCATAAAGGTACTTCTTCGCCCTCAAGGGGGGTAAAGCGCTTGCTGCCCATGCGGCCCCCTGGGGTGCTCCAGCCCGCTCCACCTCTCTGACCCCCTTCACCCCTGGTGCCTCCAGTTGGGGGCCTGAGATCTCCGTGCGCAGTTGCCAAGTCGAACCCCACGGGGCAGTTCTCCACCTGAGAGCCATGACTAAAGCCTTAAAAACCGCCAAATCTGGTGACATTTCCAGCATGCTGCTGGCCCCGGAGAGGGGGAAGAAGGCCGACCCCCCCCAAAGTCACCCCCCAGAAGTCCACCGAGGATAAAGGGTCGCTCGCAACTAAAGAGGACCTCCAGGCTTTCATGACTGACATTAAAATCGGAATTCAGGTCCTGCATGATGGAACTCACGTCCAAACTGGAGCAAACAGAACAACGGGTCAACGATGTCGAACGCAGGCTGAGGGAGACCGAGGAACTAGCTACAGACCACTCTAACTCTCTAACGGAGGTCCAGCGCTCCATTCAGGCACTAATGGACAGAACCGAAATCCTTGAGTTCAAACAGGAGGACTTAGAGAACCGGTCTCGGCGCAACAACCTCCGCATTCGTGGGGTGTCCTCCGCAATCTCCGATAAGGAGCTCCCCCGATACATAAGCCTCTTCTTTCAATCCCTGCTGCCAGATCTAGAGGAGACGCAGCTTATGCTTGACCGTACTCACTGATTGCACCCACGCCGGGGATCCGATACAGACCCCCCACCAGACGTGATCACCAGAGTTCATTTCTACACCACCAAGGAGGGCATTGCAGCGATAGACTGCTCAAAAGATGAACTCTCTTTCCAGGGCTCCCCTCTGCCTATCTTCCAGGACCTCTCCCCTCTAACCCTTCAGAAGCGCAGGATGCTACGCCCACTCTCGCTCTTCCTGCGAGACCAAAAGATCTGCTACCACTGGCTGTTCACTGCAGTTCTCGTATAAGGGCACCCCCCGCACCATCAGCCACCTCAATGATGCTACATCAATCCTCTGCCCGGGCTCTCCTGGGGATACGGAACCCCACTCCTCTAGCCAGACGAGCCTGATGCAAGATGCAAGATACCGCCTACCGAAGCGGGCCCCATGGTCTAGGGTACAGAGAAGTCGCAGACCCAGATAACAGGCGCTAGTACGTTTGAAACCCGCATAGCTGTTGGAACCACTGATATTTTCTTAAGCTCGCTGCGGACCCCCTGCGGTCCATACCCTACTCCAGGGTGGATACCACCATATTATCCCTGGAGAATACTTCAACTTTGTTGGCAATGTCAACACTTGACAGCCTGTGTGGCCGGGGGTGCCTCCTACTGATCAAAATCGGTCTCCCCGGTCACAGTTTGGTCCTCCCGTTGGAGGCCACTGTTGGTAGTTTGTCTCCCGTTGGAGACTTTCTCTAAAAACCTTCAGCCACAGGGAACCCCAATGCAGCAAACCCCTCACAGCTATGGCTGACTTGACCCGCTCCCAACCCCCCTGCCCCCGCCCCAAATGGACTCGGAGCACCAGGCCCAGCATCTGATACTAAAGTTCACCACTCTAAACGTCAGAGGCTTGAATTCCCCCCCCGAAGAGGAAATCCATCCTACAAAGACTGCACAATGAGGGAACCTCGGTTGCGTTCTTACAAGAAACACACCTACTCCCAGCAGACTTTCCTCGCTTGCGAAGCAGACTCTATCCCCTACAATTCCTGGCCTCCAGAGGACCCAAGAAGGGAGGCACTGCAATCCTCTTCGCTAAGGACTTGAAACCCCAGATCCTGGACTCGCTGAGTTGCCCCGAGGGCCGCTTTGTGGCGGTAAAATGCTCTGTCCTTGGCCAACTTTACACCCTCGTCTCAACCTACGCCCCGAATGTGCACCAGGAGGGATTCTATCAAGATCTGGAGGACTCCCTCCTTCCATTCATTGAAGGGCAAGTAGTCATCGGGGGTGACTTCAATGGGGTCCCGGACCCCCTCAGGGACAGATCTCACCCCCCATCAGCCAAGGATTTGAAGTTGGCAATAGCTCTGCTCCGCTTATTTCGTGCACTGAACGTTGTTGACTCCTGGAGAGTGCTATACCCAGAAGAGAAAGACTTCACCTTCTATTCGTACGTTCACTGTACCTTCTCCAGAATCGATCTACTGGTGGTTTCCCCCCAGATCCTATCCTTCAGACAACATCACGATTGGCTCCCGGATCCTCTCGGAGCATGCTCCGGTCTCGCTTGCCCTGCAGGCTTCACGACCCGGATCCCCCTCCCCGCCGCCAGTGGAGCCTCTACGATCCTATCTTGGGGACATGGCAGTAAGGGATGCGATTGCCAAAACGATTAAAAACTTCTTTGCGGAAAACCCTGACGAGGACACCTCCCCAGCTAACACCTAGGACGCCATGAAAGCGGTGCTTAGAGGGGAGCTAATTGCCAAAGGCGCCACGTACCACAAACAGAAGAGGGCGGCACGAGCTATCCTGGAAGCTGAGGTCCGCGAGGCAGAGGCCACCCATAAACGCAAGGGCTGGTCCCCGAAATCCTACAGGGTCCTACAAATGGCAAGGAAGAGACTCGAGGCGCACTATGCTGATGCTACAGCGAATCTGCTGACCAGGACCAAGCAATGGTATTACGCCCACAACAACAAGGCTAACAAACTACCGGTCAGCAAACTGCAAAGATCCTACATCCAGGAGGCTTCGCTTCCGACTCTCAAACCAGAGGCAAGAGAGGGGCTAGAGTCCTCGATCACTAATGAGGAAGTGGAGCAGGCCATTAAAAGCCTAAAGCCGAGGGCTCCAGGCCCAGACAGGTTCTCCACACGCTTCTATAAACTCTTCCGCCCGCAATTGGTGGCCCCTCTGACCTGCCTCTTCAACTCGTTTGCGGCCTCTGGCACAGTCACCCCATCGATGCAGGAGTCCATCACTGTTTTAATTCTTAAGCCCGGAAAGGACCCCCTGGAGAATAGTTCATATAGACCCATCTCCTTGTTGAACTTGGACGCCAACATCTACTCCAAGGTCCTGGCCAACCACCTTGCCCCTATCCTCCCGAGCATTATAGACCCGGACCAGACAGGGTTTATCCTCCACAGATCAACGAAGGACAACATCCGCAGGGCTCTAGACCTAATAGAGGTCGCCACTCAGGACTCTAAGCGACTAGCCCTGATCGCTCTAGACGCAACTAAAGCTTTCGATAAAGTAGATGGCCATATCTGTCCCTCGCCCTAACGGCCTTTGGCTTTGGACCAACCTTCATGCGGATGACCCTGGCAAACTACCAGGCCCCGAGGACCCGGCTGAGAGTCAATGGCCGCCTGTCGGACCCGATCCCTCTCACATGCGGCACGCGACAGAGATGCCCGCTATCCCCCTTGCTCTTCGCTCTGGCCATGGAACCGTTGGCCCAGCGAGTTCGTCGGGACCCCCTGATCTCTGGCCTAAGGATCGGCACCACCCAACACAAAATCGCCCTCTACGCGGACGAGGTGCTGCTGACCATCACAAATATCAGACTCCATGAGGGCGGCCCTGGCGGAAATTCGGGCCTAAGGGAGGGTCTCGGATTTCGCTATTAACTTCCACAAATCGTCTGCCCTCGGAGTGGGCCTGCCCCCAGGCGAAAGAGAAGCCCTGCATAGCTTCAGCCTGCTGCAATGGAGCACCCAGGCGATCCCATACCTAGGGGTCCAGATCCCCGCTGACCCTGCAAAGATCTATCAGACCAACTTCCCCCCACTTTTCGCGGAATTGGAAAAGGATTTAACCCGCTGGCAGACACAGGAGATCTCGCTGCTGGGGCGCATAACAACAAGCAAAATGAACCTCCTTCCCCGCTTCCTTTACGTGTGCGCTGCCCTCCCAACCACAATTCCCCCTTCCCCCTCTGCAACGGCTCCAGAGGAAAATCATTGGCTTCATTTGGAAGGGCAAGAAAGCACGGATCCCTCGGAGAACGATGATGGCTAGCACGAAACTGGGAGGGCTGGGGGTGCCGGACCTCCGGAAATACCACATTGCAGCACAGCTAGCCCAATTTCAAGCTTGGGATCTTGCCTCCGATCGCCCGAAATGGGTGGAGATCGAACAATCTCGCCTCTCTCTCCCCCTCCTTCCGTTCATTCCCAGCGCACTACGCCGCTGCTGGCCAGGGGCGCTGACCACCACGAGACAATCGTTGAAGGCATGGGAGTGGGCCCACAGATGGGGGGGCATTCCTGGAACCTTCAGCGCATCCTCCCCGATTTTTCTCAACCCCGCTTTCACCCCGGGAGCTCGCCCGCAGAACTTTAGGAACTGGGTTGCAGGAGGCCTCGAAATGCTGGGGCAGCTCTTTGAAGGGGGCACTCCCCTCACCTTTGAACAATGCAAAGCGACCTTCCAGCTAACAGAGGCAGATAGATTCACCTACGCCCAACTGAGGCACTGGTGCACTCACCCCCAAACTCGAGCTGCCACAAGACGACCCCTGGCCCCCCTGGAGCTCATGATAAAAGACCTGCCTGCCCGGAGAAAGATCTCGGCCCTTTACAAACTACTGCAGGATGACCCCCTTCTCTCCAGGCCCTCCTACATGGCCCAATGGGAGTCGGACCTGGGTCATGCGATCGAAGACCACACATGGGTAGACGTCTGGACTAGAACACGTACGGCGTCTCGGTGCATTACCAACCGGGAATGTGCTCATAAACTCCTGCTGCGTTGGTATTACCCTCCCCTACGTTCATCACTTCCAGCGGGCCTTGGACCCCCACTGCTGGCGCCTATGTGGCTCCCCGAGTTCCTACTTCCACATGTAGTGGTCCTGCCCTAGAGTGAGGGAGTTTTGGACCCAATGCCTGACCACCATTCGAGAGATCACCCAGGTTGAAATCCCTCTAACGCCCGAGCAGGTCCTCCTGGGGATCCCACTTCCAGACTCATATTCGAGAACAGGGAGGAGAGCGGTGCTGATCTCCAAACTCTTATTGGCTGCCAAAATCACAGTGGCTCGCACCTAGAAGCCAGCGGAAGGTCCCTTGATGACCCTGTGGTGGCTTAAACTATGGGATATTCTGATAGCTGAAAAGGTCACGGCAGCCAAAGCGGGACTGCGCCATTGATTCGCTGACATCTGGGCCCCGGTTTTGGACTACGACCGGAACTACCCGGCCCTGACCTTCAAACCACGCTTGATCGCCCAGGCCCTCTGTTCGATGGGAGGGGGCTCCCCGCCTGCTCAGGCCGTCTGAGACGTGTACTGTCGCTGACCTGGGAACCTTGGGGCGGGATTTGGGACTCTTCTGCCTGATATGCATGTGAGATTTAATCGTTATTAATGTCTTTGTTTCCTGTGCGCTGAGTTATAAATAAACAAATAAAAAATAAAAAAAAATGTGGTTTCTTGTCCCATACTACAAACGATGAACCCTGTTGTGTCTCTAACTCCAAGAGCTCTAACACCCGCGGTCATTGCTAAAACAGTCCTTCCACCGGCGCTATGTATTACAGACGATGCTGCTGTGTCCACTAAAGTATTAATACACACAATTGTGCCAATTACCAGCTCTCTCATGGGTCCAGACATCCCCCTAGACCTGTTGAAGGTTTAGCGGACGTTGAGTTCCTGAGGCCAAATCTAGACGGTACTTTCCCCTTTCAGTGCCAGTGCAGTCCACTCCAGTAGCTCTCAAATGTGAACATAGTCTCCATTCTGTGCATGAATACAGCGCAACGCTAGCTACTCATGATGTGTTCCCTATGTTGATTATCGTATCCTCACCATTCATAGAACTTGCATCCCCCCTGAACCCCTAGCGCCTCCCCCATTCCACCCGCTGACCCCACTAATCAGAGTATCTCCAGTATTACCAGCATGGACTCTGACGAAATGTTTCAGGCGTTTGAACGTCTACTGTGCATGCTTATAGATAAGTGTGAAAAAATAGAAAACAAACTGGACTTCAATCACTTATTCCACAAGAGTATGAAGAGGTAGGAAACCAGTGCAGGACCAATGCACTAATACGGACGCTAGCGAAGGTACTGTGCCACTTGCATCTCTAACCAAACCCCATATAGTCTCAGCCCGTCCACCACCCAAAGTTACAATACCTATTGCGTGCCCCAGCTGCTACAGCCAAACGAAAAAAATAAAAATCTTTCCAAGGCTGTAACGTACACTAGAAGACCTTGGTCTGATGCCAATCGATGTATCTTAGATGAGCAAAGCACCCCCGCTAAAGCGCTGGCAGTAGACATTGAAGCCCATTCTGCCGCAAGTTCACAGCCACTGGTAATAGAAACCCAACTACCAACCAAGGCAGGCTGTAACCATGCCTTCCCCTCTGTGGGGTCACATGCGGCCAAACAACCGTCCCAACCCCCTCGACCATTTTGTGCAGTCTAGTGGTACCGGCATCTGATCAACCCAGATTGACTGATATGTGGCTTACATCCATCAACAAGCCAGCCAAATCACCTGTTATCACTAAATCCACACACTCTAGCACTGTTGATGTGAAGTTCTATTAAGCACTCCAACTGCAGGCCATTACCTCAGAAGGCCACTCACCGCCACTAAATCATGTGGCAGTATTAAGCCTTTTCCACACCATTGCTCTGTTAAGGGTGATTCAGTCAAATTATATCATCTCAGTTGATCAGTCGATCATAGTGCTATTAACATATCCAATATTCAGTTTAGCTCCAAATACCTGTTGGACTACAAGCTATCTTATCAAGACGTGCTATTCAAACTTGGTTGTCGGTGCTCTATCACACAGATTCCTTCTATAAAGCCACAGAGGCATGATAGACCACAGAGTCCACCAAGTATCAAACCCGACCCCTTCCCCTGGTCAAAGTGCCTGTCCGCCTATCAACTCCTGTGTCAATGACTTCTGCCCATTCCTGTTGGGGCTGGTGTGTGTATGAACAGCTGTCAACTGATGACTACCATTAAAAAAAAAAACAATACAACGGGGTCCCATTAACCTATGCTGACTGTAAGGAGAAGTATGCCCTAACGGAAGCTGACAGATACGGTTAAGTCCAAATCAGACACTGGATAGTTCATCCTCAGCCTTGGATGCGGCATGTGGCAACCCGAGAGCTGGGGGCTATGGAGAGATTCCTACTGGCGGGTGCACAGATGGGCAACATTTCATAACTTTACCAACTTATGCAGACAGATATGTGGTCCCTTTGGCCACGTTATATGGACCAATGGGAAGCGGATTTGGGTCACCTCATCAAAGACCAGATAAGGATGCACATCTGGTCGCAGAACTATTCCTCCAAATGTGTGACCAACAAATAATGTGCCTTCAATCTGACGTACCGCTGGTATTACCCCCCCCAGTGAGGCTGCACCATATTGAGAATTCCCTGGACCTGGGGTGCTGGCGTCAATGTGGTGCACAAGGGCCATTTTTGCACATGTGGTGGCGATGCCCACATGGCCAGACTTTTTGAGGCAAGGTTACATCCATCATTGAAGCCATAATACAGACAAAGATTCCCCTAGAACCTGAGGTGCTGCTCTTGGGGACCCCAGTCCCGGGGATCTATCCTAGATTGCTTTTCGTCCTGCGTAAGTAAATTAGGCTCTTGTAAGAAAACTCTTGAAAGCGACATATTCCCCAGTTTACGTAAGATAGATTTTAATTTCATCAGGGAGTTTAACCCTTGCACGTTCCATGTGCCCATACCAATTGGGGCCCTCAGCCCCCGGAATAGCTGCTATCTTACCCAGAACACCTCATATGATTAGGCCATACCCACCCCCTCATCACATCTTGATCCGCTCTTTCATAGAAAATGTAATCCAACGCCAGTCCCACAGTAAACATTTGTAACCCAAAGCCCACCCCACCCACCTCCACACGCCCTCCCTTCCCCAACTGTTAACAGTGCTCAAACAGGAGCACAAATCCGACATCTCTAATTCCACAGGGCAATCCCACTTGGAAGGCAATAGAACACTCCAAAACCCTATGCCTCCTCCCCCAGTTTACCCCTGCAGTAACCCGACTCTCATAGCACAATTTTAGACTCAGGTTAAGATAACCTACCCAAAAGTGTAAACAGCCTCAATACAGTCTCAATTTCCAGCACTCCCATAGCAACTGCAGGGTTGCTCAAGTCTTTCTGACCAGCCGGACCTTTCACCTTCCTCCCCATGCCCACCTTGATCCGTTTTTGTGAAGTTTCCGGACCAGGATTGTAAGCAAGGCATGGTATCAAAGACAGACGGACACAAGTGATCACAGTTCAATGGTGTTTATTAAACTGTAAAATGAGTGTGATAAACGCCTAATCAAAACCTACATCTAAGATGGGCGCAAGCTATGACCTTCGAATAATAATAATACAGTCCTAGTGGAGTCTAGTCAAATAAAAAGGGCCTATACCAAGAAAAACCTATTGCCAATCCTTACTGCTATGCTACAAAAGAGTGTGGGATAATGTTCACAAGAAAAGAAAAGTGTTCACAAAATGATAAGTCGGGATGTTATGGCTGGGGTCTCCCTTCCCCTCTTATCATATATCCATCAATATCTTGTTGTTCCACCCTCCCTCCCGAGCCTACTCCACTTCACCCTTCCCTATCGCATCAACCAAGGGTGTACTAAATTCTGTGCCTGTCAAGGAGTCCTCGTCTCCCGAGCCGGTCGGAGCCGCCTCAAACAGTGTGACCACTAAGCACTTCCAGGCCATTAATGACTCTCCCAGGTCTTCCCCCACCGCTGCCCCTGTGAACTGTCTCATTCCACACTGCCATCTCCGCCTCCACCCTGAAGGTTGCGCCACCACACTTCCATCTGTGGTCTATTGTTAGCTTTCCAACCCATGGTAATTCTGCGTTTAGCTAATATATATGCCAAGTCCTTGAGTTTACTCACATGTTTCATTTTATGCGGCCTTAATCTCTTTCTCTTCCAACTAGCAGGCCACCGCGCCCCAAAATCACCTAATTTTAGGGCAAGCCCAGAACATTTATATCATTCCCGCATTCACTTCTCCACATTTCGGACATGTCTGTATGCCCGCATTTTTGAAGCACGCAATCCTCTAAGGGGTCATATACGACCTATGAGTAATGTACAACTGCATTTGCCGCAATCTAGCATTTCTGGATACTTATTTTTGATACCTCTGGGCTCTCACCCATAGCCCGTCTCCCATGGGTTCCCCGGCTTCCTCCTCCCAGTCTCGTCTCAACTGGAGCACCTCTTTACCCACCCTGGACATCAGCAGGTCGTAAAGTTGGGAGATTTCATCGCCCCTGTCTGACATGTCATACATTGTTTCTATGACCGTGTCCGGCTGACCCTCCAGCACTGTGTTAACCCATGTATCTTTCAGCATCCGTATCGGCCTGGTATAAGCAATATGCTGTCCCCGGTGCAGGCCAGTGTCTTCAACCAGCGTGTCGAATTCCACCGCCTTCCCATCCTGCTATATATCTCCCAACGTGACAATACCATCTGGTTCCCAATGCCGCCGGATTATCTTCTGTAGTTGCTCTTCTACCCCAGTCAATGCCACCAGTGGCATCTGTGGGGTGCACGGAGCAGGGTTCTCTATAGCTAAGCAAGCCCTCTGCCACACTTTCCTACCTAGTTCTAACAGTCTTGTGCTCTCTCTACGTCGCGATCTTGGCAGCCATATCCATTCTTTCAGGAAGTACGGGACGCATTCCGCCTTCAGCAATCTACATTCCGGTGTCACATCATCCGATAACCACCTGATCATATATTGCAATTGACTAGCTAGGAAATGCATCTCAATGTTTGGCAATTTAATGCCCTCCGTATCATATGCATTCTGTAATTTCCATAGTTGGATACGATTCCTAGTATTATGCCATATAAATCCTCTACACAAGCTTTGGAGCTTAGCAAAGAATCGCTTGGGTATCATGTGAGGTATGTTCCCGAAGTAGTGCAACAGCCTAGGCAACACCACCATCTTTAACAATGCCACTCTTCCCATCATGGACAGGGAGAGCTTAGCCCAGAACTTTATACTGCGTTCAATATTTGTCATCGATTTCTCCGTATTATGTTTATATTCGACCTCGGTCGTATGGTACACATCAATCCCAAGATACCTAAAGGTCACTGTCTCGCACTGTATTTGGAGTACAGACAGCTTCTCTCGTGGAACTCCTATATATCTACCCAAAGGGAATATGCATGACTTCTTAGGGTTCACCATTATGCCAGAAAATGCAGCGTATCTGTCCATCACTTCCAATATATATTCAAGATTCTCTTCGGGGTACCTTAAGTATAACCGCATATCAACGGCATACAGTTATATCAGATGCAGCCCTCCCTTCGTGGGAATACCCACTTCCCCAAAGTGGTGCCTTAAATATATCGCCAAGGGCTCCAGTGCAAGGATGAACAGCATCTGGGACCACGGACATCCCTGTCTGGTGCTCCTCCCGAGTTGTCATCTATCCGAGATGACCGTACCCGTTTTAACTCGTGCTAGTGGTGCACTGTATAGCAGTTTCATCCACCTCAAATACAATGTCCCTACTCCATATCCCTTTGGGACCTCTACCGAGTCGAAGGCCTTCACCGCATCCAACGATATTATGGTGACCTCCTGTGAATCTTTCTCTGTCTGTTCCATAATATGATGTAGTCTCCTAAGGTTATCAGATATATTCCTATGCAGGACATATTCCGTCTGATCGGGGTGTATGAGTTTGGCAATGATTGGTCGCAACCTGTTTGCCAACACTGCTGTGAGTATCTTACTATCCTGATTGAGCAAGGACAGTGGACTGTACGACCCACAATCCATGCTCTGTTTGCCAGGCTTACGCAGCGGGCCAATAATCGCCTCCCTCAGTGATTCCAGCAACTCCCCTTTTTCCAATGCTTCATTCAGCATCACCAGCAACGGGGGGAACAATTCCGCCCTGTATGCTTTATAGAACTCACTAGGGAGCCCATCAGCTCCTGGGGTTTTATTGGTTGGTAGGAGCTTGATCACAGCCTCCAATTCCTCCAAGGTGATCGGGACCTCTAGATCCTCCCTCTCTGAAGCCTCCAGTTTGGGAAGACCAATATCTTCGATAGTGTCCATTATATCCACCTCCTACTCCCCGCCAGTATCGGCATACAATTGTCGGTAAAATTCTGCAAAACCTACATTTACTCCCTCTTGAGTGTCTAGTGCCTGCCTTGTCCTGTCCCATATTGCCCTTATCGTTTGCCTAGGTGTTTCGCATTTGTATAACCAGGCCAGAAGCCTGCCTGGCTTATTTCCCCCTGCATGCTGTCTTTCCATATATTTTTTATAGCTCAGGTAACAGTCTCTCCCAGTGTTTCTCGCAATCTTGTTGCAGCAGTCTAACTGTTCAAGTTTCCTCAGGTGTGTCCCCCCCATGTGCATGATCCCCTCCATATCTTGCTCCGCGTCATGGAACTCCCTAGTGACTTCACCCTGTAGCCCTTTGGATTTAGTTATCGCCGCCCCTTTTACCACCACTTTAAATGCCTCCCATAGCGCGCCAGCTGACTCCACGTTCCCTGTGTTGTGTTCAAAATATTCCACTATCTCTTTTCTCAGGTCCTCTCTAAATATTTCATCTTTTAAGGCCTCCGCTCTGAATCTCCACGTCGGGATCCGTGCCCTGGGTGGCGAATATTGCCATTCTACAATCAGCGGCGAGTGGTACGACAGGACTCTCGCTTTATATTAAGAACTCACTAGTTCTCCTGACAACTCAGAGGCGGCGAATACGTAATCCAACCATGTGTGTAGGTCCTACAGTGCTGCGTAATGGGAATATTGTCTATAATGGATGGTGCATCCTCCATATGTCCGCTAAATATGGTTCGGAGGGCCTTAGCTGCTGGGGTGGGTTTTGCCATCTTCATGTCCGATCTATCTACCTCAGGATTCAATGTGCAATTGAAATCACCCCCCACCCCCTAACATAACCGCTCCCCCCATACATGGACCAATTTTACTATATAAGGCCTTGAAGTGGCCCACCGCGTCCTGGTTCGGGGAATACGTATTGATAATATTCAATTCTCTGTTTTCCACGAAGCCCCTTATCAGTAGCAACCTCCCATCCGGCTCTATGGTGGACTGTAACAGCTTGAATGGGACATGTGGTGCTATCCACGTAATAACTCCCATGCCGAATATGTCACTCCTATGGTAGTGCCTCTCCATTTCCTTCTCACTGTTTCATGCCTCTCTTCGTTAAGTGGGTTTCTTGTAGCAGAGCGATATCCACTCTGTCGTTTCAGATACATCATGACCTTGTTTCTCTTCAAGTAACTATTGAGCCCCCTGACATTCCAGGTGACTATCTTCAGGTCCCCCATCTCATCCGTATTCTGACCCACTATTTTCCTTCTTCCTCCTCCGCTCCAGGTGCGATGGCTCGTAGGTGTATGCACATTTCCTGACCGCTGCTGCTTCCCCAAACTCCCCACCTCCTCTTCCGCCCCCAACCCGACCCAACCCAAACACAAACTCCCCAACTACCTCTCCTTTGCCCTCCCTCCCTCCCCAACCCCAACTGCTCCCCAGCTCCATCTCTGGATCTCAGGCCACCCCGCATCAAGCCCTTTTCTTGGTTCCTTCCAATACTCAGGACACAGCAGGGGGATATCGCCCTACTGGTGATTCGACTAATCTAACTACTGGGGGTAGAATCGTGCTCCTCCTACATCTCCCGAATTGATGCTACAGTATACCGCACCTGCCCGGCCCATGTGATGGTGCTCCTATATATATTCCAGTCCAACAAGTCCACATGATGAGTGTCCATAGTGGTCCTTATCTACACCTTGCTTACATGCCCAGTGCTCCCCCCCCCTGTTCTATCGCTACATTTACATCTGTCTAGGCAACCAGTAGTGCGACGCAGGTTCACTTATCCTGTCTGCCCCGGTCTGGGCCATCTGCATCCGCCGGGCAGCCTTGGGCGTCCAGCCAGTTTGCCGCCTCCTCTGCTGTCTCCAAAAAGAACGCCTTGCCCTTGTGCAGAACCTTGAGTTTCGCAGGATACAAAAGAATGTATTTAAAGCCAGATGCTCTTAGTCGCCTTTTAACAGCCACATAGTTGAAACATTGCCTCTATACCAGCATGGTGTAGTCAGGGTACATGGTGACTGTTGCTGATGGACTGGTTATCGCCCCGCCCTTGCGAAAAAATTCCAGGATCTTTTCCCTATTCCTGTAGTTCAATATTTTGACAATAATTGCTCGGGGAGGGGCTCCTGGCTGGGGCCTCTTAGTCTGGGCCCTATGCGCCCTTTCGAGTACAAATCCCTGGGTGAGCACGCCGGCACCCATTTCTTGGTTCAGCATATTCTCCACGTAATTCGTCGGGTCCGTGCTCTCTTCTCCTTCAGGTAGCCCAACCACGCAGATGTTGTTGCGTCTTGCCCGCCCTTCTGCCTCTTCTGCTTGGTTTTCCAAGAGGCGCGCCTGCTGTTGCAATATGTGAACCTCCTTGGCGTTGGCAGTGCTGACTTCAGTATTCGTTTTTCCTGCGCTTTCTAGTCCACTTGTGCGTTCACCAGTGCTCTCGCGTCCTGTCATAAGAGGTTGATATCTACCCCGACCGCGTCAATTTTGAGTTCCTGCGCCGCCTTTAGTTCTGCCATGGCTGCATCAATCTTCTTCCCCCAAGAGGATTTCAGCTCAGTTATGGCTTACAGGATCAGACTATCGTTCCGTGTTGAGGCTGTTGCCTCCCCTGTCATCTTTGGCCGGTGTAGACATGCTAGGGGATTGTGGTGGATTAGCAAAGATGTCTATGGTAGGCTGTTTTCCTTTAACTTTGCTGCTTTTGAGCACCATCACTATCGCTGTCCGCTAGCCCGTGTCGCCTGCTTCAGAGTTTCGTGGCACCAGGGCGGCAGCAGTTCACAGGCTGGGCTCCAACCTCCTTTTGACAGTTGTCAGGGGCCCCCATATGGTACCACTTATTATTTCCTCTTCACTGTATCTGATAATTCCACCATGGATAGAACGTCCCCTTTGCCTGTCTGCAGACTCACTACAACTTTGTGCGCCCTCTGAACTTGTGTCGTTTGGACCTTAATGGGGGTCTTCAGTACTCCTCTGTTTTATTCCCGTCCTCTGTAATATCTGCGGCTAGGGCGTCTTGCCTGTGACTGCCACCTGTATGCTTCTCCGCTTCAGCTGCTGACATTTGGCTTGTTATGTCCATCAATTAGAATGGGTGTCCCCGTAGGAGTGCTCTTGTGGGTACTTGCCCAGTACAGTTATGGCATTGCACTGCTACAGTAGTTATATATGCCTCTTCTCGAACCTGAAGCCCAGGCTCACTTCTGCAGCGCCTGCTTGAGTCCCCGCATTCCAATGCCACTTATGCACAGACGTACCATGATGTTCGGTCCATAAATCATCCCGCAGCACCTCTAGGCTTCTAGGCTGCAAGATGTCGTGCGTAACAGCTAATGACTGCGGAAGTTCGTGCCCCCACAGGCCCGGGCAGGGTTATTTGGTTCGTTTGGTACCACCCTTCCTTTAATACATCACTGTATATTCCTGGACCCTGGCTGGCTAGTATTCACTGATGACATCTTCTGGGTTGTGCATAATTTCTGTCTAATTCACCGCCAGCTCTCCTTTTCTTTGTTCTTCGTGGGTCACGTCGTTTGGACCCAGCCCCACTTAGGGTAGCGCACCGTCTCTGCGTATTCACCTCACGGCCTGCAGTCATCTCTAGCTCATTCTGCACATCGCTCCATTCCCGTTACAGGCAACCTTGTGTACTTGGTTCCCATTTCAAACATCCACGTTACATCAAGCCTCAGGCAGTTTGAATTAACTTTCTCGACTTCCTGTGCAACAGCGCCACGCTGCTGTTGACGAGGTAGCTTGCAGACCCAATCTGCTTTTTAATACCAGCATGAGCGGGGCGTTGTTACAGCCAAGTCGCTACACAGTAACCATTGGCTTCCGATATTCTCACACGCAGTCAGCTGTGCCCCATCGCAACGGTGCTCGCATTTCCCCTTTTGTGTCTTGCGAGGGTAGCAAACTTTCATTGCATATGTTTTCCAGTTAAAGCATGCCACTTCGCACTCGGGTCTGACTTCATGTGTGTTTCCTTTTGTGTCTGCGCTTCCCAGCTATCTTGCGGTCTGTTAGACCACCTGCACCTTTTGTCAGGCTCCTGTTGTCAGTGCATCTCAGTGTAACCCTTGCTCTCCTTTACTTGAGTCACGGTCACCACTGTTTTGATTCTGCATCTGGCACGTTCATGCGCTGCAGTTCCTTCTCTGATTTCAGTCTCCGTGCTCCATCGCTTTGTTAGCTGTGGATTGCCATTTTGGATATTTCGTTAGCGGGCAGCGGCAATCTCCGATGGACAAAATATACATGAGACACGGCATCAATACGCTCAGGCAGCCTCCCAGTTACACCCTGCAGCTACAGAAGCTTGTACACTTGCTTTTGTTAAGCGTGGTCGATTCAGCTGGAGCTGCAGTGGAGACACGTCCTCTTACATGGCCCTGTAGCCACGCCCCCAACAAAACAAAAGTTCCTTCCATTTATCATCATGCCGGGCGATTACTCGTCACCCTTGGATCACCCTCAGCCGGGCTCCGATCCTTCTCTCAACGTTAGCCTCCCTCCATCGGGCTCAGACCAACCACTCACTGTGGACATCCCTCAGTCGGGTTCATACTTGACGTCACAATGTAGTCACTTAGCTTTTTTACAATGTGTGATTCACTTCCCTTAGGTTTTCGCTTGACGTCTCTCCAGTCGGGTTCACTATCGCCTTTCAATCACAATCTCTTAATTTGTAGCATTCAAAAGTCTCAATGGGCCTCATTACGAGGCTGGAGGTAACCATGGCGCTATTAGCGCCATGGCTGCCTCCAAATCCTTACCGACTCCGCCCTGGTGAATGGAGCCATTACCGCCCCATTCCAAAGTTGGCAGGGGCGGTAATTCCCCATTCACCAGGGCCCTTCCCCATTCCCATTTGAGCCCCCATAGGGCGATTACTCGTCACCCTTGGATCACCCTCAGCCGGGCTCCGTTATTAGCTCCAAAGTCCCTTTTGCGGGTCCCGTCCTTAACGCCTGGTGAAACTAGGCGTTAAGGGCGGGACCCGCAAAGGGAACTTGTAGTAGGGTGGTAAGGGATTACCGGTGCCGGTGATCCCTTACCACCCACCTCGTAATGATGCCCGATGTCTTTTTAAACGACCATCTAGTTTAGTTAGGTTCCCCTCATCCGGGCTCAGACCTAAAGCACTTACTATTTCAATCAAATAATTTCGAGGGGCGATCACGTCTCGCTGGGTCCCTCTGTTATTCTCTGGCAAGTGCGTGCTTCACAATATCTCAGTTCACACAGCGTTCCCCTCATGCTGGCTCAAACGCCAGTTTCACGCTTCCCTTAGTCGGGGTCACACTTTCATATTCCTCAAAGACTTCTGCAACGTGCCACTGACTTTCGATTGTACAAGAGGTTTGGCTTGACCCTTGTATGACCACCTTGACACCTCACATCGGCCTCCCCTAGTGCCTCTTGGTACTTGTAGTTTCTACAACAACCGAAGACTTTCGACTATGCACAAGATTTAACATAACCTGCAGCAGGACCACTTTGATTGCTCAGTTCAACACATTCTCCTTGTTCAGGAGTGAGGCACCAGTCAGAGTCCTTCGAATGAGCGCCCACGTGGCGCCGGACCACTCTGATACCAATTTGGGCTTACAAAGGACCTTTGTTCATCTCTAATTCGCAACCTTCAGCCCCACACAGTCCGTTTATTTAAGTTCTTTCTGACTCACTGGCTGTGCCAAACTCTGTTGGCATCTCCTGCCTCCGGAGTCAAGGATGGTACAATGATGGCAACTACTTCTCCCCGCCCTGGCTATCAGTGCAGGAGGGTCCAATGTATGACTGACATCCTTCGCAACATTCGCCAGCTGCAATTCCCGGTCTTAAGTTTCCCTTCTCGGAGGTTCCGCGGGTATGGATTTAAAAGGGCAAGGGCAATTTCCTCCTCGTCCTTTTTAGGTCTAGCCGCCTTTCTCCTCCGTTTGAACTGCCGTCCTATAAAAGCTGCGTACTCATGCGTTTGGCCTTGCTCAGAGTGTGCTTTCATGCTCTTCCTTTTATCCCTATGGGGAAAGGGAAGGGAAGTCAGGTGTGTGTAATTATCGCCAATTTCCTGACTCTGCCTGACCCTTGTGTTGGGACATGTCAGCTCTGGTGTTGTCCGTTGTCTTTCATGGTAATCGGTCTGTGAGAAAGTGTTTGTGTCAAGAAAGGGAGGGGGGGTCGAGTTTCTAGATATCCTACGGGGTAGGATGTGGAAAAGGTGTCATAAGAAAGGGGGTACCGTGTCTCACCCTTCGGTGTCCTACTTCCACTCCCCCTCACCGGTCCACCCCCAGGAACTGAATCCAATAGTGATGGCAGTGTCCTAGCCGCCTGGATGACAGATCCCGGCTACTAGCGAGTGAGACACCTTCTTCTTCACAGGATGCAGGCTCAGCCCCTCCACCTCAGGCTCTCCGCTCCTGCCTCCCAGCCTTCAGCAAGCCCTCCACCTCCTTTAGCCCCCGAATAGCCCATCACCTTCCTTGATAAGCGAAATGAAGCGCAGTAGGAAAGACCTGTCTTTAGGTCAACTCTTTGCTGCGCAACCATTCACGCTCTGGTCAGGGCGCCCTCCACTTAGTCAGAGTCGTGGAGGCCAGATCTTGATGCAAGGAAAGTGACATGTTATGGAAGGAAACGGCCGACAACGGTCGGGCTGCAGTCATTATCCGTGCCTTCAATTTGAAAAAGTGGACACAGGAGAGTGTGTCCGGGGCCTGTCCTGGTCCGGTGCATCCTATCCAATTCGATAGGCGATTCATCCAGTAGCTTCAAAATGAATCGAAAGAGGTCTGCCACAAATACAGGGAGTTCATCATCCCTTACCCCTGAAGAGATACCACGGATCCTAATATTATTTCTGTGGTAGAAATTCTCCTCATCCTCCTGCTTATACTCCTGCTCATTTTCCAGGGCATTGCAGCGTGCCTTCAAGGCCTCCAGTCTATTAGAGCACTCGCTCACCTCTTAGGGCTGTTCACATAATGTGTCCTCCACTTCAGAAACCTGTTTCTCAGCTTCCGAGACCCTCTTATCTAGTGCCAAAATCTTGTGGGAGTGTTCCTTAGTGCTTTTGTGGCTTTCCTGTGATATTTCCGCCAGTAATTCTTGCAAATCTTATTTGGTGGACATTTGTGTGAGCATAACTGGAAGCGAATCAGCCCTGTGGAGCTGGGCTGTCAGCAGGTTGGAGCATTGTTGAAATATCTTCTTGTTTGTTTGCCCGATATGGGTGTTTTCGCCATTGTGGCTACAGATGCAGGGGAATTTGAACATGGATTTACTGGAGATTCACCGTGGCGGGGTTCGTCCCGTAATACTACCTCAAGCCCTCACACTCCAATACACAGCTTTTAGAGGGCCACACACTGTAAAGCTATGGTTACTTGTAGCATGTGGCACACAGAGGGTGGTGGTGGATCTGCACTACTGCCAGCTTTCAGATGCTCACAGGCCTTTACCATGCACAATCACACAATAGGAGAGGTTGCCCCTAAGAATCACACCAGCGCTGCTGTCACTTCACCTTAGGCTGTCATAATTATGAGATGCAGCCCAGACATGTTGTTCAGAGTCTCTGCTCACTGCTTACAGTGTGTGCCAGAGGAAATACCACCCCCAGCCGGGCTGGCCACAGAAGTCCAAGACTGAGAGAATAGAGATCTTACACGGGCCTAGTCGTAGTACAGTAGACACCCCCAGCTGTGACACAGGCCGATGTTCCTTAGGAATACCACCCCGTAGCTGAGCTGCAAAGTACCACCTTGCTGTACTGTAGTTACCAGCAACCACAGTGGTCATGGGAGGTGCAGGCTGAACTACAGGCATCACCTCTAGAAAGCCACTGGTCCTGCAGTTCACAGCTGATCCATATAAAACTTGTCCAGCACAGAGCCCCCAGGAGCTGCAATGGAAAAAGTTGCTGTTGATTCAGTGGCTGTCAGAAGTGGAAGCTATTGCACATGCAGGATCCATATCCGATATGGGCAAAGTGCAGGCAGGAGACACCTCCGTTGGAACAGCTATAATGCCAGCTAAGACACTGACAAATCCCCTTCCTGTTCAATGCTGATTATGTGTCGGGATGCTAGGCTCGTATGAGGCAGGATCTGCAGTGGCACAGGCAGCTCACAGTAGGCCAGGCATGTATTAGTACAATGCTTGCAAGGAAGTCCTTCCCCCCCATTATTGTGCCAAATTGTGGCACAATGCACTGCTCGCCATCACATCGTCGGAGGCTCTTAGGAAGCCATCTTGACGATGACGTGCTTAGCCTACGCACCCCTGATTAGTTGTTTTATTACATAATCAGGGCAGTTATTATCTCTATAAATGTGCCTGGGACGTGGTAGTGGTATTAAACACAGACTGGGATTGCGAGTGTGAGAGTAAGGGCCTACAAGCTGAAAGTCGACTCCAGGAAGAAGCGACACCCGCCAAGGAGCATTCCCAAGTTGGACCCTTTTGCCAATTATGTCTGTGGGCTTGTCCAAGTCTTTCCAAGCCTAAAAGATTAAGATGAGGGCGAGATTATAAACCTGCTGAGAGCTAGATCTCGTGACCGAGGGAGACCAGAGGAAAGATAAGACTTACAAGCTAGTTGAGCGCTATACCTCAGGCCCTGGGGCAGACGAGAAGGAGATTGCAGAGCTTATTGAGAGCTATAACTCAGAGACTGGCTGAGAGTGGACCAAGAAGGAAACCAAAGTTCCAGAATGTGAGCCTTGACTGGAGGATGGAATATGTATAGCAGACAAAAGCCCCTAAACAAGAGGGAGAGTACTTGTTGGTAGGTAATTGTCAAGAAGCAAGCAGTGTGCTATATCCCTTGGGCCGAGATTGCCAAAAAATGAGCAGGTATCTATATCTCTAGCACTAGGACTGCTAGAAAGTGTTTGGCCAGTATATTCCTGGGACTGTATCTTTAAAGCAAAGATGTTTACTGGGTTCTATAATTTTGAGTCAGAATTTTTCGTTAGGTAACAACTCGTTACTAACTCGTTCAACCCATCCCCACTACCTCACTTCTGTTCCCTCCCATTCAGCAGGACTTCGGCAGTTAAGAGAATGTCATCATGTATTTAATTATATAACTCTTTATTGTTTCCAAATAAAACACAACAAAATAAATGATTGCCAAAGCTTGGTTACACATTTTCAAAAATATAACGATAAGATCAAGACTCAAATCATTCTGGTATATGGAGGACCCCAAATCAAGTAACAGTCCAGCTCTTCAACTAGTGGCCGGAAAAGAGTAACTAAAAGAAGGTGCTATGTTCATCTTTCATCCCTCAAACTACTCATTCGCCCCATAACTTCTGAAATGCCTGGGGACAGCTTGTGGCTGTGTAAATGCGCCTCTCTAAAGACACACACCTGTCGACCTCTGCCGACCAGCGACTGAGTCTTGGTCGCTCTCCCAAACCCCACATTGCAGAAATAACCCTCTTTGCCAGTGCCAGCATTAGAGACAGTTAGTCTTAGTCATACTTAGTGAACCTCACCTCCCCCCCAAATACCCAACTGCACCAGCTTCGGGTCGCATTGGGACCCCAACAGTGAGGTTAACTTTCCCCCAGAAAACCTGGATCAGCTCATACTCCCATAATATGTGAAAGAAGGTGCCTGCCCCCTTCCCGCACCTCAAATACCTGTCGCTGTCTACTATCCCCCACTGAGCCATGGCCGCCCGTGAATTATATGCATGGGGCAAAATGTTATATTGGATTAAGCGGACCCTGGTGGCTATTCCTATTTCCTGTGGGAACATGAGTGCTTCTACCCATTCCTCTGGTGCCAATGTTCCGACTTCCCTCTCCCATCTTCCTTTTAGTCGGGACAGCTCCTGAACCCCGAACGCCATCAATGCCTGGTATAACAACGAGGTGACTTTAGTGACTATGCAGTAATGAAAAAGATTGGCTTCCAGGGCTGTGAACTGGGAGCCGATGGCATGTGTTAGCTGCAGATGTCGGTATCCCTCATTGTTTGGTAGCTCAAAGGCGCCTTGCAACTCATCAAACGGGGTAAGTCGCCCTTCCTGCACCATGTCTGCCAGGGAGATCCCTATTGTTCCAGAGTGGCTGTTCCAACATTGGTTTCCCTCCCCATCCTATGTGATGGTGTGCATCTGCCCATACCTACCGGATGTGTAGTGTCAAGGGTAGCTCAGCAGTCCCCCTAGCCCCCATGGAATACTTGCTTGGGTGGCATCCGTCCCATCCTTCCCTTCTCTGTCGTGATGTGGGGAAGTCTAGGGTCACCGTGCAAACAATCATTCACTACCAGCCATGCCGCCCAGTAGTACCTGTGAAGGCAAGGCAGGCCAATTCCCCCCTCCCATACCGACCACTGGAGAGTTTTGAGTGCGATGCATGGCTGTTTCCAGCCACCGCCCCCAGAAAAAGAAACATGTTGTGTGCTTTCAATGGTAGCAAAGACTGTTTTGGTAACCGGGAGTGGGGAGAAGACTCTGGAAGACACACCATTAACTTGTACCACCGCCTCCGAGGATTCATACAACAGTCTAATCCATGACATAAAGCCCTCTCTGAATCGCATTAGTCCCATAGAGAGGCCCAACCAGCCGAGTCAAAGGCCTTCTCAAAGCGAACTGTACTCTGCGAAGATTCATGCGTGTGGACCTGGAGGGCATGAATCTGCATTGGTCCGAGTGTATTAGGGAGTCTATCATGCCCATCAGACTATTAGCAACGACCCCTTCCAGGACTTTGGCCTCCCCGTTGATCAGCGATATTAGCCTGTAGGAGGCGCATAGTTCAGGCGGCTTCCTGTATTTCGGCAGTACCACGATGCAGGCGTTTCTGAGGTTCCGGGGAGAGGCGTCCATCCCGCCTAAACAGCATGAATAGGCGGTGTATGGTGCCGACTACCAGGTCTCCTAAGCACTTCCAGGTTTCCATTGGGAATCCGTTGTGCTGCGGGGTCATGCTGGATTGGAGCTGGGAGAGTGCAGTCACCACCTCTTCCTCAGTAACCAGTAAGACGGGGAATCATCACTGAGTCAAGGACGCTCTGTCCGTTGGAAGTCCCTCTCGCAGAGTGGGGTGGACAATACAGCTCCCCATAGAAAGATGCAAATGCCCTGCCAAAATCCACGTCCTCTGTTAGCGTCACCCCCCCACCCCCACCTACTGTATGGCCCGTACGTATCCGTTCCCTCTATCCCGCCTCTCAAGTCAGGCGTGGGTTTTCCTAGCATTGTCCTCAGTCATGAATTTGACTCCATACCGTCTTGTGTGCCGACCACCAGTTGTCCAGGGCCACATTGCAAAAGGATTGCTGTGCTGTGACCAGGGCCTTCTGTGAAGCCCGAGACCTTGAGGCCAGGAACTCCTCTTCTGCCCTCACCGAGAGCAACTCTGCCTCCTCCACATCCCGAGCATGCTGCTGGCATCTTGCCACTACACGAGAGTGCCCCCCCGCACCACTGCCTTATAGCACTCCCATAGCATGACCAGGCTATCGATTGACTCCTCGTTGAAGGCAAGTACTCGACTGTTTTCTGGGGGAAGTCCTCTAACACTTCGGGGATGCCCTGGTAGTATGCGTTAAGGTGCCACATTGCAGTGGGTTTGACCCGCCCACTTTTGAGTTCCATGAGAAGTGGGGAGTGGTCTGAGATGCCCCCTATTGTGAGGAATCTGAGGGCGTCCTCACTTAGTTCCCCAATATATCCTCCTCCCAGGTGGGCAGGGAAAGGCTGTTGCTGTCGGATCCTGACCCTGCGGGCGGATATGCGAGGGAGGATCACCTGGGTGGAGGAGTCTTGGGGTTTGAGGAGGAGGCCCCCTTGGGTGAGACACAGTATCCCCCATTTCCCTTTTCTAACAAGTCCAATATCTCCCACGACTTTGTAGCTTATTACCAGTCCCTTCCCTATCTGTACAATAAATCATCTCCCAGTAAACCTCAGTCAGGTACTGGAATGAGGAAGAGCCAAACCAAAGTCATACATCCTCTATATATATCCGCTTCTTTGCCTGTAGTCGGGGGTCCCGAGGGCTGTTTACACCGCTGCAGTAGTCTAACAGCTTTCGACATCAAAATGGCGTCAAACAGGGTCCGTCACGTTTGGTATTTCAGGGCTTTCCAACCCCGTTTTTTTTGGAGATTGCAGCAGGATGGAGCCAATGGGTGCTGCAAACACTTCTTGGCAAAAAAGAAAATAAAACCCCAACCGGGTAAGGGCCTCAGGTGGCTGGGACAGCGGGCATGGATTGTGTATTCTTGCCCACTGTTCCAGCCAACTGATGGGCTGAGCGCCCTTCCCCGGGTGCGAATATTCTTTAACTCAAAACAGAACATCAGTACAGTTCTGTAGCAGCACTTTACAAGGCCACCATAGTGCCAATATGTTACCTTTTCTCCACCTCCTCTCCAACATAACCCACTCATGTCTGGGAAACATTTTGCTAACATTGCAAGTGGGAGCTGTGACTGGTGCAGTAATGTAATCCCCTGCAGTTTGTATTGGTTTGAGAGAAGCTTCTTTCACTCACAATTTTCCAAAACTTTGAGGAAGGTGCAAACCTGAGAACTACATTCTACCTTTCTTTAGTTCTGTTTACAGTGAGGGACCAGGCCTCTATTATAACCTTATCAATTACAGAGATCTGGCATAGTGATCCAAAATTGGTAAGTGATCTAGAAATGTTCTGCTTCCATTTGTTTTGGGAAAGCATACCTTTCAGCTCTAAGTACAGAAACGCCAAACGTTTACCTAACCACAACTCCTGCTCCAAGGTGACAGCCTGTAAACTAACCCTCTCTCTGTAGCTGCCCGTCCTTTCAACTCCCAACTCAAACCAGTCCTGAAATATTTGTCTCGCTGCCACAGACCGCTCCAAGGAGAAGGCCAAGAAATAAGCTTACCATTGCGTTACCCCAAAATTTCTCAGTGTGGTAAATACACTGTGGTTTGTATCAGATCTAGGGATAGAAGGCAACAGTCCCTCAGCCCTTTACCCACCATAACTGGATGAGGAACCCCCAAAACCACAACAACCCATTGTTTAGTCTCTGCTTTTCTCAGGGGGTCTAGGATTCCCTTCAACTGGGCTGCTTTATAATAGTCCTACAAGTCCGGAAGCAGCCCCGCGGCTAACAGTGAAGTGAAAATGAAGGTCTGATGGGCAACCCTGGGATGCCCTCCTTCCAATGGAAACCAAGAAATTCCCTTCATGTGTGTAAGTCCGGAACCTATAGTGAACTGCGACTGGGTGCATAATTTAAAACGGGTGGTGAGCCAGTATATTAATATGAATGACACAAATGCTTTCCCTTTTTAATAGACAAATGCAGTAAATATATATATATATATATATAAAGAATATTCCTTGCAAAATTCATGATGCCAGACCGTTCATGAGGAGTTACTTCCCAAAGATCAACGCCACATACAAGCCCACAAACACGATTTTGAATGGCCTTTGCTCAGACCCAGAAAATTGACAGGCTCACCTCTCTGCTGTCATTCAGTTGCATGTACTCCGTCACAGTTTGTCTCAGCCTCTCTGTTTCAACTTCTGGAACAGGAAAGCACTGTCTTTCCAGTCTTTGAGTGCATTAGTTACTCCCGTGAACTCCATATGTTTAAAGACCAGAGCTTGATCAATAAGTACGCTCAACGGTTTTTGCACAAGAAGGTTAGGTGACATGGGGGCTGGAACATTCAGTCCCTATTTGGTCAGATGTAGAAGCCGTCAAGCATGTGTAAATTTTAGATCCTTAATCATTTGCTAAAACTCTCACCTGGCTAATGACATGAGTTGTATGGGGGGACAGATCTGCCCAGCATCGTATCCAGAACCTAATCCCTGCCAACAACCGTATGTGTTTTGGAATTTTGACAAAGTGCACAGTTGTGTGTGTGTGTGTGTGTACCACTCCACCCAGACTACATATTGTGGGGCCAAGAGGTTCCACTGAATGCGCAGATGTGCGCTAGATTAACAAACTCAAGTGTTTGAAATTGAATTTTGGAGTTTTTCCAGCCTCTGCAGACCTAGACGATCAGACTTGCCAGCCATCTTAGTTTCTGGATTCACACGCATGTGCACATCAGGAATGTGAAGCAGAGCCTGCAGTGCTCTCCTCCACGTTTGCTCAACTGGCTGGAAAATATATTGTGAGCATCTTTGGGGCCTTTACTTCTGATTTCAAAAGTCTACAGGATGACAATCAACCCGCGGTTCTGTATGACGAGGGCCTGCAGACTTGGCAAACACATTTCTTAGAGTCCCTCAAAGGGGCCAAAGGGCTTATGTGATGGTCACCTTCTGGCCCATCTCCTGGTGTCCCTTACAACACAGGTGTAAGTGTTTGTTAGGGAATATGTTTTGATTTGGTTTCTCTTTTTCAAGAAACACGTCAAAATAATCAGTTGCTTGCATGTAAAAATACTTTAACATGCAGGCAACCTTTGTTTTTTTGGATTACTTTTGTATGCACTTCAGAATGTGTGCTACTATCTCGGTAGATGGAATGTGTATAAGATACTGCATATGTTTATTTGAAGGTACTTTGAGGGTTGTTTACCTTTTTCCTTTTTTTTTCTTCACCAGCTAAAGAAGCATTTGAGAAGAAACTTTCTCCTATAATCATTGACAACACAAATATGCAAGCATGGGAGATGAAGCCTTATGTTGCTATGGTTAGTATAACAACATGACTTTTGAAGACTGTTTTGTATGCACAGTATGAAGTAAATGTTTTTTTGTCAGCCAGAACACTCACTGTAGAATGATAATTTGTAATAAAAAGACTTCTTTATCACTGCAACATTTTACTTATTTCAAAGCAGTTACTGTTTTTACTTTCAAAGTGCTTTAGCCAATGTTTTCGTATGAGGGCATGAATGTACAGTTCAGTGATATCTCCTCACATATGTATAGAAATCTAGATGGGCATCATGTAACTTTCAAAAATAGGTGTGTATTCCACCAGGGTATCCCTATTAACATCTGATCGACATCTAGAGCAAAGCTTGAGTTGTCTATTATGTCACCTAGAACCTTGAGGTGAAATTCCCATTGTTTTTGATAGGTGGCAGTCAACAATTTGCTGTTATGAATAACCCCCTCTTTTTCCCTTTCCATCCTGTAAATTGTCCCCCTCAACCAACATTTCAGGTTGTGGAGATGGAAGGAATGAGGGAAGCATACATAAAATGTAGGAATGCCTCCTCATGGTACCTTCAAACCAGAAATTCACTGGCTTCCTGCCACTGTCGCTCACCTCCCTTGTGTTTGGCTTGCGCCTCCCCACCTCCAAAAAGCAAAACAATAATTCTTGTTCTGCCACCCACGTAAACCTCCCTTGTGTTTTCCCTCCTCCTAGCACCCAAATGAGAAATAAAAACTTGTTTCCTACCTCCCCCGCTGCCTGTCTTTGTCCTTACCTGATTTGTCTACTGTGGGGAACCTGTGGGCATCCTCTCTTCTTTTTCCCCCGGTATCCTCTTCTCAGGTGGTCAGGGAAAGGTCATCGCTTTTGGATCCTGATCCTGGGTGTGGATATGCGAGGGAGGATCTCCTGGGTGAAGGAGACTTGGGGAGTGGGGAGAGGACGTCCTTTTAGTGAGACATGATATGCCCGATTTCCCTTTCACCACAAACCCTCCATCCCTCAAGCTTTCATAGGCTTTTGTCAGCCCTGTCACTGTTTCCCCTGAAGTATTACCCAAATGGCATCAATATGGTACTGGAATGAAGAGGACAACTGGACCAACACATCCTCATTTCATAAACGTAAATCAATATCAGCCCCAACTGAGTACTGGGATAAGGAGGACAACAAGATCAAGGCAGGACTACCACTTTGCTGGTGAGCGGTCTAGTCCTTTTTGTAATGGAAATGGAGGCAGGAGCTTTAAAAGCTGGAAGCCTGACACAAATGGAGTCAGCTCTGGAAGCACCATCAGCTGCAAGAGCACAGTCAGCTGTGTGCAGGGAGACCTCTCTGGTGTGACGGCGTGGCAGGAGGAGCGCTGGAGGCACGGGAAGCAGTGCAGTGTGTATGCAGCAGGACGCAGTGGCAGAAAAAGCTGGAGGCTGGTGGCAAGCTGTGAGAAGGCGGCCAGACCGAGGGAAGCAGTCCTATGTATCGTGCTCTGCCGTGGAAGCATTGCTGGGTGTGCGTGAGTCACAAGAAGACCGCCGAGAGAAGACGTGTGCGACAGCATGGAGAAACAGGAACCTGTGGAGACTGACGGGTTCACGAGGAGCCGTAAAACCGACCAGTGAGTGAAATCTGAGAGGGGGGGGGAGGGGACACCGGGCTGGGAGGCAGTGATGCTGAATGAAACAAAAGCACGTTAAAGCATATGTTGAATACCGAATGAAAGGAAAGCAAGGTATGTGGAATACTGAACGAAAGGAAAGCAAGTTAAAGCACATTTTGAATACCAATCAAATTGAAAGCGAGGCATTTTGAATACCGAACGAATTGAAAGCAAGTTGGAAATACTTTGGCATATTGGAAGGAGTGATAGAAAGATTGTGAATTTTACTGAAAGGAAAGTTTTGCACCATATGAAAATAATGAACTGCATTTACTGAAACCAGTGCTAGCATAGACAAAAGAGCACAGAGTTGAATGCAGGATATGAGAAATCCAACACTGGTCACAGCGAAGAGAGTGCAACAAACTGTTATAGGAAACAAGCCTTGGCAAGAGTCCAGCAACACAAGAGCAAGGTGGTTAAACCAGCCACCATACAGCGTCAGGAAAGTGTGACACATAAAATGGAGGCAAAGCTATATATTAGAAGGAAACAAGCATTGGCAAAGGAGGTGTGACAAGTGCAAGATGGGTGACACATGTGACTAAGGCAAACCTCACTGCTAAGGGGAAGCTGTGGACTGGTGTCAAAGGGGAAACAGTCAGGAAAGGGTACTGGTTGCGTGACCTATAATGAATAGACCGTGTGGTCCGACAACTGTTTTGAAATCTGTTTTGAAAGCTGGAAGATTTGAACTTGGGGGACAAAACCCCTGTATTTGATGAACTACCTTGAACTTGGGGAAGGGAGCCCCTGTATTTGATGAAATACCTTGAATTTAGGGAAGGGGCACTGATTACAAGCCATAGAGCTAGAAGAAGCTCTGAACGTTACTTTGAACACTATTCCTTTTTGATGCTGACATCCCTACACATTGTATGCAGTTAGCTGTGAGGGCAAGTATAGGTTTTGGACACAGACAGATGTTTTACTTTGGACTGGAGTGAGGTAGGGACAAGACCTGGGAAGGGAAATTGAAGATGGCCTATGGATGCAGATGTGTAGGACAGGTTCTCTTTCCACGGTTTCTCTGTAGGGCCCCTCTCCCACTGATCAATCTAGGGAGACCACAGCTGGCGAGACCAGCCTATCGTGTCGGTACCTAGGAAAACGACATTGAAGATGCACTTCATCCTAGTTTAAGGTATATATACCTTGCACCACGTCTGTAGACACAGGCTGCAGGCACAGCCAGCTATCCATGTACTATATAATGCAGCTATGGCTATGCAATTCTGTTCTAGCAGCTTGCATAGCCACCCACACTGAAACCCCTAATGTACCTCAACACCTCTGCCATTAGTGTACATCAACAACCTATGAAAAATGTTGGTCTATCTGGCACGCATCGAGCCTCCAGCACCAGCACTCTATCCTAAACCACAAACAGCACCCGCTCACGTGCCTGACCGCCGGGCTGCTTACTGGAGCCTAGCCAGCCCACCTAAGTCCTAACCTGGAAAATGCGCACACGCATCTTAAAATTAACTCTTATAATCTCCCATGTATGGACTTCAGTCCCTGAGGGCATTCCAACCACAAAGCGATTTGAGGCCATACAAATGGGGAAAGGGGACTATATAAATGACAAATAAAATACAATACAATACTATACAGTATAGGCTGCAGGCCTTAGCTCCACAGGTGGTACTACCTGCCGGCCACATTGGCTAAAATGTACAAGGGATATGATTCCAGCTGTTGAAAATGTCGCTGGGTAATGGGCGACTATGGCCATATGTGGTGGACGTGCCCTTGTGTACTGAACTACTGGGGGGGGGGAAGTCCTGTCATGAAATAAAGGGGTTGATGGGGTCCCCAGAGAACTTTTGCTGTGGATGCTCCTATTTGGGGCGAGGTTGGAGGAGGAGGAGAATGAGGAAGAGGGACACATGCTACGGGTCTTGTTAGTTGCTGCTAGAATTTGCCTCGCTCCATTTTGAAAGAGAAGATGTTTGCCTACTGAAAGGGATTGGGTGGCCAAAGTTCACGCTATATATGACATGGAGTTTCTTTCCCACCTCTTGGAGGAATCGAGGGCTAATAAGAATTAGAAATTGGCTCTGTTTTTCATTTCAAAACTAATGCCAAGACAGCATGAGGTACAACTACAGTAGCCAGATCATCTAGGACTAAAGTATCTGCTTTTTCTACTAACAGGGCAGTGGCAGCAACTGAACGTAAACAAGGCAGCAAGCCTGCAGCAACAAGTGCCAGTGCTGCACTGAAATAGGCAGTAGGGCAGTGTTTATCACCATGCATTTGAATCAGGACTCTGGCTGCTTAGTTTATGCCACATCGAGGACCCCAAAGTACTGCTCAAAACATTGGTCACTACCAAATCTGTAGCATGACCTTGGATTGGTCAGTATTGAGACTGCAGCATCACTGTATTTGGGTCCAATTTACAATGCATACACTAATTTAGTTCTAGCAATGCTTGTGTCATGTATTTGCTATGAGAATTGTTTTGTAGCCCAAACTCCAATCAACTGAACTGAAGTGTAAAAAAATGTATGTGTGGTTCATACCTTTGTTTCTATGTTTTGTTACTCGCAATTGTTCACTAAATGTGTTGCTATATCTCAAATGCGCAACTGTGAAAAAATAAATGCTAACAAATGCTATAAAAACAAACGGCAGTATATGACATAATCGTCTGAGAAATGCATGAAAGCAATTTACATGTGTATTGGTACAAGGTAACATTAATACCATTCATGCTCTTGTACTCGCCCTACATGGGGACTTTTTGAGGGGTTGATTCAAGGCGGATTTATCCCAGCGGAATCCCAGAAAAATTGGTACATGCAAGGTTGAAAGTATGTTAAATTGATAAGTTGGGAAGACTGTGCTTTTTTGTTTGATACAAAACATTATTTAAGTCACTAACTGCGTAATTGACTGGATTCTCACCCATATTCCGTTTACATTAATTAATCTTCCTCCAGCCTGTCTCTTTGAGGTAGATTTTGTTGTGATGAAAAGTCTCATCAGTGAGCTCTTTTAAATTGGCTCTTGAGGGGCCTCTTCTTTGTCATAGTAAAGTGAAAGTCTCTGGAGGAGTAGCACCTCGTAACAATTGGTTAAGATCAGCATTGGTAGGGTTATAACAGATAATTATTCCTTGTAACTCTTCTTGAAACTTAACATAAACCTCACGTATCATCGGGAATCTTTGAACAATACTAAATAATTCAGTGGAGCTTCCTGACGCATACACAGTAACTATTGCAGTACCTGTCTCTGGAATTAGTCTTAAAGGGTACACTGCAGCGTGAATTTCGAAAGGTTTATGCAGAAACCCTTTGAAAGTTGAAAAAAAATGTTTTGTGTGCAAGCTGCCAACAAGATTAGAGATTGGCTATTGTGGTGTGCTGGAGTGAGGAGGCAGAGACCGAGGAAGCAGAGACTGAGGTGGCATTTCGATTTTATTCAAAGAAATTATTATGCTTTCCTATAACGTTTTGGGCATCTACATTTTCCTGTTGCAGCACACAGAACTTTCTGTGCAATGTTGCTGGGGTGCCCCTTGGGCTCCCCTTTCATTTTCTCTTGGGTTCCTTGGGTGAGCTACTGTTCTCAAGGGAAGAAGGATACTTTTTATCTTTTCTACAATACACATTGTGAGATCATGTGGAGTGCTGAGGAGATACATAGTATCCCCTTTCTCAATGCTCCTGTAACATTTCTGATGTAGTGACAAGCTTACTATAATGGCTGGCGGCAGTGGATGTGTTGTGCCTACTTTTGTGATTTTTACTCTCAGGCTGTCAAACCAGCCGCGATAATGCACAGAAGGATCACCATTCATCTAGAATGGTGACTTTTTGTGTTTTTTTGCCATTTTTGGTGTGCTTGTCCTTTCTTGGTCCTTCTTTTGCTGTCGGATGTTCTGGTCTAATTGTTGTCTTTGCCGGGAACCCTTTGTATAGCCCGTCGAGGCTCCAGAGCGTCTGTGAAGGCAGGAAATGAGGGAGGAGTCTGACATCCTGCAGCCCTTTGTCTTCTGGCATGCCTGCCTGGAATCAGTCCTAACTTGAGGCTGGCTGTCCTAAAAGCACAGCCACCCCCCAAATGTTGAATACTGCGTGTGCGCTGATTGGCTGGTTCCTGGATAAGCTGAAGATAAGTAGACCAGTGGAACTGAATCCGATGAGGAAGAAGAGAAGACTGCTCTAGCTTATTCCAGTAACCGGAGATGCCTGCTGTGTAACTGCTGCCTTTTCTGACGCTTTCTTCCATGTGACTGGGGAGTCCTGAAGATGACAACGCTGACCCTTGGACTAGTGGGACCAATCGGTCTTAAGAATACCTGCATTCGAGGGGATTGGGTCCTCCGACGTATTCCATATCTATGACAGGTAATGTCCACAGCTGTGCTGCTTCGGAAAATCTTTGGCGTCTGCGTCCTGCGTCGATGACGTTGATGCGCCGTCCCCGAGGACCTCCTCCGACGGCCGACGTCACCCGATGTGATAAGTAGGACGCACAACGCCCATAGCCTCAGTTCCGTTTTTTCCGCGAGCGTGTTCGCTTCGTGAATCTCGGTATGCCTCGACTCTTTGGAGTTTGCTGTTTTCAATTCTCGGTTCGTTGAACCTGTTCGTGGCGATGTCTACTTCGTCTTCAAACCCGCGTCCGGGCTTCAAGAAATGCGGGGACTGTGGGTCCAAGATATCGGTCACGGACTCGCACGACGCCTGCCTCTGGTGCCTCGGTGAGGCCCACGATACGGACAATGGGTCGACTGCCAGTCGCTCATGGCAAAGGCCTTGCGGGAACGCAAGAAGAAGCTGTCGGTAGGTCGGGTGTCTAAGCCCCGGAAGTCGAAGTCTGCGGGGCTTTCGACAAATGATTCGAGGGGTGACTCTCTGCGTCATTGTCGGAAGTCCAGTGGGTCTCCTTCCAGGAGTCGGTTTCGCCACTCCTCCGCCTCTTCGAGGCATTCCCAGAAGCGCCGGCATCAGTCGCCTTCCCCGTCCTCTTCCGAGGACTCCGCCTGTCGGCGGGTCGCTTATCCCTCCATGCAAGCGACACCGGAGGAATGGGCTTCCTTTGGGAAGCAGATGTTAGCGATTCTTGAATCGCAGGGTACCGGTCCATCCGCGCCTCCGAGTGGGGTCGGTTGGCACCGGTCGAGAGACAACGCTCGTACGCCTTCGGGCTCGGCTGGTCAGCACGGCTCGCGGGAGAGGTCCCGCTCGGACAAGGGTAGCCGTTCTCGCCATGCCCGTTCCAGGTCCCGGTCCTCGACACGCTCGAGACTGCGTGAGCCTGTGCCGTCTTCGAAGAAGACGTCGACGCCTATGGCGCCGAGGTCGTCGACGATTTCTCTCGAGGCTCCGCCTCCGAGGGGGTCGTCGACGCTGTCAGCGTCTAGGTCTTCGAGAGACATGCTCGGAGCTCTGGCTTCGAGGTCTGTGTCGACGCCGCTGATGCTGGCGGCGCTGCAGCTGACGTCAACGCCGTTTCTGTCGACGCCGGCGCCGACTCGTTCAGCGCCCTCGACGCCTTTCGAGGCGGTGGTGTCAGAGGGGCCCCGTGGCACGGGGTTAGCTCCTAGAAAGGCTCTGGCTAAGGTCAGACACTGCTTTGGCCCCCAGAGGTCTTCCTCTCCCCGTCTGGAGTACATTTCAGAGGGTGATGAAGGCTCTGACGGCTTGGCTCCGGTTACGGTTCCAGATGAGATTATATGGGGCCATAGCCACTTTGATGACCTGAGGCGGTCACTGCATGATGCCAGTGGACTGGACACCTCTCCGGAGGTGGAGTTTTGTAGGCCGGAGCCTGGCACTCATGCCGATTCTTCATATCGGCGCCTCATGTCTCGGGTCACCTCAGCTCCCCCAGGGGAGTTCGTTCAGGATGATCTCACGGACATCCTTGATCTTGGTCCCCCCACTGACCCGGTTTTGCCATTTCATATGGCTCTGCAGAGAAGGGTGGCAGCGGCTTGGACTGCTCCGGAGAGTCTCCCGGCAGTGGGCAAGTCTTTGTCGCGAAAATACCGTCCAGCCAGTAGCGACCCCAGCTACTTGTCCAGGCACCCCACTCTGGAGAGTTTGGTGGTGCAGGCGGCTACGGCCCCGGCAAAGCAGGCGTCGTATCCTACCATCCCTCCGGATAGGGACGACAAACGTTTTGACGGCTGGGCGAAGAAAGTGTTTTCTTCAGGGGGTATGGCGCTTCAGGCGGCCAACTCCATATGTGCCTTATCTCGTTTCACACACACTCTGTGGAACTGTGTTGCTTTAGCGGCTGAACGTATTCCCGAAGGGGACGAACGGGATGGTTTCCTTGCTATGGTTCAGGATGGCAAGGATGCCATGTGTGAGGCCGTTCCGTCGGGTTTGAACATGGCAGATTGTGTCAGCCGGTCCATGGCAGCGATCACCGTAATACACAGGTTTGCGTGGTTGAGGAAGTCTGGGTTCTCTCCTGATGTGCAGTCCCGTCTCCTCAACATGCCCTTTGACGGTGAACACCTTTTTGGCAGCAAGGCTGACGAGAGCCTTGAGAGTGTCGGGGGGAAATTCTGCCGGGGTCGGCCGGGCCGTCCGCAGACCTCCGGGCAGGGAGGCCCCAACTCCTCCCGTATATCCCAGACGAGATAGAGTATGAGACACACACAAGGAGCAAGGTGACTCTGCTGTTTATTTAGACAAAACGGCAGGGATGGGTCAAGGAGCGTACGCGTTCGTCCTGACACACACACAATCGTGGGGCTCGCAGGCCCTTTTTACTGCATTATGACGCGCTACTTGCGTCACTTCAGAAAGTTAACAAAAAACCTATCGCCACTCTTAATTGGTTGCTCGAGTGGTAGGGTTAGTATAGTACACATATAGAGAATGATATTAGTGGACAAGGTGTAGTCAGGTGGTATATCTGGGTTGTCCCTACAATTAGATACATAAGAATTGTTACATGAAGACTCCTGAGGATTGGCTAGTATTACTGACGTCTGAGATAAGAGCCCCATGTTCTGATTGGTGCATCCGTGAGCTTCCCAGCCTGGGACCACCGTTGTTCCCAGCTCTCGGTGTACCTGTGTTTGCAACAATGTTTCAATATGGGTACGTGCAGACAATGTGAGGATTTATTCATAGGTGGAAGGCTGACCGCTCCCACTGTAGCAGATGTCCATTGAGCCTTTCAAGTGTATCGGCCTGTGTCTCGTAGTGAGGGACCCAGACGCCTTTTCTCTCCTGGGTTTTGGCATCTCGTCAGGTTCGGCTTGGTCACGTGGGGAGGCACCGTGAAAAGAGGCAGAATTCTGCACAATTAATATTGTTTTTTCTACTGCGCGTCTGGTTTAATTTGCCGGCGTGCCTTTATCGTTGAGGCGCGGAGTGCGAGGTTGCAACATCGTGCCTTTGATGATTTGTTCTTGGATGTGGGTTTGCAACATTGCGACCTTGGCTGGTTGCTCCACCGGGTTCTTTCTGCAGGATCAGCAACCTGACTCTTGCTTTGTTAATGTCCACGGGAGCTCTTGTTTGAGGCCTACTCGGGCCTGGTGCTTAAGTAGTCTGTTTGGTGCATAGGTGCTTTTGGGTTATAATGGCATATATTTCCATGACCAGTATCGTGTTTCCATTATACCTCTCATGGTGGTAACGGGTTTCAAGAGAAGCGTGAGCAAGCGTTATAGATGAGTTCATGATGCGTCTTGCGTTTCTGCATTCTGAAAGCCTATGTAAAAATAATAAAGATGCACGTCCGTGAATATGCCTGTCGCCTACGTCAGAGCACTGAGTATGTTCTTCGTGTAGATTGGTGTGGAAATGTTAAGTGTGTATATTTGTACAGATGTGCTTCCCGTTGTCTAGGTCGTCATGGCATCTCTAACGACGTGTGGTTTTTAGTCTAGCTGATCCGAGCCGCAGGTGTCGGCATGGTCAGTGCGGGCTGCTGGGCAGGCAGGTGGACACATCCGTATGTTCCTGTACCAGGGTACCTGGTCGTCTGGTAAATGGACAAACTCTTCTCGCGGCGGGTGTCTGGGCCGTGACCCTCTAGGCCAAGCACGAGAGGTGAAGGACGGGAGCCTGGTCTTCCATTCTCCCACTTCAGTCCCCCCTCTGGTCGACTTGTCGACCACAAACATATCCTTCTCGTTATCTCCTCTTACCCTCCATATCTTAGTTATCCCTCCGAGATGTCCATAATGGTTTACATGATCTTCAAATGACCAATACATATATTCACACGTTCCTCCAGGAGTACAGTATACCCATCTTCCTATGTAGCTCCTGGGGTTCCTTGGGTTCTCGATCTTCACTGATGGTGGGTCTAGATGATTGGTGATGATTTGGGTGCGCAACTTCTCCCTTTCTTGTATTATCACACCTGTATGCTGGCCGTCATCTGCTGGCATTAAGGGGTGCATTCCCACCATTTCCAGCAACTCGTCAGTCGTGCGTGCCTTCCGGGCCTTCCAAAATCTAATTATGATCAGAGTAGCTCCAGCCAAAATAGTACACCCCACTATTATTTTCAGTCCATCTGACAGCCAAGATGGCATCCATGACCATAATAGTGAAAACCAGCTCTTATCCTTGTCTACACCGTTACTTTCATCCATCATTTTGGAGTGCATCTGGGCCAATTGTGAAACTGCTTCTGTCAGTGTACCATTGTCAGCATCGTTGGCAGGTATGAACGTGCAGCAAGATTGTCCTATCTTTGCACAAACTCCTCCTTCCATTGCTGTGAGAAGGTCCAATACATATCTGTTCTGGAGTGCTACCATCCTTACAGCTCGCAGCTCCTCTTTAATTGCGTTGAACCCATTTACTGTTGAATTGATGGTCATCATTAGTTCCCATCTGGTTATTTGGAGCCATTTTGCGTTTGCGTATGCCTGCAGTCCCGGATGTATTATTGAGGAGAAGAACATTGCTGCTCTGCTGAATAGTCTGTGTTCTGGCGGTATTGATGTTAGTTCCGTTTCCGACCTTCCCCACAGGTAATTTCCTGTCAGTGGCTCTCCTTGTCTTTTTCTCCTATTTAGGACAGTATCATTGCTGTTGGTCCTGTTCTCTTGCTCCTTCTGAAGTGGTGCAGATCTCTTTCTTCTCCTATCCCCTTCATCCATTTTAGGAAATTTCGCCACATCGACATTCTTCTTAGGTACCACTAGTGATGGTACATTGACGTGTACCATTGTGCACACACCATTCCACAGGGGAGGCAGTGTATGATATGCCTTTTCTCCGCAGGCCCAATAATGGTCCATTATTACTGCTGTTCCCGCTCCCCCCTCAGGTAACTCCATCACGCTTGCACAATTGGTGTTATATCCTACGTCCACCTCTCCTTTATGCTGGTAGCATACTTTGGGCGCAGTCAATGGTAGTATAGTTATTGGGTCTTCATCTTCTTCTACCCACGTGAGCATTGGTACATACTTGATCCACGACGTCCAACATCGATGATTGTGTGTCTCGATAGTTGAGATAGTTTCTTTTGTTACCATGTTGCTGCCAATCACTCCTATCTCCCAGCTGTTGCCCAGATACACCTTTACTGTTATCGTCAATAGCGGCCTCTCCCAGCATCCTTGTTTACCCGGAACTTCAGTGGCGTACCAATCACATGGTAGATACTGCAGTGTTACCTTCTTTGTTTCTCCTTTTGCAGGGCCACTTGTTATGTACCTGAATGCTTCAGCATGTAAACTGGTCTTGTGATAACTCAGATAGGTCTTGAGGAAGTTGTTTTCATATGGGTATGAGTCTCGTGTTTTCCATGTCATGTGCACTACTGTTCCTTGAAATCTTCCTTTCGTTTGGAACAGGGCCAAATAGATTATGCACTGTGCTGTTTTTTCATCTATTTCTGTGGCAACAAATGTTCGTGAAGCGCTCATGGCGTATGGTATTAATGAGCAAACGTAACAGCTATCCTCGGTTGTCTGCTTACCAATGCGGGTCATGTGCTGGTACCATATGTTGTTTGCGACGTGTGCTGAATCTTGTACATAATTATCAATACCTTTATTGTCTGAGTATGTGCTGCGTTTAACTCTATTTTGCTTGGGTGCAAAATTACTATTACCACCTGACGTAACACCTGTTGCAGCAGGGAACGGGGGCATATTAGGTTTGGGTGCAGCAATAAAATCGATAGCATAGCTGTACTGCCAGACAGAGGCAGCCAAGAACCCGGTGATCATAAAAATCCCTATTATTTTTATTACATATGCTAATCTCACCGGCATTTTGCTCTTACCTTGCTGCAGTCCTGGCAGCGTATTCTTGCGACGTTAAAGTTGCCCGCCTAAAAATTCTCAAAAGTGCTCGTTATTAAATGTTAGTTTTGTTTCCTTTAAGCTCTCCCTATCAAGTAGTCATTCAGTGCCCAGGCGAAGAGCTGCTCCCACGCTACTCTAAGTGATCGGTCTCTTAGGACCGGCAAGTATGGGCGGAGGTGGGGCATGTAATATTCTATGGCCAGGAGGAAGGCTGTGTAGTAGACACGTACCCTTCTCCTTTTTAGGTATGTTGGCCTTTTTATTTCGTATACAAATTGGTGTGACAATTCTTCTGGGTAGTTATCGTCTGGCAGCACCATCTACGCCTGTACACTGAACTTGTTAATTAGCTTTTTCTTAACAATACAATATTACGCAGTTCCTGTATGTGCGAGAGAAAAAAGGAGAACATTCACGTGTTTACATGTGTATTGGTGCAAGCAATGTCCTTCAGTTTTAGTTACAACTGTACTTAGCAGTCAATGGGGGGGGGGGTTTGCGCTCAGATGGCGGAAGTATTTTTACTCTTTGAGCGTGTGACCATGGGGTGGGCAGTATGGGGATCACCCCCTTCTTCGTCAGTTATCGTCTCCGAGGGAACAATTGGGTCGTTGTCTGTGGTGGAACTTTCTTCCGCTGTCGGGGATGTTGTTGCTGTTCTTCCAATGGACCTGTCGTTGGCGCTGGGGCGGGTCTGCAGTTTGTAGATCTTTACGTCATGTAGGTGGTTCCAGGCACGCTTATCCTTTAGTTTTACTGCTCTTGTTGATACGTCCTCTACCAGATGGGGGCCAGTGAACCTCTTCTCGTTCCACTTTCTATTGAAATTGCGAAGTAGCACGTGGTCACCTTTGGCAAGTTTGCACAAGTTCTCCTTTCCCAATTCTGTACTTGCGCCTTTTTCTTGATTGCTGGTAGACCCGCCCCGTGTGCGCTCGAGCTGTTGAGACACAAACACGACACTAGTAATCAAAGAAGACACATATTGATACATTTCATCACCTAACACACTCGCTGAACTTTCGTGGTCGGTGAATGCCCTTGACGTTGGGGTTAGGGGAAGGCGCATTTGACGTCCAGTAACCACTTCGTGAGGGGTGAGGTGGTGGTCGGACCCTGGCCTATTTCTAAGTTCAAATAAAGCTAACGGAAGGCAATACAACCAACTTTTCTTTGTTGTTTGTTGTATTTTTGCAATTGCCTCCTTCAATAAGCCATTCAGGCGTTCACATACGCCATTAGCCTGTGGGTGATATGCACATGCAAATTTGTGTTTAATGTTCAGCAGGGATGTGATATGTTGGAACATTTCGTTTGCGAAATGTGGGCCGTTGTCTGATCTTAACACCTCGCACACTCCCCACCTTGGGAAGACCTCCCTTACTATGAATTTGGCTGCTCTAAACGCATCAGGGTGTGAACAGGGCCCTGCTTCAATCCACCTAGAAAATGGGCATACTACTACAATCATATACCTATTACCTTGACATATGTTGATCATATCAACATAGTCAATGTGAAGGTGCCGAAAAGGTCCTTCTGGCCGGGGTATGGTACCTCTTATCACTTTTAGAGTATGACCGGCCGTAAACTGTTGACATGTGAGGCAATTGCTGATAAAACTTGACACATGAGAGTTTAACTCAGGACAAAACCAATCTTCTCTAATTCGTGCTGCGATTATTTCCTTGCCTGTATGGGCAGGGTGATGTAATTGGCTCAGGGCGGTATTTAACAGTGCCAACGGTATTACAACTTTCCCCGTGCCACCCTGGCGCCATAGTGCGTCGGTTGGGGACATTGTACATCCTCTTTTTACCCATACTTCTTTTTCGGCCATTGGTGCAGCCGCTTGTAGTTCCATAATCTGTGTGGCTGGGAGATGGGTGTACCCTTCTTTTATTAACATCTCCCTAGCTATTCCCCTCCCTCTCCCTCTCTGTGAGTCTGTGGGGTTCCATATCTCACCAAAGTATGCAGCATATTTCGCATGTGCGTCTGCTGCTGCATTCCCTTTTGATACGTAGTCTTCTCCATTGGTGTGTGCGGTGCACTTGACTAGGGCTAGTTCTTGGGGGTCGTTTATTACTTCAATTAGTTCAGCCAACAATAGGGCATGTTGTACTGGAGTGCCATCAGCTCTCCTAAACCCTCTTCTTCTCCATTTTGATAACCCTGAGTGGACAGTGGATGTAACATATGCACTGTCGGAATATATGGTTACTCTTTTATTAAAACTTTCCTTTAATGCCAATATTAGTGCAACCAGTTCCGCGGCTTGAGCAGAGTAGTGCTGTGGTAATTGTACACACTTCATAGCCACACACACCGGCGCCTCCATCATTTTTACTACTGCTGCCCCAGTCCTTCGTATCCCATCTCCATGATCAATAGTTGATGACCCATCAATAAACAAAAGCTCTCCTCCCTCTAGTGCGTTTTCTTCAACTTTTCTAGTACATGAGTACATTTTAGTTATTTGGGTGCAGTCGTGGGCGTAATCTCCCTCTTCGATTACTTCTGCTAGGAACCTTGCAGGGTTAACCGTGCTACATCTAACAATTGCTAGTTCAGCCTTAGAAAAAATAATCTCATAACCTGATGCCCTCTGTGTCGTTAGTGTGGACTTAGGTTTGTTCAATATCGCAAATAGTGCATGTTCCACAAACAGTGTAGTTGGACACCCCATAGTTATTGCTGATGCTTTTTCTACTGCAAAGGCAGCTGCAGCGAGACCTTGTTCACAAGGGAAGTGGCCTAACATCACAGGGTCTAAGTGTCCGCTGTAAAATGCTACTGGTTTATATCCCATGCTCGTTTTTTGTGCCAATACTGCCTTCATCACTGCTGAGTCGCAATGTGAAAATATAAAAAAGCGTCGCTCATAGTCTGGGGATGCCAGTACTGGAGCAGTTGATATCGCGTCTTTCAATTCGTCAAATGCCTCCCTCATTTCCATAGTCCATCCCAACTTTTTCTCCCCTTTATTTGCTTCCTTCAAACCCTCAAGCAGGGGTCCTATGTATGAGCTGTAATCAAATACCCATGCTCTACAGTAGTTGCACAGCCCCAGAAATTGCTGCAGTTCTCTCACAGTCTGTGGCACGGGAGTGCTTGAGATGGCCTGTGCTCTTTGTGGTGCAATCCTTCTTCCATGTTGGGATATCAGTTGGCCAATGTAAAGTACCTGTTCCTGACAGTATTGTATCTTTTCCATGTCTACCTTGTACCCCTTTTCAGCCAATATTGTCAACATCTTTAAGGAGTCCTCTCTACATTTACTTTCGTTTGTACTGCAAATTATTATGTCATCCACATACTGTAACACTGTGCTTTCCACCTCAACGTTACCCAAATCCATCTGTATTACTCTATTGAAAATTGAGGGTGATTCACAATACCCCTGTGGTAATCTGGTATGTTTCCACTTTGTATTTCGGTAAGTGAAGCTTGTCAAATCTTGTGAGTCTGGGTGTAATGGTATTGAGAAAAAAGCATTTTTAAGGTCAATCACTGTAAATCGTGATGCTTCTGCTGGAATGCCACACAATATTGTGGCCGGGTTTGCTGTTACTGGATACTCTGCTTCTACTATGTTGTTCAAGGGTCTGAGGTCCTGTATGAAGCGCCAAGACCCCCCTTTCGCCTTGCGCACCGGGTACACAGCTGTGTTACATGGTGATTCTGAGGGGACCAATATGCCATTGTTTATAAGGGCCGTTATGGTTTCATATATGCCTTCATCTGCCTCTTTTGACAATGGGTACTGTTTCACTCTTGGTAGTATGGCACCTTTTTTCAATTTTATCCTTACACCCCCTATGCTTTTTATGCATCCCACGTCATAAGGGCTAATAGTCCATAATGATTTGGGCACCTTTGACATATCCTCCTTAAAAAATGGGACTGGGGTGCCTGCGGGTGCCTCAAGTGCCATTGCAATTGTCTGTGCTACTTGTTTGTGAGCCACTCTTAGCCATATTTCTACACTCATCATGAACACCATTTCATCTTCTTCCTTTTCTTCTGAGAACAGCTCTTCATCTGACACCTGGGTCAGCCTACATCCTTCTGCTAGTGCTATCACCGCCCTCCATGCTCTCCCTTCTTTATCTTGGGCGTGCACAGCAACATAATCAGCTGTTGCAATAATGCTCTCAATGTCCATTACAAACACCTTCCCTTCCAGTTCATTAACTGGTGTTTCTGGTCGGAACAGATAGGCTGCTGGCCTCCTCCATATTTTCCCCTTCTATCCCTGGCATCCATGCAAATGCCATGTCTGTGCCATACTGGAATAGCTCGCCATCTACTGGCTCCGCCCTAATCGCTGTCTGTCCACAGTATGCTTGCAAAATCTGTCGTGCTGCGAGCATGTTAATCCCTGGAGTAGAGCAGATTATGCCATCCTCTGTAAAGGAGATCGTCATATTCAACCTGTTCATTATGTCCCTCCCCAGTATATTTACTGGTGAGGCACTATAATACAAAAGTGGAACTGACAGATCATAATCTCCAATAGATAAGGGAACGTTATCAGTAAATGGAACCAACCCTTTAGCCCCAGAAAATCCTTGGGTGTTCATGGCTTCGCCTGACATCTTAAATTTACCTTCCCTTATGCAAGACCGGGTTGCCCCGGTGTCAACAATAAATGATAATTTTTTGTCACCTATCGTTACCTCTATGCGTGGTTCCTCCGCACTATTAGGTGTTACTGACAGGATGGGACACACCAAGGCCGTCTGTGGGCTGACCTATTGGGGGTACAATGATTGGCCATTCCCTGTGTAAGGGTTGTGTCCCAACACCGTCACCCTACCCAATTGCGTTTGTTGAGTTTGGGGTGGTGGTTGTATTAACGCTACTTGTTGTTGTGGCGGTGGCAGTTGCTGTGTTATTTGTTGTTGTGGCAGTGAATAGGTTTGTGGCTGTTGTGTTGTTTGTTGTTGTGGGTCACTCCCTTTTTGTGACATCTGCTGTTGTTGTATGCCCTGCTGTTCTTGTGAGGTCCTAGGTTGTGCTTGTTCATTCCATGCTGGTGTTCCTGGCCTGACCCTACATGTACGTGACATGTGTCCTAATAGTCCGCAGCTCCAACACACGGGTGGTTCCCTGCTTTGCCATGGGAAGCTCCCTGTGTTGTCCTGGTATACGGGTTGCCCTGTGGGGTAGTAATTTCTAAGTCCCCCAGCCTGTTGTTGGGTATTATATCCGTATCCTCTCCCCCTCATAAACCCTCCTCTCCCTCTGTTATAACTATAATACCCAGTTCCTTGCATTGGGTACCCTCCTCCCATGTTTGGTGCGTGTAATTGCAGAGGCGGCACTTGCTGTATTACACCTTGTGGAGGCGCTATTTGGGCGGGATCTTGTGCAGCCACTACTTGCGTTGGGCTTTGGGCCATTGGTGTGGGCGTAGTTATTAGTGCCCCTTCCATTGTGTATTTAGTAAGTTTTTTCTGTACTAGTTTGGCCTCTTCTGTTTTCCTATCCTCTTCCTTTTGTTTCATTTTTCCTTGCCATGTCCTGCAGTGATGTACTATAGTCAGTTGTATTTCTGGCCATGGTTTTGCTTCCATCCCCACTACTTTCTTTAGTTGTTTCTGAACCCCTTCTGGGAGCCCTTGTACTAGTATATGATAAAATATGGCTGGTGTTTTGTCCCATTGTTCTCTAGTTTCCATGCGCCACTTCTCTTGAATATCCTGGATATAATCAACAGGGTCCTCATTTTCACCCATCTTACGGGAAGTAATGGCTCCTATGTCTGATGTGTCTGGGTACTGCACTCTCAGTGCCTGCCATAGCGCATGTCTACAGTTTGCAAATGGTGCCCCATCATGCGATGTGTTCGTTATTGTTACCCCATGGAATCCCGCTCTTTTCCAAATGTCATCCGCTCTATCCCCTAATATTGATATTAACAGGCCCTTCACATCTCCTACTGCTAGTTTCTGTCCTGCGGTGTGTTTTTCCATTTCATATATCCACTTACCCGCACCTCCACTTAGTGATGGGAGCCTACATTTTATATTTTCTTTATCCGTATGTTTCCAAGGTACATACTGTGGTCTAACCCCTCCTCTCTCCAACAGTGGCATTAAATTCTGTCTTGTGTCACCCTTTACGCTCCATAATATTGAGTCTTCACACCCCTCCTCTTCCCCCGTTTCCTTTACTACTTCAAATTCTTCCTTACTACCTCTGATCCTACCTCCCTCTTCTGCCTTTCCCTTTTTTTCGTCATTTCCTGTGTTCAATATGGGTATGTCTATTTGTCTGTCTTGCCTGCGACTAGGGAGGTCCCTAAGCCGACATGCATAAGGTGTAATTTCGTTCATGAAGGGCGCGAGCTTTATTCTGTGCAGTGAGCGTGCGGTGGTTGAACATGTATGGTGTGACGTGGGAGGGCGTGATGGAGATGTGGGTGGCGTGGTTTCATGGGTTTGTGTTTCCCCTATTCTTTTCACTCCCTCCTTACTTCTCTCCAGCTCCTCCCATCTTCTACTCATCCAGGGCGAATCTATGTTTGTTCTAGTGAGGTATAGCTTATCTAAGCTTTCCCTTTCACTCTTTCTTCCATCCTTCTCCACTCCTTCTTCCTCCTCACTGCAAAAGTCATTCATAAATGGCACCCCCCACTCTGCCTTTTTTCCTTTTATTGTTACTGGTTTTAAGTCTATTAAGTCTCTTTCTCCCCTTTCGTTGTTACCAACTGTTCCCCCTAGTGCTGATGTTGTTGCTACCTCTCTACTTTTATATACATCTCCCCATCTTTCACTCTCCCTACTCCTCCCTTCTCTTCCCCCTTCACTTCTCTCCTCCATTTCCCTACTATTTTCCTCCCTTTTTCTTTTCAATTCCTCCATTACTTCGTTGCTCATCTGTTCCAATATTCTTTCATCCTCTTTCTTCCTTTCCCATTTCACCCTTTCTCTTTCTACTATACTCTCTATTACCTTCCCCTCTTCATATTTCTTAGCTGTCTCTGATAGTACCCTCCTTCTCCATATTTCCATTTCCTTTTCCTTTTCTTCTTCTTCCTTCTTCTTCTCCCTCAGCACTACTCTTGATACCCTATCTGCTGCTGCTTTTACCCTTTCAGCTTCTCTCTTTTGCTCCTCATTTCGTTCCCTTAATTTTTCCAATTCGTTCTTACCTTCTTTCCTTTTCCTCACTCTCTCTCTTTCCTCCCTCTCAAGTTGTTTGATCAATTCATTCTGCTCATCCCTTAGTTTTGCTAATTTTTCCTCCAAAATCTCTTCCTTCTGCCATAGTAGCTCCTCTCCCCTCATTTCACTCTCTCGGGCACTATCCTCGTCTGTTCTCCTTACCGCCTCCCTTTCTTCTCCAGTTAGTGAGCCTCGTAATTTCAATAATATCTGTGCAGCTACCCACTCATCGTTTCCTATCTCTACAGTCTGCTCTTCTCCAATCCTTTCTTCCCCCATTGGTATCTTCCTATGAGCCACATATGGTGGAGGGCTGTATGCCGGGTTCGAGTATCCTTCAGCCGCCCTGAACTGTCCTTCTATTTCTCCTAATTCTCTTAAAGGGTACAACCCTCCTCCCTCTGTTTTCACTCCCGGTGTTATGGGTGTCTCATTGTTCCGTTCCTTTTTTATGTCGTTTGATTTATCAATCTTTTCTCCTCCCTGTCCTCCGTTCCCCGTATTCTTTGTGCTTTCGCACCCCTTTTCCCCATCCGTTCCTTCTTTCTTAATCTCCTTTTCTTCCGGTGTTTCCCCCATAGTGAACATTCCATTTGGTCCTGGTCGGGACCCCTGGAACATCCTCCATAAGTTAAACACCTCCACATGGTTTGCCAACTTCTTCCCCTTGTATGTATTGTGCAGATGGTTTAGTAGTGAATGTTGGGCATATGGATCGAAACTACCATTAGGCGGCCATGGTGTTAACATTTTGTTGTCCGTCCCCTGGGTCCACTCTATGCTGTACTTAATTAATTTCTCCCTATGTGGTGGCAGTGTGGTGCATATGTGTTGTAATGGGGTAGTGAGGGTGTTCCCCCACCCTCCCGACCCTCTCCCGTATGACATAGTGGCCCTCCCCTTGTTACCCTTCTCTTTACCAGCAGTTTACAATATACAACCTCGTATTGCTTACCTTGCCCCGCAAGTGTGGGGACTTACGACAATCCCTTGACAGATTATGCAATAATAATAAATATGATGTTATATTATATTCCTTCCCCTACGGCCCCCTGCGGCCGAAGCGCACGCAGCCCCCTGCGGCTGCGTACCCCTTACGACGATCTTATACAGTCGTCCTGTTTCTCCGCTCTCCTCCCCCTTTTACACTTGCCGTGGCCGGCGTTCTCTGTGCGCAGCCACGCCCCTTTCCCCTTCTCCTCTTTCAATCCACTCGTTTATCGTTTATCTCCGTATCCGCTCCTTTATCATTTTTCTCTTCCCCACCACTCTCAACCCAAAGTTTCTTGTGCTCGCGATATCTTATTAAATCCCTACTGGTGACGTCACCGATTTCTTCGAGCTACTGGTATATTCTTGTTATGTCCTTTAAGTTCAAAATACACTTGCAATCTACCCCGCTAACCCTACAGCTGTCTTCCTGTCTCTCCTGGAACAAGGTAATCTCATCAATAATATAACCGGACTGCGCACGCTGCGTCGCCTCGCGTGTGATACGCCCCTCAACAGGAGGGCTTAACCAGCCAATTATCTTCCGTTTTGGGCAACTATGTAACTAGCTACCGCCCACAGGGAAACGTCATCTACCTATCGAGTTTCTTGCTCGAACAATAGGAAACCTCATCTATTCATTGATCAATAAATGTCAAGTCGTAGGAAACCACACACACCCACCCTCACACGTAGTCGCAATTTAGGCCATCAGTGTCTTACGAGCGGCTGCACGTGATGTTTTCGTGCCCCGCCCCCCTCTTTCGCGTAACGTTAGCCGACTGTTCTCGCACTCGTTTCGCTACCATTCATTCCATTGGCAACACTCAGTTAAACCTTCGCCGCACATCTGTACAATACCTCCCTCCTCCCTGATTTACTTCCTCCCCCTCCCTCACAATTTCGCATTGCTTGTTGTGCGTGTCATGCTCACCAAGTTCTCTCGATGCAGGGCCGCTCGACTGCGTGCACCCCTCCAAGCGGCTCGCCACCTCCCCTCGTCTGGACCACGTCTGGACACTCGCCGACCGCGGGCGGGATACTTCTCAACCGGCTCCCGAGGGCCAATATCCGGATTGCGCTGTCCGGTCTTCTCGCAGCTCCGCGATGGTCCTGTAGTCCTCAGAAGGGGGCAACGGCAGAGGGGGCCGCGCCGCCGGGCCTCCTCGCAACGGGAGTGCCTGGAAAAACTAAAAATAAAAGTCGATCTTAAACGGATCTCAGCAGTGCCTCCAACTTGTCGGGGGGAAATTCTGCCGGGGTCGGCCGGGCCGTCCGCAGACCTCCGGGCAGGGAGGCCCCAACTCCTCCCGTATATCCCAGACGAGATAGAGTATGAGACACACACAAGGAGCAAGGTGACTCTGCTGTTTATTTAGACAAAACGGCAGGGATGGGTCAAGGAGCGTACGCGTTCGTCCTGACACACACACAATCGTGGGGCTCGCAGGCCCTTTTTACTGCATTATGACGCGCTACTTGCGTCACTTCAGAAAGTTAACAAAAAACCTATCGCCACTCTTAATTGGTTGCTCGAGTGGTAGGGTTAGTATAGTACACATATAGAGAATGATATTAGTGGACAAGGTGTAGTCAGGTGGTATATCTGGGTTGTCCCTACAATTAGATACATAAGAATTGTTACATGAAGACTCCTGAGGATTGGCTAGTATTACTGACGTCTGAGATAAGAGCCCCATGTTCTGATTGGTGCATCCGTGAGCTTCCCAGCCTGGGACCACCGTTGTTCCCAGCTCTCGGTGTACCTGTGTTTGCAACAATGTTTCAATATGGGTACGTGCAGACAATGTGAGGATTTATTCATAGGTGGAAGGCTGACCGCTCCCACTGTAGCAGATGTCCATTGAGCCTTTCAAGTGTATCGGCCTGTGTCTCGTAGTGAGGGACCCAGACGCCTTTTCTCTCCTGGGTTTTGGCATCTCGTCAGGTTCGGCTTGGTCACGTGGGGAGGGACCGTGAAAAGAGGCAGAATTCTGCACAATTAATATTGTTTTTTCTACTGCGCGTCTGGTTTAATTTGCCGGCGTGCCTTTATCGTTGAGGCGCGGAGTGCGAGGTTGCAACATCGTGCCTTTGATGATTTGTTCTTGGATGTGGGTTTGCAACATTGCGACCTTGGCTGGTTGCTCCACCGGGTTCTTTCTGCAGGATCAGCAACCTGACTCTTGCTTTGTTAATGTCCACGGGAGCTCTTGTTTGAGGCCTACTCGGGCCTGGTGCTTAAGTAGTCTGTTTGGTGCATAGGTGCTTTTGGGTTATAATGGCATATATTTCCATGACCAGTATCGTGTTTCCATTATACCTCTCATGGTGGTAACGGGTTTCAAGAGAAGCGTGAGCAAGCGTTATAGATGAGTTCATGATGCGTCTTGCGTTTCTGCATTCTGAAAGCCTATGTAAAAATAATAAAGATGCACGTCCGTGAATATGCCTGTCGCCTACGTCAGAGCACTGAGTATGTTCTTCGTGTAGATTGGTGTGGAAATGTTAAGTGTGTATATTTGTACAGATGTGCTTCCCGTTGTCTAGGTCGTCATGGCATCTCTAACGACGTGTGGTTTTTAGTCTAGCTGATCCGAGCCGCAGGTGTCGGCATGGTCAGTGCGGGCTGCTGGGCAGGCAGGTGGACACATCCGTATGTTCCTGTACCAGGGTACCTGGTCGTCTGGTAAATGGACAAACTCTTCTCGCGGCGGGTGTCTGGGCCGTGACCCTCTAGGCCAAGCGCGAGAGGTGAAGGACGGGAGCCTGGTCTTCCATTCTCCCACTTCAAGAGGTTGCAGACCTCCAAAGCTGCAGCAAAGTCGTTGGGCGCTGCAGTTCGCCAACCTCCGCCTTTTCGTCCTAGGGGACAGCAATGGAGGGGTGGTTCCTTTAACTATTACTCGTCCTTCAGTAAAGCGAGAGGAGCTAGCAGTCAGAGGCCACTGTAAGAGTGCCAGTGGTGGAAACAAGCGTACGCGAGGTGCCAAGGCCGCTCGGGCAGTTGCCTCTTTGCCCTCAGGCAACGCCGAGCCGCTACCACTCAATCATGAGGCCAGGTCCCATGGTTCGCCGGTTGGGGGAAGGCTGGCGCAGCATCTTGTAGAGTGGCAAGCCATTACTTCAGATGTGTGGGTTCTGGAGATCATAACCCACGGCTACTGTCTTCCTTTTCGGCCGAGGCCTCACGACAATCCACCTGGGAACCTCTCTTTGAAGAGTCCGGATCCGCTCCTTGCGCAGGAAATTCAAGCCCTGCTGGAGAAAAGTGCCACAGAACTGGTGCCTGTAGCGGAGAGGAACAAGGGATGGTATTCCCCTTATTTTTTGATTTCGAAGAAAGACGGGGGATTGAGACCCATCATGGACTTGCGCGGTTCGAACAATATCCTCAGGAAGGACAAGTTCAAGATGGTTACTCTCTCTCCAGTCCTCCAGGCCCTTCAACTGGTTGGTGTCTCTCGACCTCAAGGATGCTTACTTCCATGTGCCGATCCATCCCAAGCACAAGAAGTACCTGAGGTTCGCGGTTGGCGACTCGCACTTTCAGTTTCGGGTCCTACCGTTCGGATTGACCTCCGCCCGAGGGTTTTCACCAAGCTCATGGTGGTGGTGGCAGCGCATCTCAGGAAAGGGGGATTCACGTCTACCCCTACCTGGACTATTGGTTGATCAGGGGGAGCTCTCCCGAGCAAGTCCTGGATCATCTGTCCGTCATCTGCCACTCCCTTCACAAGCTGTGCTTCTCCCTCAATTTAAAGAAGTCCCATTTGACACCAACGCAGCGGCTCCAGTACATCGGGGCAGTGCTCGACACATCCCTGGAGCAATGTTTTCCTCCCCAGATGAGGGCTCTTCACATTCAGCAGATGGTGCACAAGTTTCAACTTGCCCAGAATCTCCCAGCGTCCGAGTTCTTGAGACTGCTCGGCCTCATGGCATCCTGCATTCTTCTGGTGCCAGAGGCTCGTCTGCGGATGAAATCTTTGCAGTGGGCACAGAAGCTCCATTGGTCTCAGTCCTCCGGCAGGCTGTCGGACCCTGTTCAGGTGCCGCCCTCGGTCACCCAGGACCTTCTGTGGTGGGCCGTCGAAGGCAATCTGTTGAAGGGGGCCCCATTTTGGCTGCCCTGGCCAGAGGTGACGATCGTGACGGACGCATCCCTCACGGGATGGGGAGCTCATGCCAACGAGTTGACAGTCAGCGGTCGTTGGTCTCCGTCAGAGTCCAGACTCCATATCAATCTGTTGGAGCTGAGGGCCGTCAGGCTAGCCCTGAAGGCTTTTCTGCCGACTGTGCGAGGAAAGAGTGTCCTGATTCTAACGGACAACACGGTGGCCATGCACTACCTCAACAAAAAGGGGGGGGGCAGGGTCACTTCCTCTGTGCAGGGAGGCGATGCAGCTCGAGTTCTGGGCCATCCAGCAGGAAGTTTAGATCTCGGCTGTTCATCTGGCCCGAGACGACAACGAGATGGCGGACGCTCTGAGCAGGCAGAGCACGGTCTCTCACGAGTGGGAGCTGGCTCAGGAGATTCTCCTGGAGATCTTCGCCCTTTGGGGGACCCCTCAAGTAGATCTCTTCGCCTCCTGTGCCAACCGGAAGTGCGAAAGGTTTTGCTTGCGGGACTTTCCTCCAAAAGGAGCCCTAGGAGACGCGTTCGTGGTGGAGTGGTCATTCCCACTGCTGTACGCGTTTCCTCCAGTCCCCGTCATCTCGCAAGTACTGCAGAGGTTACGGAGGTTCGGTTCCCGGATGATCCTCATTGCTCCGGCGTGGGCCCGGAGGACGTGGTACCCGGACCTTCTCGACTTGTCCATCTGCCCTCCACGTCGTCTTCCCTACCGAGACGATCTGCTCTCACGGGAGGGGGGGGTCAGGTTCTCCATCCAGAGGTCAGATCCCTCAACCTTCACGCTTGGTTTCTTAAAGGTTGAGGTATATGGATTGGGACCTCCATGAAGACATGATGGAGGTGTTGCTCTCGGCCAGGTGGCCAGCAACAAAGTCTCTGTACCGTTGGAGAAAGTTCTGCGACTGGTGCAGAGTTAAGAATGTGGATCCTTTTGAATGTGACATTCCCATGGTTCTGTCTTTTTTGCTTTCTTTGGCCCATAGGGGCTTGCAAGTGGGGACCGTTAAAGGTTACCTGGCGGCGCTGTCCATATTTAAGCGCTCGTCTGAAGAGTGTTCCTATCTTAAGATTCCTTTAATTTTGCAGTTTTTGAAAGGGCTCACTAATGTGTTCCCTCCGTCACCTTTTCTGGTGCTCGGTTGGGATTTGAACCTTATTCTTAAGTTTCTTATGGGTGCTCCGTTTGAGCCTTTGCATTCTTGCACTTTGAGACTGCTAACTCTTAAAACTGTGTTTTTGGTTGCGGTTACTTCCGCTCGCAGAGTGAGTGAGTTACAGGCACTTTCAGTTAAGCCACCCTTCACTGTGTTTCATAAGGACAGGGTTGTCCTTAGAGTTCGTCCTTCTTTTCTTCCGAAGGTGGTTTCGGAATTTCATTTGAGCCAGAAGGTTGTTCTTCCGGCGTTCTATCCTCCTCCACATCCTGGTAAGGAAGAGGAAAGGCTCCATAGGCTTGATCCTAGGAGAGCGTTGAGCTTTTATATTTCGCGCATGTCCCGGGTCAGAGTGGACGATCAACTTTTCATTGGTTACGCTGGAAAGCGTTTGGGACACGCTGTGACGAAACAGACTTTGTCTCGTTGGATTGTTTTAGCTATCTCCGAGTGTTACCGCTTGGCGGGTAAGGACCCTCCGGCTGGCTTGCGGTCCCATTCTACTAGGGGAGGGGCTGCGTCTACTGCCCTGCAGAGGGGCGTTCCTATTCGTCACATCTGTGATGCAGCCACCTGGGCTTCAGTACATACTTTTGTACGTCACTACTCCCTCGATTCGATCAGAGGGCAGGATCTGGCCTTTGGCAAGGCAGTCCTCTATTCCGCAATTTGATTGGGCATGCTAAATTTGTGTTCTAAATTCTTTCCCACCTCCTTGCTTGGTACTGCTTTGGGAGTCTGTCATAGATATGGAATCCGTCGGAGGACCCAATCCCCTCGAAGAACAAGTTACTTTCTTACCTGGTAACGTTCTTTCGATGGGATGGTCCGACGATGTATTCCATATCGCTCCCTCCCTACCTTCCCCACTGCAGAATTTCTTTTGCGATTGCAGCTTGCGTTCCGCAAAGTCTTGTGTGTCTGACTGGCAGAAAACTGGTGGCACACGTTCTGGAAAAAACTATAACTGAGGCTATGGGCTTCGTGCGTCCTACTTATCACATCGGGTGACGTCGGCCGTCGGAGGAGGTCCTCTGGGACGGCGCATCGACATCGACGACTCAGACGCCAAAGATTTTCCGAAGCAGCACAGCTGTGGACATTAACTGTCATAGATATGGAATACGTCGTCGGACCATCCCATCGAAAGAACGTTACCAGGTAAGAAAGTAACTTGTTCTTTCAACTGAAAAACACCCATGCACCATGAAATGAACACACAACTGAGAAGGAGTGGAGAGTAGGCCGGACCAGAGTGCATGGAGGAAGAAAGGCGTCTGAATGGGAGGGGTGGTAGGGTGTCCACCTCCCTATAGAAGGAAACAGTGGCGGGAGATGGGCCCAACTTAATTTAACCACTGTTAGAGGGCCTAAAATAGAACAAGGGGCGAGGGAGGTGCTCCGTTCTCAGAATGGATGGGCTACAGGGTACAGGAAACGCACTCTCCTGGAGGAACCCGAGGGTGGTAATTGCTGCACACCAAACGTACTAAAGGGGAAGGAACATGGGGGCAGTAAAGGTATGCCCACTAAATAACCCTTCTAAAAACCCACCCTTCTGCATACACCGTAGAGGCGGTAATTGCAGCACACCAAAATGTGCGGCAGGGGAAGGGATATAAGCCAAAGCTAGTCCTCCTACCCCCCCCCCTTGATTTACAGATCTGCCAGAGCGCCAAGAAACCACACATGGCAACAGTGCGCCGTATAAGAACATATAACATAACATAACATTAGTTTGTGGCAGTGTTACTGTTTTGCATCGATGAAATGCATGTTTAAATTTCATGTTGCATTTTAAAGTTCATGACATATGTTCACTTACTGGGTTAAATGTGAGACTTCTAAGCGCTATAATTCAAACAAAATAGAGCATCTGAAACAGATTTTCAAGATTGCAAGTCACATTTTAATCTACACATATAATGCACAGTGGACTTGAGGTTCAAACACGACCATTATTTCATGGAGAGTGGAGAAGTAAAGTACCTGAATGGTTCACTGTGTCACTTTTTATACAAACTGAGACTGCATCAATATAGTTCATTTGTTATTCATTTGTAGAAGATAACCCAAATATGTTTAAACCACACATACAACAATTCAACCAGCCTTTATCTAATCTTAAGTGGGTAAAACAAACTGTGCATTCAGCATATGTTCTTGCTTTGTCAAGAGTTTTTACTTTGCTTATGGCTCACCCATATACTTTGTCCACAAGTTCATGGTCCGTGGCTTATGTTTGAGGTCATTAAACATAAACCCGCCTGCCCTTCATATCAACAATGGTAATCATATTTGAGCAAACTTTTAAAGATACCTTTTATGAATTTGATAAGAAGGGAAAGGCTGAACACTATGAACACTATGATTCTGTGTGTAATTGACCTCTGCTTAGTGCGGTCAGCATTTACATAGTATTTAACCAAGAGAATAAAACCGTATTGAAACAGGTTTTCTTCCTTTGCTAAATTGGAGGACCTGCCTTCAATCTTATTTAACGTAAGTTTATCAGAGAAAGCCAACAGACTTTAAACATACATCCTACACAGATCCAGTCTTTTCTTGCAGTAACACGTTCTTGCAAATGATTGACGAAAAAGGCCACAAATACGTTTCTATTTTGATTCGTTTGGTGAAATTGACAAATGCAACCCTATTAAACATTGCAAGAAAACAAGGTTTTGATCACAAAAGGGGATTAGCTTAGGGCTAAGAAAATGCATATATTATATTCTAACAAGTGGTGTCAAAACTAAGTGAGAGGTTTGCTATTAATATGAATTTAGATATCTTTGGGGGGTTGGGGGACCATGCCAGACACACCAGCATCGCGGACTAGGCATTAAGTGGATTCTGGTGTGTAGAAACATGCCACAGGTGCTCAAAATCAGCACAGGTGGACCCAGTGGGCTGTGCCACAGCACAAAAGGTCTACTCCCACACCCCTTCCAGAACCAGAATGCTAGCATTAGCTGTAGCAGTAGTGGAGCTGGAGGACATGCCTACAAAGCTGCTGATTGAAGAGGCAGTGAGGCGGAGGATGCAGCAGAAGCGCATGAGGAGGAGGAGGGCCATCATGGCCCAGCAAATCCCCAATGTGCAGCAGGTTGTACCTGCAGGCAGCCACCAATCTCTCGCTTAAGGGCCGCCCCATTCAACCTCACCCCTGCTCAGAGCCACACTCTGTACTGGCTACATAGGGACACCATCACCACTATAGTGGACCTGATACATGATGACCTGGTCAGCCTCCGTAATATCCGGACAGCCATCCCTCCCTTGCTGAAGGTAGTGTCTGTGCTACACTTTGTTGCCACAGGCATATATCTGCACACAGTGGGGCAGCTGCATGTTATCTCCCAACCCTTTTTCTTCCGTGTGCTCTTCCAGGTGCTAGATGCACTCCTGTCCCACGTACGGGACCACATCTGCTTACCACGGACTGCTGAGGAGGTGAATGCCTCAAAACTAGCATTCCATGCACTTGCATGCATGCCTAATGTAATTGGTGTGGTGAACTGCATAGATGTGGAGCTGGTGGTCAGGCATGCTGTGGAGGTAGAGTACCGCAACAGGAAGCTATACCATTCCCTCAACGTACAGATGGTGTGTGATGCCCATCACGTCATCACACATTGCTGTGCAAGATTCCCTGGCTCAACACATGACTCCTTGGTGCTTCAGAACTCCACGCTACTGCGGTACATGGCACAACAAGCTGGACATCACACCTGGCTGCTGGGTGAGTCGAACTACAATGCCATGTGGAGTGTTGAAATATGGCCCAGTATGACACCCATGACCAGTGGATGTGCACACTGCATGCATTAATCCATCATTACTCCTACTGCAATTTCCTGATACAATTACCAAATCTCTGTGAAAGTGCACAGAGGCCGGATAGATCATTAAAAGGCAAAGGTAGATGAGGAATAAAAGCAAGGAACATCATTACTCACAATAGTCACAATAATAAACCTCACACATTGAAGGGGACATAACCCTTATCAGCGTTGTGAGGGCATGAAATGTGCAAGTGTGTAGGTATAACTGAGGGTGCAACCACAGTAGTAGCATGCCAGAGTGCAAGGCCTTGACAGCCGTGTCTCCATGTATGTAGAATATACACTCCATACATAACTTCATCTATTCGGTCCAGCAATAAACTACATCTATTCGGTCCAGCAATAAACCAAAACCTCATGTACCAGACTGCCCCACACCATAGTGATAATGGTAAGCAAAAACACCGGCGTAGTGTGGCTGCGAGTGTGCAGTCTTTGGCAGTCACTCTACAGTTTCTACAGCTTCAGTGAGAGGTGGCTTGCTTGCCTCCATTCTACTAAACCCTCGTCCTCCCGCGGAGCGGGCCGCGGAGTGTGGCTGCGAGTGTGCAGTCTTTGGCAGTCTGTGCATGGCTGCAATGGCGTCAATTTCGGAATCTGCGCCTATCCTGAGCACAAACTCTTGGAAGCAGAGGAGGGCCGCCTGCTCAGAAGCGCGTGCCCGCGTTTAGTAGCAAAAACCCTTCAACACCGTGGCGCACAAACCCTGCACCTGCCGGGCCCGTCACACAAACAACCAAAGATCCCAGTAGCTTCAACAGCATATGCCCGCCTAAGGCGGGCGGACACCAACGACCATTCTGCCTGCAAAAGTGCCAAAATCACAAACAACTTGAGGCGAAAACGCTCTGCTGAAATCGAGGAAGCTCGGCTCAACGTACCTGCCTCACCGCTGCCGGCGTCCGAGTCAGAGTCTCCTCGCCTGTTGCCCGTGTTTCCGCAACCGTGGATTCCACCCTCACAGCTCTGGGTCCCGGAGGCCTCCGGAGGGAGGACCGAGGCCCGTGAGCAGAGGGGGAGCCCGCGAATGAGAGGAGCGAGGTGCAACCGCCGCGGCCCATTCCGGGGGAGGAGCCAAGTCTCATCCCCCCGCCCTCGTCCGAGGCTGTCTCGCGCATGGAGCCGAGCGAGGCGCAGCAGCCGCGGGTCATTCCGGGGAAGGAGCCTGGATTCATCTCTCCGCCCTCGGCAGCCATTGACTCGCGCACGGAGGGGCTTGATATGATCATGGTCACGCCCTCCCTCAAAGGGGCCTCACACCGACTGAATCCGCAGGCAAATCGGGATCGAGGGCCCTCCCTGGGCGAGAGGGGGGCCCCAGAATCAAATAACTCAGCAAATCCAATAACTATTTCCGGCAATAAGCACACGATACAAATTGAGGCTCAAGTACATTCCAATCTGCTACTCTCAGCTCTCCCAATCTCAGAGGGGTCTCCCTGCCGGCCATCAGACGACTGCAGGGGCCCGGCCGTACAAGCCAATGAAGTGCTCGTTCCCTGCCTGGTAAAGCTTCCAGACCCCTCGCCCGTCCCCCAGGCGGGAGTACCAAACAATAAAAAATGCTGCAGGAAGGAGGTGGAGTCACCAGACACCAGAAAAGCCAGAGCTTCCAGAAAGAAAGAGCCCCCAAAAACGAAAAACAACAAAAAAAAACGTTCAAACAGTCTACATGCTTCCAAAATCAAAATAAGTGGCCAACTAGCCAAGAAACCATGGAATCCAGAATCAATAAAGCCTTCGGTTGCAAGTCTTGTAACCGACTTCTTTCACGCCTTCGCCCCAGATCCTCAATCTAGGCAAGAGGACCTTACTGATGAGGAAATCTTGGAGGCGATAAAAATCTGTCAACCTCCAGAAAAAGCAAGAAAAATAGGCTTGGCATCAGATCAGCGTATTCTGTCCCAAGACACCGTTAAAGAGCAACAAGCCTTGGCTTCTCCACCACGGCCTCCGCGGGTGAAAACGCCTAAGAATACTGATCCGTCCCCTCAATCTGGTCCGGCTACTCAGATTGCCCCAGAAAAGGGCCCAGACACTCCAGCAATCCCCTATCTCAATCATGAGCTGGCAAAAGCGGCTTCTCTGGGAGTTACTGCATCTGTCAAACCAAAAGCTATGCAAATCCATACTGAAGGTTCCCCGCACTCAACCTTGCCGACAAATAAAGTGCTCCCTACAACTCTAGGTCTGGCCGGGGCACAGAACCCCCAGGTACCAGCCCTAGGAGTCCAAAGGGTAGCTGCGTCGCCCAATGGCCAGAAGCCGGAAATCCCAATTCAAGAACCAGGCCCCCACCCGACAAACAATGGACAGCCAGCCGGTCCCCGGCAGGAAGGTGCACCACACGACTACCATCTTAAACCACTGCCCACGGTTCGGCTCAGCCATGGCCCAGTAGACCTACCATCCACGCCTGTTGTGAGACGGCTCCTAAACGAGAGCCACCTATCATCTCCTGCTCCTAAACAGCGTCCTCTACCACCGGGCTCTCCAATGGACTCTCCAGCACAAAACAAGAGAGACCTTCTATCAATAATGTCAGCAGTCACAATCGCCTTGAACCCATTCACCAGAAGCTATCAACGAAAACTTGAAAGACCACACCTTGATTCAAGCAACAATGCTTTCAAAATTAACTTTCCTTGAAGGCTACATCACAGCCCTAGACGACAAATTTAAAGCCTTCAGGTTGGATGTGGAACAAGGGCGCAATAACCTGCGCCCACCCTTTCAACAACTTTGTTGCTGGTCGCAACAGGAGCTTCAAACCCGTCAGTGCAATCTCAACCCTCTCCTCCCAGCGACGCCGTTCAACAATCAGTGGGTCCTGGTCCTCGGAAATCAGTAAACCACAAGGTCATTGATATCACGGATGACCTCCTGAAAGCTTATTTAATACCGAAATCAACTGTGAGGGTAGAAGACAGTTCCTACCCCCTGTTCACAGCAGTGAGACCTGAAAAGCCCGAACAAGGAGGTGTAACCAAAATTCAAAAAGCCAAACTAGTAAAGCCTCCAACCATATGCTCAGCCAAAAGAAAAGTGAAAACTGGAAATTCAGTCCACAGTCCGATCTCCTCCCCAGCTAAGCAAAAGGGAAACAATGCTTCTCCTCGAACAACAGAAGACTTCCTGGCAGAAGAGGATTTGATGAATATCTCCCAACATCTCGAAGACACCCAAGATCTATTGCCGGCCAAGGGTGGGGAAAAAGTGCCAGGTACCCAACTCTCCGACCCCTCTGGTTGACTCCGGCAATCGAGCTGAGCCAGTAACCATCGATGACTCGTCCGAAGAGGATTTAGGGCACAAATTCACCTCTCTGGAAGAGCGCAGGAAAAATCTTCATCGTCGGCATACCAGTATTTCTCGCAGCCCTCCCAGTTCTCGAGTGGTGTCGTTTACACCTTTAAGAACCTGTGATTCGCCACCCCGCAAAAGGGCGTCCCCCAGCGCCCAGTCTATCCTTCAACAGTCCGGGAGGTGAAAGCCGGATTGCTCCTCAAAGAATCGAGGGGCTCCATCCACAGAGGTAAAGTCAACTGACAAAAGGGGGTCGCACCCGTCGCTCCACTTTACTTCGAGAACAGAGCAATATCGTAAAGAAAAACATTCTCCAAGTGAGTCCCCCATCAAGCTGGAACAGCACACAGACAATGAAGATGACATAATTCTGAATAGAAGAGGCATCCTCACCCTATCGGGCTTGATCCCAGCTCTACGAGGAATAAAATCCTCAGACTAAAAGATAGTGGACCCATACCACTCAAACGACAGAGCCAAAGCTTATATTTATGCAGCCTCAAAGAGCACCAAATCGGAAATCGCTCGAGCAAACGAAGACTTGGCTGCTCTAGGATACATCGTGCAAAATCAAAGCTACAAATCCTTCCATCAGGAGACGGGTTACTCGGAGAAAAAATCGGGCCTTAAGGACAAAATTCTAGAAAAAGAGAAGGTGGTAGAACATAGAAGAAACACCGAACTCCCCCCGAATAGTGGACAACTCAAACTCGAAGCTTCAAGCGACCCCCAGCGCCAGACTCCAGGAAAAACCTAGGTGGCCTAAGCTGACAAAAACCTTCGAATGTAAGACTGCATAGTCCCCGAGGACTAATCTCGAATTGCCCAACTCGGGCTCGACTGTGCACACTGTGCAGAGAATCAGGGAAACCCCTCGAGCAATCAAAGAGAGCGCCTGCCCGAACCTAAAACCAAGAGACAAACTACAGGGCTTGTGGGCCAGGCTTCCCAAGGCATTGTCGCAAATGAAAAAATAGCAACCCGCAGGTCGGCTTGCTGGGTCCTCGGACCGTCTGAAGGTCGACCACTTCCCATCATCTCTACTCCTCTGCTCATGGAGTACTCGAGGTCATCTCCATCTTACGACGACGGGCGATGCAAACTTAGCTTCATTCGACATTATCTGCCTTCAAGGGACCTGGTTGCGACAAACTCCGGCCATGGATGGCTACGACATCATCTTGGCCCCAGCTAACAAAGGGCTACTGGGCCGTCCAACATCGGGCCTTCTCTTGGCCTGCCGGCAGTGAATCGGTTTGAAATTTAAGACCACATTATAAACAAACCTCTCAATCCTGGCAGTATTACTCGACTGTGTCGAAAAACCCTATTCCAGACCATCGCAAATAGCGATAATCAACACCTACTGGAACCCAGCAGCCATAAACCAACAGACCTACTTATCCATGATGGAAAACCTGGTGGATGAAATTTAAGCTTCGCACCAGGTCCTTTCACTTATAATTTGTGGGGACTTGAATGCCCAATGCTTTGACGAACCTGCAAAGTCAGATACAACCTCAAACACGACAGCAGCGGTGAAAAGAGGGTTTCTTTGGTCCTCCCTAATGTCATCAAGAAAATTGGAGAATTTGAACTCAGTCTTCCCAAACGATCATCGACTTCCAACTTGGGAACAAGGATCGCTCCATGCCACCATCGATTACATCTACGTATCCCGACCCCTTCTAGGAAAGGTAAAAGATTTTGACGTCCGCAAGACAACAGCCAGCGATCACAATCCGCTCACGATGTCCCTGGTCAACCACTTTGAAGAGCCTGCACCTTATGTCACGGAGGTGGAATCAAACTCTTGTGGAAACCGTTTAAACTTGACAACACAAGCTGTTACAGCCCTGCTGGCAAAATACACCAGGGATGGGAGTGGCGAGGGAAACAAATCCTTGGACTATGTACCTCTACTGGTCCAACACGTGGTGAAATCAAAACAGTCAGCCTCCACATTCATTCCACCTAGACACACCTTTGACGCCACATTGGTGGCAAAAAGACGTGAAATCGGCAGACTGAAAAGACAGTTGGGAAACCGGCCGCAAAACAAAGAACAACTAAAGTCGGCAATATCAACCTACAAAAATTGGGTGAAAGATCATTGACACCAACTTTACCAACAGGACGCGGAAACCATGCTAAAAGCCATATGCGGAAACAAAGCTAAAGAGTTTTGGTGCCTGTTAAATTCTTGGGTGCCCTCACACAACAATTCGACTATCAACGCTATGGCTGAGCAAAAATGGATGACCCACTTCACCTCGATCTTCCAAGCCCTCGTTCCAAACGTCCAATCCGGAATGACATCCCTGAGGCAGGATGGCTAAAACTGGATGGCCAACAAGAAATCAGAGATCACATAAAAAAACTGAAGTCTTCTAGAGCAGCGGGCCCAGATGGAATTTCCAACATAGATTTGAAAGCAAACCAAGTCGAATGGGCCATGCTGATCGCGTCTATCTTTAAGAAATGTTTGGAGCAGAAATCTTTGCCGCCCTCATGGAAAAAATCCATCATTGTCCCTATCTACAAAAAGGGGGACATTACAGATCCACTAAACTATCGTCCCATAGCCCTTTTGGATTGCATTGGTAAAGTCTTCGGGAGTCTGCTTCTGAAACAACTCCAATCCTGGGCAGAGTCGGCCCCGTGCAACGATAAGTTTCAATCGGGCTTAAAAAAAAACATGGGCACGGCAGCAAACATTTTAACCATCAGCACCCTGAAAAGCAAGGTTTGGGATGGAAAATCTCGGATTTCCGTCGCTTTCATCGACCTCTTCCAGGCCTTCAACCTAGTTGATTAGTCACGCTTGTGGCAAAAACTAGAGGGGTGGTGTTGCCCCCAGGAGATTCTGCAACCAATCAAAGCCCTACACTCGGACACCACCCTCAGGGTCCGTTTGTCACAGAGGCACTCTATCAGAAGAAATCCAGACTGGGCGGGGGGTAAAATAAGGATGCCCACTAGCTCCAGCGCTGTTCCTTGCATACATCGGCGACTACGGGGCCTCAGAAGATCTGGCGTGCACTTTTCCACCGTCAGTCGCGTCCGTCAAAATAAGCCATCTGTTATATGCAGATGATCTAATTTTACTGGATCAGACTCAGATCGGCCTCCAGAGACAGTTATCCAATCTACTTACTTACACAGCAGAAAACAACTTAAAAATAAACAAAGAGAATACCAACATCATGATATTGGAAGCCGGCAAAAGAAGAAGAAAAGCACAGACAAATTCAAATGGTGCCTTGAGAAAAACGTGATCGAGAGGGTCACAGTTTACAAATAGTTGGGTGTTTCGAAACACGAGTCTTCCATGCAGAACGCCCTCCAAATCAAGATCAAGAAGTTGGCCTCCCAAGGAAAGGCAATCGACTCAAAATGTGGAAAATTCTCATGCATCCCCGTGATAGAATTCTACAGGAAAAAAGTCGTCCCCTCTATCACCTACGGAGCTGAGGCCATGCCAATGATTCCAGCCAGAACTTGGCAGAAACTAGAAAGCATGTTCTGGAAGGCGGTTCTTTCTCTCCCAAAATCAACATCCATTGCTGCAATCCGTCGTGAGCTGAGTCTAGTTTCATTAACGGCAACTGTAAACATCAATGCCCTCAGGCTATTCAGAAAATGTATCATGGACGACGGCGATCAAATCTACGGATTGCTAAACAAAGAACTTCAATCTGGCAAGGTGAAAATGTTAACATCTTGGAAAGAAAAAAACAGGGCCTTACTTGAGTCAGTTACGTGCTCGGAAGCTGACCTCAGCACAAACCTGTCTAGAGTCTACAAGAAACTGAAAGACTTCGACTAGATTCAAACACAAGAGTCAGCAACCAACAACAAACTTCTTCTTCACCTGCCCCCATCATTCTGTAAACTCAACGAGCCGATGAAGTACCTCCAAAAATTCCTGAGTAGGGGGGCGCAGTATTTTCTTCTAAGGATCAGGCTGAACTTGCTTGAAACCAACGAAATCCGCAACATTAGAGGCCTATCAGACTCAAGTACGTGCCGCTTGTGCAAATCCAAGACCGAAACAATCAGACATCTACTGTTGTCATGCTCGAAAACTTCAGACTTGAGATCGGCCTATCTAAACCATCTAATCGTGGACGATCGTGGGTGGGACGAGGAAACATGGTGGCCAAGACTGATCGGAGGAGACCGAATTACCTGGCTTCTAGCAACCACAAAAATACTAGAACACACCATGACTAGGCTAACAGGCTGAGGGTCCCACCCTGTGTAGTTACTGTGATTTCAACTTTCAACTTCTTTTGTAAAGTTCTTTTTGAACATACACAAATAAAACAAAAAAAAACAAAAAACAGTCAAGAAAAATCACAACTCATGATGCTCAGCCAGAGAATCCAGAAGCTGCCACCCCAAAATAAATCGTGTATGCACACACATTTGACAGGTACACTGCTTGTTAGTACCCATGTCATGTCTTCATAAGGGATACCTTTAAATGGAATGCTTTTAGACCAAAACTTCCAAATTGAGTAAATACTTAATTACCACTAATGTATGATTCTAAGGTGGCAGTGGCACCCGATTCTCTGTTTTCCACCCCTAAACCGCCTACCACCCTTATTGCAAATATTTAACCCTTTATCCCACACGCACATATTTCATCAATATGTTCTTCGTCATATGGGTTACGATATGAAAGCATATCTATATGAAGGATTGGTAATAAAGACTTCATACCGTTACTACCACTAAATCCCAAATGCATACCATCTAAATGCCAAAAGTACCGTTGTACATAGATATATAGTTGATTTTTATCTGTGACACATTTATGATATGATAGTTTATTTAGAATAGCGCCTATACACAATGTTTCAAAGCGCTTCAAAGCAAGGGAGGGAACAAGGGAAAATACAATGACATTCTTACAGACCATGAACAGTAAGGATGTGAAATTAACTATTGTACTCGGGCTGACGACATTTCAGATAGTGCAAGAGCTAAGACATAGATAAGGAAGGGAGGGGGAGAGTGGAAAGGAAATGGAAACTGACAGGCAACTACCGTATTAGTAGGCCTGACAACATTTCTGGTAGAACTGGAGAAAAACAAAAGGTGAGGGAGAGGGATGCAGAAAGGGAGGGGGGGAACAAAACAAGCGACTATTGTACTAGGCCTGACAACATTTCAGATGGTGCTGGAGGGGGGTGGAGGGACAAGTAAGGAGAGGGGGAGGAGACAGACGAGGTTGCTATCATTCTAGGTCCAGGGACAATTCTGATAGGGTAAGTGCATAGAAAAAAAAGTAAGGCGAGGAGATAGGAAAGGGAGAAAGGGAGAGGAGGAGAGAACAGAGAGTAAACAGTCAAAAAGAGTGGATAAGCAAGAGGGGAGAGCGAATACAATTGCAGAAGTCAGTAGTAACACAATGTTGCAAACCAGGATACAAAATGAAGATGGGAACAGCATGATTCAGGGCCACCATGAGTACAAGATGCAAAGGAAGTCCAGCATGAGAGTTGAGAAAGGGTGACGCATTGTGAATCGATGAAGTCCATAAAAGTAAAATCCAGCATTGGCCTCAAGACACTGATGGTGAAAACAGAATGTATCAGGACAGACTCCTGCAGAAGTAGGCTGGAGGGGGGCGAGGGGGAGCAGGTTTTACGTTCACCTGGTCCCCACAGGGGCGCCGAATGGAACTGGACGGTCCGATGTTGAATGGCTCCACGTGCCCCCTCTGTTTGCCCCTTCCATCATGAAGTGGATTTGCCTAGAATGTTGAAATGAAATGTTACCTAACCGTAAGGAGGAGGACCGACTCCTACCTCCTGTGATCTCTTTGTGCACCCCTCTGCTATGTCTCACCTTAGTGTTATGAATGGCGGACTCTCCATCCTGCGACTGTATGCAGGGGTGCGTAGCAGTTCAAGGATCTAGTTACTTCACTGATCCTGAAGAGTTCCAGACAACTATGACTCAATGGGGAAAGTCTTTATACCAATGGTATGGTTGGCTTTAGCGTTCAAGTTGCCAAAAGTTCACTCCTGTGCCTCTTCTTTGCAGGTTCCCCATTGGTGCATAAAATGAAGCAGACTCCTCCCCAGAAATGTTGAGCTGAATTCCAAGGTGAGTTTCCACACTAGCGTGATGCGATAATGTCTTAACATACTGTATTGTTCTTCTGCGCAACTAACCTGCTGTTCTTTTTCTATCCTGCAGGTACGGTACCTCCGGGGCGGAGATCGCGTGATGATGTCTTGATGGACCGCAAGGAAATGCAGCCTTCAGGTGAGTATGAGCGCTGCGTAAGATTTAACTGTCTTTAATGAGGCCCTTCCCCATTGCGCAGCTAACCCGATGCCTTCTTTTGTGTTCGACAGGTGCGGCAGCTCCGCAGCGGCAATGGAGTGATAGTGTTTCGATGGATCATAAGGGTCAGCAGCCTTCTGGTAAGTATTAGCGTTGCGCAGTGTTGCAATGTCTTTAACGTGGTCTGTGCGGCTAACTTGGTGTTTTCCTTTTCAGCTCAGCAGATTCGGAGACTCCAGAGCGACCGAGATGGAGCATCAGGTAAGAGCCTTGTTCTCTTTTTCCCCACTCTCTTCCTTTCCTTGCAGGCAGTTCGTGAAAACCTGTACGGGCGGGGGTGAAGACTGGCCTGAAGTTAGCAGACACGGTGAGCGTTACGCTGCAGGAGTGCAGAATAACGCGAATCGTGTTCTGTTCTGAGGGCGTGGTTTATATAGCTTTCAAAAAGTAGTCCCCAGGTTAAGAAGTCCCTCCAACCACACCCTATCAAAGCAGTCCCAGGTAAAGTAGTCCCTTCAACCTGCCTCAGACTGGTCTGCATGTGGTTCTCTTTCCTTGTAACCAGCCTTGCTTGAGAGGGCAGTATGAGCCTGGCGCAACGTCCACAAAGCCCTTAAGCAATCCTTTGGGGCCTTAAAAGGTTCCCATGGGTGCCAGCACCCTGGGCAGGCTGGTCTGCTCCTGATGTGTGGGGGCAAGCACTGTGACAGCAGGGTAGAAGAACAGGCAACACCTTTGTGTGAGAAAGGGTGGGCACAAGGGAACATCATGGGGGGACCAGAGGGGGTGGGGATGGCCAGTGGGGACAGAGGGAGTAAACACATGTTGGTGCATGCTTACCTGCTCTCTGAGGAGGGAGTTGGGCCCTGGGTCTGAACAGGTCCAAACAGGAATTGCCCTTTACTGCCCTGAGAAGGTGGGCAAAAATTTGCTGGCATGTGCCATGTTGCACAACATGTGCATCAGGTGCAATGTCCCCCTTCCCCCCGACATGGACATGCTGCCACCAGAGGCTGAGGACGAGACTGATGAGGAGGAAGATAATGCCCAGCGCTACGATGGCAATGATGGACATGCCACACGTGGAGACATTATACACCACTACCTTTGGACATCGAGCACACTGGGCACTGGACACTGTACATGAATAAATGTACTCACACTGAAAGATCAATGTCCACTCATGATTTTGTTTTCAACACCAAATATGTGACATGATTTTGTTTTCAACAACAAATATAATGTGACAAAATTAACTATTTACATTTGTGATAGGCCTTAACTAACTCTACAATCCTACCCAACTATCCCTCCCTCACACCCTCTCCCCAACTATCCCCATGCCCCCTCCCCAACTATCCCCACGCCCCCTCCCCAACTATCCCTCCCCACACACACCCAGTCTGTGACCTTTTTACATCCCCTTTTATGTGGAGGGGTGCACACTTCTGCAGGGTCGAGTCAGCCGCTGCAAACTACGCCTTGGGCTGCTTGGTAGGGAACTTGTGGGAGTGGTACTTGAGGATGGTACTAGTGGCAAGGGCATGTGCCGTTGGTCAGCAAGTGTCTGCACCAACACGGCGATGGAATCAACCAGGGTTGAGATTGACCCATTCTCCTCCCTCACACGCTGTGCCAGATGGTAAATGCCTTTTGTGGCTCTGCCCAGCATCCGTGCGGCCCTCCTAGAGGTGTCCTGAAGTGCCTCCCACTTGAGCCGGGCCTTGTCCAGGTATTTTTGCACCATTTTGTGCATAGATGTTTGTCGTGCGTCCATCCGGAACAAGCGGCCCTCGATGTCATGAACATTGTGTAGGGGTGGTGGTTGTCTGGGTTGGGGGTTCATTGGGCCCACAGGACTAAATACCTGAGCATTGGCATAGCTGTGGTCGCTGGGAACATTATCTGGCCCACCGTCTTCCCCCAATGTCATCCTTGCATAAGGGGTGCAGATTCCTCCTTTCAGGATGGTGGCTGGGCAACAGGTGCCTCCCGTCGGGGTGGTGGCTGGGCAATAGGTGCCTCCTGTCAGGGTGGTGGCTGGGCAACAGGTGTCTCCTGTCGGGGTGGTGGCTGGGCAAGAGGTGCCTCCTGTCAGTGTGGTGGCTGGAGTAGTTGCTTGCTCCTTTCTGCTGCCGGATGCACTGGGATCCTGGGTGGAGGTGGTGGTTGGCCGGCGGCGGCGTGCCCTGGTGTTCCGCAATGTGGTTGGCTGTTCGGCCTCATTGCCGGATGATCTTCCTGTGTGGGTCTGAAAGGCAGGGCATCAGTGATGGGTGTGGATTCATCAGACAGACATAGGTACTAGTGATTTCAGATGTATTCGCATTGTCATGGACATGGTGATGTGCATGGCATGGTGCACACATGCATGTGCCAGGGATGCAGTGGGTGCATGTGCAGTGTGTGTACATGGTGTGTGCAGTACCTGTTGCCTGGGGTACTGTTTTTTTCCGTTTTGTGTTTCATGGGTGTGCCACACAAGCTGTATGGCATGAGGTTGTCGGATTGTGACACAGATGTGTTACACATGTCTGCTGCCTATGGCAGTTGCTGCGTTGATGGTGATTTAGCAGGATGGGACATGGTGGGTGGGACAAGTGTGCCACATGTATCGTTGATGTATGCATCTTGTCATCTGCTGGTGGTGGGGGTCCTTGACACTGACGTGACTTTGTGCAGTGTCAGCAGGATGTGTGACTGAGTGCCTGCAGATGCAACTTGTGTGGGAAATACAGGGGACCTGTGTGATTTGTGAGTGGTGCATGGGTGTGGGTTGCAGGCAGGTTCGATGTGGATGTGTGCAACCAGGTCGACGGTGGGTGAACTGCCAGCAGTGCTATACTGGCCTCGGGTACAACATACTTGACATGTTGGCCTACCCATTAGCATTGGGGCTACAAGGTGTGTGATATGACATTGGGTTTACAGCGACTCACGAGCCTCACTGGATGTGAAATCTCCAGCCTCCGCTTCTCCAACTCCCTCGATCGCCTCCAGGTGCATTATGCTGCTGCAGGTTTCCTCCCAGGCCTGCAGTTTGATTGGTGATGGTGGTCCCCCTCCTGTGGCCGTACCGTGGGTGCGCTGTGCGGCAAGGAGCTGCACCCGGAGGCGTAGATCATCCCACCTCTTGCGGCAGTCCCTAACTGTTCTGGGGGTTGTCCCCACCGCTGACACCTTCCGGGCGGCCTCCTCCCCGCCATCATGTTCATTTCGGCTTCACTGAATCGCGGCTTGCTCCTCCGTGCAACAGGTTGCCTTGAGGACATGTCTGGGTTACCTTTTCAGTGCTCAGGATATGACTATGACTATGGATATGACTATGAATCCTGTGCACTGAGGATTGCAATGGATTGTGTTTTTGTAATGGCCACCGGTACATTTCTTGTTCCGGCGATGACGTTCTTTCCGGTCACGGTAATACAGGTACCAGTAATACCGGTAACAACGGTGCCGGTAGGTCAATGTTCCCAGAGCCAGACTCGGAGTTGGCGTCATCGAGGATGCCGGTATGGGGTTTTTTGGGGCTGTTTGATGGTGTTACCATTTCCGGCATGCCGGAATGCAGCAGTGCCACACAGACACGGTATTCCAAGCTTGTAATGAGGCCCATAGTTTTTATTTCTTAAAATCTTCATATCCCAAAGTGGAGCCAAAGAATGGCAGCATTACGACAACAACGCACTATGCAACATACCCGCTGCTTATGTGTGTGTGTGTGTATATATATATATGACGATATATATGATGACGATATATATATATATATATATAATTTCTGAGGCTTGTGGAATCTGCTTACATCACATGCTGTGCACAGGCCGACATCTAGTGGAAGCTGCGGAGTATTACAGTTTGTTTTTCAAAACTCGAAAATGGGCGTCGACACAGGGCGTGCCAGTAATACCTTCCCTAGTGTGACGTCGACTGTACCCATGATCCCTCACGCGTGTAGGACCCTCAGATTGTTTTTCCCGCCATACTTGTCGGAAGCATTGCGCAGAGTTCCCTGGCTTTCAGCCATTTTGCTAAAAATCGATATTAATTTGCCCGTTCTTTCACTCCCACGTCGAGACATTGAAGATCGGCGCCGGTCCGAAGAACAAACAACTGTCGAGAGCTGCACGACGGACTTTGGGCCTCGGAAGGCCTCTGGCCTCGGCACTGCAAGTAGGGAGAGTGGGGGGTAGAAACATATTCTACACTCTTATTATTTCCTACACACACAAGCCCGCTGCCACTAGGTGCATATGGAGAGTTCTCCATTTAAATTTTGCCCCAAGTGCAACCGCAGGTACCCTTGCGTTGACAAACACGTCACCTGCAACCTCTGCTTGCCGAGGGATCACCCCGAGGCTAATTGCAGCGCGTGTAGCCTGTTTAAGCCAAAAACACTAAAGGACCGCTCCACTAAACGTTGGGCCCACCACGCCAGGCAACTCGAGGCCATGGAAGCGGTGGGTGCCTTCAGTGATGGCAGCGATGCCGTACTTTTGGACAGCGAGGGCACAGAGGTGTCGAAAGATGCCCAAGCGCTAGTCCCCGACCCTGGAGGATTGTCCGGCAGGCCAGTTATGGGGAACACACCCGGCGACACAAGCGCTACCCACACTACTACTGCACATAAACACTCTAAGTCCAGCAGAGACTCGACATGCATGTCGAGTTCTCGGAAGAAGGAGGCACAGAGAGAGCGGTCCACGGAGTTGGTGTCCTCTGGCCGTTGCAGGTCGAGATCGCCGCATGACACAAGGCAACCATCCACAGTTGCCAAGAGTGCCTCGCTTCCCCATGTCATGGAGGTACAGTCGTCAGATGACGAATCCGACCTCCATCCCCAGGCCGCACACCAGAAGTTGGCTTCGGCAGCCCGTTCGGCGTCTGCTTCCGAGTCCCGACGTGCACACTCGAAAGAAAGAGAGAGTACCCCCGAATCTCGACGGCAGGCGTCGAAAAGCTTAGAAAAGGTGAAAACTTCAGGAAAACACTCTTCTGCTCAGTGGGAAGGGGTAAACGGCAGAAAAAGTCATTACACTCTACTTCTGTACCACAGACACTTAAGGAAAAACAGAAGTCTTTGGATAAGGAAAGTTCCAAGACCCCTGTCTCTGCCCCTAAGACCAAACCTATTCCTCCCACTCCTCACGATAGGGGAACAGGAGGGGAACCGTCACAAGAGGTTGTCATCCCCAGCTCCTGAGAATGGACCCGTGAAGATAGACAGGGTAATGAGGAGAATGTCTTCCCTGGCTGATTTCTACTCTAAAAACCAAGAACATTTCCTCACTTACACTCCAGACAGTGCTACTCCTTCAGGATCCAGGGACCCTCAGCCCCCTAGTCAAAAACCTCGGTTTGAGACTCCAACTCAGGGCTTGATTTCAGACCCTTACTACATACAGCCTTATCAACAGTATAGTGAGGATCCACAACAATATACTGAGGATCCAGACTTGCAATTGTTGGATGACCAAACGGGGGTAGATTATTATGGCGATGACGAGGGCCAGGGTGGGGAAGGGGAAGACGGTGCAGAGGTCTACAGCATAGACTCTCCTGTTCACAAAGAACCTCACGTTACCGACTCTCCAGTAGATAACCAGCCCCTGCTAAATGAGGTCTTGGCTAGAGCTGCAGAGCACTTCTGCATCGACACTCAGGGGGCACAAGAGGAGAGGGACTTTGCAGAAGAGCTAGTGGGAGACAAGAAACCCATTGCTCAAGCCATTCATATTCTCAAATCAATCCAGCGTAGAATTGATCCTTTCCTTCTTAATCCTAATCTCACCAGGGCTGTAAACCCCAGAATTGAGAAGATGTTCAGGGCCGCCCAGTCAGACCCTCTTTACATAAGGGGTCAACTGAAGCCCGACTCCTTAGTAATTACTAACACCAGAAAGAGAGCGGGGACACTGCTATCATCATCTGAGGCTCCCCCAGACAAGGAGGGCAAGAGACTTTATGGGTTAGGAAAGAAGGTAGCCTCCACCTCGGCTTACCAAGCGAGAATCGCCAACACCACCACTCTGCTGGCAAGCTATAATTGCCACCAGTGAGAGCAGGTAGCTGCTCTCATTGACTCTGCACCGGAACCACTAAAGGGTCAGTTGGCCCAGAACCCGTCAGAGGGTAGAGCCGTGTCAGGTTGCATCCTCAAGACAACCTTTGGCGCCGCAGATAATGCAGGCCAGCTCATAGCAGAGAGCACTGTCATTAAAAGGCACGTCTGGCTAAGATAGTCAGGGTTTAAACCCGAAACACAGGTGACCCTTATTGACATGCCGGTCGAACCGAATGTCTTGTTTGGCAAAGCGGTAGAGGACGCACTAAAAACTGCCAAAGACGAGTATGATACTCAAGTCCCTGGGACAATTGACGAATAAGCCCACTAATCAAAGAGGAATTGGTAATTTTCATCGCTCACACGGCCAAAATTCACAATGGGGCTACACAGGGACAGGCTACATCATGGGGTGGCAACCAGCAGACTACCCAGAGTTATGGCAGAGGTAACGAAAGGAGCTGTGGTAGAGGTAGAGGCAGTCCTGACAGAGGCGGTACGTCTCCCGCAAAGCAGTGACGTTCCGCTCAGGGTCCCTTCCTACGCATCCCCAGTAGGGGGGCGCATTTCCAACTTCACCCAGGCATGGGAAGGGATCACATCGGACAGATGGGTGCTGTCCGCAGGATACTGCATCGAACTGTTAGAGCGCCCCCGCAACCACCCTCCACGACAATAAATACATTTCCTAAACCACCAGAAGATCTTCCTCAAGGAAATCGTCAATCTTCTCGCAAAGGACGCGATAGAACTCGTCCCGGGCAACCAGGTAAACAAGGGTATCTATTCAACTTACTTCCTTGTGCCAAAAAACAATTTGACAATGCGCCCAGTATTAGATTTACGCCCTGCAAACAAGTATGTCAAGCCCCAAAAATTTCGCATGACTACTCTCCAAGAGGTAATACCACTCCTAAAAAGAGGGGATTACTTGGCAACATTGGACATGAAAGATGCCTATTTTCATATTTCCATGTTCCCAGCGCACAGAAGATTCTTGCGCTTCAAGGTGGACAGTCAGCACTACCAGTTCAAAGTGCTACCCTTCGGTATAGCCTCGGCTCCAATGGTATTCACCAAGGTAATGGCGGTGGTGGCGGCACACCTACGCAGGGAGGCAATCCCAGTGTACCCTTACCTGGACAACTGGCTCATCACGGGGTAAACCCCAGTAATTTGCAGTTCCAACATCCAAAGAATGATAGACCTCCTCTTCGAATTGGGATTCTCAATTAACGAGAAAAAATCAAGCCTGGTGCCAAGCACCTCCAAACAGTTCCTAGGAGCTGTCCTAAACACTCAAGAGTGGTTGGCCTTTCCATCAGAGGAAAGAATTCAGAATATACGACCGCAAATTCCTCAATATCAGTCCGGTCGCCAGATAAGGGTGTGTAAAGCAATGCGTTTGCTAGGAATGATGGTGTCATGTATTTACCTGGTCCCCCACGCGCACCTGCGCATGCGACCCATGCAAGTATGGTTGGCGAAACAGTGGTCTCAGGCCAGTGGTCAGTGGGACGATCTAGTGGTCGTTTCGCCAACACTTGTACAAAGTCTTCACTGGTGGACAAGAGGGAACCTGTCAAAGGGGAAACCCTTTTACGATCTAGAGATACAAGCTATAGTCACTACAGACGCGTCCCTATTGGGGTGGGGAGCACACCTCCTTCACCACACAGCTCATGGTCTCTGGTCTCACACAGTGGCCAAGAATCATATCAATCTGCTAGAGCTTCTGGCAGTTTTCAGAGCGCTTCGAGCGTTCGTACCCGACCTGTTGAACCTGTCAGTACAGATCTCAAAAGACAGTACAACAGCAATGTTTTACTTAAACAGGGAGGAACTTGTTCACCAAATCTGTCCAGGCTTGCCCAGAAAATTTGGACATGGGCACTCAGACGGAACATGTTCCAGGTGATCTCAATTCACTGGCAGACACTTTGAGCAGAGATCCCCTTCCAGAAGAACACGAATGGTGTCTACACAAATAAATCGTAGAAGATCTCTTCTCACAGTGGGGTTCCCCACTATAGACCTATTCGCCACAAGCGAAAACAAACAATGCCCAGGATTTGCATCCAGGTTCCCCCAGCCAGACTCCAAGGGGAACGCCCTGTGGATGAACTGGTCAGGGATGATTGCCTATGCTTTTCCACCAACTCCTCTCATGAGGAAGGTGGTCAACAAGATGCACAGGGAATCGATGACACTCATCCTAGTTGCTCCCATGTGGGCGCGACAACTGTGGTTCCCACACCTGCGCAGATTAGCAGCGTGCGAACCCATCAGACTCCGTGCTGGCACAACCTACTATCCCAGCGCCAAGGTCAAACAGTGCATCCTCAACCCAGCTCAATGAACTTGGCAGCATGGCTCCTGAAGTCATAGAGTTTGGACACCTCAATTTACCACAGAGGTGCATGGACATCTTAAAGGAATCTAGGAAACCAAACACGAGGCACTGTTATTTTGATAAATGGAAAAGATTAGTTATCTGATGCCAGAATAAGCAAATCAACCCAGTTGATTGCACTCCTTCCAATATTGTCACCTACATGCTCCACCTTCTGGATGCAGGGTTGGTATTTAATTCACTCAAGGTACTCCTGGCGGCGCTGTCAGCCTACACCACCTCCCATAACAAGGTTTCGTGGTGGAAAGTACCAGTGGTTAAAGCCTTCATGGAAGCGGTAAAGAGACTCCACCCTCCAATCTCAAACCCACCACCAGGATGGGACCTTAATGTGGTGTTTGCTAAGCTCATGGGACCACCCTTTGAACCCATGCATAAAGCCAGTCTCAAACACCTGACCTATAAAACTGCCTTCTTATTAGCCATTACATCCATAAGAAGAGTCAGTGAAGTTCAGGCTCTGTCAGTGCAGGATCCTTTCTTTACTGTTCACAAGGATAAAATGGTTCTACGAACACACCCTAGGTTCTCCCCTAAGTTCATTTCTAAATTCCACGTTAACCAGTCCATTGAGCTTCCAGCCTTCTTCCAAGAACCCAAAATCTCTGCTGAGGTGAAACTACACACTCTAGATGTGCGAAGAGTGGTCCTCTACTATGTAGACAAGACCAGGCCACTTAGAAAAACAGACCAACTGTTTGTCTCTGTAGATACAGGCAGAGAGGGAGATTGCGTCTCTAAAGGTGCCATCTCAAAGTGGATAGTCAATTGTATCCAGCTATGTTACTCCCTTTCTGAAATAACTCTGCCTTTTACACCAAGAGCCCACTCTACTAGAGGCACTGGGGCCACTCTGGCTTTCATTGCAAATGTACCCCTTTACACCATTTGCAAAGCAGCTACATGGAGCTCTATTCACATTTTTACTCAGCACTACTGCATTGACACTCATACCAAGACAGATACTCAAGCGGGACAAGCGGTTCTAAGACACCTGTTTGCTTATGACCCTTCTCACATCCCACCTCCTTCTTCTAACACTGCTCGCTAATCTATGCACAGCATGTGATCTAAGCAGATTCCACTAGCCTCAGAAGGGATACATTACTCACTGTAATCGTATTTCTGATGCTTGTATCTGCTTAGATTCACATGCGCCCGCCCTTCCTCCCCTCTGAGAGAAGGCGCATGGATGCTTGTAGTCTTATCTTCTATCTATCTGCTTGGATAAACTGTACTCGTGCTACTCTTCATGCTACCTCATGTCAGGAAAAATACAATCTGAGGGTCCTACACGCGTGAGGGATCATGGGTACAGTGGACGTCACACTAGGGATAGTATTAATGGCACGCCCTGTGTCGATGCCCATTTTCAAGTTTCGAAAAACAAACTGTAATTCACTGCAGCTAGATGTCAGCCTATGCACAGCATGTGAATCTAAGCAGATACAAGCATCAGAAATACGATTACGGTGAGTAATGTATCATATATATTTTTGTCAGTATTAGCTATTCCGTCTTTCCATCACCCTTGTAGGTTCTATGACTCTGGGCATCTTTGACATTAACTTCTTCTTTTTTGGTCAGCCATGTACTGTGTGATTTTTGTGTGTTCCTCGTTATCATTCCGGCTCTTCTATATTACATCTTTCGAGGTTGCAATTGTTTCTTTTTAACGATGCCGATACTTTGCAATTGTTGCAATTTTTGACTCCGCAATAATGGCATTGTTTTAGATTTGTACACTGCTACCTCGTTGTAGCGCACTTGCGCTATGCAACTATGCTGCTAAATTACATGCACTTGCACTTTATTCCATTTGCCTGAATGCTGCTACTTGCCTTGTTTACATATATTGCTATTGTCACTTTTATCTTGCAATTTTGCACACTAATTGGCTGCTAGAACTGTTTTTAATATCTTATTATGCCTCATTCATCGGCATTAGTCATGTATATCTATGTCCTATGATGCTCCATATTGATTGTATAATTTATCCTTTAGTGTTGCTGTCAGACGGTGTGTTTATTTCCATTTTTATATAATGGTTTTATTCATCAGGGGCGGATGTGTAAAATATTCTTTTGACTGTGTCAGTACATCATTGATTCCAATTTTGTACTACTACTGTTGTTTATATTTGGTGGTACCCTGGAACCAATGCCCTGCCCTACATGGAAGGCGTGCTCCCGATTATAATTCATGGTCATTTTGCCATGATTCACATTTCTATGCACTTACTGCAATTTTTATTGTGGCGCCACTCGGCCTTTAATTTTGCTATTTTTGCCATTCCTTTCCAATATGGCCACCGCCTCTTCCATTTGTCCAGGTACCCATGTAGTTCCAGGGAAATAGTAAAAGGACTTCCTTTGTCATTATAAAAGTGCTCTAGTCCTTCTTCTCTTCACGTGAACAAGCACTCAGTTGAGTGTGAAACGCGTTGTGTGCGGGTCGTGTTTACTGGCGTCCTGCCTCTGTTTTTGCCGCTGCTCCCCAGCCGTAATTTGTGTATTTTTTTGTTTATTTTTTGGTCACATTAAATACTCTAAAACCTTTACTTTCTTTGTGAGCTGTGCTATGTGTGTTTCCTCATGGATTTTGGTCTTTTCATTGACCGCGGAGAGTGCGGTTCACTTTCTCCTCTTTTCTGTTCTATCTATATATATATATATATATATAATACACATGGCCTGCGTTAGTTATGGTTAAGTTTCTCAACCCATAGGAAGACCACTTTTGAGCGGCTTGTAACTTCGCTCTCCGTGGACTAATCCTCACCAAACCTTTCAAAAAAAGTATATGGCCCACTACTTTTCTTTTTAAGTAGTATAGGGGTATTTGGCAGTAGGGTATTCTACTTTTGTAGATTAGTGAGTACATTTTGGTTTCAAGAATATTAAGTAGGCATTTGCAAGATATGCAGGCAATCTTTGTTTCAGAGTAATGGAATTATCATTGCATTCAAACCATCCACATTTCTTTTTAATGTATGCAGTATAGTGACCTGCACTGGTTGTGGTGCCTGTGTGGTAGATTATGCCTACTGTTGTGAAGGCTTTCTTGCCAAGTGATACTTGCCCTGTGTGAAGCTAGTAAGCTTGCAGTTGTTTTTGGTACCATCTGCATTGTATCGGAAAAGCATTATTATTAATTATTGGCTATGTGATTGTATTTGTAAGGTGGAACAATTATCGGAATTGCAAGTAGTACAAAATATGCCATGGTTTGCATTTTGTACCAGCTGTTGAAATGGAATAGATTCACAGTTCAGTATAGATACATACACAAGTGCTTGTTAGAGACTTGTTCCTGCACTACATGGTTGCAGAGAGTGCATGTATGTTTCCACTTGTATGAAATCTTGATTTCATTTATAGGTATGTTTTTGCTTTCCAGTACTTGCAGTAAGTACATTAGAAATTCTTGCGGATCCTCTTGGGTGTTTAGAGTGAATCTCGCCATTCTCCAGCATTGGATCTTTCATGGATTCACATGCTTAGAATATTCCCCGTCGTCAGGCTGGGAACCCTCGGTATATTTATAAAACGTTTTCCCTTGGAAAAAATTCAACACTTCTGTGTCCTATCTACGTCCTTTAAGGCGCTTACGCTAGACTCAATAGGACGTACGGTATAAATAGCCCCACCCCCGCGGCTCCCTTCAGATTTCAACCGTCTCCAAAGTAGCAGGAGCACCTTGTGTTCTACTCTTTACAAGGTTGAATTTTTGTTTCCCAATGTCTGGGAAGGCGTTGTTCAGCCCGTGTGCCATGTGCGGACTGAAGAAAGTCTACGAAGAAGATGGGCACATGGATTGCCTTTATTGTCTTCACCCGGATCATTCGGCAGACAGCTGTGAGATTTGTAAAGGGTTCTGGTGACGTGGCTAAATGAAGGGGCCTACCCTTCATCGGAGGTAGGGTCTGCACACAGCCTGGCATCGAGGCCTAAGTCCCCGGTAGTTCATCGCTGCTCTGTATCGGCAGAGCCTCTGGCGAAGAAGCCACGTTCTACAGAAAAACGTCCCTCATTGAAAAAACATCCGGCAAAAGACTTATCTTCGTCATCAAAGCATAGTCGTGTGGACCAGGACCGCCAGCAAGGAAAATCTTCCTCTTCAGCAAAGAAAGACCGGAAAGATCCTGTAAAGACTTCCTCCTCAGGGGACCATCACAGGTCTTTCTCGAGTAGAGACTCGACGAAGCATAGGTCTAGCTTCCACCACCGTCATCGGGAGTCCCGTCGTCGATGGGTTCATTACCACCTGCGCAGGCGACGATTGAAGGGGCTCTGAAATTTACAACGTCGACGATAGATCCTCCAGGGGTTTGGCAACCGACAGTGTACGATACGGTTTTGCCAGATACCCTATTGCAGCAGGAATCGGCTTTCTCTGTATCGTCAATGGAGGAAGACCGTGAACAGATTGTTTGTCCAGCTGATCTTGGATTGCAAGGTGTTGGCTCGTCGACGGTCTCGGGAATGGAAAATGCCCCCGTTACATCGTCTTTGTTAAATCCTCAGTCGGTGTTATCCTTACAGGTGTTGACCACGCTGCAGTCTCTCTTAAGCCAACTAGACGCAAGGTTACCCCCCATAGGTACAACAACGCGCCAGGTCCCGTTCCACGGTCAATGTCAACAACCGGATTGCCGGCCTCCCGTCAGGTTAGCGAGGAACCTCCCCGCTCACACCCAGAAGAAGGGGAACTGCAAGATTCGGAATCAGAGCAAGGGCCTAGAGATTCCTTCTCGGACATTTCCTCATCCCCTTCGAGAGATCCTACATGGGAATCAGAGGCAGAAGCGGAAGCTCCTAGAAGCCCGGCGTAGCCGTCACCGCCAGGTGACATCAGCTCCTTTCACGCTATGATGGGGGAAAGCCTGTATCGAATTTGGTCTGACACCAGAAGAAGAAAAGAAGGAATACTTCTTATTTGACCATATGGAGAAGAGGAGAAAGTCAGTCTTCTTGGTTCCCATTCTGGACCACGTCTGGCAGGAAGGCTTGCGAACCATGCGCCATCCATTTTCGGAGCATGCAATTAAGGGCAGGTTGGAAAAGAAATTCAAAGCCCCGGATTCTACTCCTAAATGTTTGACCGCAAAGCCCTGCCCGGAATCGGTAGCGGCGGCCAGAAAAGCCAGATCGCAACACAATTGTACAACACCTCTGGATAGTGAAGCTAGAAGGCAGGATGCCTTTGGTAAGAAGGTCTTGTCGGTGGGAGCGACGACGGTCAAGGCGGCAAACTCGTTAGCTATCATGGCAAGATACGACCGTGAAATGTGGCATCGCTTGGCCCCCATCCTGGAACACCTGCCTGAGGAGCACAGGAAAACAGCCATGTTACTGGTGTGTGAGGGGGAAGAGGCATCGAACCACTCTATCAACATCACCGTGGACTTGGCGGAGTCCGGGTTCAAGCAAATAAATAACGGAGTGGTGTTAAGGAGACAAGCGTGGCTAAAATGCACAAACTTTAGGCCGGAGGTTCAGTATAAGGTGCTCGATATGCCTTGTGAGGATGAGCAGTTGTTCGGAGAGAAGGTGGACGAAGCGCTTAAAGGCATGAAGGAAGATTCGGACACGGCAAGGTCACTGGGAGCCTTACAAAGTGGGAGAGCTTTTCGGTCTTTTCGCCCCTTCCGCGGAGCATCAGGTAATTCCCGGTTTGGGGCATCCAGGGACTGGAGTTTCAACAGGTCATCATACTCCTCCCAAGGTTACAGAAGAGCAGTCCAAGCGACACGAAGAAGCTGGGATTTCCAGGTTTCTAGGAGATGAGGAGGACAGTCTTCATCCACCAAAGGCAAGCAATCAAAGTCCCAACAATGACAATCTTCAGAACGTCCTGGGAGCAGAGAGTCCCATCGCGTCGACGAGTGGGAAAGAATAACATCAGACCGTTGGGTGTTGGACATGGTGAAACTAGGCCGCTCTTTGCAGTTCAAGAACATACCATCTCACATTCCACCTGTGTACTCGGCGCAACCCCATCTTCACATATTACAACAGGAGGTTGTGCTTATGCTGCAAAAAGGGGCTATAGAATTTGTTCCGGTGGCCGAGAGAGGTCTGGGAGTTTACTCCTGTTACTTTGTGGTAAAAAAAACCAACAGCGAGTGGTGACCCATTCTGGACCTTCGAGCTCTCAACAAGACTCTACAACGCCTGAAGTTCAAAATGCTTACACTTCAGGAGGTCATCCGGTCTATACAACCGGGGGATTTTCTGGCCTCATTAGACCTACAAGACGCATATTTCTACATACCCACGCGTTGACAACACAGAACATTTCTAAGGTTCGTGGTCGGTCAGAGTCGTGACCAATTCAAAGTGAATGGAGTTACAGGTAAGAAACTACTCCCTTCCTGCACAGTAGTCCAATTTCTGTCTTATTCCAGAAACACTGTATGTGTTCTCAGGATTGTTTGTTGGATTTCTGTGAAGGAGTAATATTTGCAAACACAACTGGTCTGTGCTGTTTAAGTAAATGTTTTCAAGAATTGGTGGCAATTGGAATAGAACATTGATTGCTACATTTGCATAGCAATTTACACAAGTTGTATTGGAACATTTTAGTAGACCAGACAGTTCTGTGTCTGAGTTATTTGATGTAAGTCCATGAGGTTTGTTTGCAGAGGTAGTTATCTTTGTTTAAGGAGTTAGGTATGCATTTGACTTTTCAGTACATCCTTTTGTGGTTTTGGTAGTTGGAGCATGAGCCGATTTCAATTTCTTTGGTGGTACTATTAGGAGATTCTGTATAAGTTCTGCTTGCATGAGTTTTCTTTTACAAAGTTTGTGGTTTTGAGGAACAGGGTAAATTTTTAGATGGGGTGTGTAGAGTGCACGTAGTCTATTGTACTCTACGAAACAAGGAATGACAGCGTTAACTTTACTTGCATCAAACTTGACTAGAGATAGTCCTTCAAGTGTACGTAGGCGTGATAGTGCTACATAACTCATGCTGTCTTTAAAAACTGTGCTGCCATTATCAATCAATGCTTGATCTAGGGTTAGACCTTGTGATTTATGAATAGTGACTGTATATGCTAGAGACGGAGCATATTGTTCTCTGCATACATACCTTTAAAACGAAGGAATCGGGCTGTTGAGCGTCTTATCCTTTTAACTTCTGAAGGTTTGTCGAAGTGAACATTGACAAACTGTATGATGCTGTCATGTGGGTATGTATGGAAGTCAACAACTGTACCCAGTGCTCCATTAACTAAACCTTGCTCCACATCAGGGTTACCCTTTAGCATCACTCTACAGTTTAAACATAATGTTAACATTTTGTCTAAACCAGCTGTGTTAGAGATTGAGTTTACTAAGGTATTTAGTCGTGCTGTGGCTTGTTAACACATAGGTAGTGTCATACTGTGCCCGTCCAGTTTGTCTATGGAGTAAATTTGCACCAGTGGTTGCATTTCTTTTTTCAGCATTGTTTCATTGAATTGTGCGCAACTTGCAAGAGTTGGCATTAAGGACATACATTTTACATTTTTATGTGCTAATTGTTCCATGACATCAGTAGCACATGTGTTATGGCCGTATAGGTCATGGATGCGTCTGGTATTCAAGGTAGACTGTGCTTCCTTGTATAGTACACCAATCCGAATACTTTTTTAAATGTTGGCATCAGTGAGGTCTACAGACTGACGCATGTTTTCTGTTAGTTCTTTGTATTGGAAATGTTGCCAGAGATTTATATTTCCTATGCTACCTTGAGTTTTACGGCACAGTTTGTGTCCTAAGATTCTAAAAATAGTTTCACATTTCACTAGTGTTAATTGAAGAAGATCTCCAAAAACAATAACATGTTTTCCTCCAAACAATTCTTTCTAGTCTGTTTTAAGGACCTCTTACAATCTGAGGTGAATCAAAGCCAACATGTGTAGGCCGCTAAACCTATGGGGGCAGTTACTACAGCTGGAAGCTTGTTTTTTGTTCATTGTTGGAGGAATTTGCTGATGATTTTTATTAAGAATGTTTTTCCTAAACCAGCTTGACCACTTACATAGAGTAGTATAGGTCTATAGTCTTGACAGGTGCAAGTTTTACTTTTGTGCTGTACACCATGTTCAATTGCTTCAGTTACTTCTAGGAAAATGCTACGCTGCTCATTGTTAAAGTGTGATTTCAGTAGAGCAAAGTATTCTGTAGATTGTCCATACTGACACATGGTGTTTTCTACTTCTGTCATGGCTAATTCTGCCTCATTTGCTATGAGTGGTTGTCCAAGTGGTTCTTGGCTTCCTGTTAGAGAAGGTTGACTGCTCTCAGGAGTGTCTATATTTAGTTGTATTTGAAATTCTTCCTCTTGTTGGCGTTCATTGTCCAGCATGTTTTTGTACTCTGTAAAATGTATGTCTGTTATAGTGCTTTCACTTGCATTGAAAGCATCTTCATAGGAAGCATGAGTGCCTAATAAATCTTCTGCCTTTCTCCATGGTTTAAAAGGTTGGAGTAGGGACATGTAGTATAGTTCTTTATGTTGAGGAGTTTTTAATGATAGCTTCATATGATTAATGAGGCTGCCTTTGGTAAGTTTAACTAGGCTGCCCTCACAACCTTTCACTATGTATTTACCTTTTTTCTCATCCGGTTTAATATTTTTGTATGAGAGGTTTTAGGCTATATGGTATAGGCACATGGTTTCCAAAGCAGTACTCCTGCTTGGGTAGTATGTGTCTAATACGTTGTTTTTCAAAATGTCCTGGCTGTTGGGATCGTTTTTGGCTATTGTTTATATGTCTTGGTATGATTTGAGAACTCTTTTTCTACATGCAGCAGGACCAAGGCTTAGCGAAACGATGTTTTCAGATTTCCCATACAAGGCGGTGCCGGTTAAACTGTCTGCGGCTACATAGCAGCCACATTCTCCATTGGAGAGCATTTTTATACCGAAGCTGTAAAATTTTGGTGCCAGTGTTTTGTCAGATTATATGTCATCCCAGAGGTCTTTCAGCTCTGTTTTCTCTGCTATGGTTAAGTAGGCTGTGACATATTATGCAAATGCAGTGGAATTGTCTGCAATTTACAATTTGCATTCCATAGGAGGGCAATGATTGTATTGTAATCATTGATGTACGTCGGTTCTTTTTATGCAGTATGTGTTCTTAGGTGATTTACCTTTCACACTGTGTGTAACTGAAGACATGAAGCTGTTCACTTGTCCTGTTGCTGAAACTGGTCTAGGGAAACCAAAGCGGCATTTGGTGTAATATTTTTCCTTTGTTTTTATATTTGCGCCGACAATACTTGCCACACTTGTCTTTGAAATTGCAAAATTTGGCCATGTAGGTCACTGTGTACTTTCTGAAGGGATTTCGCATGTGATCCATTTCTGAATGAAGTCCAAAACAGTGGCATCACTGTCTTGACCAAATTTTGCTGCATCTTTAATCCACAAAAGCATGTGGATGTGTGGTGCTCCTCAGGCTTGATATTCTTTTCTCCAAAAAAAGTGTTCTACTTCTCAGAGGGGAGAAAAGTGCAGCATGGCTATAAAGCGATGATGGAAGTACCTTGATACGTTTACAGGATCCAGAGAACAGAGCTATGCGTTGGAAGTTGTACAAGTCTTCCCATTCATACTCTGCGCAACTTAAAGTGACAAACCATGTGTGTGGGCCAAGGTTGCGAAGCATACACCGTACTTCTGCGTGACGTCGGAACCAGCACTCTTTTGTTCCACGCATGTTTGCCAAGAGATGTGTAATACTAGACTTTAAAACTTCATCTTTCTCTTGCACCTTTTGCAGTAGTTGCGTAGCAGGCATGTTTTGAAAAATTGGAACCGGTTTTTAATGTGTGTGCAACTCCGTAACATAGGGTTGCTAGTTCACTTTCAAACAGGAGGTGGAATATATATTGAACATTTTGTCTGAATCTGGGGTCTTCAAAATACATTTGTAAAGAGGCGTATTATGATGCAGTTATTTGTGTGCACCTTTCATCGTACCTTCCACCTTTTCCAGTAGGAAAAAGTAGAGGAAAGGATTGTGCTTCTACACTTTTTTTCCATATGCTGATTGGAGATCCTTCAGCTTGTCGCATTTGATATGTTTCCAGTGCATCGTCTATGGTGTCCTTGGAGTGCAGTGGGTGAATTGTATAGTGGTCTAAAATATTGTAGGCTGCAGTAGGATCTAATAGTTCAAATTGTCCAGTTTCTGAGGAATCCTGAATTATTTCGGTGGTTTCTCTCAGGTTTTCTTGAATGTTTTTCTTTAGTATTCATTGTTGTCTTTAAGATAGTTCAGGGCTTCTCTAAATTTGTTTAAGTCTACTAGTTGCTGTCAATTTTGTTTGTCTTTTGTAGGTACACCGTTCACTAGGATAAACAAAGATTGATCTATTGACCATTGTACCCCTAGAGTATCTACGTTTTCTTTGAGATCTGATGGCAAATAGACTACTTTGCCACAAATGCCTTTCAGTAATTCAGAGGGAGGCAAATTTGCTGTTTTTGCTTGAAGACGTATTATCGCTTGAAATGGGTGTCCTGTTTGGATTATAATGCTCTCATATAAGTTAAGCTCTTGGAGTGGTTTTGGCAGTGGGTATATTTCTACGTTATTACCGATTGCTTGTGAAGGAATTTTGTTATTATTCAGTTTTGCTGTGCAGTATGTGTTGGTAATGTCATATTTGCTTTCTGATCTAAGGTAGAGGGCTAATTGGAACCATTGGGATTCCTTATTGTCTTCTATTTTGTGCATTATATCTACAAAGCGCTCGCTTTGACATCTGTACACAGCCTCCTGACGCAGGATCGAATCCCAGCAGGGCCAAACTCAGCCTTTCATCCTTCCGAGGTCGATAAATGAGCACCACACACCGTGGCTAATAATAAGCAGCGCTCAGAGCCTGAGGGTTCGTAGCGCTATATAAATGCAAAATTATTATAGTTTTGATGCTCTTTCTATAAAAAGTTCTGCTGCAACATACACATACTTGGTTTGGCTCCTCGGCAGATGTGCGCTTAAGTTTATTTCTTTTTTGTATGTGTGCCATGGAAGGTTGACATCAGCAAGGGTGTTGCTATTCTTTTCTAAAGTTACTGGATTTTGATAGTGCTCTTCAATTTCAAAATATTTGCTTTGGATGTGGTCTATTTCTTCGAGGAGTTGTTTGGCTGTACCATGTAGGAGAATGTTATTGAAATGGTCCAGTGCTAAAGCTGGACTTTATGCATAGTACAGTTTATGAACGAGATTTATTACACCAGAATGGTGCGTTGCTAACATTTTGATATGGTGGAAGGTGCTTTTGCAAGCAGGTCCAGAAATGCAGCACTATGAATGTCCTCTTAGTCCTGTGTATTTGCACACTGGACAGGAATCCATAGTTGGCAGTATTTTAATTTTTACTTTGTCTTTGGCTTTTACATATCGATTGAGGAACTGCTGCAAAGATTTGAAAGTGTGTGCACTTTTTCACGTTGATGTGCATGGCCATTTGTAGAGGGAGCATATTGGTTTGGTGGAGAGTTGTTGCTAAGTTAGTTGGGGTTATTGTTGAAATCAATGTTTCTTCTTCCATAATTATATTGTCTACCTTTTCATATCCTCGCCCACTGCTATGTACGGCATTTTGGTTTGTTTGCTTTTGTTTGTATGCCTCTTCATTGAAAAATGGTTCTGTGCTGGTGGTGTGACACCACTCACCTGTACAGAAGTTATCTCTGCTGATATTGCGTTTATTTCGAAGTAGTTGTTGTAGTTTACTAATTAATTTAGTTAGTGGTTTCATTCTGTTTAAAGTGAATATAAAGATTTTCCTTTTGAGCAGTAATGCACTGTTTATGATAGCTTCCAGAATCAGTTTTCTGCAGTAGGTTTTAAGGGTTGAGCGTGATTTCTCGCCTCTTTTTAAAAGGTTCTGAAGGACTCTGTTGTGGAACATTTTTTGAAAATTTATTTTTTTGGAATGCTTTCTTGAAGCTATATTAACATTGGCAGGTGCAATGTTAGCACTAGTGGTTGTTGAATGCTTCTTGGAACATTTTTTTTATTTTTAGCTTTTGAAAGAGGAGTCAGTTTCTTTCGTGCAAGCTGTTTCAGTTTGGCTTAGTGACTGTATCAGGTGTTTTGTTTTAACTTTTTGTACAAGTTCTGCTAGAGTTGGATGCCTATTTTGTACGCTTTTAGTTTGATCTGCTCTATTTCTGCGTTGCTTTCTACGGAGTTGCTTTTTGGAAGGCATTCTTTGGTGTCTGTTGGAGAAAAAAAAGAAACTGTGTGTTGGGAGGTTGTGCACTCTGTATATGTGCCCTGTGCACGAGTGTCTGAGAGTAGGCATACATGTAGAGGTGCAATGGGCTTTTAGTTCAGGTTGGGAAAGCTGTACTCATATCTGTGTGTTACTATGCTAGTGTTTACATGACAATACAAAGTGTGCACCTGCTAAGGTGCAATCAGCAATAGTGAATCAAATGCTGTTGCGTTGATACAATTGTGTCCTACAATACAATAAAACTGCACTATCTGAGTAATAGGTAGAACACTAAGACAGTATTGCACTTACTTTGTTGGTTGCGAAAAGTAGGTTTCTTCTGGGATCTGTTTTGTACTTGAGACGCCACTGGTTTGAGTAGTGTGGTTTTCACTGCAATTGCGAAAGAAGGAAGTTAGTACATTTGTGTGTTGATGGCACAGTAATTGAACTTGAAGAACAGATTTGTTAAATTTGTAGAAGGATTTCTTGCCAGGAAGAGGTAGTGTATGTGTTAAATTTCACAGCTTTGTATATGAATGGGGACTGTGGAGCATTAGCATCATGGCTGAAGGGGTTATTGGTGTATTTATAAGTGTGTCCTATGAAATGTACTTTTGGAAGTGTATGTGTTGCTGTTGCAGTATTTAGTGTGGACATGGATTAGTGGAAGTTGTGGTAGGCTGAGAAAAGGCTTGGAAAGATGCACAGATTGGAAAGGAGAATGTTTGTGTGTGGAATTCCATTAATTTTTCTCGACATACATGATTGCTGCATGTGTGGAAGAAGTCTTTCCGTTTTTTAATTTATCCACATTTCATATGGCACTGTTCTCAATGTAGACATGCATTTGTTTGTTTTTTGCAGTAGTATGTTCTGTTAATTGTGCAAAGGATGTACATGCAGTTTCATTTCTGTGTGCATTCTGGGCATTTTACATAGAACCTGTCACTTGAACTTGTTTTAGAAATGATTCCAATATGGTTTTCTTTTTTTCATGTCCAAATATATCAGAGAGAGTGGTGATGAATTGGAAATATGACGTTTGAAACAATTCTGCAAGTGGCCATTAAAAGAAATGTTTGTAAGCGCACAGCTTTGTAAGTAAGTGCCATTTGATGTTAGAAGATGGGACAAATGACAGTATGATTGTTTACTATATTATGGAAAGTAAGTGGCAGGAGTCCTGTTCAAATGCATGCAGTGTACGTACTTGCAATGCTTTGGTAAGATACATGCTGGTTTCCTGTTGTGTGTGTGCATTCTATGAATTTCATAATAGGTGTTTTAAGGGGGAAGTGGGTGTGAAAATGACAAAAGGAATGAAGAGAATAACAGTTTGCACATTACAATGAGTGATATGGGTAAATGAAAACTTGGAAAGCACACAGCTTTGCAAGTGACACTTGATCATAGCAGATGGGAGAAATGACAGTATGCTTTTTGTTGCAGGTTATTCAGGGTAAATGGCAGGTACATACTCATTTATAAAAGAGTTGTAAATGTACTGTGCACAAAATATTCATACCTGCAGTTTGTGTTGATGCGGATGAATCTGGAAGCAGAAATCTTGGAGAGTTTTACAGGAGTTTTTGCTGTAGGTGCTTTGCAATCACAGGAGACTTGTACTCGGAGTGAAGAAGTACATCTAAAGTGCTGAACTATGATGACAGAGTTAGATGTTGAGTTCTTGGATGTGATTGATGAATGGGTTTGTGACTGCTTAACAGTACCCAAAAAGGGAGTGGTGCAGAGAGTGAAGTGGAAAGGGAAGAAGGGCTGCCCCGGTGTTACGTGGTCCGTGGATACTGCGGTTGTCTGTGGACAGGGCGTGCTACATCCGGGGCTTCTCAGCATGCCTGGCATGTAAATGGGACTGGGGGGATTAGCCAATCAGGTGTTGAGGGTGTCATTCATATGGAGAGAGTGTAATCATTTTATTTCATTGCTGTGTGTCGTGAAGATGGCTGTGGTTGCAGAGATGGACAGAGTCAGTGTTGTGTGGATGGTTGGAGATGGTTTCATCACTAATCTGCAGTGGTATGCAAAGATATGTGGCATTTCTGCCAATCTTGCATTGCAGGGAGTGGAGATTATGTGGTGTGATGTGTCTGGGAGAAATTTGCAAGGTGTATTTACACTTTGTAAAAATATGGCTGTTTTGAACAGTCCATATTTCCTGGTGATTAATTGTGGAGGAATGTATTTGGGGTATCTGAGTGCAATAACACTGAAGCAGTTGCTAAAGGAACTGATGTACCTATTTCTATCTGCAAAGGTTATTTTTCCCAAATACCACCTAGGACTGCATGGATGTGTATTGGTGTCTTTAATCCTCAACAAGACATAGCAAGGTGTCTTGTTAACCAAGGCATACAGGCCTGGACTGGCCCACCGGGACACCGGGAGTTTCCCCGGTGGGCCTCGGGACATAGGGCCCCTTTTCTTGGGGGAGGAGGGATACATAAATGTGTGCGCATGCGCATTATGATGATTCTTCCATGCCATGGCGGCTCGTACCTGTGCATTCTGAGGGGGCACAAAATTACACGTGCCTTGGTATGCTTAGCTGGCTCCTTCAGGATCTGACAGACCTGCATGAAGGTCCTCATGTGACCAGAAGGGGCCCGGAACTAAAGATGAGTCACAGGACACAAGTGTCGGCACAATGGGCTGGCTGGAGGAGCTCAACTCGCAGATGTGTCCCTGCTCATACTGCTCTCCTTGCGCCCCAAGGGTAAAAGCATAAAGCGTGCTGTTTGCCCTGAGCCTGCAACGAGTTTCCTCCTCTACAATGAAATAGTCAAACTAACATTGTCTCTGACAGCTTTATTATACATGTGATAAGGCTGAAATAGTGCCTTCCTCTGTCCCACCTAACGACGCACCGTAGCAAACGTTAAATCCGGAGCTTGCAGGATGTTCAAGCAATGGCCAGCGCTAGTGTGTAAAGCCCGGTGCAAGTCGGTATAATTATTTGCGTTGGACATTTGGGTTAATAATGTATATTTTAGACCCGTGCAAATGTGGGAGGGCATTCCAGTAATGAGCATGTGTTTGACTAAAATGAAAGAACCCTCTATGCATTTTTGGGAGGTCAACGCTCAATCTGCCGAAAAGCCCAAGACTTTTTCTGTGGGATGGGTCAGTTTCTGCATTGCAATTTACCCCCCCCCCCCTTGTGCAGACATGAAATCTTTTGGCATATACACATCACGCTGCTCACATGTCTGGTTCCTACATTGCAGGAGTGCAGGCGCTTTGCTTGGTGCTTGGTGTTGCTGATAATCACAGCACACCTGGTGCAATATTTTTCTTTGTTACAAACACATCAAATGCAAATGGAATTTAAGAGCAATTCTTAAATTATAGAAGCAGGCACGTACTGTGGTGTGGGGGAGCAGCACACGTCCCACACACCAGGGGGTGGATTATAGGCGACAACATGTATACCAAAGATCAACAGTGGCACCTTGGCAGCAATGCGCGGGTTAATGCAATGCTCACTTAAGAGTTCACCTCCGTTGTTGCGATTAGGCTGAAGCGGATTTCGTTTGCGTCTCCAAAACTACATACACAAAGAACGCACTTTCTTGAGGTGGTCGTTGTGTGCAGATCCCTGTAACAGAAAACCTGAAGTCAATATGCTAGAAACGGCATCTGTGCAGCCGCATCTGTGCTGCCTGTGGCTGCCTGTGTTTCTATGTGCTCTTCAAATGAAGTGTGCATGGAAAACAGCTCCCTGGATGAAGCACAGAAAGTCACGGATTGCATCAACGCTGTTTTATAGATAACAGGATCTTCTGCACTGAATATGACTATTGGCTTCCTTCCATTTTGCTTTACTTTTCCTTTGGGGTGTTCCTCCATTTACTACCCCATATCCCCCCTAACCAGTTTTTCTGTTCCTCAGCTTTTCCTATATATTTTACTTGTGAGGCTCACAATCTCCCACACCCTCCACTGCCGAACCACAACCACCAAGTGCGCACATGGGCAAAAAATCCCTTTTTAGTGCCTTAACTGCACAGAATTGCCTCCCAATGAGGCCCACATTCTGGTGCCTAACTGCTCCAGTGAGACGAGTGTTTAGTGGATTTGAAAGTTTGCATGGCTTGCATGCATTTTCTGGGAAGTAATGCACTGGGGAAGGGCCCTCAACGGTGGCCCTTGTTTGATGGTGGGCATGACTACTGCTTGACCTTAGGGAGGCCCACGGGGCGCTCTGTTTGCTATGGGCTGGTTGCAACTTTAGAGGGTATCTGCAGAGCTAGGACAACGTTTGACAGTGGGAAGGGTGGCCACCGGAGTGGGTGGTCAATTTAGAAACATAAGTCCCTGTTTTACACATACAACGTTGCGTCTGTCGATGTACTCTCACTTTGATTTTTGATGAAACACGTATTGTTTACTTAGAGCGATGTAAAAAGAACACGCTAAAAATCGAGATTGTGCAGTGTAACTCACTTTTACAAGGACCATGCCTGCCCTTCAGGGAGTTACTTCCGCATGCATTGCAAAAGTTGGAGGCTGAATCTTCTCCCAATGACTTGACAGCCTGGAATAGATCTTGTGTTCAGTGGGGGGCACGCTTCAGGCTTTCAACTAGAAAGCGGAAGCCAAAGCATTCATACATTCCAAGTTGCGCCTAGGGTCCCCTGACATTGAAATCCCGATTACTCCAAAACCTTAATTGGAAGAGCATTGCAGTGGGGGAATGTTTCAGAAGAAAACAGGCAATTGTTTTAAACAATGGAGAGTAAACTGTGGGATAGAACCATCAAGTGAGGGCCACACAAGAGCCATGTTTTTCTGGTTAAAATGCAGATTGAAAAGTTTGCAAAGTGTTTTTAATATTACCAGTTTATCTTTCAACTCATGTATCTAAACACGGCATGTGCTGCGGTTTATACATCCCACCAATTTCCTCATGAAAAATTCTAGCTCCCTACATTTGTAAAAGAAGCAGAGCCAGGTGCTTTAGATGCTTTCTGTACACTTTACGTGGTAGGGTGTTTTTCTCTATTATAGATAGTTAATGGCACAAGGAAGTCGACTGGTACGTCCCTAGCAGTTAATAGGTTTAAAGAAAACTGTCAGACATTCCATTGACTGCTGGTGATTTCATAGAGGGACTCTTATATTATTTATGCGCTGCCCTTGGATACAGAATGTTAGTGAAATGTAAATCAACCAGTGTTGGATTGGCCTACAGGGAACTATGGAGATTTCACGATATGCATATGCGCCCTGCTCCCTCATGTGCTACTTTTGTGTAGGGATTTCCAAATTTTCTCATAGAAAAAGGATCCAGTTTGCTCAAAATGTGTCAAATGTGGCCACTTTGAAAATTATTTCCCGGGCCTCCCTTGGGTCCCAGTCCACCCCTGAAGGCATATCTTCTTTTATGTGTGCTGTTGGGATGTCATCATTCCAAAATGAGAACCTTTTGGAAGATGGTGCAAGTTCTTTTTTTTGTGATGGCATTACTTTGACAGATTGTGGTAATAAAATCTTTCTTAGTAATATACAAAATTCAATCAGACGGTTGTTGTAAAGTCATGAGGACTGCATTTAGTAGGTGTAGCAGAAAAAATCTGAAAAAAGCCCCAAACCCCCCTTTTCCCCGAAAAAAGGCTCTTTTCAGAGCCACCACCATAGAGGAAATGTGCTACCCTAGTTGCAATTTCTACACCCACCCCCACAAACTGCATGAAACGTCCGCAGACACCAGGGTAGTCTGCGGAGTGCACATGCCACATCCGGTGCTTTTGAGGCTGGCAGGTATGGAAATGGGACTATGCAGGCTAGGGGGATTGGTCAATAAGGTTTTCTGGTGTGGTATGTAAGGGGAGACTGTGGCAGAAGTTATTTTTGCTGAGAGGAGAGCAGATGGCTAGGACTATGCCTGTGTCTTTTAGGAAGCAGAGTGTCTGGATTTTGGGAGACTCGTGGATACATTGGATGGAGGTGCATGCAGAGCACTGTGGAGTGACTGCCCATCTTGGATTCCATCATGTTGATGTGCACTGGTATGCAGTGCACTGAATGAAGTGGCTGGATTTGGTTCCTCTTTATGCCACTTTGGTGACACACCGTCATCCAGACATTATTATTATTGTTGAAGGAATAGTTTAGGACGTGTTACTGGAATCTCATTGCAGTTTGCAATGAAAAGGACTTGGAAAAGTTATGAACAAGTAATTATTCTCATATTGCGCAGAGACAAATGTGGTGGTACGCTCACCTGGCTCCCACAGAGGCGTCGATCTGGACTGGACTGCTGCGATCTCCAACAATGTGACGCGTAGGGCCCAGATGACGGACTGGACTGGCCCACCCAGCTTCGTTTGCTTGGCCCGTAGGAATATTCTTCAGCAAGTGGAGAAAGGGAATTAACCACCCGTGGAGTTGAGCGTAAATCCCCCCACCCCGTTGTTCTCCCCACTGATCACCTTGGATGTCCCCTCTTATAGTCTCACCTGATGATTTGAAAAGATGAGCTCTCCACCCTGCATTGAGCGCAGGGGCACGTAGATAACCAGTTGCTTCACTGGCTCGAAGGAATTGGTGAGTTCCAGGACAATATTGACTCCGATATTACCGGCAACACGCCGTAAGTATGTAGTTCGTAAGAGTTCAAATGCCTGACTTTCACTCTTGTCCGATTGCTTGCAGGTTGCAGCTTGACCTTACTGAAGAGTTCCTCGTGGCAACCGGTAATGTTCTGGTAAGGATTTGTATTATCCAACACAGTTCGATAAAATAATGTCCATATGTAACCTGTTGCTTTCTCCCTTATTCAGGCGCTGAGAGAAAGTATGAAGTCTCGGGGAATAATGCCTCCGGCAGTAAAATCAGGTAAGTCTTTAGTGGTGAGGAGGGTTCCCCTTGTTAGTCCCTCGTTTCACCTTGCTGTCCTTTTGTTTCCCCTTAGGGGCCGGGGTTTGGCTAGGATGCAGTGGAAGCTGCGCCGACCTGTGAAGAAGAATAGTACCCCCGGTGGTAAAATCTGGTAAGTCTATGGGGGGTGTTCCTCTGTGTATTCTCTTGGCTCACCTTGCTGTTCTCGTCTTCTCCTTAGGTGCCGCAGTGTGGCGGGAACATGCAGAAAGATGCGGTGGATAGTGAAGATGCTGCGAAGGCCGGTGAGTTCAGCGCAGCACTGCAGCAGGCGAGGCGACGCACATAAAATAACTTCTTTCTTCCAGCTCGAAGGCGCGATGAATCGGGAATTCACGGAAGGATCAAAGGTATTGCTCTTGTTCTAACCTTTTCTCCTTCTTTCTCCCTTTTTCTAGGAGCTCCAAACTCGAGGCGGGCGTGGCAGAAGACTGGATGCAGACTTGCAGGCAAGGTGAGCGTTACGCTGCTGGATGCAGAATAACGTGAAGCGTGTGCTGCTCTTGGGGCGTGGTTTAAATAGCCTCCAAAGTAGTCCCAGGTAAGTATTCCTCCCCAGCCCCACCCGAGTAAAAAAATAGTCCCTAGGTAAAAAAGTCCCTTCCAGGCCTCTCTTGGCTTGGAGCTCTTGCAGCATGGTCTGCATCAGGTAAGTTTGCAGCATGGTCTGCATCAGGTAAGTTTTAATCTATGAGCCTGGCGCCAAATAGCCCCTAGCAGGGGTTTGTTGGGCTTGCTTGGGGTAACTTTCTGCCTGCTTCCGGGGTTGCTGGACTTGGTCTGGGTCTCCGGGGGTAGGCATCATGACATGTGGCTGCGCTCTTCTGCATTTGGTCCGCAAATGGAGAAAGCGAGACGTAATGTCAACAAGGCTGTTTGTGCCTTTTTGAGAGATGTTGGCATTGTTAGGCATAAACCTGTGCAGTTCCCTCTGGGACCACTGCAAAAGATTTAAGACTACAGGTGTTTGGCAGTAAACCCACTTGGTAGCAGTCTGTACCACACAGATTCACTTGGTAGCTGTGGCTGAGCAGTCAGACTTCCCTCAAGAAGAGTTAGGCAGTATGCAAAGTATACACAATAGGCACTCAGATATAATAGCACAAGCAAACACTGACCAGAGCTTTGGTATCAAGGTATATAATTATTTATTTAAAAACACACTGATTGAAACACTCCAGCACTATTATTGTAAATCACTCTCAACACAGTTACTATTATTATATATATATACATCCCTTATTCCTTATCAGACAAGTCTTAGTTAACACCACTTATTTCCAGACAGAGGTGAGTGCTTAAATATAGATGGCACTCCGATAAGTTAACGAAAAAGGCAGAATGTAGGAAAATACACCACACTAATATTTAGGAACTCTTAAGCAAGGCAGGAAAGTCAAAAGTCTATAGGCCGGGCCCACTCTTGGAGAGAGGAGGGCACAAATGCACCCAAGATCACACAATGACAACAGGCTTAAAAAGTCTTGCAGGGAGTTCAGAAAGGTTTTAGTTAGGCTCAGAAAGGTTTATCCAGGGGGTCCCAGGCTAACCCAGGTTCGAAAACCGGGGGCTAAATCTACCCCGTACAGTCGGTTACAAGGAAAGCCAGGCGGTACACGGTACCTTATGTGGAAAGGATCCTCCAGCGGGGGCAGTTGTTCCTGGCAGCGGGTGCAAGTCGCGGCGTCGTCCAGAGGAAGAGAAGATCTCGACGTGGAGGAAAGATGAAGGTCGTTGCACTGCCAGGGAAGAAACCAGCCACAGAGTTTTCCGGTTAAAGGTACTACCCTTTGATTTGCGGTAGTGGTAAAATGTGGTATCCCGGTTGCCAGGGTGCTTGGCACAGGCAAGGCGGCCACGAGATGCTCCAGGAAGCGAAAAAGGAAGCAGGCTGGTTATCTCCACCAGTCGAAGGAAGAAGACTCTCCGGGCTGGAGATCTCCTCTGTCGTTGGGAAAACTGGTCAGACGGTTCAGCAGGGCTCCACCGGTGGTGTCGTCGTAGCAGGTCGGCTCAGCTTCTCCCTCGTCGGATTCTTAGGTCCTGTGGCGACTTCTAACGTTCTAGTCACCAAAGCCCTGCTTTTATGCAGCATACAGCCTAGCTGTCAATCAAACATGCTAAGTGGTGAGCCGGCCAGCTCACCACTTGGGCCAATCACACAAGAGTGCGACTTGAGTTACCAAGGTAACTCAGTCCAGGGTGCCTAAACCCCCTCCCACACCCCCTGTGGTACCCAGACAGAGTGGCACCACTTTTGGAGGCTTCTGTGGAGAAGCCCGCCAAAAAGTGGAACAAAGGGCTCAACTTGGGTTGGAGTCACAGAAGCGAACAGAAACGCCATTTTAGAACAGAGTTCTGGCAAAAAATACCAACCGGAGAATTAATATTAAGTATATAAACCGGCGGTATGTTCGAGGCTATAGGAATTAAATAATTAAAGTTGGTAGCCTCGAACAATGGGAAATCCCATAGAGATATATTTGCGGTCGAATATAAAAAGTAGTATCCACTGCCACCAGCCAAAACTCGGTCAGGGGGGACGGAGACGTGCCCGCTCGACTAACAGACCCCGGGGCAATCTAATTGCCCCGGCCAGTACGTCAACAATATGATGGTTTGTACTGGTTCTGTTCAGAATTTGAGACTAGTAAAGTCAGTGGTGACTTTACATGCCATGGGAGACAGTAGTCAGTCCCAGGGTATGGAGTCTATATTGGCGGGTCACTATGACACCCCTGTGTTACTGCACTGAGGGTGCTGTGTAACACACATCACAAAAACACATGGAGCCCTATGGAGTAAAAGACCCCATAGCCCATTAAACACATCTAGAGTCAAAGAAACACACTCAAATCATGCCCAAGAGTGAGGGTAAAAGAGTCTCACTCTTGGCAGGAGAAAAAATGAAACCGCAAAAAACCAACAAAGCTGCTGGGGGACTCACTAGGTTAGGAAATTCAGCCTAAACAGAGAATTCTCCCTAACAGGCATGTCCTCTTTCCACAATGAAAATATTAAATTTTGCAGCACAAATATTTTTTATGGAGTCCATCTTACTGATGATGGCAATCAGTTTTTTCTGCGAAATATCCAAAATGCATTGCAGCACTTTTTGCAAGTATAGCAAGCATTGCCCTGGAAAAGAGTGCAATGTTTTTGATAGCGCCGCTGCTCACATTTTTTTAAAACATTTAATGTCCGCCGCCTTCACAGGTTGCACAGGGGCCTGCACCTATTGGCAATTCTATTTTTAAACTGAAAGGTGGCTCTGAAAAGAGCCTTTTTTATTTTTGGTTTTTGTTTTGTATTTTTTGGGTGTTTTTATACAGCACACACTAGGAAAGAAAGGGAAGGGAGGGTAGAGAAGGGGCACCAACCACGGCGATAAGAAAGGGCAGGTGGAGAGAGGAAGATGTTGGGTGGGCCTCACCTAGGTAGGTAGCAGACTTTCTCATGCTCCCGGATCGTAGCCTCAAAAGCACTTCGAAGTGTCTCCCCCTGCAGAGTACTGCGTCGCAGTAAATGCACAATACAGTGACCCTCGAAAGGTAAGGGTCTACTGCATCGTGTATGGCCTGTGAGGCTGGTTCAGGGATGCGCTGCCCCACAGGAGTGTCTCTTGTTGTGGCAGGAGCAGATGCGGTGGATGTTGTCGAGGAACTCAACCTATTATTTTGATCAAAGGGGACGACCCTCCGAACTGCCGCCTTATGATAAGACCTTCGGTGTCACTGCATGGAAGTGGTCCTGTAGCTATACAGACCCGGTTTGCCACGACTGAGCACCATATTACACTCAGTGCAGCGCGCCTTGTCTGCACGTGCCTTGGGTACCCTTCCAATGGTAGCAAAGAGCCTCCACACCCTAGACTCATGTTGGCTGTGAGTCTAGGGTGTGGACTCACAAAGCTGTTAACCAGGGGAATCCAGACGTGGACCCCTTGCTCACTGCTCTTAGAGAGGCGCAGCTTCACCTCACTGATGATGCCCAACTAGGCTGAAACACATGTATGGGGTTGCTGTGGTATTCTTGTTCAGAGGAGAATTGCCTAGCATTTTGGTGCTGGACTGCCCCTGGGCAGGACAAAGATTGATATGCGGAGACATTTCTTCTCTGTGAAAAGAAGAGTGTGCTAAAGACTTGGTTGAGACTCTCCCAGGGGCCATCCACCAAAGAACAAGTCAATGCGCTGTGTTCGTGCTGGTAGAGAGTTTCCCAGACCCCCCCTCTGTTTTCCATTATGTTGTATATCCTATGGAATTGCACTGTTGGTTTCTCAAGAGTACCGTTTGTATATATTTTTCTGAGGCTTGTGGAATCTGCTTAGATCACATGCTGTGCATAAGCCGACATCTAGTGGAAGCTGCAGAGCATTAGTTTGTTTTTCGAAACTCGAAAAGGGGCGTCAAACTAGGGCGTGCCGGTAATACTATCCCTAGTGTGACGTCCCCTGTACCCATGATCCCTCACACGTGTAGGACCCTCAGATTGTTTTTTTCCGTCATACTAGTTGGACGTATGTGGCGGAGTTCCCTTGGCATTAGCCAATTATGCTAAAATAATTGTTAAAACTTCCCCGTTCTTTCCATCCTACGCCGAAGATCCACGTCGGTGAAGATAGAGGAAACCTGCCATCGAAACTCCACGACGGACCTTGGGCCATGGAAGGCCACTGGCCTCGGCCTGGGCCTTGGAAGGCCTCTGGCCTCGCCCCTGTACAAGTAGGGAGAGTGGGGGGTGGTCATACAGGCTCCCACATTTATTTTCTACATATACCTGCTCGCTGCCAAATTGATACTGGTACCATGGAGAGTACGCCTTTTAAATTCTGCCCTAAGTGTAACAGGAAGTTCCGCTGGGTAGATGAGCACAATACGTGCAATTTCCCACGAGACCATCCAGAGGCTACCTGTCGAGCTTGCAAGCTATTCAAGCCGAAAACACTTAAGGACTGCTCCACTAAACGCTGGGCCCACTACGCCAGGCAACGAGAAGCCATGGACGTTGAAGGGTCTTTTAGCGATGGCAGCAACGCCGCTGTATCGGATGGCGAGGGCAGAGGGGTGACTTCAGACACCCATGCGCAAGAAGCCCCCTACCCCAAAGGACTGGCCAGCGGCTCAGTTATGGGGACAGCACCCGGCGGCATAAGCGCGACACTCACCACTTCCACTAAGCACATCAGCCCCGGCCGCGATTCGACATGCGTGTTGAGCGATCGGCAACGGAAGACGCAGAGAGAACAGTCCAACGATTCGGTGTCCTCTGGGCGTTCTCGTTCGAGATCGCCTCATGACAAAGACCAACCTTCCGCGGTTGAAAAAGGTGTCGCACTCCCAATACTCCCAGAGGCCCGATCGTCCGAAGACGATTTCCGACCTCTATCCCCAGTCAAGACTCATAGCGTCTACTCCTGAGATTCGACGCCCTTCCTCCAAGACCACCTCCGAATCTCATTCCACCTCCGAATCGCGACGCGAGGTGTCAGATACCACCTCCGAATCTCGATGTAAAGCGTCAGGTTCCTCAGAGGCCCCTAAAAGCACTGGGAAACATTCCTCTGGTCATGGGAAGGGGGAAAAACAACACAAAAAGCCTTCAGAACACCATGTTCATAAGGAAAAACAAAAGGCCCCTAAATCAGTAGGAAAGTCCAAGGTCCCTGACCCTGCCACTGAAGAAAAGCTCATCCCACCCCACTGCTCACGACATGGGTATGGAAGAAGAAACAGAAGATGTTGTGGTTATCCCTAGCTCCAAAGAATGGAGCTCATGTCATGACCCTTGCCCCTGGCCCTCACTGGCAAGTCAGCCATCCAGTTAGGGCCAGGTCAAAGGCCTTAAAACCTCATCCAAGACTCTCTTGGAATCAGTCCTGGCGCCTTTGGCGCCATCATGAAGACCAACATTAGAATGGCACTATTTACTTGGAACTGTTTAACTAGGGAGGGTTAAGCCAACATGGAGGCACACACATAGCTCAGTTACAAGGTACTAGTAACTCAGTTACAAGGTCTAGTCTTTTGGGTATGGCAGGCCTAGGACTACTTTACCTGGACTACTTTACCTAGGACTATTTAAACCGCACCCAAACAGCAGTACATGCTTTGCGTTATTCTGCTGTGGGCAGCGTAACGCTCACCGTGTCCAGTTCTTTGATGCCAGTTTACCTGAAACCAAGGACCTGCAGAGAGAAAAAGAACACTACGAAACTTACCCGGAACAGTATCCTGTCTTGAATCCATCGCTGACTTCAGTTCCACTCATCATAAGGTACGAACTCCATCATCCGGCACTGCATGCATCCTGGAATCCCATAACCTGGAAAGAGAAGAAAGAAAGACCGCATTAGTAAGCGTTTACTCAGGTTTCCTCCCGAATGAAGAAAGCCACACAATTCTTACCTGGGTAGTCCTCTCCTGTTCAGTATCATTGCTGGAACATTACGGCACTCGGCGAGGAACATCGCAACCTGCAAGGAGAGAAAAGACACAGGTTAGCAATATAAAAGGCGAAACAGTGCCGTGCATCGCGCATTACTCACCAGACAGCATCGCGTCTACTGCGCTTTCGCCTACCGGTCCATGCTCATCTTCAAACTGCATGACAACACCAAAATACCTTTCCATACCTAAAAGGAAGGAAACAAGACATTATTATTCGAACTAAGAGGAACATAAGAACTGCATATAAGAGTGTAAAGCAGCAAACCTACGGAGTCGCAGTAGTGCGGGATTCCCACAGGGAAAAATGTTTTATGTCTTTTTTGTTTGTGTATTCTTTTTGATGTACTAATTCTCACTTTTTTTGATTGTTTGAAAGTTTCAATACTCAATTTACAAATGGAAGATCTACATTTATGTTTTTGATTGTATATGTCCTTCGAAGTTGGATTTTATTATATGCACCATTTTTTGATATAAAGGTTTAACATCAATCTTTCTGAATATCTGTTCATTGTCCAGGAGTGTTTCAGTACACATATTTGCATGCAAAATTGATAACCATTTAGGTTATGTGGGTCTAGACCGGGTGAAAATGTCTAATTCATTTATACTTCACACTGGCTAACCCCAAGCATACCAGTACCCTTGTTTTGCTGAGATTCTGGATTCCCACAGGGGGGCTTGCACCAGTGAAGTAACTTGGTCACTGCTCGTCACCCACATCTACGCACCCCTGCCACGAGGAGCAGGACTGAGAATCCACCTCTTACAATATTAAGGTGAGGAGAAGGCCCAGGAGGGAGGAAGGAGTTGAGGCCAAGGGAGGTGGGAAAACATAAAGACAATCTGGTATTGAATCCAGCTCTCCTATATTGCAGACCCATCTTTAACCAGAGGCCTTACCAAGGGACCGGGAGAGGGTTTGAGAGTGCAAAATCATCCTACCAGGGCTGGGTGGCATCCCCGTGGATACCAGGTGAGCGTAACACTACCTTGCAGCCCAGGTTCAATACATTGCCGGATGGAACCCTCCTAGCCCCGACTCCCCACACTTCCCGTTAGCTAGAGCAGTCGCCAGCCCAGAGGCACTGATGGGCTTGATCTGGGGTGATGGAGACACAGCCCCGAAGGGTGAGATCCAACCAGGAGCGACAATATGCAATGTCTGGAACCGGATAAACCAACTGCTGCAAACCGCCCTGCACTTTGTACCGGAAATACCGGTTTACGACATAGTGGGAATCCCGCTCACACACGAACAGTCTTTCAGAGAACGGTTTCAAGCTCTGGGGATACGGTTGCTGGGGGACCTAGTGCAGGATGGGAGATTCATACTATGGGATGAGTTAAAGGCCAGAGGTGAACATGATGCCATAACCCCTGCTCCACTATTACTGACTCTGGGGCATCCTCAAGAACAAGTGGCGTGATTTTCTGCCAGCCCCACGCCCACTAGGAAACATGTGTCCATAATTTATAAATTAGTTAGAAGCAGGAAGAAAACACAGGACCTTCTGTACAAAACCAAATGGGAGTTATTGTTGGGGAAGTCACTGAGTGAAGATCGGTGGAAAATCATCTGCATTCAAACCCGACACATATCTCTGAACTGCCGGTACAGGCTGACACACTACCAATACATACACCAAGTATGCTACTCCCCCTCAAACTGAGCAGATTCTTCCCCGCAAGCACATTCACCTGTATCACATAAGCTGGACCTGCCCCCACATTAGAACCTACTGGGGGAATATAGAAGGGGCAATGACGGAAATGTTATCCACGCTGCAACACTTCCGATAACCTGCCGCCCGTTTGACTATTGGCCCCCGTTTAGACAGTACTAACTGGACAGAGCTCAAGAATCGCAGTCCTCCGAGTCCACCCCAGGGTGATGATGCTTAAAGAGACCATACGAACGCTACAACTATGTGTGGATGGATCACGTCTACTGCCAATCCGGGCACCCCTGGTACCTTCATTGTGATACCTATGTGAACTGAACAAAAGCAAAAAAAATCCTGCATCGAGGGGATGCGTTATACCCTGTCGGGTAATTGTTAACTTTAAAACAATAAAGAAAGTAAAAAGAAAAAAAAAATCTGAATATCGGGCAACAGATACAAGGATCAGAGAGTGCAATTACGAAATCATCAGCTTATGTTAGCACTTTGAAGTCCAAAACTTAATGCTGCTTTTGAACCAGGATCAAATTTAGAACTCAGCACATTGAGCAATGCTCTAATGTTGTCCTATCCAAATCGATGTCACACAAATCCAGATTGTGACATATGAATCACTTCACCAATACAACCGCTTAACCTGTAAGATGATTATCTGATTAGGCCATCGAGTCGTGGCCAACCAAAAATATATATCTACTGCTCATCAGTATATATCAAAAATTCACCCGATCATCTCACAATTATATACTAAATATGTAGCATGACCCAACTATTCTCACAATATGCAACAATATTTACAGATTCAAATTATAGCTAATGCGCGATGATCTACTTATACATGGAATTCACAGGTTCTGCTTTTTTCAGGAATATAAAACAAGCTCCACATTTCTCATGCCATGAGGCTACCGAAATGGGAGGATAACGCTTACCAGGTACGGTCTAGAGCACTCCCTGCAATTGGTCTCATAGGAGAGCATTAGGGAGACACACTCTTGACTTTAAAGACTTCAGCACAAGTGGTATACTTTAACCATGCCCACATTCTCTTTAGTGACCAACGAGGACTTTACTTCATGGCAACATTATATTTCATCCATATTCAAGAACTCACTCACACCCATATGGTAAGTAAATAGAAAGACAATGTCCATTGGAGAACGCTACTGAAGCACCTTCAAATCTCAAGGTATACTTTTACTTTATATCTACCTTACAAGAAACACAATCCTATTTATATTGGTGAGTTATTAAAGCTAAACTTAACAGCCATTGAGACCACAATCAGACAGGCCCGGGCGATATCACTTGGGGACACAATGGAAACTTTAAACTGTTTGCTGGTCAACGATTGTAGTCCCGATTAGTCTCCAGTGACACACATGGGAATAACAAATGCTTTTGCATGATTAGACTACAACCTTATATAGTGGGGATATTTTTGGGTGTGTCACGCAACTGACACAAGGAATTTTAGAATGCGGAACAGGGATCACTCGCAGCACCAGCTGAGAATTAAATGGACAACTATGTTTTTGTTTGTTTCTACTGTGCTACCTGCCTGCCCCAAACCTAGAAACATGGTATATAATGGTAAATAATGTTTCTTTCATGGAATTGTTCAACCTGGATATTTTTTTTTATTTAAATCACGTCTTAACTGACAGCCTTGAAAACGACCTTGGGTCAGAACACGTGTCAGCTCCATATTTATCATGCATTGAGGCTACTCAAATGGAAGGATAACGCTTACCAGTTACCAACGAGGACTTTACTTCATGGCAACACCATATTTCATCCATATTCAAGAACTCTCTCACACTTATATAGAACATGATCCTATTTGTATTGCCTTGAAAATGACCTTGGGTCGAAACACGTGTCGGCTGTAATCAGTTACTACCATCTGAACTAGAATAAACTCTGCATATGACAAATCGTGAAATGATCGGATGAATTTTTGATATATACTGACAAGCAGTAGATATATTTTTTTTGTGGGCCAAGCGCGACCTGCCAGCATAATCAGATAATCGTCATACACGTTTAGAGGGCTGGGGTGGAGCATCAGTGTGCTGATGACACAGCAAGCTAGACTTTAACTTTGGGTGCCGGGTGCACCCACAAGCGGTTATAACCCTTACCTGACCTTGACCCCAACCACTTAACCTGTTTGCATAAACATTTGCTAAAATCTTCATATCAACATTAAGTAGTGATATTGGACGATAATACTCGCATATAGAATGATACTTGCCAGGTTTTGGAAGCAAAGTAATTAATGCCTCTTTTATAGTCAAACAAAGTTCCCCTTTCGCTAATAAAGAATTATACAGAGTGCATAAAATTGGCGTGAGCAAATTAGACAATGAACCATAAAATTCCACAGGTAGGCCATCTAAACCTATAGACTTAATGATTTGTAATTGATTAATAGCTAAAAGAATCTCTGCCCCAGAAACCTCTTTCGAATGGATTGTGTCCTCCCACGTATTCCTCATCTTATGATAAATCGTTATCTCCAGCTTCGCTGCTTCGGAAAAAATAGATTCTCGGCAGAGGGCGCTGTGCTCGAGGTCGTGGCGTTGATTGTCCCTCGACATACTCCGTACTCTGTCGACATCACCGATGGTATAAATAGCTCGAGCCGCGCCCGTTGCTTCAGTTCCGTTTTTCCGATCGCTTTGCTATCGAGAACGGCGCGCTTGAGATTTTCTGTGAAGGAAATGTCTTCTTCGACTCCTACGACACCCAAGACTGGGTTCAAGAAGTGTGTAGATTGTGGATCAAAAATGTCGAGTTTGTTTCTGGTGTCTCGGTTCCAGTCACCGGACCGACGACTCTGGTTCCTGCCAATCCATGACCGAGAAAGCTCTTCATGAGAGGAGAGGTAAACTGTCGGTGGGGAGGGAAGCCTCTAAGAAGGCTACGTCCAAAAAACAAAGGAATCAGATCGCCATAGGCATTCAAAGAGATCTCAATCTAGGAGTAGATCGAGACACTCTTCTTCCTCGTCCAAAAACATGAAGAGGAGACATAGATCTCCCTCATCATCATCTTCCGAGTCGACCGAAGAAATTGGATGTCCAACAAAATCGGATTCTCCCAGAAAATGGGAAGAATTTCGTAAAAAGATGATGGAGGTATTCGAGAATGCGGCCCGACCCCCTCCAATGAACCTCGGAAGAGCCATACCCCTAAGGCCGCTCCATTGGACGACAAAGGGAAGTCTAAGACTACCTTGGTAAAAACCGGTAGTGTCGAGGATACTCGAAAAACTCGAGTCGACGACAAGTCGTCGAGGACTCTTCGAGAGTCGAGCACCTCTCCGGTGCCTTATAAAAAACATAAGTCGTTGAAGGCTTCGACGACTTGATAGACGCCATCGGCGTCGACGTTTTGGAATCGAAACCAAAAATAACCTTGACGCCTTTATCGAAGTTATCGAAGATTCCTTGAACAACTTTGAAGTATTTTTCTATTCCTTCGACGTGTATAGTAGAGGAAGAAAGAAGATTTACTCTGTTGCCCAGGTCAGACTTTTTTAAGTCCATGTCCTCAATTTATGAGGAATCTGGCTTCGGAGGAAGAGGAAGTTACTCCCTTTGGAGTTTCTTATGGCACGAAACAAGTTCCTGAGGAACTCATTGATCAAGAGTCCAAAATGAGAGACCTGAGTGACACTCTACATTCTGCCAGTGGAATTGACACCTCCCCAGAATTAGAGTTACCCAGACCTGATCCTCCAGAGCATGCTGACTCAGGGTACAGGAGTCTTATGACCAGAGTAATTGAGTATATGGGGTGGGCTAACACTTCACCCGTTTTTTAACAAGATGACATGACGGATATAATTGTCAGCGGTCCTCAGAAAGATCCAGTTCGCCCCTTTCACAGGGCTCTTCAGAGGAGGGTGGAGAAAAACTGGGAAAAGCCTGAGAGCATTGCTGCTGCAGATAGTTATTTCGCCAAGAAATACAGACCAGCTGGTACGGATCCTGAATACTTAAACAGGCATCCGACTCCACAAAGTCTAGTTATTCAGGCAGCAACCACATCAAAGCAAACTGCATATACCACTATCCCTCCAGATAGAGAGGATAAAAAAGTTGATGCCTGGGCACATAAAGTTTTCACTTCAGGCAGTATGGCCCTTAAATCGACCAAATGTCACCTGTACCCTGTCCAGGTTTACCCATACCCTGTGGGACTGTATTTCGACGGCGGCGGCTGAGCATATTCCGGAAGGCGAGGAAAGGGGAAGGTTTCCTGAATATAGTCAAAGACGGGAAGGGGGCAATGGGGGAATGTCTCCAGTCTGGACTGGATACTGCTGATAGTATCAGCAGATCCATGGCTGCAAGCATTGTGCTACGCAGATTTTCGTGGTTGAGGAAGTCGGGTTTGCACCAGACGTGCAAGCCAGACTCCTCAACATGCCCTTTGATGGCTCGAGGCTGTTTGGCAGTAAGGCTGATCAAAGCCTAGAAAAACTTCAGACCTCGAAAGCGGCAGCTAAATCGCTTAGTGCCTCCATGCCCCAGCCTCCAAAACCCTATTCCAGCTCATCTTCCTGGAGGGGTCGTTCTTTTCGTTACTACTCCTCATTTGGTAGAGGAAGAGGACAGGCTTCTCAAAGGGGCAAAGAAACTTCCCTCGTGGAGCACGAGGAAGAGGTGCAAAATCAGCCTCAGGTGCGGCATCTGTACCCTCAGCCACTCCTGCAGCCGCCTCCAAATCCCTGTGAGACCTTGTTGCACAAAACACCAGTGGGAGGCAGGATCTCTCAGCATCTGAAGGAATGGCGAGGGATTACCTCAGATGCTTGGGCACTGGAAACAGTAGCTCAAGGTTACTGTCTCCCCTCCCAAAAAAGGCCTCAGAATCATCCACCGGGAGCCAACTCCGTAAAAACTCCAGACCCGCTCCTGTTGCAGGAAATGTTAACCCTACTAGAGAAAGGTGCCATAGAACAGGTACCTGTAGGGAGAGGAACAGGGGTTGGTACTCCCCATATTTTCTCATCCCAAAAAAGGACGGAGGACTGAGACCCATCTTGGACTTAAGAAACTTGAACAAGTTCCTCAGGAAGGACAAGTTCAAGATGGTCAATCTTTCTCAGATCCTTCAGGCTCTCCAACTCCAAGATTGGTTGGTATCATTGGACCTTCAGGATGCTTACTTTCATGTGCCAATCCATCCAAAGCACAGAAAGTACCTGAGGTTCGCGATTGGCAACTCTCATTATCAGTTTTGGGTTCTGCCATTCGGGTTGACCTCCGCCCGAGGGTTTCACCAAACTGTTGGCAGTTGTGGCAGCGAGTCTCAGGAGAGGGGGTATTCACATCTACCCCTACCTGGACGACTGGTTGATCAGAGCAAGTTCTCCAAAACAAGCTCAGGAACATTTTTCAATCACTTGCCACTTCCTCCACAAATTGGGCTTCTCCTTCAATTTCAAGAAGTCTCATATGATACCATCCCAAAAGCTCCAGTTTATCGGCGCAGTCTTGGATACTTCCTCGGGAAAAGCCTTGCCTCCCGAAGTGAGAGCTCTCCACATCCAGCAGATGGTAACGAAGTTCCAGAATGCCCAATGTCTACCGGCCATTGATTTTCTCAGGTTGCTCGGCCTCATGGCATCCTGCATTTTCCTAGTACCAGAGGCCAGGTTGAGAATGAGATCCCTTCAATGGACACTTGGAACTTAGTGGTCCCAGTTGTCAGGGAATATGTCGGATCTTCTGCAAGTCCCGAGTGCAGTTGCTCAGGATCTTCTATGGTGGGCTTGCAACGACAACATTCTCAAGGGAGAATCTTTTTGGCAACCATGGCCGGAGATAACAGTAGTGATGGACGCCTCACTTACGGGGTGGGGAGCACACACCAACGATCTGACTATCAGCGGTCGTTGGTCTCCATCGGAGTCCAAACTATATATCAACCTTTTGGAGCTGAGGGCAATCAGACTAGCGCTGAAGGCCTTTCTGCCCTCTGTACAGGGAAAGAATGTCCTGATAATGACGGACAATACAGTGTGGCTGCAAGACTGCATCCCTCCCTTGATGTACTGCCCCAGGACCAGGAGTCAATACTGTGGAGCGTGACCCTGCAACCGTAACCACCACAGACGGACGTCCCAACACTGAATGGCCCTGGAGGAGTCTTCCCCCCCCTCCAGACATTTGGGATACAACAGCACCCACAGTCGATGCACTCACCTGCGACACCACAGAGGCATCCATATCTGATTCACCACCAGAGCCTAAGGCTTCCTCGGAGGCAGACTCTGGGTTAATCTGGGCCAGGATGGCTTGTAGCACCAGTGGAACTTAATGGGCTACCACACCACGTCCTCCACTGGTGGTTGGTCGTGGCTCACTATCCTGTTCCTCCTCCACCTCTTCCTCTGCATCCAGTGCCTAATCACCTGCACATGTACAGAAAAATAAATGAAGAGCCATGTAAATACCATAGACCACACACATAGGCATCACAATGTCGTCATGTAACGCATCAACCTGCCATGTCACAAACTCCTGCACCTACGCAGCTGGCAGCGTGACCCATCTGAGACGTCAGAGATGTGTGGAGAGAAGGCCAGTGTGGAGCGCAAGATTGTCACAGGCTATCTGCCATCACAGGTTGGAGCAGGAAGAGGGCCAAGAGAGCCTGGACAGAGTGATATGGAAGGAGTGAGCAGTTGTGGTGATGGGGTCCATCACGGTGTGCAGCACATTGTGCATATGCAGTCTGCACTTCAACAAGCACGTCTCAGTCCACCATGACATGGTTCACCCCTTGCAGTCATGCAAGTGCATCCAGAACTGCCAGACAACCAACACACTTCATCCATGCAACATACACATGACCTGGACACATACCCATCACCACTTACCAGACATTGCCTCATAGTTTGGCAGGTCTCCCACGCATTGGATCTGCTCCACATCAATCATAGCACCTATGATCTCCTCCTGTGGAGTGAGTTCTTTTTCCTCTCGTGGTGACCCACCTCCAGTCACCAGAGTAGAGGCGTAGTTGGCACCCATCTTACCTTTGGCTCAGCGCAGGAGGTCATACCAATGCTTCATTGCGTCAGTAGCTGAGTGCCTCGCATGGCCCAAGGCGTTAATGAGGTCAGCGACACACTGCCAGTGAGCCATACGTTGGGAAGGTGTATGTGTGCTCCCTGCCTGCACAAGCATGTCGTGTTGGTGTACCTGAACGTAGTCCACGAGGACCTGGAGCTCCTCATCACTAAAGCTTCTCTTCCTCGACGTGCAGGTTTCCTGTGCCGTGCCTTGGGACTGAGCCCGTTTGCCTACTGCACGCTTTGCCTTCTTACGAGGCAGTGCCGACCACTTGGGTCCGTAGGGGCTGGAGCACTGGTGCCTGGGCTGTGTCATCTCACACTGATGGTGTGACTGTAGGTGCCCTTGCAGGTGGATTTACCTGTGTGCCGGTGCCATGACGCTACACAGCATGTCCCTTCCCCTTCAATGCACGGATAGCATCTGCCCCTGCAGCCCCGTGGACCGGGGCGGTGAGCAGCACAGGCATGGCTGAGTGACCCAGAGGCTGGGTGGTGGTTGCTGCAGCTGCCCCTGCAGCTTTCTGACCCTGTTGGGTGTGGGGCATGGCTTTCCCTGCATGGGGACGGACACCTCCGCCACCTAGGGTGCCCCCGCCACCTCTCGCACCTCTGCCACCTCGGGTGCCTCTGCCACCTCCACCACCTCGGGTGCCTCCGCCACCCAAGCCACCTTTGCCCATCTTCCTACTAGTTGCCCTCCCAGTCATGGCAAAGATGGATTGGTGCAATGGGAGGTGCAGCTATCGATTGTCCTGGGCGATTTGTGTGAGGGGGCAGTGTATGTGATGTCAATCGTACCAGTGTGCCCCAGCAAGGCTCAATGTAGCCCCTGGGGAAGAAAATCAACGGGCCGCGTAACGCACAGGCACCGTAAATATGAACAAAACGTGTACGCGACCCCTCGGCAGCCCACATGTAAAGAAAAACCTAACACAGTACGCTGAGGCACCCAGCAACACAAAAAATGCGTACGCAACTCGGTCAGCCTCAAAAGGCCACGCGCGTGTGTGCCGTGGCAATCCCCCACCAAAACAAGAGACTTGCACGCAGTGAAGAGAGCGTGTGGAAATGAAGTCCACATGTCCGTCTACTATAACTCGGCAAGCGTGTGATGCCCGCACACGCACTACTTTATCCCGCCCATCGTTCAGCGCGTGTCACGTAACTTACACGCTTAGTGCCTTTTCTCTGATTCCACGCTAACGCTCTGTTTCCACACGTGCAGAGTCACTCTGTTTCCAGCTGGCCACGCGAAGAACACGGAAGACCCACGCTCCTGCCTACCAGCCAATGTACCTGCTTCCAACTGCCTCGAGCTGCCTCCTACAAGCCATCCGCTGCTGCCTGCCCACTCTATGTGCCTGCTGCCCACGTGCCCTACATTTTTGTGCCTGCTCATGAGCCATTGCCAGTTATCCTGTCTTCGTGACTACCTCTGCTGATCCTGAAGACTCCCGACTGCCATACCACTGCTCCACAGCCCAGGACCACCTTGCCCACCCACACTTGCATCGGGGGTTGCCATGTCTGACACAACACCATCTGAGGCAAGTGGCAACGCCCCGGCAGAGGGCTGTCAGCTCCTCACCCAGGGAGGTTGGCATCCTGGAGGAGCAAGTCCTGGGGCATCATGATGCCCTCTTCCCCGGACCATTGCAAATCCGCAACGAAGGGCAGAAGAAGATCTGGGCGGACATCGTGGGTGCCATCAACGTGGAGGAGTGGCACCCCGCGACTACCAACATGTCCATAAGCGCTGGGAACACTTCAAGTCCAGGACTCTCAACAAGGCCCGGCGCCTCATCAGGGCTGGTGATGACCAAAGGGGGCGAAGGGGCCGGTCGGTTGACCACCGACGAGATGCGGGTCCTGGAGCGCTTCTACCCAGCGCTGCACGCGCAGGTCTTGGGAGTTGGTGCTCTGTCTGGAGTCGACTGGTAAGTGTCCATGTGTTCTTGTCCACTATAGTGCATATGCATGTTGATGTGTGCACCTTGCCCTTATGTCTGGCTTGCCTCCTGTACAGATGTCGGTGTGCATGTCCCAGTCACTGCTCCATGTCAGTCCATTGAAGCATGTGCCCCATCAATGGAGTCTTTGTTGTGATGCGCGCAAGCATGAAACAACGTGCACATGCTTGCATCCCTGTGTCTGGATTGTTGCACGCGAGAGGTGACACACATGGGTGCTTTTGGCAACATCATGGACATGCATGGTGTACATGTTCATGTGTCCGAGTAGTGAGTGTGTGACTGGACAACACTCCGTGATGTATGTTACTAGAGCTTTGGATTGTGCGATTGCCTCACGCTGCCAATTTGACCTCGAGTGCACTCTGACGTGATAGCTCCATGGCCTGCCTCATGACTGTCAGGTGATGTGTGTGAATGAGATGTGCATTTCCCATGATGCGTGTGAGCTGAATGCACAATTTTGATTAGCTGGCAGTGCCTTGTCCAAGGATGTCCATGTCTGTTGGGAACAACAGACATGATTGTGCATGTGTGTGAATGGCACTTCCCTGTGTGTAGTGGACAATGATTATGGTTGTGACCTTTGACAGTGCCACTGATGTACATTTGCATTGTGACAAACACACATATGTCCAGTACCCTGATGTATGTGTTCTATGTTTAACCTATCCACAGCGACGATGGAAGAAGAGGGCGGAGAAGGCGCTGTGGAGCACGGAAGCACGGATGCCTCCACCAGGCGTAGACGCAAGACCCAGTCATCCTCCCAGGGACTGTCATCTTCTGGGAGCGAGGAGACTGGTGCCGCGTCTGAGTCCATGGCTGCAGCTGATGAGGGTAGGTCCGACAGGGCACAGGTGGTGGAGAACACCTCAGCAGTGGGACGGACAGGTGCACCCGCACAGGGGCAAGACACTGCGGTAGAAAGTGGGCAGGCTTCCATGTTGGCGGAGGGGTCGGAGAGGAGAAGGCAAAATCAGCCCAGCCTATGGAGCCCAGCGGGGGTGATGACGTAGGTGTGACTGTTGCATTCCAGGATCAGGGGCCGGAGGCAGTGCAGGTCGCCGTTGAGGGGCTGTGTCTAATCCTCTCCCTGGTACTGCGACTGCAGCAGTATGCACCTGTGGGCATGCCCCCAGGCCAGACCCGTCTGCAGGTGGCAGTCGTTTTCACCCAGACAGAAAGACCAATGCCTGCGGATGTCGCCATTCGGTACAGGGTGGAACCTGTGCTAGCCGGTATCATGGGGCGGGCGGACTACATTTGTGATGTTGTGCCGGCTTCCAATCGGGCACTTGCACGTCATCACGAGGAGGTCTGCCGTCTCGTGAACTGGCTGGCACATTTCCTGGTATCGCAATGGGTGCATGCGCTGGCCACTTATGTGACTCCCTCCTCGTCTGCCTCCTCTGTGCGCCAGTCGTCCTCCCTGCCGGTTTATGGCCCAGATACCACTAGGGCCCCCTGTGCACCTGTCTTAACCCTGGATGGCCAGTCTGGTGGAGACCACATCGCTGCCAGAATCGGGAGTCGTTGGAGGATCAGCAGAGGTGGTCACCATGGAGATCTATCCGGCGACAGGACATGTGGCAATGGTAGAAGTGCATGCAACAAGCCGCAGGGCACATGCACGACAGCCCCGAGGGCTGTCCTCATCCCGGAGGCTGTCCCGGAGGCACGCAGGCACCAGGCTTTTCAGCAGCGGCAGGCTCAGCATAGGAGGCAACAGGACTCGTGGCTTCCGATGGAGGAGAGGCAGGTATTGGCCATCGGACAGGGGGCACACGTGGACCTTTCAATGTTGTCTTCCGTGTTGGGGGCTACTTGGCCAGCAGATTGGAGCAGAGTGGCAGCGGGCACAGGAGGCACGACTCACCATCACCTGGGCGGAGAATACCCTGCGTCGGGCAGAGTTCCTCAAGGAGACTTGCAGGGAGTTTGAGAGGAGCATGTTGGAGTCCCTGCAAGCCCTCGAGGGGAGAGCGCAGACCGGCCTAGGGGAAATCGAGGCAGAGTTCGATGATGCCCTGGCCGAGCCTTTGGGGTGAAATGGTGAGTCAATGGACTAGCCGGCTGCCACTGTAGATAGTTCTTTAGGTTAAAGTTTCCTTTTGTTAATTTTCTCTTTGGAGTATTTGGACTTTCCACATATTGTACATAGTTCTTAGTTGTTTTTCTTCTTCTCCATATTTGCCCATGGTTTTGGACAATGGACCCTGGATTTTTGTAAATATTTCTATTGTTGACGTATAATTTTCATTTCCGCAGTCAGTCATGGTTTTATTTTTATTTGTGATTCATTTTGAGTTACTTGGACATGGACCACATCTTTGCTTTCATCTTAATTTGTTTGACTTAGAATTATTTTTTATTTTTGACAATCTTTTATTTATTTGCTCATTTGATGATTTATTTATTTTGTTTCATAGGAGTATGACTTAAATACTGTTTTTAATATATTTTTATTAATTCAAAACCAAAGTGGTGTCTTCTTTGAAGGATAGTATGCGGCCCGGTGGGCGGTATATTGGGAGCTCCGAGACAGGAGGAGAGGTGGTCCATTTAATGTTCAGGGTGTCCTTTACAATAAGGGCTACACCGCCTCCTCTGGAGTTGGCTCTGTCACACCTGTATATGATACAGCCAATGGGAAGGGCAAGCGCTAGCATAGGGCCTGAGGCTGCATTTAGCCAGGTTTCAGTGATGGCTAGGGCGTCTAGGTCACTTTTTCGAGATGAGGTTATGGATGTCTAGTGCGTGTGCAGGCAGGGAGTAGCCGTTACAATGCAGTCATTGCCCACTTGTGGAATGGAAATATAAACATACAATACATTGCAGAACATAGCACTGCAGCTGCAAGATATGTCACAACCTATCTCATCAAAGCTGAGAAAACAGAGCTAAAAGACCTCTGCGGTGACATATCATCTGACAAAACACTGTCACAAAAATTGTACAGCTTACGTATAAAGATGCTCTACCACAGAGAATGCAGGTGCTACGAAGCTGCCGACCATTCAACAGCTACAGCCTTATTTGGCGAATCTGAAAACATTGTCTGACTAAACCTTAGTCCAGCTTCATTCTGAAAAAAGAGTGCTTAAATCCTACCAAGAGAACGAATGATCCCAACAGCAGGACATTTTAAAAAACAATGTAATTGACACACACTACCCATACAGAAGTGCTGCTTTGGAAAACATGTGCATGTACGACACAGCCCAAAACTACTCTTACAAAAGCAATGTCACACCAGATGAGACAACTGGCAAATATTCAATCTCAATGTGTGAAGGAAGCCTTGTAAAACGTACCAATCCAAGCCTATTTAATCATATAAGGTTATTTAAATCTCCACAACATAAAGAACATTATTACATGGCCCTAGTACAACTTTTTAAATCTTGGAGAAAAGAAGAATTATTAGCTGATCATGACTGATTTGAAGCTGCATTCAAGGCAAATGAAAGCAGTATAACAAATGTAAATTTCAAAGAAATGTTGGACAATGAACGCCAACAAGAGGAAGAAATTGAAGCTCTACTAGATAAAGACACTCCGGGGGGAAGTCAACCTTCTCTTACAGGAAGCCAATAGCCACTCATTCTAGACAAATCGGAAATGGCCATGACTGAGGTAGAAAATACCGGTTTAGGTCTATTTGAGCAGGAAAAAAATCCTTTCCCCAATTGACCACATTTGTTTTGTTCGTATTTTTGTTTTAAAATGTGGGGGGAGACCCCCCGCACCCTCCACTTCCCCCCACCTTAACCTATTCCCTTATCCCATCCCACATCTATATTTAATAAAAATGGACAGAAATTCAGAAAACGATCAACAAATAAATTCGGTCCATTTGGAAAAGGTCAATTGGGCCACAATCAAGTATGCTAATATCGAAAATACCATGCATCAATATAAGCAATCTGAAGAAGACTTGTCAGTGCTGAAATCACAGCTAAATGATGAACAACCATTTATCGAGAAGTTACTGAAGAAATTGAACATGGTTTTAAACATGAAACTAAAACGTGTAGCTGTAAAAAGTATAAACCCCTGTTCCTGTATGTAAGTGGTGAAACTGGTTCTGGCAAAATGTTTTTAATTAAAATAATCAGCACATTTGTACAAGACTTAACAACTTTCAGCAGTTTTAACAGCCCCCACAGGTTTAGCTGCGTACAACATAGGAGGTGTAACTTTACACCGACTACGGCTCCTACCAGTAGAACACCAAATCAAATGTGAATACTACAAGTCATCATCAGAAGCTGCTACTGAAGTACACAGCATTCTGAAACAAATGAAAGTGCTCCCGATAGATGAAGTAAGCATGGTTTCCAACCTCAGGTTGGCTTTAATTCATCTCAGAATTCAGGAAGTCCTAAAAACCGACGACAAACTGGAGGACAACCCGTTCTTGTTTTCAGAGACTTCCTACAGTTAACACCAGTCAAAGGTCAAACTATTTTCAAAATATTAGGGCACAAACAATGCCGTAAGACACTTGGGAGCATTTGAAATGCAAATATTTGGCAACATTTTCGCTGCTGAGAACTAACTTCTTGTAACTACCGAATGTGACCCACCCAGCCCTGTGCTGTGCCTGAACTTTACCTGCCTGTAACTATCGAATGTGAGCATGCGCTTTCTGTAACTAGCACCAAGATGCCTCTGGATTTTGGGAGCTGAAATAAATGTAAAAATAAACTAATAAATAAATAACTCAAAACATGCATCAGTCTGCAGATCTCACCTATGCTGGCATATTAAAAAGCATTAGAACTGGTCTGCTTACTACAGATGCAAAATCTATCTTAAATACTAGACTAATCTATGAACTGTATGGGCAAAACACATCTGCTCCTGATGTCATGGAACAATTAACGCAACGAAATATAAAATGCATGTGCTTAAAGCCAACCCTTGCAAGATGATTCAACGATACAATGTTGAAAAAAGAAATGCAACCCATAGTGCATATCAGCTCCATAGACAAACTAGAAGGGCAGGGCATGACACTCCCTATGTGTCAAAAAGCAACAGTACAACTAAATAGCTTAGAAAAATGTATCTCCAACACAGCTGGATTGGAAAAAGTATTAACTCTGTGTCTAAACTGCAGAATAATTTTAAAACATAACCTTGACGTAGAACAAGGTTTAGTCAATAAAGCAATTGGTACAGTAGCTGGCTTCCAACCATATCCACATGATAACATTCAGTTTGCCAACATCCACTTTGACAAACATGCAGAAGTTAAAATTAATAGGCCGCATAATATCACGTTTCCTTCTTTTTAAAGACATGTACGTACGCAGATAACAACTATCTGTATCTTTTGCATATGCTGTCACTATTCACAAATCGCAAGGTCTAACCCTAAATCAGGCATTGATTGACAGCAGTCTCATTAAAGAATGGATGACATACATGGCACTTTCATGTCTGCGTACACTCAATGGTCTATTCCTAGTTAACTTTGAATCAAAGTCAACGCTGACATTCCTTACATCCTAGACTACAACAGACTATGTGCACTGTAAACTCCCATCCACATATGTACCCTGTACCTCAAAAAGGAACCCCTTTAAAAAGAAAATGAATACAAACTTGCTGCCAGTATTGGGTCCCCGATGAACCTCTCCTCACTACTAGCGAAGTCTAAGAGTTGTTCCCTGTGCTCCCGCAGTTCCCATTGGAGCTCAGGAGTGTCCAGAGTGCCCTGTCTTTTCTCCCCCTCACGTATTGTGTCCTCTAACACTCTTGTGGACTTTTGTATGGCGTTTAATACCCCCCACCCTCTTTTGGGATGCAACACCCCCTTATAAAGAATTTGAAGGCTTCCCAAATTGAGCATTGATCTGTTACTGACCCTAAGTTGGCTTGGAAGTATATGCAGAGATCCTGTTCTATTTCTGATCGGAACACCACGTCTCCAAGGGCGGCGGCTATGAAGCACCAGCAGAGCTGGCCGCAGGGGTACGCTGGAGCCAGTAGCTAAACCAGCACCAGTGACTGGTCGGAGAGGGTCCGATGAAGAATAGTCGCTGTGGTGACAGCCCTAAGGATAGGCACTGTGGCCATCACATAATCTATCCTGGACAAACTACTGTGCACCCTGGAGTAATATATGTATTCCCTATCATTAGGGTGCAAATAACGCCATACATCATGCAAATCATGACTTTCGGAGATGGAGGACCATGCTCTAGCTGCTTGCAGGAATGTCATTTGCGATGTAACATATCTGTCCCACTCTAGCGTGGCCAGATTAAAGTCGCCAACCCACATCGTCTCATACCCTGTGAATTTATAGATATGTTTTGCGCATTGGTGAAAGATCTCGGGGGAGTCAGTGTTGGGAGCATACACGTTTATGAGTAGGAGTTTGATGCCGAGCATTTCACCTGCTAGTATTAGGTATCTTCCCCTCTTCATCCCGGATTTGTTTGTGTAGTTTGTACTGTGGGGTCACGTGGATGTAGGTGGCGACCCCTCTGGAGTGTGAGGAGTAGGACTCGTATCTATGTATACTCCAACCCGCTAGTTTAGGAAGCGTGGCGCCTCTGGAAAGGTGCGTCTCCTGTAGGCATAGTATATTTGTCCTGTGGTTTCTGCTGTAGTTGGCTATCAATCGTGTTTTCTTCTGTTTGGTCAGCTCCCTTACATTCCAGGACAGTATAGATAGACGCCCCAGTTTTACGGCTCATTGTGGGAGAGGCCATACTGCTGGTAAAAGCTTAATGGTGAATACCTTGATTTGTGTAATACAGGCGTGCACTGTGACATCTATGTAAGTCGGGTCTGAGGCACTATCGTGAGTCGTGAAGGCCATTGGGGGTCTAATTGTTATCCTATCAAACAGTAACATTCACACTCCCACCCCCCCACGCCAGAAACATGGACCCACCGGCACCCATTCCCTCCCCAAACCTCCAACTTTGAACATTATAAACAACTCAACAATCTGCAGTGACCGCGGGTAGTGGGGGTGCATGGGACGACTTCATCACTCCGGGTGGCTACGGGTAGTGATGTGGCACCTGAGTCCCGCCCTGACCCCCGGAGCAGACATTGTACCTTAGTCTGGGTCTTGTGGTGTGCTATCTCAGTGCTTTGTCTGATCATGGGCAGAGTGGGAAGCGGCCAGGTGAGCCCCCTGGATCCGGAAGGTTCCCCGCAAAACACTCCACTTCCTCCGGCGAAGTAAAGAAGACTGTGGACCCATTATGTTGAATGCAGAGTTTGGCTGGGTAGATCATGGCATGTTTAACCCCTTTTCTCTGCATTCTGGAACGTTTTACGTTGGTCTTGGACACCCGGCTGAAGTCTGGGAATAGTCCTATGATGGCGGACCCCCACCGCAGTTCTCCCTTGTCTCTGGTGACCCGGAGGATGGCATATCGGTCCCTGTAGCAAAATGTTGGGGCAATGATTGGGTGTTCAGGGGCACCTGGAGGTGGTCTGGCAGCCTGTGACCGGTGTGCCCGCTCCACCATGAACAGCGTGGAGAGTGGAGGGTTGTCAAGGATGTCCCCCAGTAGAGTGTCAGTAAACTTTTCCATGTCGTCAATCGGGGTGGATTCCGGCACGCCCTGTATATGGATGTTGTTCCGCCTGGACCGCCTTTCTAGGTCTTTATTCTTGGCAAGCACTTTTTTTACAGTTTGTTGTATTTCAGCCATTTCGCGTTGCAAGGTAGCAACTTTATCCTCCCTATCTCCTATCCGCTGTTCAGCCTTTGTCGTCTGTCCACACCATTTGTCAATTTGTATGGCTGATACATCCACCTTGCTGGTTAGGGTATCGATTTTCGTTTGAGTTTCCGTATTGTTTTTTAATGCCATCAGCATTTGATTTAGCCCTGCCACATCTAGCTAGGCCTGCTCTCGGCTTTGGCTTGGGACCGGCGATTGTTAAAGTAGGTCTGCCCGCGCAAACTGGTCCATTCTAGCCTGTTTCTTGGGGTTGTCCATGTCCATGTCAATGTTGTCTGTTGGGAGCTGCGCCTCGGAGGGGGCCTTCTACTATGTTGCACGTTCAGCGCTATACGGGTGGTGCTCCCCACTGTAACAGGCGATGTGTGGTGGTTGCTCCTTGTTTGAGGGCTCCAGCTCACCTCAACCCCTCCCGCCCCCCAGGGGGTCGGTTGTGTGCACTGTGTTTGTATCCAGTGCCTAGCTTTTTCCTCCAGTCCGAGCCAGTAGGTGCCCTCCCCGCATGCAGGAGGGAATTGCTCTTATTGATTCACTCTCAGGATGGGGATTGTTGTCCAGCCCGCACAGGAACCATCTTTCAGCCTCGGTCTGGATTAGTCCCACCCTCGGTCCAGGCAGCAGGGTAAAGGGGGGTTACCCAGGGTGGAGTTGCAACTCTGTAATGTAGGGTCTGTGGCTGAGGCTAGAGGTTGCCCAGTTCAGTTCGTAGGGTCTGATATTTAATATGTCCGAGGGGACCTCTTACTTCCTCTGTATGCAGGTTGTGTATGTGGGCTTGCTCCGCTCCTCCCGGCGCAGATACTGACCAGTGGAGGTCGCAGTTTGTCAGCCAAGGGCCTATTCATGTGTTGAGGCCACTATATTCACACAGTGCCAGCACTGTGAAGCGCGTATGGCGAGGGGGAAGTGTGTGTTGCAGCACTCTGGTCCTCGTAGTGAGGTGAGTGGACTCCAACCTGCGCCTCCCTCCCCGACGTCCTGGATGGTCCTGCGGGCTCCAGCATCCGCACCGCGATGACAGGCGCTCAGCGGGGGATTTCAGTACTGCTGTGGGCGAGTGGGGGAAATGAGGGAGTAATCGCAGCTTTACCTCCCCGCTGTGATGATGTATTGTGAGGGAGTTGTAGTGGGCAGGCCGATAGGCTGTCAATGGTGTTGGGATCTCTCGTGTGAGCAGTTTGTGTCACTCTGTTTAGCCGGCGGAGGCCCCCGCACCTGTCGGTTCTTCAGGGATCTCACGCAGGCTGGCGCCAACATTGTTATAGCCTCCCTTCCAGGGAGCGACGGATCGCGGCACACCCAAATTGTTGCTGGGGTCTTAGGGTGTTCGCAGGCCGTGTCCGTCTCCCCAGAGAAGGACAGCCCTCGTAGCCCGTATTGCCGCCGGAAACTGCAGTCTGCACAGGCGGGGACCCAGTGTCAGAGTGCGGCCGAGTTTCGGTGCAGCCACCGATGGGCCAATTTGTCTGACTAGTGTTCCCGATCCCGGTTTCCAACGACCGCCTTCTGGTGTATACCCCCAGTCCGAGCTTTCAGTCCAGACCAGCGTATGGACCTCATCAGCCAAGTCGTGCAGCAGGGAGACGGTGCCAATGGGGACCGCAGAGCACCAAGTGACAATAGGCAGTTTGTTTTCCCCCGCAGCACAAGTCACAGTCTCCCGTTGACGTAGGGGGTAGTGATGCCGTTCTTCGGACTCAGACTGCATCCTTCATCCTGGTGAGGAGGGCTGGCCCCTCCCCCCCACCTCACTGCATAAGAGCGTGCCGCGGCTGCAAGTGGCAGGATTCCCGTTCAGCCCCCAGGGGGCTCGGCTAGTATCAGCAATGGTGTCAAGGATGTGGGTGCCGAAGCTGGTGCTTCTCAGGCAGCGGCCATCTTGAAAGTCACGCATCAGCGCCCCCCTTTCAGAGACATTTTTAATGAAATGCGTTCGCTGTCTGATAGTTCCGTTGACTGAAGGGTGTTGTCAAGGTGATTTTGAGTGTTACGATTGTAAATGGTCTGATAAGGGTGTGCATATTCGAGACTTGAATAAAATTATTCCTATTAACATTGAAAAAGTGGTTTCAAACATTCGGAGGGTTGTTGATAAATGGAAGAACATTATATTGAATATATGGGCAGAATTCATGTTATTACACTGACCCTGCTTCCTAAAGTTTTTTATATAATTCAATCTCTAACCTTACCGGTTCCGAAAAAGTCCATGCGCATGTTTGTCAGACTGTTTGAGGTTTTTTTTATGGGGGGGGTAAAAAGAGAATCCCATAGTATATTTTGCTGCGCAAGCTTGTGATGGGTGGGGGGGGTATTTGGTTATCCAGATTTAGAAAAATATTGGGGCTTTATCATAAAAAAATCGACATTGTAATTTTCTCATATGTTGCATCCACCAATCTGGCTAAGCATGGAAATGTGGGCTGCATCTCCCTACTGTGTTGAGAACATTTACACAATGTCTAAATTGCCACGATCAACTAAACTTTTACCCACAATGCAAACAACTCGTAAGACATTGTGTCATTGGTTGGAAGAGAATGATGAAGCTATCTGGCTACATAGAGAAGCTTCCTTATGGTGTAACTTGGTATTTCAGAGGAATGATAAAATGTTATTTTGGAATGGTTGGATACTGAAGGGTGTATTGTGTTTGGGTGACTTGTTGGATGGGGAGCACATTTTAGGATTTGAGGTTTTTGCGGCGTAGATTTGACATAGCGTGGTGTGAGAAGAGTAGATATTTGGAGTTATGTTCTTTGGTGACTCAAAGGATTGGTATGCTGGATACTCCACTGGTGGATAGGCCTGTGCTTTTGACAAACTTTGAGAATCCACCGCGAATGGTATTGACTTTTCTCCGACTGCTGGATGGGATTGTTTACGTTGAAAGTGGTCTGCAGATTTAGGATGAGTTTTAACAGATATTGAATGGGAAGGAGCAATAAAAGAATCTGACTTGCTGAAATTAGATCTGAATTTACGTCTTGTGAGACAGAAGACTTTGGGAAGCTTATATTGGATGTCGGATAGGATGCATTCTTTGTGGCTTCAAGAAGATATTTGCTGGGTTTGTGGCATTCCGGGTGGATCTTTATTGCACATGTTGTGGAATTGTACTAGAGTTGAGGTGTTTGGAAAGAGGTTTTGGATCATATGGTGTTGGTTGTGGATGGGAACATTTCGAGATGTCCGATACATGCAATATTGTGGTTGAGTGGTTGTAATAAGGGGCTACATTTTGTTCATGAATTTGGTTTGTCAGAGCATTGGTGGTTGCGCAAAAACAAATTTTAAAGATGTGGAAGACGAGGAAAAAGCCTCAGGTTGATTCTTGGATAAAGATAAAGACCACATGGATATGTATGAAGAAGTGTGCTCAAACTTTAATGAACTTTTACGGATGATTCATTTTGTTTTTGTTAAACTACTAGCTACTGGGCTTGGGTGTGGATGTGGGATGGTACTTTATTAATGTATTTGTGTATTTATTTTTCTTTTTTTTTTCTTTTTCTCTTTTCCTTTCTCCTCTTTATCTCTGTTTCTATTCATGACTATTTTATCTAGCTTAATGTATTAATTATCTTATTTATTAACTGTAGTTTCATATTGTTCAGTTGAATGATTTAATTTCATGGAATGTGCTTTAATTCATTTGTCTGCTTATTGCTTGCTATGATAAAATGGTATACATCAAATTATTTTCAAAATTGGTTCTTTTTTGGAGCAATTTCATGAAAGTTATAAAATGCATATGTGCATTTACAGCAGAACTGTATAACTTTTTTGGAAAAGAAAAGCAGATGGAAATGATTTTTAGAACATTAAGTGGCAGTTGGTGTGTGGAAATTTAATATGTTGGCAGTACATGCATACTTGCCAACCTGATCCCTTCCAATATGTAGGTGCTTATCAAGTCTTGTTAAAAAACTTGGACTACATGTCCCAGAATGCAGAGAACAAAGTAGGACTGGATAAGCACCTACAGATTGGTAACGGTCATGTTAGCAAGCTTACATGTTCTGCCAAGATATTAAACTTCCACACACTAAGTGGCACTTTAAAATGTTGTACACATATTTTCAACCTGCTTTTCCATTCTGTTAGAAAAACGTTACACACAGTGCTGCTATAAATGCACATATGCATTTTTTTTACTTTGATGAAAATGTTCCTAAAAAGAAACATTTTAAAATGCACAGCATTGTAAGTATGTGCCTCTTGATGTGAGCAGGTGCTGAATGCTGCAATACATGGCATTTGGTAGAGTGGTTAAAAAAGAGAATATGCTTATTGAGAAGCTTATTACGGGGTAAGTAGCAGGAACCCTGTATATACACATTTGCAAAATGGTTGAAAGGAATACTTACAATATAAGCATACCTGTACTATGTCTTGTTATATACAGATGTTGTTGAATCTGCAATCAGAAATCTTGGAGAGTTTTACAATCGTTTTTGATGCAGGTGGCTGTGACAAACGGGAGTCATGTACACTGAGTTCAAGAGTACATCTGAAGTGCTGAACTGAGATGACAGGGTTACATGTAGAATTTTTAGATGCGATTGGTGGATGGATGTGTGACTGTTTGAAAGCAGCCAATGAGGGAGTGTTATAAACATAAAAGTAAAAAGTTAAAAGGGCGCCCCTGTGCTATGGTGTCCGCGGATGTGCCATGTTTTGAGAATGCCAGGCATGGAAAGGGGACTGCAGAGACCGCGGACAGTCGTGGATGTCCACGGACATCGTGGCTTAGCCAATCGGGTTTTGTGGGTGTTGTGTGCAGTAAGACTGGGTAGCAAGAGTTATCTTTGTTGCGTGCAGTGAAGATGGCTATGGCTTTGAGGAAGCAGACTGCCTGGTTTGTGGGCAATTCTTGGGTCCATTGGTTGAAGGTTTATTGTGAGCAGTGTGAATTATCTGCAAATCTTGAATTTCAAGAATTTGTCATTTTCTGGTATGGAGTTCGAGGAATTAAGTGGGCGGACTTGCTCCTGTTTTGTGAGACCATGGTTACTTTCAAGCATCCCGACATCATTGTTGTTTATTGTGGAGGCAACAGTTTGGGCTATGTCACTAGAATTTCATTGCAGTTTGCAATGAAGGATACATTTGGAAAGTTGCTGGAACTGTTTGTTTCCACGTGCAAAGATTGGTCTTTGAGCTATGCGAGAAAAACAATGCGGGTGCGTTCAAATTTAACGCACCCACATTGCACGGAGTAAGGCGGTCCCTTTAGGCCCTCTGGCTCAAGCTCTTAACACAAAGGCTGTTCAAAATCTGGTTCGTGGCCCGCCTGGCCTTCCACGTTAAAGTCTTACTTTCCCATTTCCAAAACACAGTTCACCAGAAAGTTCACATCGGTCCCCCTCTGTCTGGCTCAGACCTCTTAAAACAAAGTTTCACTTCTGTCTCCCTCAGTCGGACTCAGACCTTTCACAGCAAAGGTTCACGTCGGTCACCCTCTGTCTGGCTCAGACCTTTCGCAGCAAAACAAAACACTTGCAGGGGTTCCCTTCTCTAAGCTTAATTCACCTCATCTAGGGGTTCCCGTCCCCTAACGTATTACACCTTTGGTCTTCCTCAGTTGGGCTCGGACCATTTCCTGATGTTGAAGACTTTCAAATGTACGTGGCTTTTTTCTACAAACCACTGCAGGACCACTTGGACTTTCCAGCTTTCAACTCGCACTCCTTTGTTATTTGCCCAGTGCTTCCTGGTCTGGTTAGTTCACTGTATTATGAACCAAAGTTCAAAGTTTACCTTTTTACTCTCCCCTTTTCTCGTCATTTTCAATCGTACTGCTTTTACAGTTCATTCACTTTATCGCTTCAAACTTTTCACCTTTCACAGAGACTTTCGAGTGGGCTACTTCCATTCGCCGGACCACTCTGTTACTCAATATCACTGATATTACAGCTATCGTTAATTCAAGGTTCATTCACAGGTCTGGCTTTCTTCGCGTCTCATCCACAGGCTTGCTGCCTTCAATTGTGTGATAAAATGTTGCCACTTCAATCTTTCTTTAGCACACACTGGTCTCTTACATCGCTTGCCAACTCACCGGTTGTGCGCGTCTCTTTCTTTCTTGTCTTTACTGCCTTCCAGTTTACAAGTCAAGGTTAGTACTACAGGCTTGGCCTTGCCTCCCCAACTCTGCTGTTCACCCCGGAGGGTCGCTGGCATCCTTGAAACAAGATGCTGCCTTCTAGTTTGGGCTTTGGCCTTCTCCACATGTCTTTCTGTTCTTTTGGAGGCAACAACCTCCTCCAGGGAACTCCTGGGGTTCTCCACCTGTGGCTCTTGTCCCGCGGTCCTTTGCTGTGCTCCAGTAGGTTTGCCTTTGCGCCGGAAGTTCTGCTCTTGTGTTCCACCTTGCTCACAGTGTGTCTCCATGTTCTGCCTTTCATCCGTGTGAGGAGAGCTAATTGGTATCCGATGTGTGTACTTAGTGAAGTGCCTGACTTTGCCTGGCCCAATTAGCGGGACATGTCCAATGCCATGTGAAAAAGTTAACATTATTACCATTATTTCTCCAGCATGGGGTCTGGCATGGATTCACATGTTCATGAATATTCCCTGTCGTCAGGCCGGGAATCCTCGGTATAGAAAAAATCAGTATCAGTTTCGTTTCTGATCTGTCTTTCTCAGTAGTAACCAATCACTGGTCTCTGGGTCATACTGCCCCCAGCCAATGACTGCCCTCTCCCTAAGCCCCGCCCCTGGCAGCCATCCTCAGATTTTTACTGCACGTTCAAGTGTTGGGAGTCCTCGTGCTGTAGCTCTCGAGCTTTTGCTGCGTCTTCACGCTTTTTTCAGGAGATTTTCTCATTTTTTCGGTTAAATAGAGCCTCAAGCTCCACCGTTTCTACATCCGACCAACGGGGATCCGTTTTGGAGTTTCTACGCCCCTCAAGGGTGAAAATTTCGTCGAGTTACACTTTTGGAGGATTCCAGAAGTTCCAAGGCCTACCCGGACATGGCCCAGGAGAAAGGGAGCTCGACGCCCGGGAAGCTGTTCAGGACCTGCCCTGGATGCCAGCTTCAGAACGTTTTCAAGGAGGACGAGCATTCTTTATGCCTCTACTGTCTCCATGAGGACAAGACGCTCAAGGAAAAGGACTGCGCATTTTGTGGGAACATGTCGGAGCGGACCATGAAGGATCGCCACCTCCGTCTCGCCAACTGGCTGGAAGGTAAGAGCCCGCCAGGCGAGAAGAAGAAAAAGAAGTCTGAGCGGTCTTCTAAGTCCTGTGAGGGTGCCCCGGCGACGGGGGCCCAACAAAAGGCTAAGCACCGCGAGTCCGCGGGCACCGGGAGCACCGAACGGTCGGGCTCCTTGGCTGCCAGACAGGGCGCATCCTCCCCAGCGCCATCAACCACGAGCCAACGCTCTGGCTCGGGTAAGAGGAAGTCTGAGAACCCGGCGGAGCTTCTGGAGAGGCCCTGGTCGATCTCGAAGATTCTGGCATAGGGGGAGCGAGGATCGGACCCTCCCCCCAAGGTGAAGGCCCCAGGCGTACAGAAGGTGCCGTTGGCCTTAATTCACCCTGCTAGGACCTCGATTGAGGATGTCGCCACGGCCCTGGCTCAGCCTGTGGACGCTACACCAGTGGAGGTGCTCTCAGGTACCAGAGTCTCCCTGCCACCGCGGAGGGAGTCGTCTTTCAGGCCCATCGAGAAGACCCCCACGAAGTCCTCGTTGGAAAGGATGGGGGAGGGGCTGGTGGCCCTCGTGGATACGGACACGACCTCTGAAGAGGAGCTCATCCAAGTGGTGGAGGAGGCCCAGCCCATCGGGAGGGATCCCGACGAGGGCGACGACAAGGGCAACGGTGTCGCAGACATGGCTCCTCAAGAGCCCTTGCTCCCGTCGTTTCCGGCGCCGCAGGACACCTCGGCGGCCATTTTGTCAGCCATCCAGTGCTTATGCTCGGAGATAAGGACTAGGTTGCCCCTTCCCCCAACGGAGGTACCTGAGCCAGACCCGACAGGTGAACCGGAGCCAGGACCTTCGGAGAGCCCACCACTTAAGAGGAGGAGGACGCATCCTAGGCCTCCTCTCCCGCCTCTGCGGCCTTCTCTGCTTCCCCCCGGTCCACTACCCACGGGGATGATACAGGCATGGACACGACTACGACGGGTACGGATGACGACGGAGGCGATGACGGGACGTGTCCCCCATCGTCCCCTGCCCGGGCGTCCCCGCCGACGAGATTGGATCCTTCCATGCTATGATTTCCAGGGCATCCAAGCTCTTGCAGCTCTGCCCCGAAGAAAAGAAGAAGGAAGGGTTCCTTTACCAACGGCGCAAGGCTAAAAGGAAGACGATCCTCGCTGTACCGCTTCTTGATGACATCTGGGATGAGGGGCTCGCCCTCCTCAAGAACCCTGCCAGGGCTCCTGCGAAGAGGGACCGGTACGAGAAGTAGTACCGGGTCCCCAACGCTGCCCCCTTGTGCCTTAGGGTGCAACCTACCCCGGATTCAGTAGTTTCGGCGGCGGCCAAGAAGAAAGCGGGGGGGGGCATCGGCCTCGACTTCAACCTCCCCGCCGGATGGCGAGGGTAGGAAGCTGGATGCGATGGGACGACGGGTCATCTCATCTGCAGCGACGACCATCAAGGCGGCCAACGCCCTGGCCATCGTAGCCCGCTACGACAGGGAGTTGTGGTTCATGATCGCCCCTCTGTTGGACTTCCTTCCGGACGCCAAGAGGGCTGAGGCCCTGGAAATCTTACAGGAAGGTGAGATTGCCTCGGACCACGCCATTACGGTGGCTACGGACATCGCCGACACCGGTTTCTGTCAGTTGGGCAACAGCGTTTGCCTGAGACGACAAGGATGGCTCAAGGCGACGGATTTCCGCCAGGACGTTCAGACCAAGGTTTTGGACATGCCTTTTGATGGGAACAACCTTTTTGGCAAGGCGGTTGATGAGTCCCTTCAGGCGATCAAGACGGACACGGAGACGGCCCGTGCACTGGGTGTGCTCCAACAGCGACGGCCGTCCTTTCAGAGCTCCGGAGGCAGACAGGCTGCCTCCAAGGGAGCCGGCAGCAGCTCCTCTACGTACCGTCAAGCGGCAAGGTCTTCGTCGCAGGAGGCCTACAGAGGACGTGGCAAGTCAGGCCGTCGTCGCCAAGGTGGTCAAGGAGGCAAAGCCGCCTCCAAGCAAGATTGAACTGACCGTCGGGTCGGGGGCCCGCCGAAGCACCCCGGTGGGAGGCCGGCTGACGAAGTTCGTCGGCGTGTGGGAGTCCATCTCCACCGACCGTTGGGTGCTGGACGCCCTGGCCCTGGGGCACACCCTCGAGTTCCAGAAGAGGTGCCCCCGCATTCCTTCCGTGGCCAGGAAGGAAAATCACGTCCCGTAACTGCTGTTGGAAGTAAGGGCGATGCTCAGGAAAGGTGCCATCGAGCTCGTCCCGAAGAGGCTTCGGGGCTCTGGAGTTTACTCAAGATACTTCCTCATAAAGAAGAAGAAAGGAGGATGGCGTCCCATCCTGGACCTGCGACGACTAAACAAATACATAAAGACACAGAAGTTCCGGATGGTCACCCTCCAGCACGTGCTGGGACAGCTGGAGGAGGGCGATTTCCTGTCGTCGTTGGACTTGGAGGATGCTTACTTCCACATCCCTATTCTGAAGAGACACCAAAAGTTCCTCAGGTTCGTGGTCAAAGGGCGGCACTACCAGTTCAAGGCCCTCCCGTTCGGATTAAAATCGGCACCCAGGGTGTTCACCAAGTGCCTAGCACCGGTGGCGGCGCGGCTGCGCCTGCAGGGGATCCACGTCTACCCCTACCTGGACGACTGGCTCATACGGGCAAGGACAAGGGAGCTCGCCGTGGAACACACTGCGAAGACCGTCCAGCTGCTCACGGACCTGGGGTTCTCCATCAACTTTCCAAAATCCCACCTGGTCCCGTCGCAAGTCGCCCTGTTTCTGGGAGCACAGCTCGACACAGTGGCGCAGCGGGCCTCACCGTCGGAGGAAACGATAAGGACCATCCTAGGAAAGGTGCAACGTCTGCTGGCCACGGACGTGGCCAGAGTGAGGTCTAACAAGTCCCTCCTCGGAATGATGTCTTCCTGCATTTATCTGGTGCGCCACTGCAGACTTCGGATGCGGCCCTTGCAAGAATTCCTCGACGCCCACTGGATCCAGACGACGGGCAGCTTCGAGGACAGGATCCCGCTCGACGAAGCGTTCCGTCAGGCGATACGATGGTGGGGTGTCCGCTCTCATCTGACGGCGGGAACAGGTTTCCTAGCCCCAGCCCACCAGGTGACGGTGACGACAGATGCCTCCCTGGAAGGTTGGGGTGCACACACCGGGGGTCTCCACGCGAGAGGCCTTGAGCTCCCGGAGGAGAAGACTCTCCACATCAACATCTTGGAGCTCCGTGCAGTGTTCTGGGCCGTCAGGTCCTTCCTTCCGTCCCTCAAGGGCAAGGTGGTGAGGATCTTCACCGACAACACCACCACGATGTTTTACATTCGTAAGCCGGGTGGAACCAGATCCCCTGCCCTATCCAAGGAAGCCCAGGATCTGTGGCATTGGGCCGTCGCCCAAGGTATGTTTCTGGTACCCTTTCATCTGGCGGGGATAAAAAACACCATCGCCGACTCACTCGGCAGAGAGCTGCGCTCGTGCCACGAGTGGGAACTGCGCCAGGATCAAGTGGACCGACTCTTCCGACGATGGGGCAAACCCCAGATCGATCTCTTCGCCACTGCGGCGAACTCCAAGTGCCGGAGGTTCGCCAGCAGGTTTCCCTAACCGAGGAGCATGGGCGATGCTTTCTCGTTCCCCTGGGACGGCCTGTTCCTTTATGCATTCCCGCCGTTGCCATTGCTACTCCGGCTCGTCAACCAGCTCAAGAGGTCCCGGTGCAGGATGATCCTCGTCGCACCAGCGTGGCCGAGGCAGATCTGGTTCCCGGACCTTCTGGACTTGTCAGCGTCCACACCAGTCAAGCTGCCGACGGACACGGATCTTCTCTCCAGAGAAGGAGGCGCCATTCTTCATCACGAACCAGAGTCGCTGAACTTGCAGGCCTGGCTCCTGCAGCACTAGAGTTTGGAGGATACGACATCCCGGCCGACTGCAGAGAGGTTCTCGCGAAGGCCAGGGCATCCTCAACTCTCAAGTGCTACGGACACAAATGGAAGAGGTTCTCTGTCTGGTGCCGTGCACAGAAGATTAACCCTCTGCAGATTACGGCCCCTCAAGTATTGCCGTACCTATTGTCTTTGGCCAAGGCTGGCCTATCTCACGCTTCCATCAAGGTACATCTGGCTGCCGTCTCACGTTACACCAGAAATACAGGACGGGCGTCCTTGTGGTCTCATCGACTGGTGAAGGAATCTTTGAAAGGACTGTTCCGATCATTCCCGCCGGTGAAGGCTCCTGCCCCGGCGTGGGAGCTCAATGTGGTGCTGACTAGGCTCATGGGGGCCCCATTCGAGCCTATGCATTCAGTGCCGTTGAAGTTTCTGTCGTGGAAGACGGCATTCCTCGTGGCCATCACCTCTGCACGACGAGTGGGAGAGATCCAGGCCCTGTCTTGCAAGCCTCCATACTTGACTTTTCACGAAATGAGGGTGGTGCTGAGGACGCACCCCTCCTTCATGCCCAAGGTGCCGTCGGACTTCCACCTCAACGAGCCCTTGGTGTTGCCAGTTTTCTTCCCGTCGCCTTTGTCGCCGGCTGAGAGGACTCTGCACTCGCTGGATGTAGCTAGAGCGCTGAAGTTCTACGTGGACCGCACAAAGAGTTTTCGGAAGACATCACAGCTGTTTGTGAACTTTGGACCTGTGAATCAAGGGAAGGCTCTCTCGAAGACTTCCATTTCCAGATGGCTCTCCGGCTGCATCATGCACTGTCACCGGTTGGCAAACAGACCGTTGCCAGGCCGTCCGAGAGCCCATTCGACCAGAGTGATCGCTGCTACTACGGCGTTCCTGTCTGGTGTGCCCCTGCTCGACATCTGCAGGGCTGCTACGTGGAGGTCGACGCACACCTTCACAAGATTCTAGCGTCGACCGGGATTCCAGGGAGGAGTCCAGAGTCGGCCAGGCAGTGCTGCGCAACCTGTTCGCCTAAGGTGAGCCTGATGAGGAGCTAAGAGTTGCTTAATGTTGAGTTGTTGTATTGCTTGATATTGAGCCTTTTGCCACCTCCCGTGGTTGTGCATGTGTATACTGCTATGTATTCTTATATTCATGAGCATGTGAATCCATGCCAGACCCCATGCTGGAGAAGGAACAAGTTACTTACCTGTAACTGTTGTTCTCCAGCATGGGTCTGGCATGGATTCACATGCGAACCCTCCTGCCTACCCCTCTGCGGCTCTTCACTTGGTCATACTGCCTCTTCACGTGCTACCAAATCTGAGGATGGCTGCCGGGGGCGGGGCTTAGGGAGAGGGCAGTCATTGGCTGGGGGCAGTATGACCCAGAGACCAGTGATTGGTTACTACTGAGAAAGACAGATCAGAAACGAAACTGATACTGATTTTTTCTATACCGAGGATTCCCGGCCTGACGACGGGGAATATTTATGAGCATGTGAATCCATGCCAGACCCATGCTGGAGAACAACAGTTACAGGTAAGTAACTTGTTCCTTACATGGCAACATTGGACATGAAAGATGCCTATTTTCATATTTCCATGTTCCCAGCGCACAGAAGGTTCTTGCGTTTCAAGGTGGACAGCCAGCACTACCAGTTCAAGGTGCTGCCCTTTGGGATAGCCTCGGCTCCAAGGGTTTTCACCAAGGTAATGGCGGTGGTGGCCGCACACCTACGCAGGGAGGCTATCCCAGTGTACCCTTACCTGGACGACTGGCTCATCACAGTGGAAACCGCTGTAATTTGCAGATCCAACATTCAAAGAACAATCAACCTCCTCTTTCAATTGGGCTTCTCGATAAACGAGAAAAAATCAAGCTTGGTGCCAAGCACCTCCAAACAGTTCCTAGGAGCTGTCCTAGACACCAAAGAGGGGTTGGCCTTTCCATCAGAGGAAAAAATTCGGAATCGATCACTGCAAATTCCTCAATATCGGCCTGGTGTCATGATGCCTACCCACGGGCATCCAGACCAAGTCCATCAACCCCGGAAGCAGGCATCATGTTACCTGGAGCAAACCCAGCAACCTCTGTTAGGGGCTATCTGGGTACAGTCCTGCCGCCTATGGCGCCAGGCTCATATGTTCAAACTTACCTGATGCAGACCATGCTGCAAGGGATCCAAGCATCCAAGCTCATGTGAGGCTTGAGGGACTATTTTATCTCAACTATTTTGTAACTCGGTTGTGGTTGTGGAGGAATACTTACTGGGACTACTTTGAAGGCTATTTAAACCACGCACGAAGAGCAGCACATGCTTCGCGTTATTCTGCATCCAGCAGCGTAACGCTCACCGTGTCTGCAGTCAGCATCCAGCATCCTGCCACGCCCGCCTCGAGTCCAGAGCGCCTAGAAAGAAGGGAAAGAAGAAGAAAGGTTAGAACAGGAACTTTACTGGATCTTTTACCTGATTTCGGATTCAGCGCATCTTCGAACCAGAAACAGACTTCATTTTAAACGCGTCGCATCGCCAGCAGCAGCGCCACGCCATATCCACCGTTCCTCGCAGCATCTCTACGATACGGTGCTGTCTCCATCACCAGGTTACCGCATTCCAGCACCTAAGGGGGACAAGTTAACAACAAGGTGAGCCAAGGGAACAAACAAGGACAATCTCTTGCCACCATGTGCTTACTTGATTTTACCACAGGAGGTATTATCCACCAGCACGCCAAATCTTCCTACGCTGCACCTGCAAGAAAAGAGAAAGCAGCAAGTTAAACCATGCCATCATTTACCGGACAGTGTTACAAAACACAGACTCTTACCTGAACGCTTTCAGCTGCTACAAGACGATCATCTTTTGGGTCTAAACTGCAAAAGAAACAAGGAATTAGACAAGAGTGATTATTCGGACATTTTGAACTCTTTAGAACTATATACTTACAGCCTTTCGCCTGGAGGTTTGGAGCCAAGATTTGTCCAGAACTCTTCCAATACCCTCAAGCCAGCGAAGTAACTGGCCATCAACGTGCCCCTACATTCTTCGCAGGTTGGAGAGCTCATCGTACAAAACTATAAGGTGAGCTTGGTGAAAGGGAATGTCAGAAGTGACAAGTGGGGACGCAGTGAGGTGTTACTACTCAAATCCATAGGTGGCTAATTCCCTTGCCCCGTCTTTAGGAGACTACTTCTACGGGTCAAGCAGACGAAGCTAGGTGGGCCAGTCCAGTCAGTCATCTTTGCACTACGCATCACGTTGGTGGAGACCGTGGCTGTCCGGTTCCGCTCGACACCCCTGTGGGAGCCAGGTGAGCGTAACACCTCGTCGCCAGATAAGAGTGCGCAAAGATATGTGTTTGCTAGGCATGATGGCTTCATGCATTTACCTGGTTCCCCACGCGCGCCTGCGTCTTATGCAGGAATGGTTGGTGAAACAGTGGTCTCAGGCAAGTGGTCATTGGGACGATCTAGTGGTCGTTTCGCCAACACTAGTACAGAGTCTTCGTTGGTGGACAAGTGAGAATCTTTCAAAGGGGAAACCTTTTACAATCCAGAAATACAGGCCATAGTCACAACAGACGCGTCCCTGTCAGGGTGGGGAGCACACCTCCTTAAACACACAGCTCAGGGTCTCTGGTCTCACACAGTGGCTCAGAATCACATCAGTCTGCTAGAACTTCTGGCAGTCTTCAGAGCGCTTTGGGCGTTCAAACCCCACCTATCCAACCTGTCAGTGCAGATCCTAACAGACAGCATGACGGCTATGTTTTACATAAAAAAACAGGGGGGCACTCGTTCGGCAAATCTGTCCAGGCTTGCCTAGAAAATTTGGATATGGGCACTCAGACGGAACATTTACCGGTCGTCTCAACATGTTCCAGGGGATATCAATTAACTAGCGGACGCTTTGAGCAGAGATCCCTTCCCAGAAGAACACGAATGGTGTCTACACGAAGAGATTGTAGGAGACCTCTTCTATCAGTGGGGTTTCCCCACTATAGACCTATTCGCCACAAGCGAAAACACACAATGCCCACAATTCGCATCCAGGTTCCCCCAGCCAGGCTCCAAGGGGAACGCTGTATGGATGAATTGGTCAGGGATGTTTGCCTACGGTTTTACACCAACCCCTGGGATGAGAAAGGTGGTCAACAAGATACACAGGGAATCGATGACGCTCATCCTAGTTGCTCCTATGTGGACGAGACAACCGTGGTTCCCGCACCTGCGCAAACTGGCGGTGTGCGAACCCATCAGACTCCCGTGCTGGTACAACCTGCTCTCCCAGCACGGAGGACAAACAGTGCATCCTCAACCCAACTCGGTGAACTTGGCTGCATGGCTCCTGAAGTCATGGATTTTGGCCATCTCAATTTACCACAAAGATGTATGGATATCTTAAAAGAATCAAGGAAACCTAACACAAGGCACTGTTACTTTGGTAAGTGGAAAAGATTTGTTATTTGGTGCCAGAATAAACAAATCAACCTAGTTGATTGCACTCCTTCCAATATTGTCCCCTACATGCTCCACTTACTGGACGCAGGGTTTTTATTTAATTCACTCCAGGTACACCTGGCGGCGCTGTCAGCCTACACCACCTCCCATAACAAGGTGTCATGGTGGAAGGTACCTGTTGTCGAAGCCTTTATGGAAGGGGTGAAGAGACTCCACCCTCCAATTTCTAACCCACCACCAGGGTGGGTCCTTAATGTGGTACTTGCTAAACTTATGCGACCCCCTTTTGAACCCATGCATAAAGCTAGTCTCAAACACCTGCCTTATAAAACTACCTTCTTAGTAGCCATTACATCCACAAGAAGGGTCAGTGAAATTCAGGCTCCGTCAGTGCTGGATCCTTTCTTTACTATACATAAGGATAAACTGGTTTTACGGACTCACCCTAGGTTCTCTCCTAAGTTTATTTCCAAATTCCATGTTAACCAGTCCATTGAGCTACTGGCCTTTTTCAAAGAACCCAAAAGCTCTGCTGAGATGAAATTACACACACACAATGTGAGAAGAGCGGTCCTCTACTACGTGGACAAGACCAGACCGCTAAGAAAAACAGATCAACTGTTCGTCTCCGTAGCTACTGGCAGAGAAGGAGATTTTGTCTCTAAAGGTGCCATCTCTAAATGGATAGTTAAATGTATCCAGCTGTGCTACTCCCTTTCAGAAAAAAACACTGCCTTTTACGCCAAGGGCCCACTCCACTAGAGGTACTGGGGCCCCTCTGGCTTTCATTGCAAATGTACCCCTTGACACCATTTGCAAAGCAGCTACATGGAGCTCTATTCACACTTTTACTCAGTACTACTGCATTGACACTCATTCCAAGACAGATACTCAAGTGGGACAAGCGGTTCTAAGACATTTGTTCGCTCACGACCCTTCTCACATCCCACCTCCTTCTTCTAACACTGCTCGCTAATCTATGCACAGCATGTGATCTAAGCAGATTCCACAAGCCTCAGAAGGGATACATTACTCACCGTAATCGTATTTCTGATGCTTGTATCTGCTTAGATTCACATGCGCCCGCCCTTCCTCCCCTCTGAGATAAGGCGCATGGATGCTTGTAGTCTTATCTATCTATCTGCTTGGATACTCTGTACTCACGCTACTCCTCATGCTACCTCATGTCAGAAAAAATACAATCTGAGGGTCCTATACTCGTGAGGGATCATGGGTACAGTGGACGTCACACTAGGGATAGTATTACTGGCACGCCCTAGTTCGACACCCTTTTTCGAGATTCGAAAAACAAACTGTAATATTCTACGGCTTCCACTAGATGTCGGCCTATGCACAGCATGTGAATCTAAGCAGATACAAGCATCAGAAATACGATTATGGTGAGTAATGTATCACATATATATATGATTATGCTGAAACTAGGATTGACTTCTTTAAATATATGCGCAAAATCAGACAGAATAAATTCTTTATTTTGAATCCACCTAAAGAAAAAATCAAACAAGTTTGTCAAGGCAAAACAGCGGTAATTATTGAAGATCTTGACGTCCTATTAGACTTGTCTGAATTAGAATCCATGGGAAGCTCCAAGGAAGTCACTCCTGATATTTACCTAAAAATAATAAGCATAGAGACGGACTGGCCCATAAAAAGTAAACTAAAAGCCAAGTCAAGGTTTAATCCTCTGTTCCAGCCTGGTGGCCAAATAGATGCTTTCTAAGATCTGGTCATTCATGACCTACAGAAGGCAAGATTACAACCTACTAAAATAAAGTCCAATTTTTCTTTGAAAGAAAGACAAATTTTGAAAGATTTACAAGGAGTCAAAAACATCATAATAAAAGCATCAGACAAGGGTACCAACATTGTCATCCAAAATCGGACAGATTATATTAAGGAAGCACACAGGCAGCTATTGGACACCAGCTGTTAAGAAAAACTAGAAAATAATCTGACAGAAAAAATAAAACAAAAGGTGGAGTGCCTTCTGAAGAAATGGTCTGACATAGACCTTCTGGACGAAGATGACTGCAGATTCCTTTTTAATAAATTTCCCAATATACCTACTATTTATTTTCTCTCCAAAGTTCACAAACATCTAACCTATCCCCCTGGTCGACCTATTGTCACCTTGAATGGAGCCTCTCTAGAAAACCTTTCGAAATATGTGGAACATACTCTCCTACCGCTCGTATTTACCTTACCATCGTATTTGCGGGACACTAAAGATTTCCTCAGCAAGATTGAAGGGATAGTGTGGGAGGAAAACTATATGTTTGCCATATTGGACATTGTTTCACTTTACACCTCCATTCAGCATCAAGACGGCAAGAAAGCCTGTAAATATTTCCCCAACAGTAGATCACTTAATTATCTTCATGGAGATGATAGAAACTTGTCTCACCAGCGTCTTTTTGTTCGATAATGAATTATATAATCAACTGAGAGGAACTGCCATGGGCACAAGTTTTGCCCCGTCCTACGCAGATTTGACCATGGGGTGGTGGGAAAAGTTCATGGTATGGACAGAACGTAACAACCAGTATACCAATCAAGTTATCCTGTGGTTAAGGTTTATTGATGACCTTTTCATTCTATAGAATGGAGAAGAAAAAGACTGGCTTGATTTCGTCAAAATATTAAATGTGAACAATTTAAATCTAAAATTCACAGAGACCCAAAGCCGGAAACAAATAATCTTCCTGGATGTATTGGTGAAGACAAATCAAAGCGAGATTCTCACTGAATTGCACCGCAAGCCAACAAGTTCCAACATGCCACTCTTCGCCACCAGCAATCGCCCTACATCGCTGAAATGGAGTATTCCCTATGGCGAATTCGTCAAAATACGGCGAAATTGCAGCAGAATAGAGCTGCAAATTTTGTCAAACAAAGATATCCCAAAGCCATTCTGGAGAGAGCCTATCTGAAAGCCCGAAACCTAAATCGAACCGCCTTACTTCCGACTAATAGGGCACTAGAGGTTAAAGATCAAGATGATGAAACCAGACTTATTCTTACGTATGGAACTCATGCCAATGTCATTCAGAAAATATTGCACCAACATTGGCATGTACTGCAATCGGGTGAAGTGTTATCGCCAGTCCTCAAGGAACGCGTCAATATTACCTTTAGGAAATCTCTCTCCATCAAAGATTCATTGGTTAGCAGTTTCTTGCCCCCCCATATGCAAAATCTCAAATAACAGCTCTTGGCTGAACACAAACATCAGTGTTTTTTTTAAATGTACTAAATGCAAAGCATGCAAGTTTGCCCTGAACAGAACGAATTACATACATCCTGTAACAGGACATTTGGTTGAATTGCTGAGTCATATTACGTGCAACAAAGAGTTTGTGGTCTATGGACTTTAATGTTCTTGTAACCTCTGGTACATTGGCAGTACCATTGGTAAACTGAAACATAGAATTCTACAGCGCATGAGAGCCATAAAAAAACTTTGATCCCTCTTATCCAATGGCAGTTCACTTCAAGGATGTACATGAGGGCAAACTGGACTGTTTGAGATTTTTAGGGCTACACCACATTACAGCCAACCCTAGTGGGGGTAACAGAGAATTGGAACTGCGCCAAAAGGAGACAAAACTTAATCTAGATTTTGAATCAAAGAAACCAAAAGGACATAATCTTGATGAGGAGTTGTATACCTATTTAGGAACTTGAGTAATGGGATGAAAAGAAAAATGATCGCCTGTCGCTCCTCTCTGGTCTCTGTTTGGCTGCTATATCGGTTATTGATCTATATATATTACATGATTATTGTAGATTAACTTGTCTTTATTTTCCTATAGACAATACCCTTTACAGCTTGCCAAATATATATAATTTTTTTTGTGTGAGGACGTGTAATGTTGTCATATGAAGTCTTTTTAAATTTGTTATTTGTGTATGCACATTGTTATATTTTTTATTCACATTGGTGATGATTTCGTGTTCAGTCTCATGGTTGTCCGTAACAAGACATTGTTTTATGGTTGCTTTTATGGTGAAGATTGTCCTCCCTTAATAGCCAGAATGACGGTGGCAGTTAGAATATGTGGAAGCACCAAGTGTTCAACTTTGGGTATTAATGCGCAAATGTAGCGAAACCCGGGCACAGCCATTGCTATATAACAAGAAGTAACTTTCTAGCACCATGCACTTTAGGTATTTTAGACCAAAAAAGATGCACTTTAGAGCACTATGCACTTTATGGCAAAAGTTGGCAATATACACTTTACAAAATGGCTGAATAGGCATGTTTGCCCTTTGGTAACTGGCCACGCACGATTGTAGTCTATTAAAAAAAGACATATTTTAACCTTCATAGAATGTTTACTCGCATATCTTTTTAGGCTGCTTCTGGGTTTATATCCATAGTTAAAAACCAGCAACCTTGCACTTTGCACAAGAAGCATGGACTACTTTACTACGGATTATGCCATTGTTTCATTGTAGCCGCTGTATTTTGCATTCGAATACTGAATCCCACAATGCAAACTTTACAATATGGTGAACATCACTAAGATGCACACAATTACAGTCGAATTTGTGGTCGAGGGTAGCCAAATTAAAATATACCCGTTTGTAATTTAATACAACGGTAATTGATGGCTATACTATTGGGGTTATCCAGTACTCAAATGAGAGCCCCAAATTTGTTGTTCATTGTAAGCAGCAGTAATGAATGTGGTATCATCTTACAGCTAATAAGCCAACATAAGCATTGCAACAACGGGATAAATGCAACTTCCAAAATGGCCACTGTGTTCTACTAGATGTTATCCTGTGTACTATACTTTGAGGTAAAAGAAAGCAAAGAAGGACAACTTGTACCATGAACCATAGAGACTGGCTGAATGTTTGTATATGTACATGAACTGTAAAGCACTTGTTTGTACGTGAACAAGCAGCAAGACAGCTGCGAAACGCGTTGTACCGTGCTTTTTTAACTGTTGGCTGATGCCCAATAAAACGATACTGCAAGGATTCTATGCCATACTCGTCTGGGTTTTTTGACCGAAGGAAAGTATTTTTACTGGCATTTTCTCCACTGCTTTGAGTGCTATCCCCTCCGGGAGAGATGGAATCACTTTCCCCTTCTTGGAACATATATGACGTCATCCTACCTGGCAAACTTGTAAAACCTATTACAAGGGAGGGACTCGTTAAGGGAACATGAGTACCTATATAGTGTTTAAGTATTAGTAATATTACTGGATGCCCCTTATCTGGTGGGCACGTCTTGAACCACCTCCAAATACGTCTAATACTGATTATAGCAGAATATAGCAACGGGTTGGCCTGTGCAACATTGTATAGCATGTTGCCACATAAACTCTGATTGGTTGGCCAACCTTGAACTTTTGTCTTGTTAGCAGCACGTAAGCAAAATGAAACCCAGGTGCCGAGAGCAACATCAGACAACTACCCTCTTGCCCAATAAGTCCATCTCTCATCAGTCAGGCCCCAAGACCAGGCTTCTCGTTTGTAGTTGACCTTGCAGCCTGTTCTCTGTTCTGGGACTTTTAAGGGAGTGTAGGTACACCATTATCGTCATCTAGAGCTTAATGAATAGCCATTGTTTTTTTGTTTTTCTTCTTCTGACTCATGTGTGAGGCCACAAATTTGTCAATTTTGACCTTTGATTTACTGCCATTTGATTCAATTGTGCTGGGTGTCATTATTCCTCTTGGCCTCTGGAGACTTGATAACTCCACCTTGCATATGCTTTTCGCATCCTTGATTGTCTAATACTTGGCACTCGCAGATAGTTTTCCTTAATCTAAGAGAAATATATCTTACATACGTGGCTTATCCTTTTGACTCCCCTTGGGCCTTCCATTTATTCCTTGATGTGGCATCCTTGATCCCAGGCTACTAGATTCCTCTTTTTTCCCTACACAAAGCTGGTTTTCAGGCATCTAATGACTCTGCAGCCCTGGTTTGTCTCTGAGGTAGCCTGATTGGTTTTAATAAGAGGCCGATGTCCATCTTTCCATCATGGCTGCCTCAGCCAAATTATTTTTTCTCCTACAGAAAGTCTATATACGTCTCATCTACCTTGTGTTTCTGCATATATGCTTATTAGTCAACTGGTTACTTTATCTTCTTTTCATATATGATTTCTTCTTATTCAGATATATGTTTCTATTGTTACTTCAGTTACATCTTTACTCTTAAGTATTGTTATCATTTTTAGTGCATCTGTCTTTTTCTTCATGATTTCACTTATAATTATTTGATGTCCAATGGTGTGTGCAGACATTCTTTCAGAACACGAAATGGAGGGACCCGGATTCAAAGTGGGTATCCCAGGTATTATCAAAATATGGATACACAAACGTGTCCCCTTTACACCAGAGAAAGTAGCCCACAATAATAATCATTACATTAATACACTGCCAATTAGCCACACATATATTTATCTTTATTATTTCATATACAAATTATCTATTTTGTTTGAAACCATTCATTTACCTATTTCATGAAGAAACATTTATACATGATTGAACATAATAAAAAATAAATAGAAAATCACATGAAAAAACGTTCAATGGCCACAATGAATATAGCAATATGAAAAAGCTAGGTGAAAACATCTAGCTGATCAGTCGCTCTGAACTGTCCCCTGGGGGTGACGACAAATCTTCTAGAGAATCTTGGGTTGTTGTCAGATTATTGTTGGAGATGCAGATTCAAATTATTTTCAATATGACCATCTACTTCAAAAGTAAATGGACCAGAGTCATCTGGTTGGTCAAAAAGTAATGTATCTTGTTCAATAATATAGTACTCCATCAGGGCGAACCCTATCATTCACATAGTTCAACAGCAATGCATTAAACATCTATGCCGCTCTGGACACAGACCCCACGATTACCATTCATCAGAACCTGGAAGTCCTACTCAAGAGGGCAGAAGAACTTGGTTGGATTAATGAACACACATACAAATTCCTAATCAACCCACATCCCAGAACCCCCAATTTCTATACTCTTCCCAAGATACATAAGGACCTCCTTCAGCCACCAGCGAGACCTATAGTAGCATGGATTGAACAGCATTCTTCAGCCTCTGGGAACGTACATTGACTTTTTCATGCAACCCTTGATCCAGTGCACCAAGACCTATATACGTGATACCACACATTTCTTACAAATCCTCAGAGCAACCACATTTCATCAGGATTACATACTATTTACTATAGACGTCAAGAGTCTGTATACCTCGATACCCCACAATTTGGGAATGGAAGCTATTGAGTGGATGCTCCTTAAAGAACCAGAATTTGAAGCACGTAAAGAATTCATTCTAGCGCTCCTACAATTCATTGCACAGAATTCTTACTTTCAGTATAAAGATAGTTTTTTTTCTCCAAACTTCTGGAACATCTATGGGGGCCACTATGTTCCCCCCCTATGCAAATTGCTTTGTTTAAATTTGAGACTGATCATGTGCTGTCAAAAATGGAATGGAAGAAGAATATCCACTTGTGGATACGGTACATCGACGACATTTTCAGGATTTGGTCGAGTACTGAGGCAATGAGCCAATCTGCAATCCCAAAATGTGGATTAGTGCTCAACTGTGGATGTGTGTGGCCAAAGTACCACACCGATGTTCAAAAAGTAGAGTTATTACATGGGAATAATACTCATAATTTGTTGAGAGCAACTCTTTTTATTCAGGTGGCTTGTGAATAAACCGAAACATGCATAGATGTAAATATGTGCCTTTCTCACTAAACGGGGAATCACATATATGAATATCATGTTTTCCTGAAGGGGGCTATGACCTACCCATGGCCAGCTCGTGTGTGATGGCCAAGCTGGTGTATGGCTCTGGGATGCTCTATTCAGCAATTGCTTTGCTCCCTCGCAGTGCCGGGTTGATTATTGGAAACATGCTCATAGTGGACCAGCTTGCTTCGTGGTGCAGTCTATGGGGAAATAAAAGACCCCTAGTGCCTAGTTTAGAACCCATACTGCTGTGAAGCGATTTGCTTCAGAAAAAAACATAGCAAATGTGAATTAGATCTATTAATGGCCAGTTTCAGATGGAAACACATATTTATCTTGTATACAAACAAGTGTTCAGGCTCAGTGTGAAACTTGCTTTTACTCATGGGTGGGCTCGCAGTGCTGAACTGGGAACCCAAATAAAGGACTAATGTGCACCATAGTGCGCTCTGTGCTAACAGAGAGCCAAAAAACCCAGTGTTCAGTGCTACTCAAAATGTATACTGTGCACACAGTATTACATAATATGAGCATGTAGCTTACTTGCTAGTCCCAGTTTTTTGTGCTCATTAACAACATGACACTGGCTTGAAGCAAATGCAAATGCTACGCTCCGAAGTTTTCCTTACAAAAAGAACATGCTGGCTATAATGTGACCGGATCTGCATGTGAATAGCTCGCTTTAGGATTAGGAAGGGGACGAAATCGTGGTAGTCCTCTTAAAATGGATACTGAACCCCGGTGTAATGATATTATTTAATGCTTTATTCAACCCCTACAAAAAAGCAGTTGAGGACAGTCGCTAAAAATCCCCTGGTCACAGACCGATAAATCCATGTAAAGTGTACTGCTAAAAAGTGCCTTCCGGCTTTGGCGCGTTATAAATATACTAACCTAACATAATTGCAAGTATCTCTTGTGTGTTACGTGTTAGTACATGACTGATGTCCATGGAAAACACAAAAAAAATCATGAAATATGGATCACAATAAATATATTGGAGATGAATATCTCACGTACTGCATAATGGCCTATGACCTGTAGTGCACCATGGTCTGTGTTCTATTTTTACCTATTGGAAAGGTTGTGTTCTTATTTTAAAGAATGAAATTGCTAGCTCTTGACTGCCACCAAGTGATGTGGAAACCAAAAATAAAGGTAAATCGGGAGCATCCAGGAAGATGTTGCCAGGAGAATGTTCCTATTACAAGTTCCAGGAGGTCATATTACCAATTGTAGATAATGTCAGTTCAGAGTAGATCATATATGGCATGTATAGCAATGCTGCCTACTCGAAATGGCTGCTGAGCCCTCATGGTGTAGATGCATATAACCTAAGGGCTGAAATGAACAAAATGCTATTAATATACTCCATCTATGAATGGCCAGAGCACAATACACTCCTAGCTAGATGCATATAGTACAAGGCAGGATCATAAATATCAGATATTCATTTTACCTCCTCATTAAGTCCTATGTAATGGCTATTGGTAAAAAAAAGTCTTTGTTCCCACACTTCTAAAGATGTAGCTCTACATTTGAGTAGGACAGTCCAAAACATATCATCTACTGTGTGATTAGCTTCCAAATTGTCTGACAACAATGGAACATTGATATTCTTCGTTGGTATGCAACTTCTGTGCTCTGAGATGCGAATCTTGACTTTTCTAGTTGTTGTACCTATATAACTTTTAGAGCATGGACGTTGTATGTAATGGACAACCATAGTTGAGTTACAGTTTGTAAGACTACGTTGTTCCCATGGTGTGTATAGACATCCTTTCAGTGTGAGGGTACATTTGATACGTTTGTCTGAGTGCATATCGTCTCTCATACACTCGATGCAGTATTGGGATTATACCTGGTGTCCCACATATGGCTCTTCTCTTGCTGTTCCAATACGATAGAGGTGAGGGGGCGGGAGCCAGGGATGGCACCTGCTCCTCTACATTCCCCCCTCTGGTCGAGTCCTCAACCACTTCCCTCTCTTCAATCTCCTTTATCTTCTCTTCGTACCTTGGTTTCTTTGGGATCCATACTTTTGTCACCCCCCCTCAGGTGACCTTTGTTCTTTATATGTTCATCCACACTCCAAGTCATATGGCAGCAATCCCCATATGGCGGACAAAATATCCATTGTCCTACATTTTTCTTGTCATCCTTAGGGTAGTAGAACTTCGCTCCTGGGGGTTCCAGGCGACTCACGGGTGTTCCTCTCATTTTCCGTGTGTTAACCAGTTTCAGCATCTATATTGATCATTATCTTTATCCCAATATCTATCTTAGCTGTCTTCTGGCACTGTCCTAAAGTGATTCTTATAAGACGGAATCTTAGCATTACCAGTACTAGTATTGCTCCAAGTAGCTTGAAGGCATTTGCCAGCCATGTTGGAATCCATGAAAACATGGACAAAAATCAGTCATCGCTTGCTCTCTCATCAACTTCATCTTCCATCTTCGTATGCAGGGTTGTCAACATGGTTATTGCTTCTGTCAGGGTTCCATTTTCTCCATCATGAGAAGGTTTGAATATACAGCAAGAAGGCCCGACCTTGGCGTACACGCCTCCTTCCATTGCTGTAATTAAGTCCAGGACATACCTGTTCTGCTGGGGTCATAAGTCTAATGGCCCTCAGTTCCTCTTTGATTGCATTAAATCTTTTTATTGTCACGTTAATTGTTTGTAGCAGCTCCCATCTGGTGATCTGTAACCATTTGGCCTTCACTTCAGTCCTGGCATAAATATAGATGTCATTATCATTGCCGTTTTGTGGAATAATTTATGCTCATCTGGAATATCGTTATAGGCTTCTATTGACTTTGATGAGAAATAGTTCTCCCTCCTCTTTCTCTGGTGTTAATTTGCTTTTGGGAACTCGTCAATATAAAGGTCACTTTGGGGAATCACTAATGCAGGAACATGTATGATCACAATAGAACATAATCCTCCCCAATTCTCATGTAGCTGCATGTAAGATCTGGATCCACAGGCCCAATATCAATCTATCAGCACGGCAGTTCCTCCATTTATTCCTGGTACTTTGATTATCTCCTTACATCCTTTATTTTCTATGACTAGGACCAGGCCACTGTTCATGAAGCATGTTGTTGCATTACTGATTGGTATTATGGACACAGGTTCTGCTTCATTGTCCATCCATGTCAGTAGCTTAGAATACTTGGCCCATGATTGTTGGCACATATTACTATTTGCACTATGCTTACTGGTTCCTTCTTAAATAACTTTCACAAGTAGACGCTGACGCAAGAGCTGCAAGTTTCAAATCTTTATTGATTGTTTAAAAGGGGTTGGAAAACTCCTATTGTGCCCTATAACTAAAATCAGATATTTATCAACCATCAAACAAAAAAGAAAAAACAGTCCTAGTCAGTCCTTAGTCAAAATAAAATGGCCTATACTAATAAACCTAATGCCTGCCCTCTTTCTAATACAATAAATGTGTGAAGCTAATGTGTAATGCGAAAGGGAAAATCAGTGTTCAAAAGAGATGTCAGTATGGCTGAGTAAACTCCCTTCCCCATGTTATTGGGCACGGGGTAAGGTGGCACACTTGGACCTTGCGACACACTCCGGCTTCGGGCACAAGGATGCAGTTTGTTTCGTGGACCAGGGCCCACTTGGCCTTCCACGAAAAGTCACTAGTTTATCTGCTGGACCTATCGGTTTTCTTTCACTCCAGCCCAGGTCAACTTTTAGCTTGCAATACAGTTCAACAAAAGTTGGTTTCCTTCTGGTTACCACAATTCAGTACAGGTTTTACTACACCGGGCTCAAACCTTTCAATCACAATTTGTGGGGTTCCCTTCCCCAAGCTTCAATCACACCTTTATAGGCTTCCCTCCATCTGGCTCAAACCTCCTTGCACTTTACTTCAGCTGTCGAAGACTTTTGAAACTGCAAGGCTTCTGCTCTTACCTCAAACATCAGTTTTCTCTCCTACACCAAGGCCTGTTGGTAAATGTAGTTTCGAGCACAGTGCTTATTTAAAAGTTCAAAAATATCTCTCACATCCAGGTTTCCCTCTGCTGGGATCAAACCTGGTTTTTCAGTTTCCTTCTCACAATTATTCACAATTTGCTACTTCGTTCATTCCTGTTTCCCTTTTCAGGTAGCCATTCACTTCAAATTCACTTCCCTGGGCCCCCTTCCTACACCAGTTCCGTCAGTTAGGAACCTCTGGGTGCGGATTTCTGCCACGTAGACCATGGATGAACAGGTCAATGCGGTGTACAAATCTGGCCATTTCAAACTTCTTGTTCTTTGGAAGGTCCACCCTTTCATTCCTACGGCCAATCAAGTCCCGGTGGTTGCTGCCTTGGTCCTTAGTGTTTTGGACTATTGCAATTCACTCTATCTGGTCCAACTGGGCGCCTGCAGTTGCTCCAAAATGCTTCGGCAAGATCTATCGTCCGTCCTCGGTTTGGAGCCCATATGACTCCTCTGCTGAGGCAACTTCACTGGCTTCCTGTCGCTCACTGTATTATGTTTAAGTCTATGTGCATAGTGCACCAAGCCTTCTATGGCGTGGAAGCAGAATTTCTGCTAGCCAAGTTCATCCGCTACCTGCCTACTCGCTCTCTTCGATCACAAGCAACTTTGCGGGTGGCGATGCCCTGTTTTAGGCTAGCCCGAAAAGGAGGACGTGCCTTCTCAGTTGCAGCCACAAAAGCATGGAACGACCGACCTGCCCCTGTCCTTGCGGGAGACTACCAACCACTTTGCCTTCTGTCGGAAAATGAAGACCTTGCTTTTCTAGTAACAGCAACTCGGAAATACTCGTGCGCTTAACAAATACAGCTAACATAACATCTTTCTTCTGTCTCAGTGCATACCAAAATATCATCTACGTATTGAATTATTGCTGGACATTACCCAGATCCATCTGGAGGACCCCGTTAAAGATTGTGGGGGGCTCGCAGTACCCTTGAGGCAAACGAGTATGTTTCAGTCGGCTATTTCTATATGAAAATGAGGTTAAATCTTGTGAGTCCTCATGAAGAGGAATTGAGAAGAAGACATTTTTTAAGTCTTTAACAGTGAAATATTTGGCCTTAGATGGGATATTGCATAATTTATTTTTATTTAAAAATGTTTATTGGCATTTCAAAGTCATACATAACATAACAATTGGTTATTTTCTATTTCGCATCGCCATTCTTTTTTTATTTTAATGACACATTTTATTGGTTTTTAGCTTTGAAAAAGAAAAAGGAGCAAACATACAACATCTGGTCTCATCAGGGCCAGAGTTTAAAGAGAACAGCAATAACATTAACGTTAGATGGAAGATGAGTACAAATAATTCATGTATAGTATTTCCTATGCCAGGTTTTCCTACTACAGTGTCCATTTCCTACTTCCTGCGACGTGGTTGTGTCAAAGGTTCATATCGTGTCTTCCCACCGTTGCCAAATCTTGTCCCCTTTTTCAGGGCATCCTCTGGCCCTATATACACTCTTTTCTATGGCAATGCATACCTGTACATCTGTGATCCACTGGTCCACTTAGGATGGTTCTGCTGCTCCCCACAGTTGTGCTATGTTTCTCTTTACTACTGCCGTTGTAGTAGTGAAACAAAGTCTTTTGTATTTTGACATGTCTATCTCGCTGTCCGCTCCCAGCAATAGCAGTTTAGGATCTGTGGGTATTGTCTGGTTGAGGACCCTTGACAAAACATCACAACATTGTTGCCAATAGTGACTTATAACCGGGCATTCCCATAGAATGTCAAAGAAAATTCCCTCCTCCCCTCGGCAGTGTAGACAGTTGGGTTCGGCTATTCTACCCCAGCGGTACAGGGCTACCCTCGGGTAATAGACTCTATGCAATATCTTCAGTTGCACCAGACGCAATCTCGCTGATATGGCGGTTTCGCAGGGGTACATTAGGATCTGCACCCAATCTTCAGACATGATCTCCCCCACTTCTCTCTCCCATTTTGTCTTTTGTCAGTTCTGGAGTGGCATAGGAGGTGATTGTGCTGAACATGATTGTGGTGACCTTCGCCTGGATGTGTTCTATGACTATGTTTCGTTCTAAGGGCGTGCAGTCTGGCATGTCAGTGAGAATGGGGAGGTGTTGCTGTGATGCATGCCGGAGCTGTGTGTGTAGTGATATCGCTCTGCCTCAGGGAGGTCAAGGGTCGAAGTTAGATCTTCAGAGGGTCTAATAGTTCCTTCCACTATTATGTCTGTCACTCTTTCTATTTCGTGTCTCACCATATTGGCCATTTCGGCAATTTGGTCACTTCGGAGAGGTTCCAATTATTCCATAGCGGTTGCAGAGGTGTGACTTTGTCCTCCCAGCCTATGAAGGCGTGTGCCTCTGCCCAGATATGAGATGTCTGTGACATCATGTCTCTGGGGATTGGTCTTGGTGTAGTTTCAGAGTGCAGTGTGTCATTTATCACTGACATCTGGCTGGCCCAGTAGTATGTCTGTAGCCTTAGCAGACCAATGCCTCCTTCCCATATTGACCTTTGCAATGTTCGAAGGGCTATTCTCGGGTGCCCGCCTCCCCAGAGGAGTTTTCTAAGTATAGAGTCTATTTTTTGGAACGTCTTCACAGGTATGTGTAGTGGGGCATTCTGTAATATGTATAAGTAACGGGGGAGTGCTAAAATTTTAAACAGTGCCGCCCGTCATAGTAGGGTCAGGGGTAGGGACATCCAGTGCTGCACGTCTCTTGTGAAAGGTTCCGTGATGGGTTGTAAGTTGAGTATGTAGTCATTAAGATTTATCGTGATCCGGATACCCAAGTATTGGAAGTGGTCAGAGGCAATCGTATATGGGCAGGGCACAGGGGTTTCCTCACCTAATTGGTTAATTGGGAATAGTGTGGATTTAGACCAGTTTACCTTTAGGCCGCTAAAGGCCCTGTATTTTTGTAGCAGCGAAGTCGCCACTGGGCATGTCGCCTTGGGGTCTCGTAGGTATATAAATAGATTGTCTGCATACAATGAGACTCTGTCTTCCCATCCTGGCCCACCTGGGATGCCCCCCAGGTACATGTATCCCTTAGCAATTGGGCCAGCGGCTCCATAGTCAGTGTAAAAAGGAGGGCCGACAGGGGGCAGCTTTGCCACGTCCCTTTTCCCAGGGCAAAGGATCGCGATATCCAGCCATTTACCCTCACTTCCGCCGTCGGTACGGTATATAGCAGTCAAACCCAGGCTAGGAACTGTTCACCAAACCCCATCTTGCGCATGACCTCCCAGAGTGCCCCCCAGTAGATGGAATCAAATGCCTTCTCGAAGTCTAATGCAAGCAACCCCAAGGGGACATTTAGGGTCTGGGCGCGCTCAATGGCTAGGTGTATTCTCCGTATGTTCATCCTTGTGGACCCAGGGACGTCATTTGGGGGTCGCCAGAGGTCGCAAATGCGACCTCTGTGGTCTCCCTTGCGACCTCTGTGGTCTCCCTTGCGACCTCTAATAAAAAAAAAAAAAAAAATATATATATATATATATATATATATATATATATATATATATATATATATATATATATATATATATATATATATATATATATATATATATATATATAATTTTTTTTTTTTTTTTTTTTTTAGTAATGCAAGCTCCTGGGCGGTGGCTGGCTTTCTTGTTCAGGCCCCTTCAAAAAAGACTTGTGGCACTCCTGTTCTTATTTTTCTTTTAACACTTTCAGCACTGAAAGTGAAAGAATAGGAATACCAAATAATGTGTCTTTCTGGAATTCTATACAATAATTGCTGGCCTCATTAAATGTTTATTTCAAGCACACTTCGGGGATGAGTCACTGATTTAGTCTGTTCTTAAACGCCTCACTCAGCTGTTCATCTTTCTGAGGTCGATAAATGAGTACCAACACAGGTTGGGTGATATTGGGTGTATATTTTTTCTATATAAAGCGCTTAATGAAGTGTTATTATATAGCACTTACGCTTATCATTTGGTCATAGACGTCTGCTTGCATACACAGTAATTTGGTAATGTGGGCCACTACACACTGAACTTAATGATACATATGGCATCCATTCTTGTATGAATGTACATGACATAGTGATATTGTAACTATATTTTTCGTAGTGTACAATGCTATGTGATGCCACTTCCTGTTGTGTCAATGGGTGAAATGTCGTGTTCCATCGCTACCCGCGATATCACTTTGGGGCAGGGTCAAATGACATCACTTCCTGTGATGTCATCAGGGGGTCAAGGGTCGTGTGATGTCACTTCCGCTACCCCTGGCCTTTTGGTGAAATGACGTCCCTGTGTGGACCTACCGGGCATGAAGCCGCATTGGTCTGGATGAATTAAGGATGTTTTGATCTGCTGTAGGCGTGTCGCTAGCAGTTTGGCCAGGATTTTCGCCTCGCTGTTGATGAGGGATATTGGTCTGTAAGAGCTACATTTGTCTAGGGGTTTATCTGCTTTCGGTATTACAATTATTGTAGCTTTCCTTAGCTCTGCTGGTAGGCTCCCCGAGCATTTGGCCTGTTGGTACATATTGAGTAGGTGGGGGGCCAGTTCGTTGCCTCCTATCTTTTTCCAGGCTTCTATGGGAAAGCCATTTCGGTCCGGGTGTCTTCCCGGATTGGAGTTGCATCATAGCTTCTATTATCTCTTCAGTGATTTCTTTTTCTAAGCTAGCTACTTGTTCGGCATTTAGGGAGGGGAGGGTGATCTCATCGAGTATGGAAGTCTCGGGGTGGGCCCTGTATAGCCCTTCATAGTATCTTGCAAACTCTTCTGCGATATCCGCGTCCATCAGGCGCGTTTCCGCATTCTGGGGTGTAATTACCCTCACTTGATTGTGACCTTTATCCCTTCGTTCGAGCTAGGCCAGTATCTTTCCCGCTTTGTCTCCTGTTTCATAAATTCTGGATCTCATTGCCGCATGGGCTTGTTTGGCGTTATCTAAAGCTACGTTTTGTAACTTTTTTTTAGGCCACTACGAAGCCCCAGTTTGTATCGGGACGATCCTGGGCCAGATGTGACTCCTCCGCCCGCCTTAAATTTCCTCTGCCTCTCGGCCCTCACCCTGCTGATGAGGAAAAAGTGCGGCAACCTCACCAGATGGCTGCAGGGAAAGGGGGTCAGATATCGCTGGGGCCACCCCTTTTACCTGGCATTCGAATGGATGGGGGAGATACACCACTTGGTGCCTGAGGAGGACATCCAACGGGTCACGGATGACCTTGTGCGATCGAGCCGGCTACTCTGGCGGCCGAGAGGGAGAAGTTCTAGACCCACCACGGTGCCCTGACAGACTGGAAAAGCTCAGTGGTAAAGCTAAGGTTAAGGGAGCCCGTAAATTCCAAAAAACTAGGCACCCATCGACGACCTCTGAGGGCCACCTGTAGTGACAATGACGCTACTTCTCTAAACACGGGCGAGGTCCTTTCTTGGACGACATCGGGTGGGGGCACCTGTGGTGTCGAGGGCCGGGGCCCTGAGGCATTAAGGTAACGCGCTACGTTGGCGCCATGTTCGGCCCGCAAGGTTACAGGGCTAGTTGATGTTTTCTAAATGGTAACCAAATTGTTAATGGATCCACATATGGGGTCTGAGTTCAATGACACGGGCAGAAGCAGGGGGGTCACGGTTGATGGATCCCGTCTCGGACATCCGAGCCGAGACTAGCATGGGATAATCCCATACAGAAAGACGAAAAGAGTCCTTGGTGGTTCATTGACTAACCCCGACGAGTGTTGGGGGACGTAGACGAATGCCTTAAAATGGGGGGGGGGGTGTTGGGGGGAGGGAACAAGGGTTGGGACGGGGGGGAGGGTGGGGAGTGACCAACGAAAGGGGTAGGGTGGAGACAGCAAGGGGGGTCAAAGGGGGGGGTCAGCCTGATCGAGCCGGAGCTCCGTGCTTCATATCAGAACCATACCAAGGAGCAGAAAGAGAACGAAATCAAGGACGACAATGGTTGAAGGCAGGATAGGCACACTCAATGTCAAGGGCCTCAACTCCCAAAACAAAAGATCACTGACTAGCAATATGTTCCGCAAACAGCTAATGGTACTCTTCCTACAGGAAACTTACTATAAACTGGAAAGAATTACCCATCAGAGGAAAGGAAATCGGGTCCAACTTTTGGGCATCCCATAGAAGCTCAAAGAAGGAAGGGTTGGGTATTCTCCTGAATAAGTCATTCCATCTCACAAACATAGACACCAGGAGAGGCTTTGGGGGGCGATTCCTGGGGATCAAGGGCACCTGCGAAGGTGAACTGGTCACTCTGGCCACCCTATACGCACCCAACTTTTGGGCAGATACGGTTTCTGACCCAGATCTTTGGGGTAATAGACGAATGGGCAGAGGGAGCCATGATAATGGGTGGTGATTTTAACCTCATAATGGACCCTAAATTAGACTGGTGGACAGGGAGTGGGGTGGAATCAAAAGAGGTCACCAAAGATAACCTAGCGCTGCAGACCCTCCTGAAAGAACATTACTGGGTAGACGTCTGGCGCTCGGCGTGCCCGGGGGGGATACACCTTCTCTCCCCCGCACTACACCTACACGAGAATTGACCTGCTCTTGACCTCAGAGGTGGGGGGTGGGGTGGCTACACTTCCAAAGGTGGAAGCAATAACATGGTCCGATCACGAGCTGTTGGTGGCAAGTTGGTCACTGCCCTTGTCCCCGAGATCATCATGCTGGCGCTGTAATGACACACTTTTGAGGGACCCAGTATTTAGGGACTTCTTAAAAAACTAAATGGTAGCATACTTCGAGACAAACAACAACGGAGAAACAGACATGGTGACAGTGTGGGAGGCAGCAAAGGCCACATTCCGGGGACTCCTCATAGCTCAGGGCTCCAGGCGTAAACGGGAGAAAGGGCTCATTGAAAACAAGATACGAGTTGAAGGGTCTGCGTGCTAGGCTCAACCGGGATGGGGAAGACGGGGAGTCCCTCCTGGTGGAAATGCGAGAGAAGAGACAAACAATGCATACAGTCCTCATAGGGGAGGTGGTCAAGAAATTAAGATACACACAGCAGAGATACTACGAAAGGGGGGGACAGGGTTGGGACTCTATTGGCGCGCAGAGCCAGGGGATGTAGAATGGAGAGGAGGGTGGGACCCACCAGGAATAGAGGGGGGGGGAACCGTGCGCAACAAAAAGGAAGACATAGTAGACTCCTTCGCTGACTTTTACAGGTAACGCTACACAAAGCAGGGGGGGAATCAGTGGAGGAGATCCAGGCATACTTGGAGGAACACCCGCTACCCCGGCTGACTGAGTTGGAACTGCAGGAGTTGGAGGGGGATATAGCGGTGGAGGAGGTTGAGGCAGCCATTAAGGGATTAAAAGTGGGGAAGGCCCCGGGGGGAGATGGGTACACGGCGGACTTCTATAAAAAGTTTCAGCCCACACTAATAGAGCCCCTAGCCAAATTGTTTAACCAAATTATAAATCAAGACACAATCCCGCCCACTTTCCTGCAGGCTCTCATCACGGTAATCCCTAAGCCAGGTAGAGACTTGGCAGAGTGCGGATCATACAGACCCATTTCCCTCCTGAACCTCGATGCCAAGATCTTCGCCAGAATCCTGGCAACCCGCTTAGAGAAATGCCTCCCCCGCCTGGTCCACCCAGATCAGGCGGGCTTCATCCTTAACAGGCAAACCTCTGACAGCATGCGTAAAACTCTCCACGTGCTAAACTCAAGGGTGGCCCGAGACGAAGGGGCTCTACTGCTGGCTCTTGACGCAGAGAAGGCCTTCGACAGGGTTAGTTGGGCATTCATGGGGGAGGTCTTCTCTGCGGTAGGGATGGGTCAGAGATGGTTGGGGTGGATGTCGGCATTGCACTCCGCCCCCTTGTCCAGGGTAGTTGCTAATGGGACAGAATCAGAGGCCTTCCCACTAGGGAGAGACACGAGACAGGGCTGCCCGCTATCGCCCATGATATACGCCCTGGTAATAGAGCACTGGGCGATCTCTGTTCGAAACTACGAAGCAATTAACAGGGTGCGGATATGCGATTCCCACTGCAAAATCAGTCTATTTGCCCATGACTCTCTCCTCTATGTCACTAAACATTCACAAACGGTCCCCCACGTGTTGTGGGGTCTGGCGCGCTATGGGGATCTTTCGGGGTAAATCGGTGGCATTCATAGGGGTCATCTATCGGAAACCGAGACAAAATATGTGGAGGAGCTCCCCTTCCGGCTTCAAAGAGACGGGTTCCGATACCTGGGAGTTCAGAGCGCAGCCAATTCGATCAACCTCTTCCCCAATAACTTCACCCCACTATGGACAGAAGTCAAGAGGGACATAGAGAGGTGGGCGGGCTCAGGGTTTTCTTGGATGGCACGCCTCAATTTGATTAAAATGGTAGTCCTTCCCAAATTCCTATTCCTCTTTCAGATGCTTCCCGTCCAGCTGCCCAAGACCTTTTTAATGGCAATAAAACGCACCCTGCTCAGATTCCTCTGGGTGGGCAAGAAACCTAGGATCTCATATGACATACTAACAAGACCCAAGGAAGACGGAGGGGTGGGGTTCCCAGACCTTGAAACATACTATAAGGCGGCCCAGTTCAGGATCCTTATAGACAACTTCAACCCCGGGACAGAAAAGCAATGGGTGGCATTGGACAATAGGGTACGTGCCCCGGTCACGCTGGATGAGTGGTTATGAGTCCCAAGATCACGGGTCCTAAACCATCCGGTGCTGTGGGTGTTTTTTTTTTAAACGGTTTTTATTAATTTTGAAAACAAACATTACATTCAAACCAAACTGGCAGCGCTTTTTGCAACAATCACATGAACATCAATTAGTCAAGACCACTGCTCCCCCAATCCCTCTCCCCTCAAGAGCTTGTTTGTCCTTCACTTTCCGTATCTGCTACGTGTGGCAGGGTATCACCTCCTTCTGAGTCTGCAGAATCCGTTATTGTTCCAAACAATCCTGCTATTAATACTCTCCATGCCATCAGGGTACCCACTTCTTCTTCCCCACACATGCTACATGCCTCCTGCCATACCACCGTTTCAGCCTCCGCCCATTTCTGCAATTCCCGCCACCATACCTCCACCCGTGGCTTATGACACTGCTTCCATCCCATGGCAATCCTTCGTTTTGCGAGCACATATGCCAAGTCCTTCAATTTCCCAACATGTTTAAGTTTCCGTGGTCTGGGAAACCCTCCCAACAGGCAGGCCCAGGCCGTATCTATAATAAGCGTGACTTTTTGTCCGCTAGTTTTTGCGCCACTTCTCCCCAGAAACTCTCAATCACTGGGCAAGACCAAAACATGTGTGTCATATCAGCATTTTCCTTATCGCATTTTGGGCATGCTTGTCGTCCCGCATTTCCGAACTTCGATATTCTCATCAGGGTCATGTAAGCTCTGTGTGTTATATACAACTGTATTTGTTTTAATTTAGCATTTCTTGACACCTTCTGTGGTATCCCATAGCACGCTCCCACATCCTATCCTCCATCTGTGCTCCCACCTCTGTTTCCCAATCCAACCTCAAATGCGTCAACTCCTTCCCAACCCGTGTCATCACCATCTCATACAATCTAGAGATCTCATGCCCCCCTTCTGATATGTCATATATTGTCCCCATATTGGCGTCTGGTTCCTCCGCCAATACAGTCTCTGGCCAGATTTTACAAATGTTCTGCACCAGCCTTAGGTACGTGACATACTGGCCCCTATGCAAGCCCGCCTCTTCCCCTAGTCCTTCAAAATCCCTAATGGTCCCCTCTTGCCAAACATCCCCCAATGTAACCAGCCCGACCGACTCCCAGTAGGTCCTGATTATCATCCTTTGTTGCTTGTCTTCCCCTGCCAAAGCAACCAACGGCACCTGCGGGGAACACGGGTACGTGTCCTCCATCATTCGACATACTCTACGCCACATCTTCCACCCCAGCAACATTATTCCCGGGCGCTCCTTCATTTCTGAACTAGGCAACCAAATAATCTCCTTCAGGTAAAACGGAGTGCAGTCCTGTCCAAACAGCCTAAATTAGGGAGTTGCCTCATCAGAGAGCCATTTGACCACATATTGCAACTGACCAGCTACATAATAGGCCTCAAAATTAGGCAGCTTAATACCCCCCCCCCTCTCATAGAAATTCTGCAACTTCCATAGCGCCACTCTATTCCGGGTGCCATGCCATAGGAAAACTTTGCACATACTATTCAGCTTGGCAAAAAACTTCTTGGGTATCATATACGGAATATTGCTGAAAAAATGTAAGAGCCTAGGCAGGACCACCATTTTAAGCATCGCCCCCCGTCCCATCATCGCCAACGGCAACTTCTCCCAAAACTTCATGCTTATACGGATTTTTCTCACAGCCACCTCGATATTATGCAAATGTTCCTCATCTACCGTGTGATACACATCTATTCCGAGGTAGCGGAAGGAACCAACCGCCCATGGTATCGGCAACACTGGTAACCGCTCCGGAAGGGTTCCTCTGTAGCTACCCAATGGGAATATGCTCGATTTTTGGGGGTTCACCGCTATGCCAGACAGTTCCGCATACCTTTCCATTACCTCCAGAATATATTGAAGATTTTCCTCCGGATATTTCAAATATAATAGCAAATCGTCAAAATACAGGGATATTAGGTGTTTCTCTCCCCCCTACCTCGATGCCTATCATGTCATATTGTTGCCGAAGGTACACTGCCAGGGGCTCCAGGGCCAGAATATATAACATCGGGGACATGGGGCACCCTTGTCTGGTGCCTCTGCTAAGTTGCCACCTCTCGGATATCACCGCTCCTGTACGTACCCTCGCTAGCGGCTCACTGTACAGCAACTTCGCACACCTAATGTAGCCCGGCCCCATCCCGTATTCCCTCAGGGCCTCCACCAACCACGACCACCTGACTGAATCGAAAGCTTTGACTTCATCTAAGGACACAACCGCCATTTCACCCTCGCTCTTGCTCCCCCATTCAACCACCCGGTGGAGTCGCCTATGGTTTTGGGTTATATTCCTGTTGGGGACATAACCTGTTTGGTCCGGATGTATCAATTTACTAATAACTCTCTGCAATCTATTAGCCAGGACCGCCGTCAATATCTTGCTGTCCTGGTTCAGCATTGACAAGGGCCTGTAGGAGCCGCAGCTATGCCCTGGTTTGTTGGGTTTAGGGAGCGTAATTATAATCGCATCTCTAAGCGATTCCGGCAACCGGCCCACCTTAAATGATTCATTAAACATGTCTAGCATGCGGGGGGGGGGGAGTACCTCCTCTCTATATGCTTTATAAAATTCTCTAGGAAGTCCGTCCGCTCCCGGGGTCTTACTGGTGGGCAACTGCCTCACCACCTCCTCCAATTCCTCCAAAGTAATCGGTGCATCCAGCTCTTCTCTTTCATCGGCACTAATCTTAGGTAATCCAATCTCTCTTAAAGTTTCCCTTATCTCCTCTCGGCTGCCCCCCCACCCCGTTTGTCCTCATATAGTGCCCTGTAATAATCCAAGAATGCCTCATTGACTCCTTCTTGAGTGTCCTCTACCTCTCCATCCTCTCTGGTTATCATCCTAATCGGGGGCCTAGGGGTTTGACTCTTGTATAGCCACGCCAAGAGGCGGCCCATTTTATCCCCACATGCATGCTGCCTCTCAACATACTTCTTATAGTTAAGGTTGCAGAGCCTTTTACCCAAAGTTCTGCACACCGCTGCTGTAGTTTAAGTACTAGCTCCGCATCCCCCCCTCCACTATTGAGTTCCCTTTCCAGTTCATCCTGAGCTCCCCCTAACTCTGTCAGGACCCCACCCTGCAGGCCCTTTGATTTAGCGATGGCAGCACCCCGCAACACCACCTTAAAGGCTTCCCAGAGCATGCCCGCCGAATCCACACTGCCAGTGTTCTCATCGAAATAATGTATAATCTCGTCTCTGATATCCTCTCTGAAAACCGGATCCTTGAGCGCCTCAGCCCGGAGGTGCCACGTCGGTATCCGCGCCCTGGAGCGGCAGTACTGCCACCCCAGGACCAGAGGCGTGTGGTCCGACAGGACCCTCGCTTTGTATTCTATTTGGGTGGTCTCTACCACCACATCTGGCGTGGCAAAAAATAATCAAGTCTCGTTTGCAGTTGTTGCGGGGCTGAGTAATGCAAATACTGCTCCCCATTAGGATGTTTCAGTCTCCAAACATCTGCCAGCCCGAAGTTCGTCGAGCAGCGTCTGCAATGCCCTGGCCGCTGGGGTGGGCCTATCAATCTTATCAGATCTGTCTACCCTGGGGTTCAGCACACAGTTAAAATCCTCTCCCCAAATAACCGCCCCAGCAACACACGTACCCAGAGTCCTAAAATATGCCGCTGTGTTTTGATTGGCGGCATACGTATTTACAATTCTCCACCAGCGCCTTCAATATAACCATCCTCCCCTCTGTATCCACCACCTCCTGTGTAAGTTGGAGTGGAACGTGCGGTGCCACCCAGACCAACACTCCCCTAGCGTAGGCAGAATACGGAGAACCCACTACAATACCTCTCCACTTCTTCCCCACCAGCTCCAAATTTTCCCGCGTCAGATGCGTCTCCTGCAACAGTGCAACATCAATCTTCTGTCTTTTCAAATACATCATGACCTTGTTCCTCTTTAAGTAACTATTGAGTCCCCTGACATTCCACGTTACGATCTTAAGATCCCCTGTAGCTCATAAGTCTCCTCCCCCTTCCGTGCAGCCAATCCCACCTGCCCATGCGATACAGATACAGCCCTCTAGCTCTTTCTTGTAGCCTCATGTACAAACTCGAACTCCCCATAACTATATACACCCCAAACTCCCCACTTCCCTCCACACCCTCTACCCATCCCTTCCCCAACACCACACTCCCCAACTGCTGCCCAGCTCCATCCATGGAACTCAGGCACCCCCACATCTAGCCCTGCAAGCGCCAACCAATGCCCAGAGCTCAGTAGGGTGAAGTCGCCCTAATGGCCACTTAGCTAAGGTTACTAAGTGGGGTAAAGAGATCCGCTCTGCAAGGCTCCCCTAAAAACAGCAACAGTCACAGTGCTCATAACATATTGTTTAACAGTCTGACCTTCTCTGCCTAAGGCCGCTCAAATGACTATAATCAAGCCCCAGAGTCCTATTACGCGCCATCTTGTAGTGCCCTCCTCGTGCACTACTTATCTCCTCTTCCCGTCTGAACGTCAGACTCCTGGGGGCATCCCTGTGCGTCGAGCCATCCCATGGCGTCCTCCAGAGTCTCAAAAAACAAAGTCCCGTGTTTGAAAAACTTTCAATTTCGCCGGATACAGCAACATGTATTTATGGCCCGCCTCTCTCAATCCCCGCTTTACCGTCCCAAAGTTCATACGGCTACGCTGCACAGTCAGCGTATAGTCCGGGTAAGCCGTTATGATTGCCGCCCTTCGTGTAATCGTTCCACCCTGCGGAAGTGTTCTAGTATCCACTCCCGGTCCCGGTAATTAAGGATTTTGGCAATTACTGGCCTAGGTGGGTTTCCCGGCGGCGGCTTCCTTGTCAGAGCTCTATGCGCATGTTACACCGCAAATCCCTGAGATAATGCTCCTCCGGGTATCTCCTGCAACAGCATAGATTCGATGAACTCCGTGGGATCGTGGCCCTCTGATCCTTCTGGCAGGCCCACAATGCGAATGTTATTCCGGCGGGCGCGTCCTTCCGCCTCCTCCGCCCTGTTCTCCAAGTTGCCCACTCTCTGCACCAGGGCATGCAATTCGGCCTTATGGGAGGCACAATCCGCGGTGTTCGGGCTCACCTCTTTCTCGAGGGTCTCAGTGCGCTCCGCCAGAGACCTGACATCCTGTCGAAGTAAATTCACCTCTTCCTGCACCTCACCGACCTTAAGGTCCAATGCCGTTTTCAGCTCAGTAACGGCCAGTTCAAGTTTAGCCTCCCAGGCCGCCTTCAGGTCCGCAATCGCCGCCAGGACCTCTTAGTTAGTGCCCGTGACAGGCATGCCGCCTGCAGGCGACTTATCCTTGCTCTTGGAACTTTCCGGACCAGGGGACGTCTTGGCGAAGTCGTCCAAAGTGGGCTGCTTCTCCTTCGGTCTCACGGTTCTATTAGACATGATTCTGCAGACATACAGGCCGATTTGCGTTAGTATCCCAACATAGGGGACCTGCGTTCCGTGCAAGTTACAAATGCGCACACAGTCCGCTCCTATCGCCCGACCACCGTGCGGCCTGCTCCTTCTTTTGTTCCGTTCGTCGATCGGCCATTTTGTTTCGTCTTCCGTCTCCGGCGCTCCTTATCTTTTTCACACAAAACTCCACGCCTTCCAAAAGTTCACCAAGCGCAGTCAGTCCGTTCACACACCAACATGTGTGTTTTCAGCAGGCACGTTGTACTATTTCGCCAGGATCATTTCAGGATCTCGGGAGCTCCTCCAGATCGCATCCTCCTACATGGCCCTCGTAGCCACGCCCCCCGGTGCTGCAGGTTTTGTGGTCTATATGGAAGGAAGGAGATTACTATAGATGGCTCACCACCTGGCCCTCCCCATTGAGTTGCATTTGGGCCCCCCTCCGTTCATAGACAAAGTAGCCGAACCGGCCGCCTTTCAGCAGTGGTACGAGGCAGGTCTCACCAGGGCGGGTCATCTGTGGGTGGAAGGGTCCTTCATGCCCCTATTAGACCTTGAGGAGGCCCTGGGGTTGGGTACACTATCACCGTTCCGTTACCTCCAACTTAAGGGAGTCCTCACTGAGCCTGCATGGGGTGACACCCTCAGGAGGGACCTAACGGACTTTGAGAAAATGATCATCTCCACCCGGGGCTCTAGTGGGGGTCATATCCCGCCTATACAAACTCCTTCTGTTTTCAACCCCTGGTTAACCCCCACCAGCACGGACACAATGGGAAAAAGACCTGGGAGAGGCAATAGACGATAAAAGGTGGACAAAGATGTGCATCCGAGCCCATCGCTCAACGACCTCGCCTCAATATCGACACCAAGCCTTAAAAGTATTACACAGGTGGCACTATCCCCCACAGAGGATCGCCAGAATGAGCCCGGGGTATGACCCACATTGTTGGAAATGCTGCAAAACGAAAGGTGACTATATACACATGTGGTGGACATGCCCCAGGGTACAGACATATTGGGGAGAGGTCCTATCCTGCATCAAGGGGATTGATGTAGTGTGCAGTCCCCTGTGCCCTTGGCTGCTCCTCTTTTGGATTGATGTAGGTGATGACTACGAGGGTACCCAGGGCCACATGCTACAGATGATGTTGGTGGCGGCTAGGTGTTGCTTAGCCGCAAGATGGAAGAACCCACATATGCCGGAGGAGGAGGACTGGGTCTCCAAGGTCCGGGCCATTTATGACATGGAGTTTTTAACACATGTCCTCGATGACTCTAGGTCCAATATCGAAGAACTCTGGCTCCCCTTTCTTTTTAAAGTACGAGCGCCCGACCTGAAGTGAGAAAACCAAACCTGTGGACCTACCCAGTCACCAATGAACAATGTGAATGGTGCCCCATAGACATGAGACAATGAACAGATGATCTGTCCAATGGGGCATCAACAAGCCGAGCCCAAGACATGTGTTCACAAGACCATTTGACAGACTGAGTCTAGGAACGTTCTCTGTGGGCCTGTTGGACAAATCGGATATCAATGCTCGATCATCAGCTGCGGGGGATGGGGGGGAAGGGGAATAAGGTTATTGTTGTAATGTTTTGGAAATGCACATTGATGAAATGGTATGCATGATGTAATAACCTAAAAATGCCAATAAAACTTTATTTTAAAAAAAAAGTCTCCGCCCAGGATTCGGATGTCTGCTGTGTTGTTGACCAGCAAGGGCGTAATGTCATCTATTAGAGTGGCTGGTAGCGTAGGCGGGGAGTAGATCGCTATCAAGGAGACTGTTTTATTCCATAGCGTGCCAGTAACATGTGTGAATCTGCCTCCTGTGTCCTCGCATCGCCATTCTTGAGATTACAGTACATATTAAGTTGACACTGTAAACAAGTAACAAACACGAACTGTCTTCATGTGTTTTAAAAGTTTGTGGCCTCTTCTGTAGTCTAGGAGTAAGTTGGTGGTGTGCCGATGCCCATTGTTGGTGTGGTTGCGAGGGCGAGTCGGTTTATTGTACTCTTTCTTCTGTGTGACAATTGCATTTTTAGCTGGTGCACCATTTCATGGAGGCATGTCGTCAGTTGGGAGGAACATGTCTCTTACTATTGCCTTCCATGCCTCAAATTTGACATTGGTGTCTCCCTCTCCCCTCGCAGCCCTTGTGCCCCATGCTTCTGTTTCTGCGGCTGCCCATCGTTCCATTTCCCTTTTCCACCGTGCATACTGTGGGCCCCTTTTTGATTTCCGTGACATTGCTATTTCTCTTTTTGCCAGTATACATGCCATGTCCATTACCCTTACTGTATGTTTGATCTTGCTCAGTCTGGGGTACATGCCTAGGAGGCATTCTTTCGGAGTCCAAACATAACGTTTAATTCCACCTTTCTTGCATCTCTGTTCTATGTTTGTCCAGAGAAGACTCGCCTTCTCACATCCCCAAAACATGCATTAGGTCAGCTTCATCACAGTTGCACCACGGGCATTGCGCGTCTGTCTGCCTTCCAAACCTTGCTACTTTTTTGGGGGTCATGAATGTTCTGTATAAGACATTTGTTTGTATTGATCTGAATCTAGCATTCCTGGACACTTCTTTGGGGTGTTTCAGTGCCCTTTCCCACTCGTCTGTGATATCTTCACCAACGTCCTTACCCATTTGATTTTTAGTGTGGTGCTGCGAGGGTTAGGCCTATTGTTTAATTGGGCATAGAGTCTTGACACTGGTTCCATCCGTCACTCAGGTTGTACATTTCAGTCACTAGGGGGTTTGTTATTGGCTCAGCTGGCAAGTCTCCCCACCTCCCTTTGGCCACGTGTTTGAGCTTCTGGTACCACAGGAATTGTCCCGGTGGCAACCCCTCGTTCTCATGCAATGATTCCAATCCTCTGAATTCCCCCTCCTCGTCCATGTCCCCCCAGGTGTATATGTCCATTCGTTCCCACTGCCTAAGGGTGCTGAGGTCAGTTAGTGTTGTTCCCGTCTCCGCCACAATTGGTATCTCAGGAGAGTAAGGATTCACCAGGTGCATAATGGCTTTGATTCTTCCCCATATTTGTCTGCCCAGCTTAGCTAGCATTGGTGTATTGTGGGTATGGTCGCGTGATATCTACAGTACTTCTTTCAGAAATACAGGTTTGGTCAAGTCGCGCAAGAGGCCCGTCGCGTTAGTGACGTCGTCCGACAGCGATCTGGTGACGTGGCTTAGTTGAGCTGCCAGATAGTATCTTTTGAATTCTGGGAGCTGTATGCCCCCCACTTCATGTGGTAGGGTCAGTGTGGTCAGTGCTAGTTTATGGCGCGTCTTTCCCCATATAAAATCTCTGATCAGGGCATCTAGATTTCAGAAAAATGTTGGTCTGATGTAGTAGCAGATGTTCTGAAAGAAATACAGAAATCTTGGCAGCATGATCATTTTAACTATCAATGCCCTCCCCATCATTGATAGCAGGTGTTTGGACCAGAACTTCATTGAGTTGCGGAGTCCCTGTATTACCGTCAACAGAACAATTGGACCTATGGAACCGGGAATAGCCTCTCAACACATTTATTTATTTATTTATCTTCTCAACATATTTATTGATTTCATAAATACCACTAGATGTTCAATTTTCAATTTCTAAAAACTTTTATTTGCATATCAAATTCATATAAAATACTAGAACATTTCCACAGACAAGTATCTACAAGTTCCACTCCTACTCAGTCACTCCTACCATTCGTTCAATTTTTGCTTTTTCATATCAAATTTTTTGACATGTAAATATAAATGGCCTCACATATGGACGGCCTCCAACCCTAACTCCACATTACACAAAAGTCCTCCATTCGATTATCTGACGGTTCCGTCTGTGTGTTACTAATTACACCGACATACGTCTACACGTGTTTCGGTTGTCTTTTTGGGGGACATCAACATTCATCAACCCTTTTTTCACACAACCTTCTTCAGGACAAAATTAGGGGAGTTTCCTTATTCCCATACGCATCGAGTAGGGCGAGTATCACCACCTAAAATACAATATATAATATCAAAAACATGCTAAAATCAGTTGATCTCAGTTTCATACATTCTCTGTTAAACATAGGCTATTCCCACTAATTTGAACCACAATTAATGTGAAGGTATGATTCTCAATAGTAATCATCATGACAATGTCTAAGGGTGACGCACTTTAATTAGCCCCCCATTTCCATTGTTGATTAGATTGATCCTGTCTACATCTCGGTATAGTAACCACCCTTATCTAGCCCCAACGAAGATGCAAACAAACATGTTGGAACACTACTTGTGGAGCATTGTACTTACTCAACTAGATTGTGTCTCCCTTTTCCGTATCACTACAGGACATTCAAACTCCTTCCTCAAGAGGGATTCTTCGCAGCTCAGTCAGGAGGGACCTATTAATTCTCATTGGCCCCTGGAAAGAAGGAAAAGAGAACTTTCAAAGCGGGTTTGTCGGAGTCTCTTTTGTACATATATGTAAGCCGAATCGATACTTACAACGGCTATGACCTCGTAGTGCACCAATTCTTAACACGTCTTAATTCGCCAAAGTGCACGTCGTACACCAACGAGTAACCGATATCTCATGCGGTCGTTATATCATTTGACACGGTCTGTGGGCCAAAGACGGATGAAAATAGCTAAATACGTTTGTGTTCCTTTACATCGAACTGATCATAATTAGAGCTGTTCCCTACATCTCATGGTGACCTTTCTAGTATACACCCCTAGATGTACCCGAGCATTAAACCTGATCTAATAAATCTAGTAGTAGCTAAATTCTACTCCGTACTTTCCCGCCATTTGGTTCTCTCTGTTGTTTGCAGGCGGCCATCCCCACTAACTTGCTTACCTTGGTTCTTCTTTTCAGGTCCCAACTACATGCCGTCTCGCTTTTCGTCTTCAACCGGCATTGTTTACATAAGCGCAGTGCGGATTTATTTGTACTTCCGTGTTGGTTGCGATAGAAAGAGGACATTGTCATGATGATTACTATTGAGAATCATACCTTCACATTCATTGTGGTTCAAATTAGTGGGAATAGCCTATGTTTAACAGAGAATGTATGAAATTGAGTTCAACTGATTTTAGCGTGTTTTTGATATTATATATTGTATTTTAGGTGGTGATACTCGCGCTACTCGATGCGTATGGGAATAAGGAAACTCCCCTAATTTTGTCCTGAAGAAGGTTGTATGAACAAAGGGTCGATTAATGTTGATGTCCCGAAAAAAGACAACCGAAACACGTGTAGACGTATGTCGGTGTAATTAGTAACACACAGACGGAACCATCAGATAATCGAATGGAGGATTTTTGTGTAATGTGGAGTTGGGTTTGGAGGCCGTCCATATGTGAGGCCATTTATATTTATATGTCAAAAAATTTGATACGAAAAAGCAAAAATTGAACGAATGGTAGAAGTGACTGAGTATGAGTGGAACTTGTAGATACTTGTCTGTGGAAATGTTCTAGTATTTTATATGAATTTGATATGCAAATAAAAGTTTTTAGAAATTGAAAATTGAACATTTATTGGTATTTATGAAATAAATGTGTTGAGAAGATAAATAAATAAATGTGTTGAGAGGCTATTCCCGGTTACATAGGTCCAATTGTTTTGTTGACTATTATATAACGCCTCAAGGACCTGGGACTGTAATCAGGCACCCCTTTGTTTTATAATAAAGTCCCTGTATTACCGCCATTGTGTTTTACTTGTGCATGAGTTATGGTGTGTGTCTGATCTTGACCCCCAACTACTTGAATGTGTCTAGCGGCCAATGTATCCCCACCTCCGGTAAGTTTTCTATTGTCATCTCCCTTAAGCCCGCTAGCGGGAACATGCAAGATTTATGTCTGCTGAAGTGTATCCCAGAGTATCGTGCAAAGTTGTCCAGTACTTCTAGGATTGTTGGGGCATTGTTCCGAGGGTCCCTCAGGTAGAGCAGGACGTCATCTGCATATAACGATATGACGTGACACCTCCCACCCGCTCATATCCCCGCGTTCCAGAACTGTTTCCTTATGTAGATCACGATTGGTTCTAGCCCCAGAATCTAGAGCATGGGCGATAAGGGACAGTCCTTTCTAGTTCCCCTCTGTATATATTCCAAGCTCTCGAGACCATTTTGCCAGTTTTTACCCTTGCCGTGGGGTCTTTATATAGTATTTTAATCCATCTCACAAATCCATCCCCTAATCCAAATTCCTGCAATACCTCTACCAGCTACTCCCAGTAGATGGAGTCGAATACCTTGATGGCATCTAGTGACATCACAGCCAGGTGTTCCTGGTCCCCCTCTGTTTGTGCCATAATGTGTTGTAGCCTGTGTAAATTAGCAGTCGTGTTACGACCAGGCACAAAACCATTTTGGTCCTTGTGTACCAGGCTTCCTATCACTTTGGACAGTCTCTTGACCAGTATGGTGGTCAGTATTTTGCTGTCATAATTTAGCATTGCCAGGGGGCGATAAGAGTCGCATTCATCTGTTGGTTTGTGGGGTTTGGGTATTGGGACTATTAGTGTTTCTCTCATGCTTTTGGGCAGAGTTCCTATCTCATAGGCCTCTTGGTACACCTCGTGGAGCAACGGCTCGTGGAGCAACGGGGTCAACGTTGTTTCATATGCTTTATAGAACTCTGGAGGAAGCCTGTCTGTTCCAGGGTCTTGTATGTGGCCAGGGATCTGATGGCGTCTGTGATATCCTCTAGTGTGATTGCCTCTTCTAGTGTCTCTCGCTTCTGCTCGCTCAGCTTGGGGAGTTCACTTTCTTCTAACGTTTCGTGTATGTCTGTCTGTGTCACTGGGATGCTATGGGCATATAGTTTGGAGTAGAAGGCTGCAAAAGTGTCATTTATTGAGCTCTGTGTCCTTTTCGTTCCTCCCTCCTCGTCTTTTAGCATGGTCGTCAGGTGTTCTGGGTGCTCTCGTTTTCATGGCCATGCCATCAATCTACCTGGCTTATCTCCGTTTATGTGTGTCCTAGTGGTGTGCGTTATATAGTCAAATTTAGCCAGCCCTCCCCACGCCAGTTGACAGCTTGTCCTGGCCTCCAGTAGACTTTCCTTCTCTGTCCTGGACCCCAAGCTAGCGGTCTCCTTTTGCTTTATTTCCTCTTCCCGCTCCTCTAGCTCCCTCTTAAGCATTTTTCTAGTTTTCCCTGCCCCAGCTATGATCTCTCCCCTTATTACCACCTTCAGGGCCTCCCACATTATACCCCAGCGGTCTACACTACCACTATTGATTGTGACATATTCTGCAAGCTTCCCCCCGAGCTCATCCTTGAAAGTCGGGTCCATTAGTGCCTCTGTAGGCATTCGCCATCGAGGGATGGAGGGGGCCTAGGACCTTTCATTGGCCAATGCATGAGCAGGGGTGAGAGGTCGGAGATTGTTCTGCCCATGTATTGTATTGATTCTACCTGTGCTAGATGTGCCTTGTCTATGAGCATGTAATCAATTGGCGTGTAAAGGCTGTGTAGTGATGAGTATTATGAATAGACCCCGTCTGTGGGGTGGTGCTCCCTCCAGGCATCTGCAAGATCTAATTGTCCCAATGTGGTGGTCAGTGCAGTTGGGGTCTTTTCAGCCCGGTTCTGTGGGGGCTCAGATCTGTCTAGGTCCAGGTCCCTCACGCAGTTGAGATCACCGCCCCATATGTAGAGGCCCTCCCGGTGCATAGTTAATTTGGGTTGCAGCTTACCGAGGTATGTTGGTATGCCTTGATTAGGGAAGTATGTGTTTACTATGCAGACCTCGACCTGCTCTATTGCACCCTATATTATCAAGTACTTCTGTGTCTGCCTCGACCCCCCCCATTAGCTGGAAGGGCACCCTGGGGCTGATCCAAGTGTACACGCCCCTCGCATACTTAGAGTAGGGGGCCCCTGCCCGCCCCACTATTCCTGTAGTTTGGCCTGGGCGTCTGCTGTGAGGTGGGTCCCTTGGAGCAGTGCAATGTCCACTTTCTTTCTATGCAGATAAGACCTGATCCTGTTTTTGCATAAGTAGGTGTCATGATCTCTGCTTCCAAAAGGTCAGGGTTTTCCCAAGTCCCTTGGAAGCAGATCCATAACCCAGGTTCCGAGTGCCAACCAGTCCCAATTGGGACCTTTTGGACCCAGTCCTGGCGCCAGTGGCACCAGGCTCATAAATATGCCCAGTCCCAGCGCTGGAAGCGCCGGGCTCATAATGCTTGGGTGGACTTACCTGCAGCAGACCATGCTGCTTACTTGCCTGCCAGTTGAGTCTCTGATCCTCTTCTGTTTGGAACTACTTTTCCTGTTGGGTGGGGCAGGAGCCACTCCCTAGATTCTGAACACTGGAACTCTTCTGGAAAGCAGGAACTCTTTTCTTACCTAGGCGTGGCTGTGGAAGGAGACACCTAAGCACTACAGGAGGCTATTTAAACCACACCCGATGGAAGAATCTTGCTTTGCGTTATTCTGCATCCTCAGCAGCAGAACGCTCATTGTGTCTTCTGCATCTGATCCTGGGCCTAAGGAAAAAGGCCTACCATTCTGAATCCAGTCTTCAGCAACACCTATAAAGACAAGAAAGAACAGGTTAGCATTACGGTCTTCAGTGACAGCTCTTCACTTACCTGGTCCATCGGCTGTCACCAACGCCTCGCGCTGCATTCCGGCATCTGAAAGACAAAGGCTTACCTACTCTTCGTGCGCTCCGGAAGTCTTCACACTGCATTCCGGCATCTGAAAGACAAAAGCTTACCAACTCTTCGCACGCTCCGGAGGCCTTCGGCGCTGCATCCCGCATCTGAAAGACAAAACAAGGTGCGTTTAAAGACATTGGGGAACTTTAATACTCACGTGCCATTATCCCTTTCCACATCTAACCCAGTGGGTATTCCGGCACCCTGCAGCCGCCCCGAACTTGTACCTGCAAAATGAAAAGACAGTTAGAGCGCATCGTGAAGCAGGCAACAAGCGCTTACTTAGTGCTTCCAGGCGCTTCTATTCATCACACGGGCTCCATCTTCAACTCACTTCAGCCCGCCATCCGCCATCGCCGGAACCCTGCAAAACAAGAGACATCATTACTAAAGACTTTAAAGACATTAGAATTACTCGAAACTTACAGTTCATGCAGTAAACGACGGACAGCAGTCTTCTGAAGTCAAGAGGCCTGCTCCCCTTATCCAGTGAAGAAACTGGTTACAGCACCCTGCCTCGAGGCAGATGGAGAGCACGGCGTTCACTTACCTAAGGTGAGAGCGTTAACCTTTGGGGTTCTACAGGAGAAGAGAAAGGGAAGAAGAGAGAGACATTCAATAACCCAGTTCATTAATCCCACATTTTCTATCTGCAGACATCTTACCCTTCGAGCCAGACATACAGTGCACAGAGGTCCAGCCCAAAGAGCCAGCCGTGTGTTACACATCACCTTTGAAGATATGGTATACGCCCAGTCAAGACCGGCGCCGCTACGGGAATCAGGTGAGCGTTACAGTAGGACCCCATCCCGTGCACATTCCATGTTAGTATTTTAAGTTGCGCTGCCATGTTTGGTTTTGTGGTGCTTCCAGGCCCCCCCTACCTCTCCACTCCTCCAGTTTCGTGCATTTGCCGCTAGAGCTCCCCCTCCCCCCTGCCCCCGCACCTTATTTTTCGTACCTTTAACTCGTTGGCCACCTTTATCTTTTCCTGTATTGCATGAACTACAACAACAAATGCAAACCCAACGATTGCACCCAGCAACTTAACTGGTGTTGTGCTTGGGGGCCTCTGCACTCTCTAGCCCCTTCCAGGGCATCCAGCGCGAGTGTGGTCGTGCCAGCAACAGGCCAGCTCTGGTCATTCTGAGGGTTAGGGCGTTGCACACAGGGAAAGTGGCTGAGCTCTTTTCCCAGCCGTTTAGTAAGTGCTTTTATGAACCTTTCATGATGGTGAATTGCTTCACTGGTGGTGGCTCAGAATGATCTCTCTTCCCTGATGGTATGTCCTTCCCCTGGTAGCAGTCCATTTCATGGGTCTTTGTCCTGACCATCCGCCAGGTTATTATGTTCCAGCCACATGTTGGCAGCCGCTGGAGTCTCTAAGAATATGGCTCGCCCTTTGTGGATTACCTTCAGTCTGGAGGGGTACAGCAGCATGTACTTCAGCTTTAGTTGTCTCAGTCGTGCTTTAATCGGGACAAATGAGTTCCTTGCTCTCTGCACCGTTTGCGTGTAATCAGGCTATATGGTTATCTTGGAGCCGCCTCGCTCTATTATCCCACCTGCTCTTGAGTGTTTAAGTATAAGCTCTCTGTCCTGGAAATTGAGGATCATTGCGATCATTGGGCGGGGGTGCGAGCCTGGTGGTGGTTTCTTTTGGAGGGAACGGTGGGCTTTTTCAACCGCGAATCCCTGTGAGAATCTATTTGCGCCTATTTCTTGCTGTAGTAGGGACTCTACGTATCTGGTCGGGTTCATTCCCTCTGTTCCTTCAGGGATTCCCAGTAGCCTGATATTGCTGTGCCTGGCCCTTCCCTCCACTTCCTCGGCTCTTGCTTCCAGCATTTCAACTTTCTTCTCTAGTTCCGCCACCTTGGTCTTCAGTTCAATTGTGGCTTCCGCAGTTTCTGACATTGCAGCTTCAGCTATAGTTACCCTTTCTGCAAGGTTTCTCGTTTCCTGCCTCATTAGCTGCATGTCTGTTTTTACTTCATCTATTTTCGTGTCGATGAAGGTCCTCAGAGCGGCTATGGCCTCCAGTACCTGCCCGTCTCTGTTGTTGGTTTCTGACTCTCTCTGGGCCTCCAGCTCAGTTGCGCCTCTGTGCGTCGTGGGCGCCGTTTTTGGCGTCGTGAATGAATCCATTGTCGTCGGCTTCGCCTTGCCCTTGTCCTTGGTGGATGGCATGTTCGAATAGGGCATTGTGGGGTGCGCCAGCCGGTGTCAGTAGTCTGCCCCCAGCCGCAGGGACAGTTCTGTGTTACAATGAGGAGGAGAGGCGGGTCTCAGGATCTTAGGACTCGTGGTTTCCCCACCCTCCCGCGAGGCGGCTGTGCCCCACGGGACCCGTGTGCCCTGGTGGCTGGGTGCTTATGTCTCCTGTGCGCTCTGACATTTTCGTCGAGCTTAGTCTCCTTCCTTCCCCCTTCCCTCCCTCTTGAGCTGCCTCTGTGTCTGGACCTGTTTCCAGGGAGTTATTGCGCCTCCACCAGCACTCCTGTGGCTCAGGTTGTCACAGATTTTCGCTTACTTCTGCCGTCTCAGGGTTAATTCCTCAGTCCGCTCCAGTTGCCGGGGGAGTCCTGCAGCTTGTTTACATTGCCACTCTTTTTTTCCTACCACACTGCAGGCAGCTGAGCCATGCACCGGTTTTGCCTCAGCCCTTATTCTTGGGGGGGGGGGGCCGGATCGATTCCGGAGGACTTGCCGTACTTCCCTCAGTCCGATTTCTCCCGTTTCCAGTGCGGGCACGTAGCAAATTGCTTTGCCTCACCAGTGGTGCCTGTGCTGCTAACTTTAGCACAATATATCCGTCACTACAGGATCAATACAGCGGATCTCGTCCGGAGCTTGGCGCCTTGCTTCCTCACTCCATGCTTGCCAGACCACGCCCCATGGGATATTGCATAATATTGTCGCAGAAACTAAAGGAAGCTCTGCTTCAACAATATCATTTAGGGGTCGGAGACCCTGAATAAATCTCCACGACCCCCCCAGTTGATTTCATCACTGGATACACACACATGTTACATGGGGACTCAGATTGCACCAATATTCCTTGCTTCATTAAAGCGGAAATAGCTTCAAATGTACCTTCATCCACTTCTCTAGACATGGGATATTGTTTTGCTCGTGGCAAGACTGCTCCTGGTTTAAGCTTGATTTTAACTGCTCCTACTCCTTTCAATAGGCCCACGTCATATGAACTAATGGTCCATTAAATATTTGGCACTCTCTCTAAATTTTCCTGAAGCAATGACGGTAAATGTTTTACCTTCGCCATTCTCATCAGTATTTCTCTATTCTCCACCTTAATCCTATAGGTCCGCCTTATGTAAAATACTGATTAATCATCTGAATAATCATCCCTATAAACCTCCTTGTCTGTCAACCTATATTCTTCACTAAGGGTGATCACTGTTCTCCATCCTTTCCCCTCATAGTCTGTCCTATGGACAACCGCCCTTTCCGCTCAGATCACTGCTGCTTCAAACTCTAAGGGGATAACCTGTCCTCCTTCATCCATAGGTATTTCTGGTCTGAATAAAAACTCATCAGGTATTCTCAATATTTGACCTACCAACTTGGATAACCACAATAATAAAAGTCACTCCATACAAAAATACTTCTAGATCTAAAGACACTCCTTGTAATGCCTTCTGGCCTGTAAAGGCTCATATAAACTCCTTCACATTCATATATTGTATTTCTGGAGTGGAGCACATGATTCCTTTGTCAGTAAAATATATTGTCATGTTATGTTTTGTCATCAAGTCATCCCCCAATATGTAATCTGGTGTCTGCCGAGAATATAATAATGGCATAGACATGTCGTGTTCTCCTATAGAGATTGGTAATTCGTCTGTGAAAGGAACTAAGCTCATTGCCCCAGAAAATCCCTGCGCATTCATGGCAGTTCCATGATATTGGGTATTTTCCATCACAGACACAAAAACGAGTTGCTCCAGTACAAGAAATGAAAATGTCTTGCCTCCGATCGTTACCTTGACCCTTGGTTCCTCTTGGGTGTCTGGTGTCACTGATAGTACTAAACACATCAGGTCGATCTGTGGGATGTCATATTGTGGATATAGATTCATCCCGTACCTGTGAAAGGATTTATTCCTACCACAGTCACACTCCTTAATCTAGGTGTGGGTGTTTGCGGGACTCCTGTGTTAATATTCCATTGTGGTACCATGGCCTGTTGTGTCTGTACTTGCTGAGATTGTATCTGTTGTGCTTGCATAGGCACATGCTGGGGTTGCCCTTGTGGCGATTTCAATTGTAATGGGGTGTGCTGTGTTTGCGATGCACATGTGTCGGATTCTGTGTGTGATATTGGGCATAAAACTGTGGTTCTGCGTTGTATTTACTTTACTTTTATAGGATTTGTAATGCGCGCCAATGGACCCAGAGGCATAATGGCGCGGGCAGTACACAAAACAGATGCTTGTACAAATAACTAGAACATATCAGAACCAAGGGGAGTCGTGGCACAGGGCAGAGCAGAGATTAAGAGAAAGACTCAAGTTGTTTGAGCCTTAAGTCCAGCGGAAGATTGTTCCAAGTGGCAGGAGCTGCCGCTCCAAAGGCTCCCTTTTCTGCGTTTTTTATTCTGCTTCTGGGGATAGTCAGCATTTTGAGCTTGTTGGATCTGAGCATGCTGGTAGGGGTCTTTATACACTTTCAGATCCCTCAGATAACGCAGCATGCTCCCCAGAAGACACTTGAAGGTGATCGTGAGGAGGCGAAAACTAATTCTAGTCTCCAAAGGGAATCAATGTAGAGCTCTTCTTGCCACTGAAACATGATCACGTCTCGCCAGGCCCACTACAACCCTTACGGCCCCATTCTGGATCACATGTAGTTGGTTGGTTTCGGCTTTACCTATGCCAGATAGAAGACAACAACTGAAGTCCGTTTTAGCGCCTATTATGTTTCAGCGTTGGCCTGAGAAATGAGGGGACGCATATGGAAGAAAAGTCTGAGATAATAAGCTGCTCCAGACTCCACACTCCCCACGTGGGCTTTCATTGAAAGGTGATGGTCTAGAATAACCCTGAGGGATTTCACCTTCTTGAGTGTGTTAATCTTCACATTGCCTAGATGGAAACTCTTGTAGGCAGGATCCAGCTTAGCGAGTACTCTGGGGGACCCTACAATCATTAGCTTGGTCTTTGACCTGTTGAGGGCTAGACCGTTCGCAGCCATCCAGTTTTCTATACATGTATAGGCTTTATTCAGTCTGGCTTCATCTGCTGCGTGAGACTTTTCCAGTGGGATGACACACTGGGTATCATCTGCAAAATTAGTGAACCAAATCCCTACCTGATCCAGCATAGCAAAGAATGGAACAGTGAATATGTTATAGAAACAGGGGGTAGGTTGGCTCCCTGGGGTACACCATATTCAGTCGGTATTGCAGCTGCTTCTGTGGTTTCTGAACAAACTTAGCTTAACCTGCTCTGGAGAAATGATGCGTCCCAGTTGGAAGCTGCAGGGGAGAAAAAGGCCACTTCTTCGAGCCTGGCAACCAACAGGTGGTGGTCAACCAGGTCTAAACCAGCAGAGAGATCTAAAAGTAAAAGCATGCAGGCCAGGCCTTTGTCAGTTTTTGAAAGAAGCCTTAATTTGAGTTCCAACATAGCTGTCTCAGTATTGTGCCCAGCCATAAAGCCTGATTGTCGACAATTAAGGATAGGAAAGGTGTTGAGATGGAGGACTACCTGATTATAGGCAACCCTACCCAAAATATTCAGCAAAAAGGCAGTATTGGTTATGGGCCTATAGTTAGTGGGTCGTCTCTTGGAAGGTCAGGTTTCTTTAATAGCGGGGTGACTCAAGACCGTTTAAGATCATCAGGCACAATGCCCTCTCTGAATGATGCGTTAACAAACTGAAGTATGGCATCAAGGAGGGGGAAGGACAGGTTTTGATGATAACTGCAGAGTATAGGTCCCCTTTGCATCTAGTGGTTTTAAGAAGCACGACCACTCTATAAACTCCTCCAGGGAGATCGGGGAGAAGGTAAATTCTGGAACTGTGGGGCATTGTTTAAATACATTACGGCCTAGGGTGCTGGCCACCTTGGCATCAGCACGTTTTTTGCCCAGGATATTGGATGCCCTGAAGCTTCGCAACCAACACATCTTGGATCCCTTAACACCAAGCCGTGTCTTTCACTACTGCGCCCGGATCAGGAGCCGAGTTAGACTCTAGCTCCTCAAGGATTTTAAAGAGTTCTTTCGTCTCTGATTTGGCTATATTGCGGAACATAGCACGTCCCCCCTGTTGGAGCTTGCCAGTTTTGCTGCATACCCCCTCTACTACTACATGTTCTGGCTATATATCCGATCATCCCACAATTCCAACATTGTTGCGGCTGTCCGCCATCCTCCTCTTCCTTGAGGGTTTTGAAATCCACCTCGTCGTCCTCCCATTCCCTCTACCTCTTGGCCAAAAATTATACCCACTCTGGTCCATAGGGTACACTATGTTGTTTTGCTGTGCTGGCCGCATCGCTTGTGTCACCACACCTTCACCACTCTTCAATACCGCTCCCTCTATGGCTACTTTGGAAAAATAAATTCAGAGCTAACTTTGCTTCCTCCTGCTTTCTACTCTCTGCATTTTTCCCTATTCTTCTCCTGTAACAATCGACAATGATGTACAATAGTCAACTGTATTTCTGGTCGTAGCTTCTCCTCCATCCCTACCTGTTTCTTCATTTGCCGTTGCACTGGCTCGGGCAGTCCCTGACACGTGTTAAAATAATTCCACTGTCTTATCCCACGGTTCTCTCGTCTCAAGACGACTTCGCTCTTGAATATCTTGAATAAAGGCGACAGGATCTTCATCCTCACCCATTTTCCTAGTCATAATCGCACCCATGTCTGATGTATCTGGATATTGTACTCTGAGCACTGTGAGAAACCTGGCTTTATTCTCCCAAGCGGACCTCGGGAATCCCTTAATCAGGTGGCCAAGGAAGGGCTGACACGCTCAGATCCCAACTCTGGGGGCAAAAGAGCGAGAAGGGATCACCTGGATGGGGGAACCTGGGATTGTGCTGGGGGAAATACCCCAGGTGAGATGCAGCACTATACCAGGGACGAAGGCGAAGAGGATGAAGTCCCTGAGACCTTTGTGGGTTGAACCACATCTACCCCCATTGCTCCTTATAAATGCTCTAGGATCCCAAACCCTGTTTCACCACAAAATTATCTCTCCCAGACTCCCTGTTTTCCTATGTCCTACCAGAATACTCCCAGTCATGTTATTTCCCATCTCTCCGATTACTTCCCAGACTCCTAATCTGCTCAGATAAAACACTGCCATTCCCACAATCCCACCTGTTCATTTCCTGATAATAATCCTGGTCTTTCCCATTTGTTTTGCAAACCCTACCCATCTCACCCTTCTGAAATCTCCTATCCCCTTGGACGAAGAATACAATTACTTCCTCCTCTTATAAAATCTTCTCCACATGCTATCATGCAGAATACTCAAACCCTACCTCTCCCCTTTTCCAACACAAATACAAGACAACGGACTAACACCAAAGCAGTTTACCTGACATGTCCCAACACATGGGTCAGGCAAAGTCAGGCAATTGGCCTGAATCACACACCCGATGGCCCTTTCCCTTCCCCACAAGGATAAAAGGTGGAGCACGAGACCACAAGATGAGCAAGGCAGACCGCACGACGAGAGAGCCAACTCGGCACAACAGAAATACGGTGCGAACCGAGAACGTGACAAGGAGAGAAACAACCTTGCCCTTTCCGAGCCAGGCCTGTGAAACCTCCACAGAAGGAAACGAAAGACCTCTAACAATAGCCAGCATGTGTTGCAGCAGATGTCAATGGTACACAGGGCCCTCCTCTGCTGATAACCAAGCCGGGGAGAGGCGCTTGCTGCCGTGGTACCAGCCTTGACTCCAGAGATGAGAAAAGCCAAGCGATTCATCGCAGCCAGTGAGTCGAGGGGAGAGCAATAAGAAACCGAACTGTGTTGAACAAAAGTAGCAAACAGCTAATTGAAGAAAGTTCAAAGAACTGTTAATACGAGAGGGAATGCCAGCTACAGAGGAGTCGAGCACCACGTGGGTGCTCACTTGGGAAACTCTGGGTGATTACCCTTTCGTTGAAACTACAGTTACCCGAAGGTCTTGGGAAAGGCGCAAGAAAGGGGTTAAAGTGGTCATACAGGGGTGTAGTAAAATCCTCTGTACAGTCGAAAGTCTTTGACCATCAGATGATTGTGAAGCTTGGGGAAGTGAATCCCGCAACGTAAGAACTGTTCAAGGAATGGCTTAATTGTCAAAGTTGGCAAGAGTGAACCCGATGGAGGGATGCCTATGAAAAGGGCCGAAGCTTAAAGTCCTGATGAACAGTGTGTTGACAAAGGTGAAACCGACAGAGGGATGTCCACAGTGAACTGTTTAAAAAGACATTTAGATTTGTGAATGCCATAAGTGAAGTCGATTTGAGGAAAGCTGTAGTGAACCCAACGGAGGGAGGCTAACATTCGAAAACAGTCAGAGACCGGAAGGGGGGTACCCAGGGGTGAGATGCAATCACCCTAACGACAAGTGAATATCACTGATAAAGGTTTGTAAATGCAAGCCATAGTGAACCAGACGGACGGAGGCTGATAATTTGAGAAGGGTCTGAGCCTAGAAGAGAGGGATCTAGGGTTGAAGAAGCATCACTTCGTGCAAAACAGAAAATAACTTTTGTTTATGATTTTGAACTCATCATACCCTCGTAGGCAAGAGACCTAAGAAACTTAACCACCGAAGGCTCCGATAGCTGAGAGCGGAACTGTTGGCTCGTGGTGGGAAAGCTTGAGTGTGTGCTGTGCTCTGGAGTCCCGCCTTGTCCCGTGCTCAAAACGTGGGGAAGGGAGACCCCAACTACCACATCCTGGCTTATTATTTGTGAACACTTTTTTTTTTCCCTGTGAATCATATCCCACACTCTTTGCTTGTATTTAGCGTAAGGATTTGCAATAGGTTTTTCTTAGAATAGGTCCTTTTATTTCACAAGACGCCACTAGGACTACCTTATTATTGGTCGTAGGTCGCTCCCATTTTAGATTTAGGATTAGATTAGGCGTTTTTCCAACCCGCATATACAGTTTAGTAAACACCCTTGAACTGTGATCACGTGTCTCTCTTTACTGTTGCCACCATGAGTTCCTTACAGCGCCCACCACACATCTGCTCTGCAATTTTGAAATGGCGCTCAATTGCATGCCGTGTTTTGTGCAGTTACACCCGCATACCCTGCTCTTTTCCGAATGTCATCAGCCCTCTCTCCTAGAATGGCTGCTAGCAGGCCTTTTATGTCGCTTATTTTCAACGTCATTCCTGATGTCATTCCATCTAACTCATCAATCCATATTCCTGCACCTGAAGTCAAACTAGGTATTTTACATTTCAAATTATCCTTATTCATTTGCGGCCACAGAATATATTGTGGTCGTCCTCACCCTTTCTCTAATAATGGGAATTGTGTAAATACTGATCCATAGTCCTACCCACCTACACTTATCATTTTCCAGGTGGGGCTAGGCTCGCCCTTTTGTTCCCGACCTAGAAGTGACCTTAATCTGCTAACATAAGGCAGGGATACATCCCCTGCACTGCGTGACCGCGCTTGTGGTCGCTCAGTGTATGGTGTCGGTTCTGGTGTTTTTTCTTTAAGGTCCTCCTAGTCTGACCATTTTACCCCGTTTTCTACTCTTGAATCTTTTGTAAATCTGCCCTCTCTTCATGCTCTCGTTTTCTTCCCTTTTTTCATCTGAGATCACTATGCTCCAGCTTGTACGGCTGTCGTGCCTTTCCCACATCATCAAGATCTAGTCTACTTAAAGACAGCGTTCTATGTCGTCTGACCTACCTCCTGTTTCCCTCAATAGAGATCCTTTGTCATTCTCTTTGGTTTTACACCCGTCTTTATCCCTTATTTGCCTATATAAATCCCCAATCCTTTTCCATATTTTTTCTGCTCCATGCTAATCATCCCACGCTTGTATTCTCCTTATCCCTTGCAGCTCTCTGCAGGGCTGTTGTGACCCTCTCTCTTCCTCAGCTCGTTCTCGTTCTTCGATTGGCACTATACTTCTATTAAATAGATAATCCATCTCGCCATCCTTTAGTCCCCTACTTCTGTTCATCTCTTCTTCTCATCTCTCTCATTTCTTCTTCTTCTTGCCTCTTTGCAACCTATCTACGTTCAATCTCTGTATTTCTATCTCCTCTTGTTTATTCTTTTCTAGTATCTCCTTTTCTTTCCTTGCCTCATACCTTCTTCGTTCTACCTTTCGCTTTCTCTTTTTCCTTTGCTTCCTTGTATGCTCTTTCTTCTTTTCTTTCTTCTCCCGCTCCTCTTTCTTCTTTCTCTAACCCCATCAATGTCCTTATTGTCTAGTTTGAGTAATATCTGTCCTCCAATCTACTCATTATGTACTATCATCATTCCCTTAGCCTTGTCCTTCCCTTTGCCTCTTTGCTTCTTCCTCCATCTCTGTCTGTTTTGTTTGTCCTTTCTCTCATCACGCTGTTTAGTTGCATCACGTGTTGATATATATTTGTGTTCTCTACTTTTGCTCTCTTCCGCATTATCCTTGTTATTATAAGCGGGGGCTTGTATGTCAGATTAACATACCCTGCTGCTGCTTTCAATTCCTTTAAAGGATACAATCCCTGCTTCTCAGTATCTGCGCTCTTGTTTTCAGAAGAGGAAAGCGGAGCTGAAGGTGTTTCATCCTCCCCTTTATGCTGATTAAGCATCCCTTCCTTCTCGGGCGGATCTTCCTTCTCGCACTGATACATCTTCTATAGCTCTAAAATGGGCAGCCTTTTCTGTAACTTCTTCCCCTTCTATGTAGCATGCAAATATATTGTCATATGTCGCAAAACTGTTTTGACAACTAACCATCTTGAAGCCACGGTATGAGTGTTTTATTAGTCGTGCCTCTGACCCACTCTGAATGCTATAGCCTTATCTTGGATGTATATCTTGGCAGTGTCCTTCACAGGTGTAAAAAAAGAGTATCCCCCATGATTACAGCTCGATCTCGACTGTCAATACTTACCAGCTCTTTTACTCTTCATTACTTTATCAAATATACCACACTGATCAATTTGAGCAGGTGCCATGAATCGCTGCTTATTAACAAAAAACGAAGTTTTTAACCAATTTTAAAAATCTATGCAATGACGTTCTTTTTATCTCTTCGTTTACACTTTTTACTGTCTTGTTTTATTATTGACTTTTTAAGAATCTGTTCTTTATTATTCTCTTTTGATTTGTATCCTCCTGATTGACGTCAATCTCTTAATTTAAAAATGTGATGATCACCTCAATTTTTTACTATTGTTTTATATCTCCTAGTCTAGACACAATAAAAGTTTTACTCTGACATATTTATAACCCCATACACATGCACGTTTAATTTTCTGCGTACACCTTCCTGTACTATCTTTAGTAAATTTATCTCATGTAATTTTTTACCCATTTTGGAGTTTGATACGCATTCTTCTTCTTGGCCTTGCCTCAGGAATCCTTAAATAATCAATACCTTCAATTTGAGTTTTTAGTGCGTACTGTGAGACAGGCATGGTATCAAGAGAGACAGACTTAAAAGTAAGAGTTTGAAAACCTCTATTACAACGCTTTGTTGGGTTGGTGTAGTGCCTAACTGACCCTAACTCTAAGGGGGCTGTTTCTCAACTGATGCTTCTAAGGGTCGTTGATGTTCGTAAATCCAAAACTAAAGTTTGCTGGCTAGGTGAACCTGAGTTTTGGCCTGGGCCAGATGTACTCCTGTAAGGTATGAGTGGCCGATCTCGAGCACTATCTGTTTGTGACTTCGGGGAACCATTCGTGTTTTTGGTAACCACTCTGAAGTAATATCCCCTCTGTACAGAAGTTCTTTCTATAGAAAGAAAAATGGGCCCCCTCCCTTCCAACCCTCAGTCTCGGGCACAACTTGTAGTAGGGCTTCAGCTAGTAAAGGATCGTTTTGCTGAGCAAAGGCAAAATCGGGAAGTATATCAGAATTTTCATCACTGATTGGTGCAGGTCGGGAAGAACTAGGTTGTGTATTGACTTCCCCAAAGCCTAAGGCACCTCTCTCAGTGGTATCTTCTCAGCCTTTTCTTTGAAGATAGGTAGCATCACCCTCTCAATTATCCCCTGGGCTATTTGATCTCCTGCCTGGATCTGAAAAGCCTCTTCTCCGTGATTGTAGAGTAGTACCTTCACATCCTCTCTAAAATCAGGATCAATCACCCATGCTAGGGCATCGATACCAAACTTCCATGCAAGTCCTCACTTGGGTGCCAACCAGATGCAAGTTCCTGGGGGTGGTAATAGGGCAAGATCAGTAGGGATGAGACGTCTTTCTTTTGGCGGGATGGTTTCTGACCGGCTACTACAAAGGCCAAACCCAAAAGAGCCTTTAGTGGCCACTATGATGTTGGTGGCTCTACTGCTTAGTTTCTCATTTTTCAGGATCCCCAAACCTGTTTCGGTTGAGCTGCATTCCATCCCTGACACCATATGTGAGACAGGCACAGTATTGAGAGAGACACAGACTCAAGAGTAACAGTTTGAAAACCTTTACTACAACACTTTTTTGGGTTGGTGTAATGCCTAACTGGCCTCCCTCAACTGATGCTTCTAAGGGCCATCGAGGCCTGTCAGTCCAAAACCAACGTTTGTCTGTGTCAAAACCTATTCTTGCCCGCACTCTTAAACCAAATGTGATATGGGGTCTTCTTAAAGGGAAATGGTGGCTCAAAAAGAAATATGAACCAAAGCTGGTTTCAGGTAGCCTTACCATCAGGTGTAGTTCTGCCAGTTTCAAGAATAGTTCAACTCAAAAGGGTTGCCCTCAGAACCATCAAACATAGGGCTATTGCAGCAAGTCAATGAAGTTGACAATGTCTGTGTTCCCTTCCTCAAGCTTCAATCCTTCCAGTTCCAAACAAAAAGACACAGTTCCTGTCAGGCCTCTCAGGGTTCCCTTCCCCAAGTCTAAGCCTCTCCTGTAAAATTCACAATGTATCTGTGGGCCTCTCAGCGTTCCCTTCCCCAAGCTTAGGCTCCTCTGGTGTCAAACAAATGTTCACCTTGTCAGGATGTACCTTTCAGCGCACAGTTCTTTTATGGGGCATTATCAGACTTTCGAGAATGCCAGACTTTTGCTCCTCCCATGCGCGCCCACTCTGACCCCTCTCCTTACACTCAGTACCTCTCTTCTGGCACCTTTTCCCTCCTGTGCCTCTTTCACTCTGTCCTTGTTTCTTTTCCACCTTTTGTCAGTCAGTGCCTCTTGCACACCTTCCACTTCACTGTGCCTCTTGCACACTCTTCTTACTTTGCCATGAACACTTCTTCAGGCATCTCCCTCAGGAGACTGTTATCCTTTCGGGATACATCATGTAGGGTTTTCTCAGTGGATACTTTGTCTCAAAGGCTTCTCGTGATATAGGTACTCTTACTGGTATTGCACATGTCACAATATCCGGTTTCTAACATCTAGGTAGAATAGGGGCGTGACTTCCTGTAGAGGCATTCGGCTGCTCCTCTACATTCCCCCCTCTGGTTCGCCTTCACCAGTCTCCGCATCCTGGTATTCTTTCTTGAAAAAGTGCTTCTTTGAAGTCCTGATTTTCACTACGCCCTTCAGGGATCCTGCTGATTTTACATGTTCATCAATGCTCCAGGTCATGTGGCTACGTCGGCCATTCGGATTACAGTAAATCTATCGTCCTACATACTTCCTGTGATTTCTTGGTTGCAGGAACTTCGTTCACTCTAGTGCTAAGATACTGGCCTCTATATATTTTCTGATTTTTTCATCTGTCATTTCTTTGGGTCCAAACCCTGATTCGCCATGATCTTCATTCCTACTGCCTTTTTTGTTGTATTCTTGCACTTTGTGATTATTATCCTGATCACACAGAATCCAAACATCACCATCACTAGTATTGCTCCCAGGAATTTGAAGATATTCGCCATTCATTGGGGAACCCACGAGAAGATGGATGCAAACCAACCGTCATCTGCAATACCTTCTGTCTCATCTTCCATCTTTTTGTGCAGCTTCGTAAGCAACATTATAGCCTCTGTCAAGGTCCCATTCTCGTCATCGTGAGAAGGTATGAATGTGCAACATGATGGCCCGATTTTGGTGCAAACACCTCCACCCATTGCTCTAATCATATCAAGGACATATCTGTTTTGGAGGGACATCAGCATTTTGGCCCTCAATTCCTCCTTGATCGCGTTGAATCCCTTTATGGCAGTGTTGATTGTCTGCAGAAGCTCCCATCTGGTAATCTGTAACCATTTCGCATTGGCCATTGTCTGGTCCCTGGGATGAAGATAGTCGTAAATATTGAGGCAGTCTTGCTGAACAACCTGTGCTCATACGGAATAGCATTGAAGGCTTCTATTGACTTTGCTCAAAAGTAATTCACCCTCTTTGTTCGATTGAGGAATTCAAGTGATGATCTTCTCCTCAAATGGGCATCTGCTTTTGGAAATTCACCAATGTTCAGGTCACTCTTCGGAATCACTAATGCTGGAGCATGGACAAGTTCTAAGTGTTAGGCAGAAACCTGTGCAGTTCCCTCTGGGACCACTGCAAAAGATTTAAGTCTACAGGTGTTGGCAGTAAACCCACTTGGTAGCAGTCTGTACCACACAGATTCACTGTGGTAGCTGTGGCTGAGCAGTCAGACTTCCCTCAAGAAGAGTTAGGCAGTATATAGAGGACACAGGATAGGTACAGAGGCACAGTAGTACAAGCAAACACTGACCAGAGCTAGGTGTAAAAGTATATACTTATTTATTTTAAAGGCACACTCATAAATTACACTAGCACAGAAAAAGGTAAGTAAGTCAAAACACAGTCACTATTACTTATATGTACATCCCTAGTCATTTGTTGGACAAGTCTAAGTTAACACCACTTATTTCCAAACAGAGGTGAGTGCTTAACGTTAGATGGCACTCCAACAAGTTAGTTAAAAAGGGAGGGAAAAGGCAGGAGTAATGAAAACAGCAAAGTAAAACACTTTTCACATAAGGTTAGAAAGACAGTCAATTGTGGAACAAGGAGAATTGGTTCGAGGCCCGCTTTAGGGAGAGCCAGGCGAAAATATGCCCAAGATCACACAATGTCACAAGTCTTTGCAGGTGAGTAGAAAAGGTTTTTCTAAGTTTAGAAAAGTTTAGTTAGGGTGTCCCAGGCTTACCCACGTTCGAGAGCCGAGGGCTAAATCTACCCCGTACAATCGGTGGCAAGGGAAGCCGGGCGGAACACAGTACCTTTAAAAGTGGAAAGGATCCTCCAGCGGTGGTAGTTGTTCCTGGTAGTGGGTGCAAGTTGCGGCGTCGTCCAGAGGAAGAGGTGATCTCGACGTGGAGGAAAGCTGCAGGTCGTTGCACTACCAGGGAAGAGACCAGCCGTGGAGTTTTCCGGTTACAAAGGATTTTACCCCTCTTTCACGGTTGAGGTAAAAAGTGGTATCCCGGTTGCCGGGGTGCTTGGCACAGGCAAGGCGGCCACGAGATGCTTCGGGACGGCGAAAAGAAGGCAGAAACTGGTTGTCCCCACCAGTCAAGGGAAGAAGACTCTCCGGCGGGACATCTCCTCTGTCGTCGGGAAAAAGTGGTGAGACGGTTCTGCAGGGCTCCACCGGTGGTGTCGTCTTGGCAGGTCGGCTCGGCTTCTCCCTCTTCGGCTTCTTAGGTCCTGTGGCGACTTCTGAAGAACCAGTCCCAAAAACCCTGCTTTTATGCAGCAAACCCCCATTCATACAGCCTAGCTGTCACTCAAACATGCTAAGTGGTGAGCGGGGTGGCTCACCACTTGGGCCAATCACACCAGAGTGCGACATGAGTTGGCAAGGCAACTCAGTCCAGGGTGCCTAAAACCCCTCCCACACCCCCTGTGGTACCCAGACAGAATGGCACCACTTTGGAGGGCTTCTGTGCAGAAGCCCGCCAAAAGTGGAACAAAGGCTCGATTCGGGTTCAGGGTTACTGAAGTGAACCTAGACGCCATTTTGGCGGCGAGTTCTGGCAAAAAATCCCAACCGGTGAATTTATATTAAATAAATAAACCGGCGGTATCTTTAACATTGCACCAAAAAGTGGTGCATTAAAAACAATGGGAAATCCCATTGGGAAATATTCCGGTGGAATATTTCCATGGTATCCACTGCCACAAGCCAGAACTCGGCGAGGGGGGACGGGACAGTACCCCCTCGACAACAGACCCAGGGGCAATCTAATTGCCCCTACCAGTACTTCCACAGTAAGATGGTTTGTACTGGTTAAGTTCCTAAGTTAAGACTAGTAAAAGTCAATGGTGACTTTACAGACCCAGGGAGACAGTAGTCAGTCCCAGGGTGTGGAGTCTATGTTTGGGGGTCACTATGACACTCCTGTGTTACTGCACGGAGGGTGCTGTGTAACACACATTCAAAAACCAATGATAGCCTATGGGGAAAAAATACCCCCTAGCCCATAAGCACATAGCAAGTCACAGAAACACTCTCAAGTCATGTCCAAGAGTGAGGGTAAAAGAGTCTCACTCTTGGCAGGAGAAAAAAATAAACCCCAAAAATCCAGCAAAGCTGCTGGGGGACTCACTAGGTTAGGAAATTCAGCCTAAACAGAGAATTCTCCCTAACACTAAGGAACACATTCCTCCCCAATCCTTGGACAACTTCATGTAAGCTCTGGACCCACATGCCCAATATCGGTCCATCCGGACGTCTGTCCCTGCCCCCGTACTGGAGACATCAACTACAGTCTTGCAACCCATGTCATCTCCCACATTTCATTTTCCTTTTCGCTGGAAGCACAATGTTGCATTTGTCAGTGTAATTACAAACATTGGGCCTGATTCATAGTCTACCCAGGTCAGCAGCTTGGCATGTTCGGCCCATGACTTCAAACATTCATCATTCACCTTTTGCACTTCTCGCATGCATTCTCGTTTCAATTGATGAGCTGCACAGGACATCGATCCTTCTTCCCATCCTTTTTTGGTCTTTACTTGTCCATAGACTAGCATCTGAGTTCTCACTCAGCATCCAGGCGTCCAAGCCAGCTCTGCTTTATCAGGGCAGTCCATTCTCTTCATTTCTGTTATGACTACTTCATCCTGTCCTGCGCTAGGGTACGTGAGCATCTTGCTCTTCCACGCAGGCTCCTTTTCCATCTGTGTAGTCTTGATAAAATCATCCTGGAATGGGAATGACCATTTCGATCTCCATCATAGAGTGGATTTATGTCCTTGGAACTATCCTCGAGTCATGAATGCAGCAAGGTGGACAAATAATCTGGCATCATACTTTGATACTTCTCTGGATATGAAAGTTTGGGCAGCACTCGTAGCATAAGGTACGAGAGAGCAGCCGTAGCAATCCTCCTGAGATGTTCTCTCTCCCACTTTTTTCATGTGCCGATTCCACATATTACCCAGGTGAACTGTACTGTCTAAATATGTGCTAATCCCATTATCATCTTCCTCTGCATTTCTCCTGTCTCTTCCCCTTAGAATATTAGCAGTCCATGGAAACAACTCTGAAGCAGCTCTGCTCTGGGCAGAAAACATTGACTCTTTGTCAATAGGCAAATCAACATTAGTTCCTGAAGTGGGGAGAATCAAGGGAACTCCTGCCTCCTTTGGATCATAATAATAGAAAAGATGAATCATAAGAAATAAAAGGACACAAAGCATAATTGTGCATATGTAGGTTGCAAACCAACACAGTAATCCCCATCATTTGTGCCACTCTGTTATCTTTTGGGTTTGCTCATTCGCTGAAATAGTGCCATTTTCAAGATTCCTTATTTTGCTATACTTATTTAAGGAAGGAAAAATACTTTTTAATCAGGCAATCATGGTAGGTTTGATAGTTGCTGGATCTCTTACTATAAGCAGTCTTCTATTCACAGGGCCATTTTTAGGCTCATGTAAGAAAGTATGAATGTCCACATCTCTTCTAACAAGGGTAGGATAAGCTTGGAGAATAAACACAAAGACAGCACGCAGAAGTCTATGGGCATCTCCATCTGACAGGACCACAGGCTCAATTAAACAAGTATTCATGAAGGAATGAAGCGGGTTACTGTTCCCTCTTCCAATTGCCAAAGCCAAACTCAAAATCTAGTTCAGGCATACTTTACAATGCATCAACAACTTTCTAAAGTACATTTTCAAAGAACTCTGTGGCTCAAGAAACAATTTTGCACGCCTGCTATAATATCTATAAGCGGTGTGCAATGAGAGCCACAGTCCAAATGCAAATCTGCATTTATTAATCAGCCCACTGATTTATCGTCCTTCTTCCTCATCGATCGAGTCTGCACACGCTAACATTCTTTTTCTTGTCTTGCTACTGAATTGATCATTGGGGGTGCGACGGACTCACAAGCGTAGAGTTTAACGTTGTTGAGATTAATCCAAACTCTTCTGCCTTGAACTTTTACTGCTGAGGGAGTAATGTCCTCCACAATACAGGGTCCGACAAATCGTGGCTCATGCCACTTTCTAGTAAAGTTATGGATCAACACTGTGTCTCCAGCAAAGAGTCCTGATGCTGATAATTCAGAAATTCCAGTTGCTGAATGGTTTTCATCTGTGTTGTGAGACCGACCCCCCGCTGACGCTCAAGTTGATCTGAAATGACAGAGATAATAGCGGTCATGTCAAATATTCATTTAATTTATTTCCTAACAGTTTCAAATTGCTCTGGGCATCACTTCTACTCCTCGATGGAGGAGTTGAAGGCATTCTCATTTTTCTTCCTGTCACCAACTCGTGGGGTGTGAGGTAGTGGTCAGATTTGGGCTGATTCCTTGCGGCATACAGAGCCACGGGTAGGCAATATAGCCATCCGTTCTTCAGTGTCAATTTAAGCATGGCGACTCTCCTTTAAAAGGCTGTTGAGTCTCTCACATATCCCGTTCGCTTGCAGGTGATGAACAGAAGAAAATTTGTGCTTAATCAGCAATAATCCTATTTGTTCAAATACTTCATTAACAAAATGTGGCCCATTATCGGATCTGAGCACCTCGCACACTCCCCATCTAGGAAAGACTTCTTGTACTAAAAACTTTTCTGTGCAAGTAGCATTAGGGTGTGTACAAGGACCTGCTTCGATCCACCTGGAGAACGGCCACACCACCACTATCAGCTACCTGTATCCCTTACATACTTGCAGCATGTCAACATAATCAATATGTAAATGCTGAAAAGGACTATTCGGTTGAGGAATCACTCCTCTAATCATTCGCAGTCTATGCCCAGCAGTAAACATTTGACATACGATGCAATTTACTACATAAAATGCAACGTGTTCTAACAGATTGGGTACGAACCAGTCTTCTGCAATTGTTGGAGCTAGGCTCTCCCTAGTTTCATGCGCGGGGTAGTGCAGCTGTTCAAGCGCTACCTTTAACAATGCTACTGGCATTACTGGCTTTCCGGTGTTGTCTTGTTGCCATAATGCTTCTGTGGGGGATAAAGAACACCCCCTTCGTTTCCATAATTCCTGCTCCTCCTGTGGTGCACTGCCTTGAATCTCCATTAACTGAGCTCCTGGTAAATGATTAAATCCTTCATTCACTACCATAATCGTAACTACTTTCTCCTTAACATTTGGAGTATCAAAACCTGAAATATATGGTTAATACGCAACCCTTTTGGCCTCTGCGCCTGCGGCTTCGTTTCCTAAAGAAATAGTTTGCTTAGGGCGCACTGCGCATTTAACTATCATTATGACTACTGGGAGTTGTAGTGCCTTAATAAGCCTGTCCAATAATGATGCGTGCTGCACTGGAGTGACATCTGCTCTGTGGTAGCCCCTCCTTTTCCAACGTGCTAGCCCTGCATGTACGGTTGATGTCACATAAGCGGAGTCACTGTACACCGTCACTTCCTGCCCTTGGGGTTCCTCGAGCACGACAATAAGCGCTACCAATTCTGCTGCTTGTGCTGAAAAGTTAGATGGAAGTCTTGCACTTGACACAACCTCACATTCTCTGTTTGTTCTATGTCTCACTACAGCTGTGCTAGAATGCCTTTCTCCACTTGTCTGATCAATTTTTGAAGAGCCATCTATAAAGAGACTTCCCCCGCCTGCCAGTGCATTTTCTTTAACGTGCGGTATGTCATCGTAAAAATCCTCATAGTTAGCGCAATCATGCATATGCTCGCCCTCTGCCACTGGCTCAGCCACGTAGGTGGCAGGATTCACTATTTGACACCTCACAATTTTAATCGCTGGATTTGAAATAATCACTTCATATACAGAAGCTCTCTGGGATGTCAATGTACCCTCACAATACTTGTAGATTTCTCAATTGCGAATGCGGCGGCTGCCAATGACTGTTCGCAAGAAAAATGCCCTTTCATAACTGGGTCCAAAATCCCTCTAATATGCACCAAGGTTTATACCCTAATGTAGTCCTCAGTGTAAGTACTGCTGTCATGACTGTACCATTTGTATGTGAAAACAAAAAGAACTCCTCAGCATAATTGGGAATTCCTAAAACAGGAGCTGTACAAATTCTTTTTCAATTCTTTAAACCCTTTCTCCATTTCTTCAGTCCATTCTATTTTCTCCTTATTCACCTGTGCTTTCTTAAAAGCCTGCAAAAGGGATCTCCTGTACAAACTATAATCAAACACCCATGCTCTCACATAATTACATAATCCCAAGAACTGTTGCATCTGCTTTACCGTGTGTCGTTTTGCAGTTTCTATAATCGCTTCAGCTCTTTCAGGTTTTACCTTCTTTCCCTCGTGTGAGATCAACTGGCCTATGTACAGCACTTCTTCTTGACAATATTGTAGCTTCTCTTTGTCTACTTTGTATCCCTTGTCTGCTAGAATAGTCATTAATTGAATTGAGTCTTGTCTACACTCATCTTCTGTTGTGCTACAAATCAAAATGTCATCTACATACTGTATCACAGTGCTTTTCAGTTCAATATTGCCTAGGTCAATCTGCAGGACTCTGTTAAAGATCGATGGAGACTCACAGTACCCTTGAGGCAGCCTTGTGTTCTTCAGGTGGATTTGACAAAATGAAAACAACGTCAAATCTTGTGAATTTTTGTGCAGCGGGATTGAGAAAAAGGCATTTTTCACTCAATCACCGTAAAGTATCATGCTTCTACTGAGATAATGCATAGTATCGTCACTGGATTAGGAACTAAAGGAAACTCTGCCTCTACGATCTGGTTAATCAGTTTCATGTCTGGTATGCATCTCCACGACCCTCCCTTTAATTTCTTCACAGGGTACACCGCGGTATTGCATGACTCTGATGGTACCTGAATCCCTTGCTCCATCAATGCTGAGATGGTCTCAAAAATGCCCTCATCTGCCTCTCGAGACATTGAGTATTGTCTCACTCGAGGTAAAATCGCTCTTGGTTTCAGCTTTATTTTAACCTCTCCTACTCCCTTTAGTAGGCCTACATAATAAGGGACTTGAGTCCATAAAATGCTTGCCACTTTCTCCAAGTCTTCATCAAAAAATGCTTAACGCTGCCGCATTATAGTCATGCGCTGTGGAATCTCCCTTTTCTCTATTCTAATCCAATTTGTAATGCTCATAAAGAACACCACTTCATCATTTGATGGATCGTCTCTAAACATTTCATCATCAGTGACGTCAGTCAATCTACACCCTTCCTCGATGGCAATTAATGTTCTCCATGGTCTACCCTCATCATCTGTGCCTTCGAGCATTGCCATTTCCCCTCGTACTATGTCTGTCCCCCCTCTTTGTTCATAGGTACCTGTGGTCTAAACAATAATTCATCAGGTATTCTCATAGTCCTTCCCACTAAACCAGGTAGCCATGTTAACAGAATGCTCACCCCATAAAGATAAACCTCAGGTTCCATCGGCACACCTCGCAGAGCCATTTGCTTTGTAAATGCCAATATAAACTTGCCCACATTCATATAGTGTATCCTAGGAGTGGAGCACACTATACCTTCATCAGTAAAATAAATAGTCTTGTTATGTTTTGTCATTAAGTCTCTTCCCAAAGATATATGGAGGGAACACCACCCAGAACAACGGGAATACACCTTTTATTCCCCTCCGCATGCGGTCCTCACAAGGCTAGACTATATATTTGTTAGTGAAGAGCAACAAGCTGCGTTCGGGGACGCACAATACCTACCTAGAGTGATATCCAACCATTCCCCATTGGTGGCCACCTGGACAGTGTTCGCACCTAGATCCCCATACCCACATGGAGGCTCAGAAGCGAGGCCCTGCTAGATGCAGCTTTCTGCGACCAAATAACGAAAAGCACGCAAGATTTTTGGCAGGTCAATGAAAACAGCATACGACACTTCGGCACAATATGGGAGACATACAAACTAGTCATGAGGGGAGAAATGACTGCAGCGGTGGGGGGAGCCCAGAGGTCCATAGTGGCCTCACTAGAGCATACCGAAAAGGAGCTAAAGAAACTAGAAGCGAAGGCCAACTCTAGCCCGGAACATTTACAAAAGGAGGTTGAGCTCAAGCAGGCCTGCCTTACATACTGGCATAAGCTGGAGAAACTCAGCTACACGAAATACATTGAAAGAAGCCACGCCCTGTGTGACAAACCCGGGAAACTATTAGCCTGGCTGTACAAACGCAAAGCCCCCAGAACACCCATATGCCATATTTGCAAATCGGACGGCTCAGCGGGACATGCACTGACAGAAATAAACTCAGTGTTTTCTGGGTTCTATTAGGACCTCTACACCAGCACCCCATCGCCCACAGACACCGTAATTGAAGACGTCCTCGACGACATCAGGCTCCCTAAACTAGACACGCAAGTGGCAGAGGCCCTGGATGAGCCCATCACCCCTGAAGAGGTGATGGTAACCATCAGATCCATGCCGGCCGAGAAAACTCCAGGCACTGATGGGCTCCCAGGGGGGTTTTACAAAGCGTACAAAGACGTTTTGGCGCCACTCCTAGCCCAAGTGTTTAACGAGGCGTACGAAGTAGGCGTCCTCCCAGAAACCATGAGGGAAGCAGTGATCATCCCCCTATTAAAGCCCGGCAAAGACGGCGACGAGTGCGGCTCATATAGGCCCTTATCCATGTTGAACTCCGATAATAAGATCCTGACAGCACTACTAGCAAGAAGACTGCATAGAGTAATCCCACTATTGATCCACCAAGACCAGACAGGATATGTCTCAGGGCGTTCCATTACTGAGAATCTGCGCAGACTACACCACGTTATCTACAGCACTAACAGACCCGAGAAATGCACAGTGGCGTCTCTCAATGCCACCAAAGCTTTCGACTCGGTCAGGTGGGACTGGTTATACGCCACCATGACAAGAATGGGGATTGGACTAGTCTTCTTGAAGTGGACTAAGCTCATATATACTAACCCCACTGCCAGAGTGTGCACAAACAAAACATACTCTGATAAATGGCAACTCCACAGAGGCACGCGACGGGGATGCCCACTTTCCCCCATGTTATATATCATAGCCACCAAACCTGTAGCTGCCTACCTACGACAGGAATACGGGAATGGGGGTATAGTAATAGACGGGGTGGCCCACTTAGTATCAATGCACGTTGACGACACACTCCTATACTTAAATAACCCGGAACACATATTGCCATACATACTAGAGACACTGGACGGGTTTCACAGATACACAGGGATCCAAATGAACAAAGAAAAATCGTGCCTTTTCCCTTTAGCTGCCCTACGCGAATACAGAGCTGAGAGCCTCCCCGCCATGGCCTTCCAGTGGAGGACCACCTCCTTCAAATCCTGGGAATCACCATCCACCGTAACCCCAAAACTGAACACACCCTGAACACGGTAAAAGCCAGCGAAAATCTGGAGAGGTCAATGGACTTCTGGGGCAAATCATATTCCATGCACTGATGATGTAACCAGTTTGGTTGATGTACAACAATGGAACAGACATATCACACTCTCCTATAGAGACTGGTCATTCGTCAGTAAAAGGAACTCGACTTGTAGCTCCAGAGAATCATTGAGCATTCATGGCATTTCCCGACATCGGATATTTTCCCTCTCATATACATGAATGAGTTGCACCAGTGTCTACTAAAAATGTTAAATATTCCCCTCCTATCGTCACATCAACCCTTGGTTCCTCTTGGGGGTCTGGTGTCACGGATGGTACTGAACACATGAAGTTGCCCTGTGAGTTGTCCTATTGTGGATACATGCATACCCCTGTACCTGTGAAAGGATTCCCTCCCACTACAGTGACACCCCCTGTTCTAGGTGTCAATAACTGCCCTGTGTTTGCATTCTGCTGTATCTGCATGGGGGCGTGCTGCGACTGCCCTTGCGTGGATTCAATGGGGCTTGCTGTGATTGCTGTGGCTGCTATACTTGCTGCGCTTGTGCCTGATACACTGTCTGTTCTTAGGCAAATCCTTCCCTGACTTGTGAGCTATATCCTGGAGGATAAGCTGTCCCCCTCTTGAGAACGGACCATTTTGTACATACCCTTGGCTTCCACATGTGCGCATGTCCAACATATAGAAGGACCTTGTCTGACTAGTCCCCCTTGGTTAAACCCTCCTTGCACATTCTCATTCTGAACATTCTGAAACCCATTTTGAGTATTGTGAAATCCACCTCTTCCTCTGTAGCCCCTGCCTCTACCTCTTGGTACAAATCCATTCCCTCCTTGGTCCATCGGATGGCGATTATCCGCCTGCAATGTACCCACTGCTTGCTGTGCTCCTAGCCCTTCTCCGCTCGTCAATACCGCCCCTTCTATGGCGTATTTTGACAATGTCTTCTGGGCTAACTTGGCTTCCTCAATCTTTCTAGCATCGTCTTTCTTCCTGTTTTTCTCCTGCAACAGCCGACAGTGATGCGCTATAGTCAATTGTATTTCAGGCCATGGTTTTGCTTCCATTCCCACTTGCTTCTCAAATTGCTTCTATACCTGCTCAGGCAATCCCTGACATAAAATATGGTAAAATACTGCCACTGTCTTTCCCCACGTCTTGCGCATTTCAAGAGTCCAACATTCCTGAAAATCCTGATCCTCGTCATCTTTTATCTTACGTGTCATAATTGCACCAATGTCTGATACATCGGGATGCAGAGCTCTCCAGCAATCAGCCCTACAATTATTAAATGGCGCTCCATTGTGCGGCGTGTTCTGTGCCGTGACGCTTGAATATCCTGCTCTTGCCCAAATATCATCAGCTCTTTCCCCAAAAATGGCTGCTAGGAGACCCTTAATATCCCCTATTGCCAAGGTATTTCCTCCCGTAATTTTCTCTAACTCATAAATCCATTTTCCCGCACCCACCGTTAAACTGGGTAGTGTGCACCTTAAATTATCCTTGTCCATCTGTGGCCATGGAATATACTGTGTCCATGCTCCCCCTTTTTCCAATAAGGGAAACTGCGTAAATCTTGATTCGCAATCAGCTCCCATCGTCTGCCTATCTATAGTAGGGACAATGGTTCCTGATCGCCTCCTTCCTGGCAATGACCTTAACCTGTTTACATATGGCAGTGACTCCCCCCTCTCGCTATACAATCGTCCTTTAGGGCACTCTGTATATGCTATAGGATCTGGCGTTCTTTCCGTACGTCGCTCTAGATCAGACCATCTCACTTCCTTGTCTGCCTGTAGGGGGCACATGCACCTTTTCCCTCTTCCCCACGGGAGAATTCTCTCTCCTCGTCTGACATATCTAGTCCCCTACTAGTATGGCTCTCGTCCCGTTCACCCTTATCTAAGGTCAGTCTACTTAAGGGTCTATGCTCAAGACTGAATGGATTAATCTCTTTGCTCGTGATTTGAGGACTAGGGTCTGCTCTCCCTTCCCTCAGCTTCCCGATTTGCCACTTTCTCTCAATCCTGATGGGCTTTATTGATCTCATCTCCGATGCTCCCTATGTTGAAGGATCACTCTGGATTGCCCTGATTTTGCTCCTTGTAACGGGAGGAGCTCTTCTATACTACCCCAATGGATTGCTGGACTTTGCTCTATTAATTCCTTTTGAATGCGATCAATATCACGTTCCCGCTGTCTCCTCTTTTGTTCTAATTCTTCATCTACTTCTCTTCACTTATTTGCTTCCCATCTAACTCTTTCTTCCCCCTTTCTCATCTCGTCTCTCCTTACCCCCGCTCTTCTGTCTTCCTCTTCCCTTCGTCTTTGTATTCTTATATGTCTTAATTTCTGCGCTTCCTCCTCTTCTCTCTTCCCTTCTTGCTTATCCCGTTCTTCCATTGCTCTGTTGTCATACTTCCTGTTAAGGAGAATTCTCTGTAAAGGCTTATTTCCCAAACCTAGTGAGTTCCCCCAGCAGCTTTGCTGGATTTTTGGGGTTTAGCTTTTCTCCTGCTAAGAGTGAGACTCTTTTACTCCCACTCTTAGACATGATTTGAGGTGTTCCTTTATCTTTCCATGTGTTTTATGGGCTATGGGGTCTTTTACTCCATAGGGTCTCATGTGTTTTGATGTGGGTGACACAGCACCCTCCGTGTCGTAACCCAGGGGTGTCGTAGCGACTCCCCAACATAGACTCCATACCCTGGTACTGACTACTGTCTCCCAGGGCATGTTAAGTCACTATTGGCTTTACTAGTCCCAAATTATGAACAGAAACCAGTACAAACCATCATATTGTGGACGTACTGGTCAGGGCAATTCGATTGCCCTGGGGTCTGTTGTTCGAGGGGGCACGTCTCCGTCCCCCCTGATCGAGTTTTGGCTGGTGGCAGTGGATACTATTTTTTATATTCGACCGCGAATATATCTCTATGGGATTTTCCCATTGTTCGAGGCTACCAACTTTAATTATTTAATTCTTATAGCATCGAACATACCGCTGGTTTATTTATTTAATATTAATTCACCGGTTGGTATTTTTTGCCAGAACTCTATTCTAAAATGGCGTTCGTGTTCTCTTCTGTGACTCCAACCCAAGTCGAGCCCTTTGTTCCACTTTTTGGCGGGCTTCTCCACAGAAGCCTCCAAAAGTGGTGCCACTCTGTCTGGGTAGCACAGGGGGTGTGGGAGGGGGTTTAGGCACACTGGACTGAGTTGCCTTGGCAACTCAAGTCACACTCTTGTGTGATTGGCCCAAGTGGTGAGCCGGCCGGCTCACCACTTAGCATGTTTGATTGACAGCTAGGCTGAATGAATGGGGGTGTGCTGCATAAAAGCAGGGCTTTGGGGACTGGAACTTCAGAAGTCGCCACAGGACCTAAGAATCCACGGAGGGAGAAGCTGAGCCGACCTGCAACGACGACACCACCGGTGGAGCCCTGCTGAACCGTCTCACCACTTTTCCCGACGACAGAGGATATCTCCAGTCCAGAGAGTCTTCGTCCTTTGACTGGTGGGGATAACCAGTTTTGCCTTCTTTTCACCTTCCTGGAGCATCTCGTGGCCGCCTTGCCCATGCCAAGCACCCCGGCAACCGGAATACCACGGCTTACCACTACCGCGAAGAGAAGGGTAGTACCTTTTAACCGAAAGAACTCCGCGGCTGGTTTCTTCCCTGGCAGTGCAACGACCTTCATCTTTCCTCCACTGCGAGACCTCCTCTTCCTCTGGACGAAACACCGACTTGCACCCGCTGCCAGGAACAACTGCCCCCGCTGGAGCTTCCTTTCCTTCACACTTAAAGTACTGTGTCCCGCCTCTCTTCCCTTGCGACAGATCGTTCGGGGTGACAGTAAATCTTCGACTTTCTAACCTGGGCTGGCCTGTGACAACCTAGCTAACTTTTCCTGACTTTAATTTCATCCTTTGTGTGCGAACTATCTTCAAGACTCTTTGGGCATAACCCCACTGTGTGAACCTGGACCCCTTCTGCTTGCTCTCTCCAAGAGCTGGGCCTTGCAATTGACTTCCTTGCTCTCCAGTAGAACTCTGCCTACCCTGCCTTACTGTGGTTCTTTTAAAAGTATTGAAATTTGTGTGTTTCCATAACTCTGCCTTTTTCCCTCCCTTTTTAATAACTTATTAGAGTGCCATCTTATGTTAAGCGCTCACCTCTGTCTGAAAATAAGTGGTGTTTCTCACTAAGACTTGTCCAATAAGTAATTAGGGTTGTATATATATATATATATATATATATATATATATATATATAGTGATTGTGTGCTGAATTTACTTTTCTCTTTATGCTAGTGTAATTTACAAGTGTGTCTTTAAATAATTATATACTTTTACACCAAAGCTCTAGTCAGTGTTTGCTTGTGCTACTGTATCTCGGTACCTATTGTGTATACTCTATATACTGCCTAACTCTTCTTGAAGGAAGTCTGACTGCTCAGCCACAGCTACCAAGTGAATCTGTGTGGTACAGACAGCTATCAAGTGGGTTTACTGCCAAACACCTGTAGTCTTAAATCTTTTTTAGTGGTCCCTAAGGGAACTGCACAGGTTTCTGCCTAACACTTCCTTTGCTCCTCTGCCCTTTCTTCTCTTTTTTTGCTCCTCCTCATACATCTGTTCTCACCGCTGTCTGCTCTTCCTCTTAGCTTAAGTAATATCTGTCTTCCCATCCATTAATTCTGTACAAGCGTTACTTTGTCCGCTTTATCCTTTTCTCCTTCCAATCTCTTGATCTCTAGTTCTATATCAGTCTGTACATTCGATTGCTCGCTTTTCTCTTCCCTCTTTTGTAAGACCTTAAAGATCTCCTCTTTTCTCTTAGTCTCCTCTGGACTATCGTCACTACTATAAGCAGGCGGTTTGTATATCGGATTACTATACCACATCACTGCTTTTAGTTCCTTTAAAGGATACAATCGTTCATCTTCCGTGCTATCGTTTTTTACTTCGGGGAGCAGAAGGCTCAACACCTTACTCTTTACAATGATTAAGCATCCAATCCTCAGATATCGGATCCTCTCTCTCTTCCTGATACATTTTCTAAAACTCTAAAATAGCTAACCTTTTTTCCAATTTCTTTCCCGTGTAAACAGCGTGCAAGTATGTGGTCATGTGTTGCAATACTGCTTTCGACAACGATCACCCTTGTGGCCATGGCATGAACATCTTATCCGTGCCTTGCACCCATTCTGCACTGTACTGTTTGAGCTTGGGCATATGTTTTTGGCAATGTCTTACATAAATGCATCAGAGGAGGAATGTCTCCCATTGTGACAAGTCTCAATTGACTAATTGTGTGTGGTGAAAGTGCACAATCGATTCTTATGTAGTTCTTCAAATAAATCCAAATTCGATGAAATTCAAAATGGGGTGCATACCCGCTGGAGAGGTGCCTCCGTGCATCGGCACACAATGGAAACAGAAGGTGAGGACCAAGGCCGTGAAGCCAGCGGTGCGGGCTGCACTCCCGTTCACCACGTCGTGGTGTAGTCGTTCAGTATTGTTTCATCAATAGTAATAATGAAGTTGAGATTTTTAATCATCCGATTATAACCATTGTAAAGTATTTATTAATTTTTATATATTAGGCAACTGTACATCTTTATCAAAGCAGACGAATTGGGTGAGCTCATAATGGCATATGCATTTCGGATTCAAAAGTCCTTTGTCAGGGCCAGCTCATTATTATTCTCAAAAAGATTTCCGAAAAATGTAAGTAGAAAAGCGGATCTGTGGCCCGCAAAATTTCGACGACATTACACGTTAGAACATAAGTTTATGGAGAACGATGTAAATGCATAATTCGTCAAGTTAACACCCATAAATAGTGAGGAGCAATGAAAATGTCATTAGCACCGGACATTGTTGTGATAAACATATTTCATTTTACATGCCGGGTATATGTACCCCAAGTCCGGATATAGATCCACAAAATCAAAAAAATATAATCACATTTGTTAATGTGTGGGTAAATGCAAAAACCAGCATTATATATAGTATTAGGAGCATAAATACATATGTGTCAATCCGAGAAGAATGGTGTGTCGTGGAATCCCCATTAAAAAATTATATGGAAAACAAAAACAAAAGAAGAGAAAGGAAATAAAAAGAAAAAAATAGTTTAGCTGATTCGCTATGTACACTACGATCTAATAGTAAAACGGTGGTTGCACTAACTTTGTCATGCAAGTGATTGTTCAGCTTATGGTCTAGTCAATTCGAACGTACGATGTTGGCCGCGATTGACTGTCAATACTTACCAGCATTTACACAAAATACCTTTATGAAAACAACAAATATGAGCACGCTCCACCAATCGCCGCTCATACCCTCTAATTTTTCAACAATCTCAGCCTACCACTAAGTCGGTACTGACAGTTTCTCTAGATAAACATTGGGGGTAATTCCGAGGTTGGAGGTAAGGAATTACCGGCACCGGTAAGGGTGCCGATGCCGGTAATCCCTTACCTCCGTATTCCGAGGTCCCTTTGCGGGTCCTTCCATACCTCCTGCTTTTAGCAGGAGTAAAATACGGGGCCCGCAAAGGTACTTCGGAGGTAATTACGGTACCATAATTTACGGTGCCGTAATTACCTCCTTCCCCATTCCCATTGAGCCCTATGGGGCAGAAATGGGAATGGGGAAGGGCAAAAGGTGAATGGGGAATTACCAGTCCCTCCAACCCTGGAATGGACCGGTAATTACTCCATTAACCATGCCGGATTTGGGACGGTTTCGGAGGCAACCATGGAGCTAATTACTCCATGGTTAGCTCCAAACCCAGAATGAGGCCCATTATCTCTTCTTGACCTTTTTCCAACTCTCCTTACACAATTGTCACTCTTCGAAACAATATACCACAAATACACAAACAGACAAACTAGTCGACTCTTCACATTTATCCTCCGTGATTACTCCCCTTTTTTTTGCTCCTAATTGTTTGTTTATTTGTTTGGTAATGCGCACCAAACCCCAACAGAAACAAGAAATCTTATGACTTAGTTACAGTACAAGGTAGCAGTACATAGAGTAAGAGATTGCAGTAGGAACAAGATACAAGATACATCAAATACGTAGCAGTGGCCTTGGTAAACCAAGGAGGCATTAACATGAGTATTAGTATATGCACACATACATATACACATATGTATATACTACCTTACAAGTCTGCATCGATGCATATCCATGGTACATACATATATGACAGAGCAGATAACCATGCGTGCACGGTTAACCAGAGTACAGTGTGATTTAGAATAAGCAAGGGTCATTTAGGGGCCTGAGAGGTAAAGGCCTAATTATATCCTGATCACAGGATTTGAGATGTCATTTTATAGGGACCTGTCCTCTACGTAGCATAAGTTACTTCGACTGAAGTGTATGACAACTCCTCCTGAATCCCCTTGGATTAGGACTCTTGGGCCATTCTCTTCATCTCTTATCTACACACAAATAAAATCACATGTTGCTTTTCCCCGTTACTTGTTACTACCTGTAACTTTTTAACTATCTGTGACTTTTTAACTACCACAATCCCCATCCCCTTGGTTTGCCATTCTCCTTAGTGTACTCACCATTTGCTCTTTCAGCTCGAGGCCTTCGGTATCGGCTCCCGCCTCCAATCCACCACTTTCGCCTTCCTTCCACAAAGTGCCTGTGGAAACCAGGAGGGATTTCGTCAAAGAGGGACCCGTCCCACCTGTCCTGATTTTCTTGCAAGAATTCTATATTGGCCGCTCTCCACAGGAAACCTTGCGATCCTCCGGCTAGATGGTGGGGCACTCGATCTTCTGAAACTCTAGAGTATATAGGTCGATGGGTCTTTCTCTTCAACCATCTGACATGTTACCAAGTGAACTCTTATGGTCCTTTTAATTGAGGTAACACATCGAACGATGGATGAGATGGAGAATAACTCTCACACCAAACCAGAAGACCGATTTAGGAAGTTGACAAAATGTTCTGTTTTAATTTCAATTATCTGAAACAGGAGTACACCGGATATCAACGGACATCTTCCTCATCGTGGGGCGAGGGCAGGAGCCCCCCCAGCACCCCAGCCCAGCAGAGGAACACGGACAGGGGCCTGCCTGACCCTGTCCCCACACGCCGCCTGACTCGCGCATGCCGGGCGCAGCGCGGCCTGAAACCGAGGCTGAGCCTCGCTAACATCAGCTGTAACCGCCGGCAGGCGGATCGCGCCGGCGGCCAGCTCCAAGGCCACTCTAAGGCCTGTTGGGTGCCTGCTCACCCCCTCACTCCACTCTTCCTCATCGTGGGGCGAGGGCAGGAGCCCCCCCAGCACCCCAGCCCAGCAGAGGAACACGGACAGGGGCCTGCCTGACCCTGTCCCCACACGCCGCCTGACTCGCGCATGCCGGGCGCAGCGCGGCCTGAAACCGAGGCTGAGCCTCGCTAACATCAGCTGTAACCGCCGGCAGGCGGATCGCGCCGGCGGCCAGCTCCAAGGCCACTCTAAGGCCTGTTGGGTGCCTGTTCGGAGCCACAGGAGCCAGGGGCCACAAACTCTGCCCGTGCTGCTCCAGGCATCACAAACACCTTGTGTAATCACCTTGTTTGCCTCCGGAGCCTCGGAGCCAGTGTCTACTCGGACCTTTAATCTTTTGTGAGTAAAGGGGATACCCCCAGTTTACACTATTGTGCTTTCTGGTATGTCTTCTGCTATTCCGCATTCATAAACATTTGAACTCGGTTTCTTTCACCTTCGATAACTGTTTTAACTGTTTGCTACATACGCTTATGCTTCCAACTCCGCCGCCTCTATGCGTTACTGCTGCCACCTCTTTAATAGTTCAGTCATTTTCAGCCCCTAGTGCTTTATGCCTCATGACTGCTATTGGCCGTGCCCTTTGGTCGCTAACTGACCACTGCACTGTATTGTGCCTTATGGTCGCCCAGAGACCACTGTAGTATTGTGTAGTGCCTCATGGTCGCCCAGAGACCACTGTATTATTGTGTAATGCCTCATGGTCGCCCAGAGACCACTGTATTATTGTATAGTGCCTTATGGTCGCCCAGAGACCACTGTAGTATTGTGTAGTGCCTTATGGTCGCCCAGAGACCACTGTAGTATTGTGTAGTGCCTTATGGTCGCCCAGAGACCACTGTATTATTGTGTAGTGCCTCATGGTCGCCCAGAGACCACTGTATTATTGTGTAGTGCCTCATGGTCGCCCAGAGACCACTGTATTATTGTGTAGTGCCTCATGGTCGCCCAGAGACCACTGTATTATTGTGTAGTGCCTTATGGTCGCCCAGAGACCACTGTACCATCACTCTCAGCCCAGTATCTGACCTCGGTTTTTAGACCTACATCTGACCGTCGCACTTAGCCCAATATCTGACTGCTACTCTCAGACTAGTACGTCACTGCTGCATTAATCTCGCTAAGTATTTGTGAACTGTACTCTGCCAACTCTGGCCCGTATCCATCCACGGCAACTAATTCCAGCCCACCTAGCTCAGCTAGTAGTAACAGTATGTACTTCCACATGCCCAACCCAGTTCACCTTGCACAATTCTCCAAACTGACAATTATCCTTACCATCATCTACACGACCATGCCTACAGTTCTGCCTACAGAGGGCCTTGGTGCCCACATACAACTCATCTCTAAACCCTGCAACTTAGAACAAAGGAAGCTTAGACTCCGGGCTCGACTACCTAAAATATTCGAACCTATTACTAAATATAACATTAACCTAGAACACCTCCGACCCAAAATATGCCGACCACTGGTAATCACCGCCCCTCTCAGACACCAACCACACCATAAAATCAATAAACTTATAGCCAAACCTCCGCTCACAGCACAGCTAGAACCTGAACTAAAAGCTGCTCTAATCAATGCCAGATCATTAGTCGCCCATGCCACTGACATAGCAGATATCATACGGGATAATAGCCTTGACTTCATTGCCATTACTGAATCTTGGCTCCACGATGCAGCAGGTCCGGCTCTCACTCTGGCAGTCCCAGAGAATTATACCATTCTCAGAGCTGACAGACCAGACTCGCGCGGTGGAGGAATTGCAATTATCGCCAAATCTAATCTCTCTATGAGAATCACACCCACACCCTCCCACAAATCCTGCGAGCTTCTCTCTATCAAATTACCGACTGCAAACTCCCAAACACTAAATATCCACCTTATCTATAGACCCCCTGGCCCCGTCAGCACCTTCACTGAAGACATCACCACTGTTATCTCTGAGAAGCTAAAAGAATCCTCCCAAACACTAGTACTAGGAGATTTCAATCTAGGGCTCAACGATATCAACGACCATCATGCTACTGCCACAGGCAATACTCTGTCAGTGCTAGGCTTCACGCAGTTCGTGAATACTTCCACACATATCAAGGGAAGAACACTAGACTGGATTGCCAGTCACAACTGCTACCCCTCTATAACAGCCATCACCCCCCAAATATGGTCTGACCACTACCTTATCTCTTTCACCCTCAACACCAAAAGACCCACAGTCTTAACACCCACGCCAGCCACACCCACCTTAACGAGAAACAAGAAAAACATCACAGCCGACAATATTCTGCCCCACATCCTACCCAAACTAAATTCCCTACCTGACCACTCTGACCCAGGCATCCTAGTGGATGCATTCAACGCAGCCATGTGCTCTGCTCTTGACAGTATTGCTCCATTTAAACTTCGGATCAGTAAACCCAAAAAGCACTTGAACTCATGGTTTACACCCCACCTAAAAAACCTAAGACTACAGAAGAGAAAATGCGAAACAGCTTGGAACCGACATCCGACCGCTGAAAATAAAACTAACCTAATTAACATCTCCTCGCAATACAAAAGAGACATCATCCTGGCCAAACAAGAAACCTATAATAATAGGATCTCCCAATCCAACTCCAGCATGAAGGAGCTATTCTCCATCCTAAAGGAATTGGAAACTCCTATCACAGTACAGGATGACTCCATCAAAGACAAAACTTGGTGCACAGACATACAACTGGCACTAACCAACAAAGTATCCAACCTCCAAACAAAAATTGCCCTAAAGAAAGCCTCTCTGCCAACTCAACCTCTGATAGTCAAAATTCCCTCATCCAACAACCCAGAATCCACCCAATTCCGTTTCTCCAAGGTCTCAGTAATTGAGGTAGAGAAGACCATTTTGACTCTCAAACCTTCTAATTGCAAAGGCGACCAATGCCCCGCACAACTGATCAAGGATGCGGCTAGGGATTTAGCCCCCTTTATCACAAAACTTATCAATGCCTCCTTTACTACGGGCACCATCCCCCACAATCTAAAGGAATCTTGGGTACTCCCCCTCCTAAAAAAGCAAACATTGGACCCCAACATTCCTACTAACTACAGGCCCATCACCACGGTTCCCTTCCTACTAAAAATATTAGACAAGGTAGCATACACCCAAATCCAGAACTTCCTTGAGATGAACCATCTCCTCGGCACCCGCCAATCCGGTTTCCGTCCGCAACACGGCACAGAGACTGCCCTTATCGACCTAAAAGCCCAAATAGATTCACTCAGAGACGAGGGAAAACTAGCTCTCCTCCTCCTTCTAGACCTCTCAGCCGCCTTTGATCTGGTGGACCATAAAGTCCTATGTAATCACTTGGACTCGGCTGCCCACTTCTCAGAGGAGGCTATAGTCTGGATTCAATCATTTCTTAGTGACAGGACCATGAGGGTGTTCTCCCCCGCAGCGGCAGCAGACCCTATCCCAATCACCTGCGGAGTGCCCCAGGGATCCTGCGTCTCGCCGACACTCTATAACATCTTCACCAAGCCACTCTTTGACGATCTTGATAATCTGGATATCACCTACACTAACTATGCAGATGATACTCAGATTCTCTTACCACTTACTGGGGATTACGTCGAAGATCTGGCTCTGGTGAATAGAGTCTACAGCATCGTTCAGGCATGGATGGCCAACCATGGCCTATGCTTGAACGATGACAAAACAGAGCTCATCATCCTGGGCACGGCAGCCCGTATCTCCAAACTTAACCAAAACTACTCCGCCTTCATCATCGATGGCAACACTATCAAGGTCGCCAGAGAAGTAAAAACCCTAGGTTTTTACCTTGATGCGACACTATCTTTCACCAAACAGGTGAACTCACTGTCATCATCCACTGCCTATACATGCAAGTTAATACGAGCTGGGAAACCATTCCTTTCAGAGGACAGCTGTCTTATTCTAGCTAGAGCCCTCATTTTATCGAAACTAGATTATTGCAACGCCCTCTACATAGGGACTACCAAACAAATCATCCACAGAATCCAAGTGCTCCAAAACAATGCACTTAGAGCGGCCCTAAGTATCCCTAGAAGTGCACACATTTCAGAAATAAGACGAAAACACAAATGGCTTTCCACCCAAGAAAAAATCAACCTTAAATCTGCGTCCCTTATCCACAAATGCCTAAACAACAAAGCTCCCCGATACCTCTCAGAACGCTTCAACAGGAAAAATCCAACGAGACTCACAAGGACAGCCAGCCCCAACTGCCTCCTAGTGCCCAGATTCAAACTAGCCACCATTGGAGGTTCCAGCTTCCCAGTTAAGGCAGCACAGTTATGGAACTCCCTACCCCTTGCACTCAGATCTGACCAAACCTTCAATAACTTCAGAAAGAACACCATAAAATGGCTTATTGAGAATGCGACATAGCGTATGTCACTTTATACGTAACGTCTTCTTATAATGTTTGTACTAACCTGCTTTTACTGTTTGATCGCCATAGATTTGACTGTTTAGCTACGCCTTATCTGCACTTGCACTTGCCCTACCCTGCAGATTCGAAATGTCCACTATGCCTGTAACCTGTAACGTTAACTAATCTGTAACCTGTAAACGTTAACTAAGCTGTAAACCTCCTTGTTCTCTTGCGCCCTGCTACCCTAGGGTCTGGTGCGCACAATAAATAAATAAACAAACAAACAAACAAACATCGCACAGCCCGATCTCAACACATTTCATAAAAAACAACACTTTTGTAGCAAAGGCTTGTCATAGGAGACATCATACTACGTGGCAAACTAAGAAAATCTACTGGGGATTGTGGTTGGCACAAGGGGAACATATACGTATACTTTCTATATGGGATAGGATTGTGATTGGATCTCTACAGTCAGGTGGGCAACTCATGCCCTCCCTTAGTGTAAGTTGTCTTCAACAGTAATTAAGTACACAACATTTCATTGGTTCTCAAACTATAAGGCCCTTCGTTAAATGGCCCTCTACAATTGGTTGCCATGCTTGTACCCTTCTGGAACATTCAGTTCACTAGCAGCACATAAGGTGGTACCATAGGTGCTGGTGGGTAGACTTGACCGTACCTCCCCACCCAATTAGCCCATCGTCTCACATCACTCATGCCGTTTGCCATTCAAATTGTCTTTGAACTTGGCCTTGTAGTAGCTTCTTGTCTCTGGGAATATAAGCTAGTGTGAGCACGTTCTTATCAAGTTTTAGGCTTAAATGCCCACATCTATTGGACTCGTATCATTAGAGACAGTGAATCGACCCATTTTATAGTATTGAATTTGCCTGAATAAAGAAACTTGGCACTCATGGTGTTCTCTCTTTGCAGCTTAACAAGGGGTGCCTCAGCGTCTCACGCTTACTGTTCTTTGATACCTGATAACCAGTTTTGGCTGCTCTTAGCCTTTGACACCAAGCCAAGCAGTCTTCCTTTGGTCCATCTTCGAGCTTCGGCATATTCTTTGCTGCAACACACACACAGCAATCAATCCTCCTTTCTTCACGGGTTGAGCTTACTAAAATCATAGCATTGAATGTCCAGATTCTACACCTATATATACATATTGGCAGCACCGCCTGCAGTCTATTCACTGCGTATAGACAGCCTTTATGATCACTTAGTCTAATTTCTGCAGTGCTTCTTCGAGGGGATTGTGTCCTCCGATGTATTCCACATCTATGACAGGTAATGTCCACAGCTGTGCTGCTTTGGAACATTTTCGGCAGAGGGCGTCCTGCGTCGATCCGTTGTCCCTCGAGGGCCTCCGTCGAGGGTCGACGTTACCGGATGTTATATATAGGACGCACAGCGCCTGTAGCCTCAGTTCTGTTTTTTTCCACAAACGTGTTTGCTTCGGAATCTCGGCGCGCTCGATTCTTCTTTTCGAAACGAGGTCTTCGTCTTCTTCTACTACCCCGAAGTCAGGCTTTAAAAAATGTTGGGACTGCAGTTCAAAGATGTTCATCACGGACCCGCACAACATCTGCCTCTGGTGCCTCGGCGAAAGCCACGCCACCGACGACTGCGAGGATTGCCAGTCCCTGACGTCTAAGGCTTTGCGGGAAAGTAAGAAGAAATTGAAGGTAGGTAGGGTGGCTAAGCCCAATAAATTGAAATCCGCTGGGCTTTCGACCGATGACTCGAGGGGCGACACTCCATGTCGGTGAAAATCCAATGGGTCTCGGTCTAGGAGTGGTTCCCGTCATTCCTCTGCCTCATCGAGGGATTCTAGGAAGCGCTGTCACCGGTCGCCTTCCCCGTCCTCGTCGGAGGGGAATCCGCCAGACGGTTCACTTATCCCGGCAATTTTTCGTCACCGGCCGAATGGGAATCATTCCGCTGGCAGATGTTAGCGATTTTCGAGTTGCAAGGCACAGTTCTGTCCGCGTCTTCGAAAGAAGCCTGCAAGGAATGTGCTTGGTTCCCCACTCGCACGCCGCGGGCAGTCGGCGCGATCATCGGGAGGTGTCGAGGTCCCGTTCGGACAAGGGAGATAGCCATGCCAGATCCAGGTCCCGGTCCTCGACGCCATCGAGACCGTCGAAACCTGTGAAGCCTTCGAAGAAGGTGTCGACACTATCGGCGCCGTGTCCGTCGAGGGGCTCTCTCGAGGCGCCGCCCTCGAAGAAGTTGTCGGCGCCTGGATTGACGTCGACTCCGATTACCTCAGCGCCGTTTGTGGAGGATTTGCCAGTGGAACCCTGGAGGGCTGTGGAACCTCCGAGGAAGACTCTCAGTAAGTCTGTGAGGCCTGTTTTTGAGCCCTTTTCTGTTCCTCCTCCTAGATTGGAGTTTTTCCAACCTTTACTAGATATTTCAGAGGTTGAGGAACTGTCTGATGAAGAGATAGATGGTTGTGCCTCCTGATATCCCTGATGATCTTTTGTCTGGGCATAGTCAGAAGGAGCAACTCCGTCAGTCATTGCATGACGCTAGTGGCCTTGACACCTCTCCGGAGGTGGAGTTTGGCCGACCTGAGCCTGGGGCGCATGCGGATTCCTCCTATCGGTGTCTCATGTCAAGGGTGACCGAATACTTGGGGTGGTCTGCTCCACCTGTTGATTTTGCTCAGGATGATTTGACAGACATCCTGGATCAAGGTCCACCCTCTGACCCGGCGTTGCCGTTTCACAAAGGAGGGTGGCGGCGGTGGCTTGGACTGCTCCAGAGAGTCTACTGGCAGTTAATAAGTCGCTTCCGAAAAAATACCACCCAACCAGTGGTGACGCCTGCTACTTATCGACGCACCCTACTCCAGAGAGTTTGGTGGTGCAGGCGGCTACGGCATCCTCGAAGCAGGCTGCGTACCCTACCATCCCTCCTGATGGGGACGATAAGCGCTTTGATGGTTGACCGAGGAAGGTATTTTCGGCTGGGGGTATGGCGTTGAAGGCGGCCAACTCCACTTGTGCCTTAGCAAAATTCACACACACTCTGTGGAACTGTGCGTCTTTGGCGGCTGAGCATATTCCCGAAGGGGAGGAACGGGATGGTTTTCTAGCCCTCATGCAAGACGGCAAGGATGCTATGTGTGAGTCCGTTCAGTCGGTTTGGACATGGCAGACAGTGTCAGCCGGTCCATGGCTGCGAGCACCGTGATACGCAGGTTTGTGTGGTTGCGGAAGTCGGGGTCTGCTCCTGATGTGAAATCCAGTCTTCTAAACATGCTCTTTGATGGTGTTCATCTGTTTGGCAGGAAGGCTGACGAGAGCCTTGAGAGGTTGCAGACCTCCAAAGCTGCAGCAAAGTCTTTGAGCGCTGCAGTACGTCAACCTCTGCCTTTTCGTCCTAGGGGACAGCAATGGAGGTGAGGTTCCTTTCGGTACTACTCTTCCTTTGGTAGATCGAGAGGAGCTGCCAGTCAAAGGGGCCACCGTAGGAGTACCCGGGGATGAAAGCAAGGTACTCGGGGTGCCAAAGCCGCTTTGGCAGTTGCCTCTTTGCCCTCGGGCACTGCCGCAGCCGCGCAGTCATGAGGCCCATGGTTCGCCGGTTGGGGCAGACTTGCGCAGCATCTTGGAGAATGGCGGGCCATTACTGCAGATGTGTGGGTTCTGGAGATCAAAGCCCACAGCTACTGTCTTCCCTTCCGGCAGAGGCCTCACGACAATCCACCGGGGAAGCTCTTTGAAGCGTCCAGATGCGCTACTTGCGCAGAAAATACTATCCCTGCTGGAGAAAGGTGCCATAGAACTGGTACCTGTAGCAGAACAAGGGATGGTATTCCCCTTATTTTTTGATCCCGAAAAAAGACGGGGGATTGACACCCATCATGGACTTGCGTTGGTTGAACAAGCTCCTCAGGAAGGACAAGTTCAAGATGTTTACTCTTTCTCAAGTTCTCCAGGCCCTTCAACTTCAGGATTGGTTGGTATCTCTAGACCTCAAGGATGCTTACTTTCATGTTCCGATTCATCCAAAGCACAGGAAGTACCTGAGGTTCGTGGTTGGTGACTCGCATTTTAAGTTTCGGGTCCTGCCATTCGGATTGACCTCCGCCCCGAGGGTCTTCACCAAGCTGATGGTGGTGGTGACAGCGTATCTCGGGGAATGGGGATTCACGTCTACCCCTACCTGGACGATTGGTTGATCAGGGGGCGCTCTCCCGAGCAAGTCCTGGATCATCTGTCCGTCACCTGCCACTCCCTTCACAAGCTGGGCTTCTCCCTCAACTTAAAGAAGTCTCATTTGACACCTACCCAGCGGCCCCAGTACATCGGAGCAGGGCTCGACACATCCCTGGGGCAGTGTTCGCCTCCTCAGGTGAGGGCTCATCACATTCTGCAGACAGTGGACAAGTTTCAACGTGCCCAGAGTCTCCCGGCGTTCGAATTCTTGAGGTTGCTCGGCCTCATTGCATCCTGCTTTTTTCCTGGTGCCAGAGGCCAGGCTGCGGATGAGATCTCTGCAGTGGGCTCTCAAGATGCAGTGGTCGCAGTTCTCTGGCAGGATGTCGGATCCCGTTCAGATTCCGACCTCGGTCGCTCAGGATCTTCTATGGTGGGCCTACGAAGGCAATCTGATGAAGGGAGCACCGTTTTGGCAGCCATGGCCGGAGGTGACGATCGTGACGGACGCATCCCTGACATGTTGGGGAGCTCATGCCAACGAATTGACAGCCAGCGGACGTTGGTCTCCGTCAGAGTCCAGACTCCACATCAATCTGTTAAAGCTGAGGGCCGTCAGGCTAGCCCTAAAGGCTTTTCTGCCTTCTGTGCGGGGGAAGAATGTCCTGATTATGACGGACAATACAGTGGCCATGCACTCCCTCAACAAAAAGGGGGGGCAGGGTCACTCCCGTTCTGCAGGGAGGCGATGAAGCTCTGGTTCTGGGCCATCCAGCAGGAAATTTCGATCTCGGCAGTTCATCTAGCCGGAGACGAAAACGTGGCGGCAGACGTTCTGAGCAGGAAGAGCACGGTCTCTCATGAGTGGGAACTGGCTCAGGAAGCCCTTTTTAGGAGATCTTTGCCCTTTGGGGAACCCCACAAGTGGATCTCTTTGCCACCAGTGTCAACCGGAAGTGCGAGAGATTCTGCTCGCGGGAATTTCCTCCAAGAGGAGCCTTAGGGGACACGTTCGTAGTGGAGTGGTCCTTCCCACTGCTGTACGCGTTTCCTTCAGTCCCCGTCATTCCGCAAGTGTTGCAGAGGTTACAGAGGTTCCGTTCCCGAATGATCCTCATTGCTCCGGCATGGGTCAGGAGAGCGTGGTACCCGGACCTTCTTGAAATGTCCATCTGCACTCCATGCCGTCTTCCCTACCGAGACGATCTGCTCTCACGGAAGGCGGGGTCGGGTTCTCCATCCAGAGGTCAAGCCTCTCAGCCTTCATGCTTGGTATCTGAAAGGTTGAGGTATAAGGATTGGGACCTCCCCGAAGACATGATGGAGGTGTTGCTTTCGGCCAGAAGGCTTGCAACGAAATCCCTGTACCGTTGCCATTGGAGAAAGTTCTGTGACTGGTGCAGGGTACAGAATGTTCATCCTTTCCATTGTTCCTTTCCTTTGGTTTTGTCTTTTATGCTTTCTTTAGCCCACAAGGGCCCGCAAGAAGGTACCATTAAGGGTTACCTGGCGGCGCTGTCCATATTTAAGCGCTCGTCTGAGGAATGTTCTTATTTTAAGATCCCTTTGATTTATCAGTTTCTAAAAGGGCTAACTAATGTGTTTCCACTGTCGTCTTTCCAGGTGCCGAGATGGGAATTGAATTTGGTTTTAAAGTTCCTAATGGGAGCTCTGCTTGAGCCCTTACATTCTTGTCCGTTGCAACTCTTGTCCTTTAAAACTGTGTTTTTTGTTGCGGTTACTTCCGCACGCAGAGTGAGTGAGTTGCAGGCACTTTCTGCCAAGCCATCCTTTTCTGTGTTCCTTAAGGGTAGGCTTGTCTTGCGGGTGCGGCCTTCTTTTCCTCCGAAGGTTGTGTCAGAATTCCATTTGAGCCAGAAGGTGATTGTTCCGGCGTTTTATCCTCCTCCACATCCTGGTAAGGAAGAGGAGAGGCTCCATAGGTTAGACCCTAGAAGAACTTAGAGTTTCTATCTGTCATGGATGTCCCGGGTCAGAGTGGACGATCGGCTCTTTGTTGGTTATGCTGGAAGGCGCTTGGGCCACGCTGTTTCCAAACAGACCTTGTCTAGATGGATCATTTTGATGATCTCGGAGTGTTACTGTTTGGCGGGAAAAGACCCTCCAGTCGGAGGACACAATCCCCTTGAAGAACAAGTTACTTACCATATCTGGTAACATTCTTTCGATGGGATGTTCCTCCGACATATTCCACATCGCCCTCCCAGCCTGCCCCTCTACTGAATTTCTTTTCCGATTGCAGCTTACGTTTTCCGCAAGGTTTTCTGCAGTCATACTGGCAGGAGATTGGTACCACACGTTCTGGGGAAAAAACTATAACTGAGGCTACGGGCGCCGTGCGTCCTATATATAACATCTGGTGAAGTCGACCCTCGACGGAGGCCCTCGAGGGACAACGGATTGATGTCATTGACGCAGGACGCCCCCTCTGCCGAAAATTTTCCGAAGCAGCACAGCTGTGGACATTAGTTGTCATAGATGTGGAATACGTCGGAGGAACATCCCATCGAAAGAACGTTACCCGATATGGTAAGTAACTTGTTCTTCACACGTACAGTCTTCATTCCGCAAATGAAAGTCTTCTCAATTCCTTACTTCACCATCAGATTCTATATATCTATGCATTCTCTTCTCTGGTCATCATTCTCAGTGCGTCACACTAATTTCTCGTGACATCACCAGCTTCTTCATGTGTCTTCACATTTCTCTAGGCATCTCCCTCAGGAGACAGTCATCCTTTCTGGGATATATCATGCAGGGTTCTCTCAGTGGATACTTTGTTTCAATGGCTTCTCGTGATATAGGTACTGTTACTGGTATTGCACATGTCGCAATTTCCGGTTTCCAACATATAGGCAGAAGGCATTCGGCTGCTCCTCTACAGATTAGTTAAGGGAGCATGTGTACCTATATATCATATAGGTATTAGTAATATTACTGGATGCCCCTTATCTGGTGGGCAGGCCTTGAACCACCTCTAAATACGTATAATGCTGATTATAGTAGAATATAGCAACAGGTTGGCCTGTGCAACATTGTACAGCATGTTGCCCCATAGACCCTCTGATTGGTTGGCTTTCTCACCCAACCTTGGACCTTCGGGCTCATTGGCAGCACGCAAGCAAAATGAAACCCAGGTTCCGAGAGCAACATCAGACCCACTTGCCCAGTTAGACCATCATCTCTCATCGGTCAGGCCCCAAGCCACGGCTTCTCGTTTGTAGTTGACCTTGCAGTCTATTCGCTGTTCGGGGACTTTTAAGGGAGTGTAGGAAACCCATTATCTTTGTCTAGAGTTTAATGAATAGCCCTTGTTTTCGGCTTCTGAATCACACGTGAGGAGACCACGAATTTGTCCATTTCGACCTTCTATATTCTGCCATTTGATTCAATTGTGCTAGGTGTCATTACTGCTCTTGGCCTCTGGAGACATGATCACTCCACCTTGCCTATGCTTTTCGCATCCTTGATTCTCTAATACTTGTTGCTCGCAGATGTTTCACTTAAAGGAAAAAAGAAAACATGTCTTACGGACATGTCTTATCCTTTTGACTCCACTTGTCCCTTCCAATTATTCGTTGATGTGGCATCCTTGATCCCAGGCCAATAGACTCCTCTTTATTCCTGACACAAAGCTGATTTTCCAGCATCTCATGACTTCATATTTCCATCATAGCCGCCTTAGCATGTTATGTTTTCTCCTGCAGCAAGCCCCTATATGTCTCATCTACCTTGCGTTTCTGCGTATATACACTTATTAGCCAACTGGTTACTTTATCTTCTTTGCATATATGATTTTTTCATATTCGGCTAAACATTTCTCTTGTTACTTCAGTTACATCTTCACTCTTAAGTATTTGTGTATCGTTTCAGTGCGTCTTTGTGTCTTTTTTTAATGAAGTCACTCTGCCCTCGTCTGATTTCACTTATAACTCTTCGATGTTCTATGGTGTGTGCAGACATCCTTTCACCCTTTCAGTGCGAGGGAACATTTGATACGGTTGTCTGAGTGCATATCGCCTCTCATACACTCGATGCAGTATTGGGATTATACCTAGTGTCCCACATGGGGCTCTTCTCCTGCTGTTCCAATATGATGACAGTGAGGGGGCGGGAGCTAGGGATGACGTGTCCACCTGCTCCTCTACACCAGCTTTTCATCAGGAACTGACGGCAGCTCATCGTATGCCAATCGGGGACAACTGCCATCCTCTCAATCCTCCTTCCAGAGACAATTTATATGTAGGCGTAGTAGGGGTAGAGGTCAAACTGCCAGAGTTTCGGTTACCCCCACCAACCATTGACTCCGTGCTCCATACCCCCTGCCCTTTCTCCCCGGTACGGGGTAGCATTTCTCAGTTCGCACACATATCAAAGGGGATTACAACATACACATGGGTGCTAACAACTGTCAAAGACAGATATTTTGTGGAGCTTCTGGAAATGATGCACGAGCATACCCCAAACAAAAGAGCATGTCTTTAGAACATCAGCAGATCCTCCAAGCAGAGGTAGGTAGCTCTTCTGGAAAAGGGGGCCATAGTACTTGCCCCTCCAGCAGAGGTAAACAAAGGTATTTATTCTGTGTACTTCCTTGTTCCAAAGAAAGACAAACCAAACTTCCAGTGCTGGATCGAAGACCTGCAAACTCGTATGTCAAAATTTCATAATGACAACATTACAAGAAACCTTTCCTTTACTGAATAGGAGAGACTACATGACAAGACTGAATATGAAAGATGCATGTTTTCATATTTCAAAGTTGCCAGCTCACAGAAGTACCCAAGATTCAAAGTTGGGTCAACACACTACCAATTCAAAGTACTACCGTTGGGGATTGCGTCAGCCTCTCGGTTTTTACAAAGGTGCTGGCTGTAGTAGTTCGGGGAGCAGGTAGGTGATAGTGTCCAGGTGGGACTGGTTTTCGCCAGGTACGTGGCCTACAGGTTATCATTCAGCATCGCAGGGTAGATGCACCCCGCAACCAGCAAGGCAGAGTATGCACAGGCCCCAGCAGCCGCACGCTACTCTGTCAATACCACCTGCCACCCCACCAGCCTGCAATGACAGGTTTTTTAAGAAGTTCCTCAGGCTTATGAGGTCCCCTCTGATGAGTGCTATCCTTCGGGATGTAATCGGGGACATGCTGCCTCCAGTCCCATCTACAGCGTCTAAGTCGTTCCTCCTAGGGCTCCAATGCCTCAAGCCCCTGCACAGCCCCAGCTGCCCATGCCGGGTCCTTCTATTCCCTGCCTCCTACAGTTCAGGCTGTTCCACACCAGCCTACACACTCAACTCTGGCTACGGTCTCCACGCCTCAGCCTTCGGCTCCCAGCACTCCTCCACCTGCTCCGGACCAACAGGACACCATAGTGGACATAGAATAGGAGGACCCAGACACACCATCTTCAGCCAAGGCCTTTCATGAACATCTTACAGGTTTAGCTGAATACCTGGGCTTTCGCAACCCGAGGTTGAACAGCCGCAGGTGGGGGTCCTGGCCAAAGTCCTCACTCTATGACCTGCGGCCAGAAAGGGGATTCCGATGCAAAAGGACGTTGTCGCCTTGGCCAAAAAGGGATTGCTTAAACCCCATTCGGCCCAGCCTACCAATCGGCACCTAGACGCCAAGTACAGGCAATTGGAGGGGGATCCACTCTTGTTGTCGGCGTACCCTCAACCACATTCGTCGGTGATTGCCGTGACTACGTCGTCTTTGGCTCTTCTAGGCAAGGAGGAGGAGATCTTGGAGGCGTATGGAAAGAAGGTCTATTTCAACGCCTCTCTGCACCTTTGTCAGTCTAATGCAGATGCAATGTTTGCAGATGCTAATCAGAGGCTTTGGCGGGAAATAGGTGACTTCCTCCCAGAGCTTACGGTGCACAGTCCGGCATGTTTCAAGGTGGGGCTGGCAGAAGCAAAAATGGTAGCCCAGGACATCATCGAGGCCACTGTGGCGCACATAGACACCTCAGGCCTTTCCATCTGCATCGTCACAGACATGAGAAGCACGGCCTGGCTACGGGCTATGAAGTTCAACCCGGACATCCAGAAACACATATTGGACCTTCCATTCAAGGGTGGCAATCTTTTTCATTCCACCACCGATGAGGAACTTGATGAGAAGAACAGTTCCCAGACTGCTAAATCCTTATCTATCCTCTGAAAGGCCACGACCAAAACGTACAACCAGACGCATCAGTGTTCCGACAAAGGGCGTTCCTTCGGCAGGTTCTGGGGCTTCCAGGAATGGGGGTCAAGACAGCCGGACCGGTCTCCAAGTCAGCACCAGCGTAAACAGCAAAAGGCGGGTGCAAGGGCTTCTTTCAGCCCCTCTCCTCCGCCCCAGCCTCAGAGGGAAAGAAAGCATTACATGCGTCTCCGGTTGGGGGCAGGCTTTCCCTTCACGCACATTATTGGCTTGCGAGGATCGCTGACCCCTCGATACTCTGTGGGTTCCATGGGCTACCACCTACCGGTTACTCCCTCCCCTCTCTCCTCCCCATATCTCCCACAGATTGGGACCACAACTCTGTTGGCAGGGATTATATTGCTCGTAGAGAGTTGGGCAGTGGAAGAAGTCCCAGCCTCCCAGTGGGGCCTGGGCTTCTACTCCAGGATTTTTGCCATACACAAGAACCAGGCTGGCCTGAGGTTGTGTTGGACCTTTCCACCTTGAACCTTTCCCTTCCTCTTCAAAAGTTCAAGATGGTTACAGCGCTTATTGCGGAGACACTGTGCAGGGGAGGCTGGATGTGCTCCCTGGATCTGAAGGACTTGTACCTATACGTCCCGATTTGGCAGCTTCACCGGTCCTTTCTGAGTTTAAGGATCATGGGCTTCCATTTCCAATACAAGGTTCTACCCTTTGGCCTCAATTCAGCCCCAGGGTCTTTACCAGACTCATGAATGCGGTGGCAGCCCTTCTCAGGGCCTAGTGGCATCATGTTCATCCATACCAAGATGACTGGCTCATCAGGGCGAGATCCCCGGAGGCGGTCCATTACACCTCCTCTGCCCTCATGAATACACTGCACGAGTTGGGATTTACCATCAATCTCAAGAAGTCACAGCTGGAGCCTACGCAGACTCTAACGTTCCTAGGCCTCATCTTGGATACAAGCTCCGAGATAATTTTTCCCTCGAGGACAAGGTCACAGCCATCAAGAAGGCCGCAAGTCCTTTTCTCAGCAGAGCAGTGACCTCGGCATGGTGGTTCCAGCACCTCTTGGTTATCATGGCGGCATGTCTACTGGCAGTGCCATACACGAGGCTCAGAATGAGACGATTGCAGCTGTATTTCGCAGCCTCATGGAGTCAGAAACGGGGTTCCCAAGCAGAACTTGTCAGCATTCCTCCCCTTCTCCACCAGGACCTTGTCTGGAGGAGCATGGACTGCAACTTGCAGATAGGCAGACCCTTCAGGTTACCATCACCACAGGCTCTTCCTTGGAGGGCTGGGGAGCCACCCTGGACAACCACAGCATCCATGGAGTGGAGCATGGGCCCATATCAACTGGCTAGAGCTGAAGGCGATCTGGCTTGCCCTCAAAGCCTTCATGCCGATGATTAGTGGCAAGACAATCCTCATCCAGACGGACAACTCAACCAGCATGTATTTCAACAGCAGGGTGGCTCCAGGTCCCCATCCCCTGTGCACCTTGGCAGTCATCATTTGGGAGTGGGCTCTGGAGAGCAACATACACCTGAGGGCTATACACCTCCGGGGGGAGTCCAACTTGGAGGCGAACAGGCTCAGCAGGCTGGGTGCAGACAACTACGAGTGGCAGTTGAACGATCAGGTCCTTTAGGGGATCTTCGACAGATGGGGCCATCCGCAGGTGGACCTCTTTGCCACCTGGTCTAACAAAGGGTGCCCCCAGTTTGCGTTCTGGCAGGGACAGGGCTGGGGCTCTCTGGGAGATGCGATGCAGATACAATGGAACAACATGAACGCGTATGCCTTCCCTCCCACTTCCCTGGTCCACAGGGTAATCTGCAAGATCAGGGTGGCCCGACATCTCCTGGTCATCCTGATGGCTCCGTGGTGGCCAGCGAGTCCATGGTTCTCGGAACTCCTCAGCCTTTCGGAACAGGCCCTGGTGCTCCTTCCACTGGGTCCAGCTCTCCTAATCTCACAGCAGGGAGGCACGGTCATCCACCCCGCCCAACAGTGGTTAGCCCTCGCAGTGTGGTTCCTGAATAGGTCACATTAAAGCATCTGCATCTGTCACAGGCTAACCTAGACATCATACACAGCACTAGAAGCAAAGTTACTAGGAGCCAGTACACGAGCAAGTGGACTAGGTTTTGTCACTGGTCGGAATCGAAGGAGGTTGATCCTTTGACTTGCAAGTTGGACGACATACTATCCTTCTTGGCACACCTCGCACACTCGGGGGTCCAAGTAGACACACGCCACACCTGGCCACCATCAGAGCCTATAGGATCTGATCAGAGGAGGAGGTCTTTTCATCCTCCAACCCGATAGTCAAGAGGCATTTGGTGGGCCTCATCAGGCTCTACCCACCGGTCAAGAAGCCACACCCGGTGTGGCACCTCAGTGTAGTTTTGGGCGCCTTGGCGAATCAACTATTTGAGCCAATGGCATCCGCGAACATCCGGTTGGTCCCCATTAAGACAGCCCTCTTGGTGGGTCTTACGCCTGCACACAGGATCAGCGAAATCCAGGCACTGGTGGCTTCATAGCCCTATACTACCTTTCATAAGGACAAGAACGCATCCAGCATTCCTATCTAAGGTAGTCTCCTTGTTTCACCTCAATGAGGAGATAGTGCTACATACTTTCTTCGCAGACCCCAAGGACGATGCACAGAGGCTCTTACACTGTCTGGATGTCAGGCATGCCCTAAAATTCTATCTGGACAGAACCAAGAGCTTCCGCAAGTCAGAAGCCCTCTTTGTCACCTTCGGTGGGTCAAGGCCAGGCTATCAAGCATCCAAGGCCTCCATAGCAAGATGGATGTTTGTAGCTATCAAGGAGGTTTATGAGGGGCAGCATATACCACTGCCAGCAAATATGCATTCCCACGCTATCAGAGCCAAGGCCATGGCTGTGGCTTTCCAGAGGCATGTGCCTTGGCAGGTCATCAATAGGGCGGCTACATGGGCTACGCCTTCTGCAAGCACTACTGTTTGGCTGCCAGCTCCAGGTTGGACATGGCATTTAGTCAGGCAGTTTTAAGAAACGTATTTGCTTAGGAGGGTCACCTCTCCACCCTGGGGCTACATTCAGTTGTAATCGCCCATAAAGTATGGAGGAAAGGGGACGGGACGTAGCAGTAATTATAAGTTACTCACCGTAGTGATTAAGATACTCCTAGTCCATAGTCCCCTTTCCTCCATACGTCCCACCTTCCTACCCCTTCATAAAACTGGTCTCATTAGGCAATGGTAATATTGTCGATGCGTCAAAGGGGACGGTGGGCAGAGTCAGGGGAGCACATGCTCCCAGGGCCGCACCCCATGCACCTCTAAATTTAAAGGGGAAGATTTTTTTTCTGGTGAAATGATTCTGTCTCCCATCCCTAGCGAGGGACGCCCCATATAGTATAGAGGAAAGGGGACTATGGACTAGGAGTACATTAGTCACTACGGTGAGTAACTTATAAATTACAATTTCTGCAACAAAGAGTTAACATTTACACCTAGAGCACACTCTACACGTGGTGCTGGTGCTACATTAGCCTTTGTTGCAAATGTGCCCTTGGAGGCAATCTGTAAAGTAGCTGCATGGAGCTCAGATCACACATTCACTCAACATTACTGTGTGGACACACAAGCAAGGAATGATTCCCAGGGCGGCATGTGGTGTTAAGACATCTGTTTGCCTCTGTTCCTTCTAACAACCCACCTCCTTCTTCTGTTACTGCTCGCTAGTCTATGCAAAACATGTAATTCTAAGCAGATCCACAAGCCTCAGAAGACATAAATGTCATACCTGTAAACGTCTTTTGAATGGATTGTGTCCTTCCACGTATTCCTCTGTTAGGGAGAATTCTCTGTTGAGGCTAATTTCCCAAACCTAGCGAGTCCCCCCCAGCAGCTTTGCTGGATTTTTGGGGTTTATTTTTTTCTCCTGCTAAGAGTGAGACTCTTTTTCTCCCACTCTTAGACATGATTTGAGGTGTTCCTTTGACTTTGTATGTGTTTAATGGGGTATGGGGTCCTTTATCCCATAGGGCTTCATGTGTTTTGGGTATGTGAGTTACACAGCACCCTCCGTGCAGTAACCCAGGGGTGTCGTAGCGACCCCCAAACATAGACTCCATACCCTGGGACTGACTACTGTCTCCCAGGGCATGTAAAGTCACCATTGGCTTTACTAGTCTTAAATTGTGAACATAACCAGTACAACCCATCATATTGTGGAAGTAATGGTCGGGGCAATTGGATTGCCCCGGGGTCTGTTGTTCGAGGGGGCACTGTCCAGTGCCGAGGGGGCACTGTCCAGTGCCCCCCGACCGAGTTTTGGCTGGTGGCAGTGGATACTACTTTTTATATTCGACCGCAAATATATTCCTATGGGATTTTCCCATTGTTCGAGGCTACCACTTTTTAATATAGCCTCGAACATACAGCCGGTTTATTAAGTTAATATAAATTCACTGGTTGGTATTTTTTGCCGAAACTCGGTTCCAAAATGGCGTTTGTGTTCGCTTCTGTGACTCCAACCCAAGTCGAGCCCTTTGTTCCACTTTTTGGCAGGCTTCTCCGCAGAAGCCTCCAAAAGTGGTGCCACTCTGTCTGGGTACCACAGGGGGTGTGGGAGTTGGTTTAGGCACCATGGTCTGAGTTGCCTCTGCAACTCAAGTCACACTCTGGTGTGATTGGCCCAGTGGTGAGCCGCCCGGCTCACCACTTAGCATGTTTGAGTGACAGCTAGGACTGATGAATGGGGGTTTTCTGCATAAAAGCAGGGCTTTGGGGACTGGGACTTCAGACGTTGCCACAGGACCAAGGAATCCGAAGAGGGAGAAGCTGAGCCGACCTGCAACGACGACACCACTGGTGGAGCCCTGCTGAACCGTCTCACCACTTTTCCCGACGACAGAGGAGATCTTCATTCCGAAGAATCTTCTTCCTTTGACTGGTGGGGAGAACCAGTTTGCCCGCCTTTTCGCCTTCCCGGATCATCTCGTGGCCGCCTTGCCTGTGCCAAGCACCCCGGCAACCGGGATACCACGTTTTCGCCACTACCGCGAATAAAAGGGTAGTACCTTTTAACCGGAGAACTCGTGGCTGGCTTCTTCCCTAGCAGTGAAAACGACCTTCAGCCTTCCTCCACGTCGAGATCATCTCTTCCTCTGGACAACGCCACGACTTGCACCCGCTGCCAGGAACAACTGCCCCTGCTGGAGGATCCTCTCCACCTTTAAGGTACTGTGTCCGCCTGGCCTCCCTCGCAACGGTCTGTGTGGGGTGACTCTTAAAGCCTCGACTTACCAATTGGGTTGGCCCTAGGCTGGCTAACTGAACTTTTCTAAACTGAACTGATTCCTTCCTGAACTCTCTGCAAGACTTTCCAAGTCTTTAAAACTGTGTGATATTGAGCGCATTGGTGTTCTACTCTCTCCAAGAGGGAGCCTGGCCTCTGAACTTTTTACTCACAAGTAGACTTTGACTTTCCTGCCTTGCTGAGTGCTTCTAAAGGATTGTGTTGTGCGCTGTTCCGAATTTCTGCATTTTCCCTCCCTTTTTCTTAAACTTATTGGAGTGCCATCTTTAGTTAAGCGCTCACCTCTGTCTGGAAATAAGTGGTGTTAACTAAGACTTGTCTAATAAGGAATAAGGGATGTATATATCATAATAGTGACTGTGTTTTTTAACTTACTTATAATGTTAGTGCTAGAGTGTTTCTAAGTGTGTCTTTAAATAAATAATTATATACTTGATACCAAAGCTCTCCGTCAGTGTTTGCTTGTGCTACTGTATTCTGATACCTATCTTGTATACTCTATATACTGTCTAACTCTTCTTGAGAGAAGTCTGGCTGCTCAGCCACAGCTACCAGGTAAATCTGGGAGGTACAGACTGCTACCAATTGGGTTTACTGCCAACACCTGTAGTCTTAAGCCTTTTACAGTGGTCCCTAAGGGAACTGCACAGGTTTTTGCCTAACATCCTCATGTTATGATATCTTTGTTTCCAGCTTCAGCTGCTTCCTAAAAATAAAATCTCACGGTAGAGGGCGCTGTGCGTCGAGATGGTCGACTCAATGTCCCTCGAGGGCTTCCATCTCAGCTGACGTCATTGCCGATTACATATTCCACATGCAGCGACAGTTGGCTTCAGTTACATTTGCGATTGCTTTGAGAATAACGGCGCATTTCAGATATCCTCAAACGTTTTGAAAAATTGCCTAGTCTTCAGCTCTGAATACTCTGAAAACAGACTTCAAAAAGTGCCAAAAATGCGGAGCTAAGATGTCCATCACAGACATGCCTGGGCCTTGAGCATGTAACCGACGACTGTGGATTCTGTCAGTTGATGATAGGTAAGGACTTAAAAGAGCACAAAGCTAAACGTTTGGTGGGTCGGATTGTCCCCAAATACCTGTCCACTCCATCAAAATGTGGGTCATCCCATGAGTCGAGAGATTCCTCTCCTCACAAAAAAAGGTCTAAAAAAACAGTCCCACCAGACACTCATCGTTGTCATCGAAAAAATCAAAGAGAAGGCATAGATCACCTTCTTCTTCCTCATCTTCTTCCTCAAATGAAAGGAGCGTAGTCTGCCCAACTAAATGCTCCTCCAAAGAGGAATGGGAACTCTTTAGGAAAATAATATGTAAAATCTTCGCTGATCAGGCGCCGTCCTCCTCGAAGCATAAGAAAAGTGGCCATGCTACAGTCAATGACGAGCATTAGGCCAAGGCAAAACCCTGCGCGCCCTCAAGCCCGGGTCATAAGCCTAAAAATACTCAAATCTTTGAGCACTCGACGAGATGAGAAATCATTGAGGAAACCATTTAATCGAGGGTCGAAGAAACCGTCGAGAGTCAAGTCCGTCGAAGCACAAGACCAAAGTCAAGCCGTAAACACCATCAACACCACTGACGTCTACGCCATCTACGCCGATACAAAAAACATTGGCACCGACTGTACATTCTTCAACCCCTTTACCACAACAGCCAGGAAAAGGTTTTTAAACCTTTACCTAAAAGGATTTTTATAGATCCTTAATATCTATATATGAGAGCTATGAAACCTCAGATGATACCCCTCCATGTGTTCTCCAATTGGATATGCCTATTAAACAAAATACTAATATACCTGAATGTTTCATTTCAGAAGAGACTAGGGTTAGTGAGCTACATGACATGGTACAGACAGCTAGTGGGGTAGATGCCTTCCCAGAACTATATTCTGGGAAACCCGACCCGGCTGATCATACAGATGCATCATATAGAAGCTTAATGTCCAGAGTGGTGGAATTCCTGGGATGGAGTAGAACTCCTCCTGCATTTGGAGATGATGACCTGACTGACATATTGGACAAAGGTCTTCGTTATGACCCCATATTATCATTCCATGTGGCACCTCAAAAAAGGTTTGCGGCAAACTAGGAGGCACCAGAGTAAACGTTACAGCCCTGCAGTAAACGAAAATCTGACAAAAAAATACGGGCCATCCAGTAGCGACCCTGGCTACCTGTCAATACATCTGACTCCAGAAAGGCTAGTAGTACAAGCAGCTACATCTGCCTCCAAGCAAGCTGCGTGCCCAACCATAGCCCATGATAGGGATGACAAAAACATTGCCTCATGGGCAAAGAAAGTCTTATCTGCTAGCAGCATGGGTTTAAAGTCTGCTAATTCTGCATGTGCTCTTGCAAAGTTAACATTAACCCTGTGGGACTGCATAGCAATGATGGCTGATTACATCCCGAGGGTGAGGAAAGAGACGGCTTAATGAACCTGTTAAGGGATGGCAAGGAGGCCATGTGCGAGTCTCTGCAATCAGGTCTTGACACTGCTGACCGCAAGCACTGACATACACAGATTTGCGTGGTTGAGGAAGTCAGGATTTGCACCTGATGTACAATCCAGACTACTTAACATGCCCTTTGACAGTTCCCATTTATTTGGAAATAAACGTGACGAAAGCCTTGAAAAGCTGCAGACCTCAAAGGCAGCAGCCAAGTCCTTAAGTGCCGCAGTCAGGCAGCCACCGCTTTTTCACCCCAGCGGGTCATCTTGGAGGTGTACGTCTTTTCGTTACTACTTCTCAGTTGGAAGATCGAGAGGGCAGGCTGATCAGAGAGGACGGAGATGATTCCCTTGTGGTAGACGACGGATGGGTGCAAAGCCAGCCCAAGCAGCGGTGTCTTTAACATCAGCCGCTGCTTCAGACGCCTCAAAACCATTCTGAGGCCTTGACTCACGACACCCCGGTGGGAGGCAGACTGTTGCAGCATCTGAAAGAATGGTGAGGTATTTCTTTGGATGCATGGGCACTGGAAACACTAGCCCAGGGTTACTGCCTCCCCTTTATACAGAGACCGGGATCATCCACCAGGAAACCATTAGCTAAATGTTCCAGATCCATTCCTGTTGCAGGAAATGTAGAGAAAGGTGCTATAGAACCAGTACCTGTAATGGCGAGGAACAGAGGATGGTGTTCTGCCCATTTCCTAATTCCCAAGAAGGATGGAGGCCTGAGACCTATCTTGGACTTGAGATTCTTGAACAAGTTCCTCAGGAAGGACAAGTGCAAGATGGTAATACTTTCTCAGATCCTTCAGGCCCTCCAGCTCCAGGATTGGATGGTATTGTTGGACCTTCAGGATGCTTACATTCATATGCCAATCCATCACAAGCACAGGAAGTACCTGGGGTGCGAGGGCGACCTTGGGCTCAACATATTCAGCATATGCCAGAGGGGTCCTAATATGGGTGGCACCAACAGTCCCATTCAAGGTCCTTCAGACCTTCTTGGACACGGATAGTAGGATGATAATATTATGGAGAATGGTGGAAAACAGGGAAAGATGTGTTATTAATACATATGCTCCAAATCATGACATAGCAACCTATTTCAGATCCCTATACCCCAAGATCGGTTTGTACACGGATAGTGCATTGATATGGGGGGAGGGGGTGATTTTAACTGTACGCTGGATCCTACAATGGATAGATCGGATGGATAAATTCACTCGTCCAGCCCCTTCAGCAAAAGCTCTAAACACACTATTGCACGCTTTTCAGTTGGCTGACTGTGATGCCGGAAATGCATCTGAGGGACAGGGCCTCTGAATCCTTGTCCTTTTTCTGTTTTTACCGTGTGTTCTGTCATGTTTTCTGCCCAGGAGTCCATGAGGGACTCCTGGCAGTGCAGCTCTCTTTTGGTTTGGTGAACAGACCCATGGGATACCCTTATGGCACCCATGGGTAGGGGTACAACCCTGTGCCCCTAGTGTATGTTTTTGGGCACCTGTGGGTGGCCCACAGAGCAGGGTATGGGCTGGTGGCAGCTCCATGCTGAATTTGACAGGTGCTCTGGGTGTCCTCCATTTTGGGATACCCAGGCCCTGCCATTGGAATCAGTTGATTCCTGATAGGAAACAAGATGGCCCCTGTGGCCTCTTGCTTTCTATTGCCTGTTATCTTGTTTTTCCCAAAGTCCTGGGAAGCCCTGACTCTGTCCCTTCCCCCTGACTGGCTGTTGGGTGGAAGTTCCATATATGGTGTTGTTGTGAAGGCCCAGCTAGACTGACTGGAGCCTTCCCAGTGACTGTATGTTATGGGTACCTCCTGTGGGTGGGACCTGGGTGAATGGAGTGGGTGACCAATATGCACTCCTTGTTGTGGTTGTCTGGTTTCTGGCATGTGAGACAAAGACTGAGACAGCCCTGCCCGAAACTGGCCTGAATGCAGTGTGTAGTGTTGAATGGTTGGGTACTTGTCCCAATCCACATTCCTTGTTGTGAGTGTCTGAAAGGGAGGAGTGTGGCCTGAATGCACTGTGTGCCTGATTGGCTGACTGACTGCATGAATGCCCTTCTGTGTGATTGGCTGCTGTGTGTGTGCCAGCAGTGTGGATGAGAGACAGAATAGTATATCTGGGGACCTCTCACCACTGGAAATTGTTCAGAAGCATTCAGAAGCTGAGTCTCCACTCAAGAGTAACTGGATTTGCTGATCCTCGACGTCCAGCTGGAAGAAGAAGACTTGCTGTGGCATTTGCTTCGACGGAACTGAAGGTTGTCGAAATCGTCGAGGACTGACCCGAGAGAGGACCTGGTAAGGCGCCCTCTTCCCGTGCTCCGAGGGACCATCGAGCACCGCTGAATCTTCGCCGAAGCGCCCTGGAAGTCAGACCCTCGAAAGGCTGCCGACCCGAGACGGGACCGCCGAGGAGATCGAAGTGAAGCACCCGGACATCGACGCTGTCGAAGTCCATTGCCGTCGACCAGGGTTCGCAGGTCTGTGTAACCGCTGGAGGCCCGTCGAAGTTGTGTTGCCCAGCCGTGGGAACCACTTGACGCCGTGCCGCCGACGACCGGAGCCGTCCGCTCCTTGCCTAAGAACGTTTCAATCGAAGGACTCCCTCGACCGCATCGTCGACCGCTTATCCTGCCGGAGAAAGTCGAGGACGACCAACGCGCCGAGGAGAAACCTGCCGGTGGGTTTCCCGCCACCCAACGACCTCAAAGACTCGGACGACCCGACGCCCTTGCTGGGCTCCCGTCTCTACAATCTTTGCGGTCCAGAACTATTGTCATCGAGGTGCCCCGCACACCTCCGCCTTGCAGGACGCCGACGCCCCGACGCCGACGAGCACCGCTCGGACGAAGCTGCCGCCTCTTCGACATCGTTCTACCTCGTTTGTCGACGGACGTTCGACGCCCCGTGCCTCCCGCTTAAAAGGGAAGGCATTCAAGAAGGGCCGTCGATTCCCCGTCGCCGAACCCCGAGGTCTTCGACGTTTCTCTACGCCTCTCGACGATCCGTGACTCCTGCTTAAAAGGGGGTCATTCAGGAAGGATCTGTCGACGCCTCTTCGAAGAACTCGACTCCACCAGGTACATTGGGGGAGTAAAAACATTGTAGGAGAGAATAAGACTGTTGAACAATATATGGACTGGGCTTGTGTCATATCCCTTTATTTTACAGGTTGCCCAGGTGGGGGGATCTCCACACAGAACTGTGTCCAGTGGTAGGGGCCAGTATTCTGCCTATTGTTTCAACCCTCTGTTATCTCTCCTCTCTCTATTGCTGGTTTCCTTCTTATTGATCTGTGTGCCATTTTAACAGTATTGTGAATGCACTTTAATGAGGTCTAATATTAGTGGTACCACTTTAGAATTGTAGATATTTACCATTGCTGATTTTCCTGAGCACAAAGTGCGTTATTGTGATAAGTGTACATAACCCTTGAATATTAATTATATAAAGACTGTGTTTTCAGTAATACAGTGTGTGGACATTCCTTTGTGGGGGCTTGGGGATACACTGTACTTAAGAACCAGCCTGCATCACCTCCTGAGAAGCTAGGCCTTGATTGCTCGTCCATCGCTACCGTAATCGAGAATCTTGGCTGGGGTCTTCTGTGCCTCTCCTCTACCATATAGAGAGCGGAAGTACAGACCCCCCCACCGGTCTTGACAAGCTGGTGGCAGCGGTGGGATGCTTATGGTTTTAAGACTCAGTGTATAACCGTGCCACTTACAAAATATCCGCACTTTTATTAGATTAAGGTTCGGGTGTGTTCCGAATAACTGCATTACAAGCAATGGAGTCCATTGCAAATGGTAAATTGACTCGGATGAGCTTAGAGGCTCTCCAGAGTGCTTGTGAAGCCAGGGAGTTGGACTTTGTGGATAAGTCTAGGGCTGAGCTGATAGCTGCCCTGGTGGACTACCAGACTGATGGTGAAACCCTTGATGAAGGGGGGGATGCAACCAGTGAGGACTCTGCCCCTGGGGTTGTCGCTGAATCTGTTTCTGGGAATGCCACCATTCCTGCTGCCTCTGTTCCAAACCCCAGCAATTCCATGGAACTTGAGTTATTAAGGATGAAATTGGCCTTTGAATATCGCAAGTTGGAAATAGAAGCTGAGCTTAAGAAAGAGGAGCTGGCACAGCAAGTGGAACTCAAGAATAGGGATCTTGCGCTCAAAGACAAGGACACTGAATGTCAGAGAATCCAGCTAGAGAGAGCTAGAGTGGAGACTTCAGCTAGACCAATTGAGAGTGGCAGGTCCCCAGCCACCAAGTTTATGAAAGATTTGGTTGGTGTGTTTGTGGAGGGTTCAGATATCCTCCAATGGATTGAAGCGTTTGAAATGGCTTGTGCAATTCATGATGTAGATAAAAGAGATTGGGCTAAGTGTTTGTTAAGCAGAGTGCCTCAAACTGGATATGACTGTATTCTGAAGCTGAGTGTGGAAGAAAGGGGTCAGTATGAGTGTATGAAGTCTGCTTTGATTGCCAAGTTTGGCAAGACACCTGCCCAATACCTTAAAAGGTTCAGGGAATTTAAGAAAAGAGAGAATGTGTCTTGGGTTGACTGGGTGAGTACTGCGCACATGAACATGATGGGGTGGATTGATGGATACAAGGTGAAAACTTTTGTTGAGTTGTCCCACCTCTTGTTTTTTGAGCATTTTTCTGAAGCCTGTTCACCAGAGCTGCGTCAGTATGTGGCTGACCAGAACATTTTGGACCCCTTTAAGCTGGCTAGGTTGGCTGACAAGTGGGTCTCCCACCGGGTGTCCCCTAAGGACTCCAGTGGGAAGGACAAGGACAAAGAAAAGGGGGCCTCTCAGAAAGCTGAGGAGTCCCAAAAGCAGTCACAGTCGGGTAAACCAAAACCTTCCTCTCCTAAGACCCAAAAATCTAGTGGGGATAAGTCCTCTGTGGGTGGGAATAAGAGTAGTGGTCCACCTGCTGCAAAGCAGGCTCCCAGTGGTTCCAGTACCGTACCCCGCACTCCTGGCACTTGTTGGGATTGTGGGGCTCTGGATCACAAAAGGGGTGACCCCAAGTGTAAAGGTAAGGCACTTGGAGTACAGGCTGTCAGCCTGACCTACCCTTACCCCGTGTCTGAGGTGGAGGCCACTGTCCTCCCCTCCTCTACAGGAATCACATTTGGTGCTCCAGTAGAGATTTCCTTAGTGTCCCTTGGGGCCTGGGACCAGTACGCAGAAGTACTGGCGACTATCCCACAGAACACCCGTAGATTTTTGAGAAGTGTCCTCTTGAATGGCCAGCCTTCTACTGGTTTGAGAGACACTGGGGCAAGCATGACAGTGGTGGACAGGACCCTGCTCAAGCCAGAGGACTATGAAGGTGCTCCTCTGCAAACCACCAGGTTAGCTGGTGGGCCTCCCAAATTATCGCCTGTAGCCCTAGTCACACTCATGATTGGAGACAAGACAGCAAAGCTTCCTGTCCTGGTTCAGGACAATGTCCCTGCTAACATTCTGTTAGGAAATGATCTAGTAGAGTTGGGGTTGATCTCGGATGGTCTTCCCATGACTGCTGCTGCAGTCACTAGGTCACAGGTGACACCGGGTCTGGCTGTGAGTCAGGTATCCGAGCCAAAGGCGAGGCCTAAGGCAAGAAGAAGGAAGACCAAGAAGGCCACCTCTGTGGAGGGAACACCTTCTCTTCCTGCTGTTCCGACAGCACCCAATGGGATCCATGCTCCGGACGGGCTGGGTCCAGCGGAAAACCCAAACTCAACTCCTGTGGGAGAAGAGACAGAAGACTCTCCTGTGGGAGAGGTTCTCAACCCGGAGGATCATCCCGACCTTCAATGCTTGTTAGCTGAAGGGGGACCCTCCCGGGCAGACTTCTGTAAGGGACAGAGAGAGTGCCACTCTCTCGAGGGCCTGAGGAAACAGGCCCTGTCCCAGGCACAAGGTGAAGTGCCTAGGACATTCAAGATTTATTGGGAGGGTGAGCTCCTTGTTAGTGAGCCCACTAAGCCCGAACCTGGTGCCCGCAAGAGGTTGGTGGTACCCCAGGTTTACAGGCCCTTCCTACTGCAGTTGGCGCATGAGGTGCCCTTGGCTGGTCATCTTGGGACCAAGAAGACTAAGCAGAGGCTCTCTGCCCATTTCTACTGGCCACGGATGGGAGTAGAGGTGGAGTCCCACTGCAGGACCTGCCCAACTTGTCAGTTGTCTGGCAAGACTGGAGGCAGGGTCATTGCCCCACTGCAGCCATTACCAGTGGTTGGCACACCATTTGAGAGGGTGGGCATCGACATCGTCGGTCCCCTTGACCCTCCCACTTCAGGTGGACATCGGTTCATCCTGGTCTTGGTAGATCATGCCACCAGGTACCCTGAGGCAATACCCCTTCGGACTGTTACTGCCAAGGTGGTTGCCAGGGCTCTCCTGGGCATTTTCACCCGTGTTGGATTCCCCAAGGAGGTTGTCTCTGACCGAGGATCCAACTTCATGTCTAGTTACATGAAAACCATGTGGAAAGAGTGCGGGGTAACCTACAAGTTCTCCACCTCTTACCACCCCCAGACCAATGGTTTGGTTGAGAGATTTAACAAAACTCTCAAGGGCATGCTAGGTGCTTTGGAAGAGCCCCTAAGGAGGAAATGGGATCTCCTCCTGCCATGCCTGCTGTTTGCTTACAGAGAGGTACCTCAAGAGGGTGTTGGTTTCAGCCCCTTTGAGTTACTCTTTGGACATCCCGTGAGGGGGCCCCTCGCCTTGATCCGAGAAGGCTTGGAAGCCACCCCTCCAGGTCCCGCCAAGCAAGTGGGGGACTATGTGTTAGGCCTCAGGCGGAGGATGACACAAATGATGGGTCAGGCAACAGCAAATCTCAAGGCCAGCCAGGAATTGAATAAGTACTGGCATGACCTGAAAGCTTCGCAAGTGGATTGGACTCCGGGACAGGAAATCCTTGTGATGGAGCCTACCAAGCCTAGAGCTTTGGCAGACAAGTGGACTGGACCCTTCAGGATCATCTCCAAGATGGGCGAAGTCAATTATCTGGTGGACATGGGAGCCTCTGGGGTAGCCCCCCAGGTATTCCATGTCAACAGGCTCAAGCCTTTCCACAGGCGAGCAGAGGTCTCATGTCTCTTGCTAGCTTCAGGGCAAGAAGAGGATGAGAGTGAGCCCCTTCCTGATTTGCTGCATAGCAACCCTCAGGATGGCTCAGTGGAGGGAGTACAACTCTCTCCCGATTTGACAACAGAGCAGCAGAGGGCCTGCCGGGCTTTGCTCCAGCAGTATGCCCCTCTGTTTTCACTGACACCGGGCCTTACACCGTGGTGTAAGCACGAAATTGACACTGGTGACAGTGTGCCTGTCAAAAGCAGGAGCTATCGTATGTCAGATACCGTCAAAAACCACATCCAGGCTGAGGTCGCCAAGATGTTGGATCTGGGTGTTATTGAACCCTCCACCAGTCCCTGGTCCAGTCCAGTGGTCCTTGTCCCCAAGGCAAGTTCCCCGGCGGGTACCAAGGATTGGAGGTTCTGTGTGGACTACCGAGGAGTCAATGCCGTCACCAAAACTGACGCGCACCCATTGCCCAGGGCTGATGAGCTCGTGGACACTATAGGTGCTGCCAAATTTGTGAGCACCTTTGACCTTACCTCAGGCTATTGGCAAATAGCTCTGACGGACCATGCCAAGGAAAAGACGGCATTCTCCACACCTGAGGGACTCTACCAGTTTAGGGTCATGCCCTTTGGGTTGAAGAATGCCCCTGCCACCTTCCAGAGATTGGTCAACCATGCGCTCAGTGGGCTGGAAGCCTTTTGTGTGGCTTACTTAGACGACATTGCCGTCTACAGTTCCACCTGGGAAGAGCATTTGACACATCTGGATAAGGTGTTGCAGGCCTTGAAAAGGGCTAACCTCACTATCAAGGCCACCAAGTGCCAGATAGCTCAGGGGAAGTTACCTATCTTGGTCATGAGGTAGGAGGGGGTCAAATCCAACCTCTCTCCAGTAAAGTACAGGACGTACAGAACTGGGAGACTCCCACTACTCAAACCCAGGTGAGAGCCTTTTTGGGCCTCACTGGGTACTATCGCAATTTCATGGCAGACTATGGAACCATAGCTGCACCCCTGACAGCTCTAACTTCACCCAAACAGCCTAGGAAGGTTAATTGGACTGAAGACTGTCAGAGGGCCTTTGATGGCTTGAAAGAAAGTCTGTGTAGGGCACCTGTGTTGAGTGCGCCTGACTACAGCCGACCCTTTATCGTCCAGACGGATGCCTGCGACACCGGAATTGGAGCTGTCTTGTCCCAGTTAGATGACAAAGGGAGAGAACATCCTATCATATTCATCAGTAGACAACTCAAGGGTAGAGAACTTAGGTGGGCTACTGTTGAAAAGGAATGTTTTAGTATAGTTTGGAGCCTTAGGCGTTTTAGGCCCTACCTTACGGGGTCCACCTTCAAGGTCCAAACAGATCATAAGCCCCTGAAGTGGCTTATGCAGATGAAGGGTGAGAATCCGAAATTGCTCAGGTGGTCGATTAGCCTACAAGGGCTAGACTTCACCATAGAGCACAGACCAGGGAAGAGTCACGATAATGCAGATGGCCTTTCCAGAAGGTATGTTGACCGTCTGGATGAGGGTGTCTATCCCGTGGGAGATTAGGCACCCTCCACCTCAGTCTGGGGGGGGCGACTGTGATGCCGGAAATGCATCTGAGGGACAGGGCCTCTGAATCCTTGTCCTTTTTCTGTTTTTACCGTGTGTTCTGTCATGTTTTCTGCCCAGGAGTCCATGAGGGACTCCTGGCAGTGCAGCTCTCTTTTGGTTTGGTGAACAGACCCATGGGATACCCTTATGGCACCCATGGGTAGGGGTACAACCCTGTGCCCCTAGTGTATGTTTTTGGGCACCTGTGGGTGGCCCACAGAGCAGGGTATGGGCTGGTGGCAGCTCCATGCTGAATTTGACAGGTGCTCTGGGTGTCCTCCATTTTGGGATACCCAGGCCCTGCCATTGGAATCAGTTGATTCCTGATAGGAAACAAGATGGCCCCTGTGGCCTCTTGCTTTCTATTGCCTGTTATCTTGTTTTTCCCAAAGTCCTGGGAAGCCCTGACTCTGTCCCTTCCCCCTGACTGGCTGTTGGGTGGAAGTTCCATATATGGTGTTGTTGTGAAGGCCCAGCTAGACTGACTGGAGCCTTCCCAGTGACTGTATGTTATGGGTACCTCCTGTGGGTGGGACCTGGGTGAATGGAGTGGGTGACCAATATGCACTCCTTGTTGTGGTTGTCTGGTTTCTGGCATGTGAGACAAAGACTGAGACAGCCCTGCCCGAAACTGGCCTGAATGCAGTGTGTAGTGTTGAATGGTTGGGTACTTGTCCCAATCCACATTCCTTGTTGTGAGTGTCTGAAAGGGAGGAGTGTGGCCTGAATGCACTGTGTGCCTGATTGGCTGACTGACTGCATGAATGCCCTTCTGTGTGATTGGCTGCTGTGTGTGTGCCAGCAGTGTGGATGAGAGACAGAATAGTATATCTGGGGACCTCTCACCACTGGAAATTGTTCAGAAGCATTCAGAAGCTGAGTCTCCACTCAAGAGTAACTGGATTTGCTGATCCTCGACGTCCAGCTGGAAGAAGAAGACTTGCTGTGGCATTTGCTTCGACGGAACTGAAGGTTGTCGAAATCGTCGAGGACTGACCCGAGAGAGGACCTGGTAAGGCGCCCTCTTCCCGTGCTCCGAGGGACCATCGAGCACCGCTGAATCTTCGCCGAAGCGCCCTGGAAGTCAGACCCTCGAAAGGCTGCCGACCCGAGACGGGACCGCCGAGGAGATCGAAGTGAAGCACCCGGACATCGACGCTGTCGAAGTCCATTGCCGTCGACCAGGGTTCGCAGGTCTGTGTAACCGCTGGAGGCCCGTCGAAGTTGTGTTGCCCAGCCGTGGGAACCACTTGACGCCGTGCCGCCGACGACCGGAGCCGTCCGCTCCTTGCCTAAGAACGTTTCAATCGAAGGACTCCCTCGACCGCATCGTCGACCGCTTATCCTGCCGGAGAAAGTCGAGGACGACCAACGCGCCGAGGAGAAACCTGCCGGTGGGTTTCCCGCCACCCAACGACCTCAAAGACTCGGACGACCCGACGCCCTTGCTGGGCTCCCGTCTCTACAATCTTTGCGGTCCAGAACTATTGTCATCGAGGTGCCCCGCACACCTCCGCCTTGCAGGACGCCGACGCCCCGACGCCGACGAGCACCGCTCGGACGAAGCTGCCGCCTCTTCGACATCGTTCTACCTCGTTTGTCGACGGACGTTCGACGCCCCGTGCCTCCCGCTTAAAAGGGAAGGCATTCAAGAAGGGCCGTCGATTCCCCGTCGCCGAACCCCGAGGTCTTCGACGTTTCTCTACGCCTCTCGACGATCCGTGACTCCTGCTTAAAAGGGGGTCATTCAGGAAGGATCTGTCGACGCCTCTTCGAAGAACTCGACTCCACCAGGTACATTGGGGGAGTAAAAACATTGTAGGAGAGAATAAGACTGTTGAACAATATATGGACTGGGCTTGTGTCATATCCCTTTATTTTACAGGTTGCCCAGGTGGGGGGATCTCCACACAGAACTGTGTCCAGTGGTAGGGGCCAGTATTCTGCCTATTGTTTCAACCCTCTGTTATCTCTCCTCTCTCTATTGCTGGTTTCCTTCTTATTGATCTGTGTGCCATTTTAACAGTATTGTGAATGCACTTTAATGAGGTCTAATATTAGTGGTACCACTTTAGAATTGTAGATATTTACCATTGCTGATTTTCCTGAGCACAAAGTGCGTTATTGTGATAAGTGTACATAACCCTTGAATATTAATTATATAAAGACTGTGTTTTCAGTAATACAGTGTGTGGACATTCCTTTGTGGGGGCTTGGGGATACACTGTACTTAAGAACCAGCCTGCATCACCTCCTGAGAAGCTAGGCCTTGATTGCTCGTCCATCGCTACCGTAATCGAGAATCTTGGCTGGGGTCTTCTGTGCCTCTCCTCTACCATATAGAGAGCGGAAGTACAGACCCCCCCACCGGTCTTGACACTGACGTATGGAGGACAATGTGCCCGCAGGGCAGTGTATACTCTCCTTATACGGCTCGCCAGAACATCGACACAAGGTTAGATGATGTGTTTGTGGGAGAAGAAGCTTTGGGAGAGTTCATAAGGGCTGAATATAAAGCAAGAGTCCTCTCAGACCATCCCCCTCTGTTGGTTACGTGGCAGCTACTTTCCCTTCGAGGTAGGATCCCGACATGGAGCTTGAGGTTCGAGTCACTTAGGATGCAGGGTTTCGGGAACACCTGAGGAAAGAGGTGATGGAATAATTTGAGCACATTACCGGCAGTGTGGAATCTGTAGATACACTGTGGGAGGCCTTTAAAGTAGTGTCGAGAGGGGCGGCTATTGCGAAATTGAAAAGGTATGCAAGATGCCATTACACAGGATCTACAGAAAGCAGAAGACAGACTAGAAGCCATAGAGCAAGCAGAAGATAGGTCCTTCGAGGAGGCTAAGGAGGTGTCCCGCCTGCAGCAAGAATGTCGAGAACACTGGAACAGGCTAAGTAAACTGAGCTACAGGAAATAGTTAGAGAGACAGCATGCAGAAGGGGACAAACCCGGGCGCCTGTTAGCCTGGCTTTGTAGAAATTAGAGTAAACGAGTGACAATTAGAGCGATTGTGAAAAGGGACAGTGTATTGTGTGAGACGCAGGACGGGGTGAGCAAATGTTTTTAAGATTATTACAAGCAATTGTATGAGGAAATCTCAGAGTGTAACATGTCGGAGATGGACGAAGCATTGTCAGAGATTAGTCTCCCCAGGCTAAACAATGACGAGAAAGACAGGCCAGGAAGCCCCATCACCATAGAAGAACTAGAGTATGTGTTAAAGGAACTACCAACAGGCAAAGTCCCAGGAGCGTGTGCGCTTCACAGTGAATTCTATAAAGAATATAGGGCAGAAGTCCTAGCTCTACTGCTAGCAATGCTGAACGAAGCATTGAACACAGGCAAGTTGCCGGGGTCTTTGAGAGAGTCGATAATTGTTCCCCTTAAACTAACCAAGTCGGTTACGGACTGTGGTTCATATAGGCCCCTTTCATTACTGAATCAGGATAGGAAGATTCTTACAGCTTTAATGGCAAACGAGCTTAAGCCGCCATTGCCAAGCTTATACATTCGGACCAAACGGGATATGTCCCGCACAGAAATATTACAAATAACCTGAGAAAATTACACCACATAATAGATTGCCCCCAAGGAGATAGTATTTTTTGACACAGGGACATAGGCTACGCCACCTGTATAACACTTGCCGGTAGTGTGATATCGCACTAAAGACTATTGCATTGGTCTTTACATAAAACAGAGTGCACCAATATTCATTTTTATATGTGACAATTTATTTTGCACTTAATCATTTTTTTAAACAAGCCTCTGTGGGCTACTGTATTTTATTTCACCAATTTCAAACTCCTTGTTCATAGAGAATTACATACAAAAGTCATCATATTGTATCTTCATATGATTAACAAATTGTAGTACTGATATCTTGTGAGGGTTAGTACCAATTGTAACTTATGATGTGGTTAATCTATATAAGACATCTATCTAGTCGACACTTCTGGTGTTTCTGGCACGAGCTGGATGGTTGGCTGTGCTAGTGCCGTCTTCAGGACTAAGCAAGAGAGCTTGGTGGTATCTCCTGTGGACCCCTTTGGTGTGACATCTATAAAATTGAATCGAAAAACTAAAATCAGATATTGGTGTCTCTTTGTAGGGGAAAAAATGTGCCTACACGTTGTGCTGCAACATCATCCTACCTGAGCCAGTTAGTAATGGTGTCACAGGTGTGTTGAAGAAATGCACTGTTCTTCTATGAAGGAGCCTGTTGTGCGCCTTATGGGTCTTGATCCTAATCAAGGCGGTCTGGTCAATGTCCACGTGGGTAAACTGCAAGATTAATGGAGGCTGTTAGTCTGTTGCAGTTATCTAAAGTGCTATCAGCAGATATCTTGTTCAATTCTGTTAAAGCTACATTCATTAATGCGGGCTTTCAAAGTGATATCTGGCTGGTCTGGGCAGCCCTGCTCAAGGATTGCCAGTGTGTGAGTAATTACATGTGTAACGTGAAAATTACAAAGTCGTTCGATTTTAAAATGGCCGTAGGGCCATGCATTTTGTGATCGCCCTGTGCGGTCCTCATTACGTGATATACTTGTCATCCCCCGTTAGACTCCAGTAAGTGGAATAGGCCTACTATCATACCCACGACTCTAACGCCGGGTATGGGGGCAACACCGCTCTAAAAGGAGCGGCGGTCTTACCTGTGTCTTGTTCCTGCAATGTGTAGCTGTTCCCGGGATTAGTGGTGCTTGCCCGCGCATTCGTCTTCCTATAAATAGACGCATCAAGCGTGGCTAGGCAACCAACATGCGCGCTGCGCATGTGTCTAGTGTTCCCGTGCCGTGGGAAACTTCTATGCTTGGGAGTGTGCTAGAGGATGCAGTGGGAATCCGTGTTCTTATGACAGTGCCGTGTTGCGGCGAGCTCAACCTGGTGGTTAGTCTATTCTATAGTGTTTTAATGTTGAAAGAGTGCCTGTCAGATATCGGTACCCTAGGGGCTGGTTGATTTTACAGGAGAACACGGACCTTGAGTGTTGTGCTTTACATGTACACAAACATACTTCCTGTTGATATATCATGGGTCATAGATATTGTACATCACATTTATATCAACATCATTTCAGGTAACAAGTTGGTGTTTCATTATTATTGCAGCCCATTATATTATATTGAGAGATTAAACATCTGGGGTGTGGGAAATGCAAGACTAGTGGGGCCAATGTCTCTTGTGATCTTGTAGTTTATAGATAGTTTCAAACGTATGCATGACATATATCACATTTGCAAGACATGGATGCTGCATTATGAGACTGGAAGAGTTGTCACACAGTGCTAAACAGAGATACACAACCTAATGTACAAGTGTAGTTGTGCTTGTTGTGGCATGTATCTAAGACCAAGTGTCCTATGGCAGAAGTGTCCTTTAGACAAATAGGTTCCAATTAAGTCTGTTTTTCACCGTATCTAAACAGTGTATCCATTTCTGCTCGAGTTTTCTGAGTTCCAGATCTCCATCTCCTCCTCTTGCTTTGGCGGTGACTGTTTGAAGGATGCACCACCTCAGTTCTGTATGTTTGTGTTTCTTTTTGAGAAAGTGGGCCGCCATTGGTTTGTCTTCAACATTGTTTTTTAGGCAAGATCTGTGTTCACAGATTCTTTGCCACACTTCTCGTTTGCTTTTCCCAATATACATCAGGTTGCATGGGCATTTTATCATATAGATGCTCCATTTAGTCTGACAATTTGAAAAGGTTTTATACTTCCACGTCATGTCCTTGAGAGAGATCTCTTTTTGATCTTGCGTGAGATGGCAGACTGAGCACTTGCTGCATCTGAAGTGTCCGACGACTGGGGGGGAGATGCCATAGCGTAGTTTGGTCTGTGTCCTCGGTTTTCGCTGTAGGGTAGGTGTTTACTAAACAGTCTTTTAAATTCTTGCTTCTTTTGAATGCGAACCTTGGTGTTTCTGGGGTGAAGATATCTGTTTGTAATAAATTCCAGTTCTGTAGAATCGCCTTTCTGATGGCATTACTGACTGGGGTGAATGTTGTCACGCATGTCATTTTGTCTTTGTGTTCCTCCCTTGGACGTTTTGTCAAGCAGTCTGTCCTGTTGGTGTTCCTAGCTGTCTTGCGGGCCTTTCTGATAATGGCTGATGGGTAACCTCTGGCTTTGAGGCGATCCTCTAGTTCTTTGCCGTGGTGGTCATATTCTGATAGTGTGGTGCAGTTCCTTCTGATTCTAAGGAACTGCCCGTATGGCAGGTTTTCTTTAAGGGCTTGTGGGTGAAAGCTGGTAAATTTCAAGAGTGTGTTCTTGTCCGTCGGTTTGCGGTATAGTGTAGTGGTAATAGTGCCGTTTTCCGCCAGGATGATGAGGTCCAAAAAAGCTATACTGGTTCTATCGTAATGCATGGTAAATTTAATGCAGGTATCAACACTGTTGAGCCAAATGTGGAAGTCCTGTAGTTGTGTCGATGTGCCTCTCCAGATAGTAAAAATATTGTCTATATATCTGACGCACCCAATCAGGTGGTCTTTATAAATGTTGTTGTCGTTGTAGACAAACTTCTTTTCCAAGTTATCCGTATACAAATTGGCAATGTCCGGTGCAAAAGTCGATCCCATACTGGTTCCTCTTATCTGTTGGTAGAATTGATCCTGGTGTATGAAATAATTTTCAGTGAGTGCCAGTCGAATGCACTCTTGAATGAAAGAGGTGGGTGTTGACAAATCTGTTCTTGCATCTAGATATGTTTTCAGTGTGTTGATGCACTCAATTTGCGGAATGCTCATATAAAGAGCCTCAACATCAAAGGTAACAAGGATGTCCTGTTGAGATGTCTGTATATTGTTAAGATGGTGTATCATGGCTGTGGTGTCCTGGATGAATTATTTCATCTTTTTGACAAAAGGACGGAGGTAAACATCTGTGTAGGTGGACAGAGGCTCCAGAAGTGATCCTATTGCGTATACGATAGGTATTCCTGGGGGGTTGTTGACGTTTTTGTGCATTTTGGGAATGCAATATAATGTCGGTATCACTGGGTATTCTTTGACTAGAAAGGCCTTTTCATCTTCGTCGATCCAGCCTTGTGTTTTGGCAAACAGCATGAGACTTTTGATTTCGTCGAGGATGCGAGTCGTGAGGTTGGTATCCAGTTTCTTATAGAAACGTATGTCGCTCAGTTGTTTGATGGTTTCTGCTTCATATAGGTCTTTTCCCCATAGAACAATGCCTCCCCCTTTGTCAGCTGGTTTGACTACAAAGAGGTAGTTTTTTTCCAGATTCTTCAGAGCTTGTCTCTCTGACACTGTCAGGTTGTCTCTGTGATTGTTCTTAGTTTTGAAGATGACTTCCATTTCTCTTTTCGAAGGAGAGTATTTCTGGGAAAACCATGGATGTGATGGGTGTAAAGGTAGATTTGGGTTTTAATCCAGTCGTGATGTGTCCATAGGTTTTTCTCCCGTAGAGTTCCGGAAGAAATAGCGTAGCCGTATTGGCCGGGAAAATTATCTGATTTCGACCTCGGCGTTGAAACGGTCTGCTTTGCTTTTTGGAACAAAACCTAGGCCTTTACTGAGGACCTCTGTGTCTTGGGCTGTCAGAATATTTTTGCTTAGGTTGAATATGGGGATCACCAAATTTGCTGTTGGGGTTGTGCGGTCCATTGCCGTGTTCGCATCCCGTGGTAGCCCTGTTGTCGCGGTCTTCCCTGTTTGCCTCGTCCTTGAAAACATTGTTGTCCTCTTGATTTGTTGCCTCCTGTTGATGGTCCTCTGGGTGGGGACCCTGACCCGCTACTGTTTGACAAGTTAGAGAAAGATACAAATTTCCTTGGTGGCCTCTGTTGGTTGTACAAGCCTCCTCTCGTATTGTTGCTCGATTTCTTTCTTCCTTATAGTTCTGGATATCTTTTTTCAATTTCCAGATCTTTTTACCCAGTGTTAATTCTTTGAATTTCTTGATTTCTTCCTCTATTTTTTCTAACTGTTTCTTAATGTCTGGGATTATTGATTCTGTATTGATTTTGTCTTCCAGTTGTTTGAGCTCTTCTGTCTGTTTTTTCCCTTCCTCCTCAGCTGTTTCTATGATCAGTAGAACCCAGTTTCTGGAACATTTGTTCCCCACTCCGCTAAATTTCACCTGGAATTTGGGGTTGTCGATGAATACCCGAAGTATGTTTTTTACCTGCAGGCCTTCTGGGATTACCACCGCTTTTAGGTATTCCAGCATAAGTAATCCATGCGACTCGGTCCGCACTAGTTTCTTCTTCTTCTTCTGTAACAATGTGTCCAGTTCAGATGATGAGGTGTTGGTTGCTTCTGCTGCTGTTGGTGGTGTCTGTCCCAGCAGAGATGGTTTGTCTAAAACCTGACCTGACGATATTGATCGTCCGAGAATGACACAACGTTGACATTCTCCATTTATTTCTTTTGTGAGTGATTTGCACCCACCAACCGTATGGTTGTCCAAAAAAACCCTGATCAAAAAAGAGGGCCATACACACCCCTTGGAGATGGGCATACCCAAGGAGATGGGCAACAGTTGGCAGTGGCGTCACTCGATGCAGTCAAGGTGTTTGACTTAGTCAGACTTAGTCTGACTTAGTCAGATGGCCTTGTCTATTAGCGGTACTAGAGAGGTTCGGTATTAACCCAGGCACATTAAGTGGATGCGGTTGCTGTACAATGAACCGACAGCAAGGGTCGAAACGGACACAATCATTTCAGAACAATGGCAGTTAAAGGATAGTTCCGGGACTTTTTTTTTATTGTCCCTACGGTTCGGCCATGTGTTTTTAAGCATAAATCGGTAGATCGTAGAAAACTTTCCTATGGACCTTACCCGACTTTTCGTCCATTAACGCACTCGAAATCAGCCGCCATTTTCTGATAATCCTATCATTTCCCCCCTCCGCCCTGGCTCACCTGCTTTTGCGGCACTAAATCAAATCCCCCCGCCCCTGAGCCTGACATCAGCAGACGCGTACCGCCCATTTCCCAACGCCAAAGCACGTTTCGTGTCAACAATCGCTGCGCCTCAGCTAATGAAGTGTCGCCATGGAAATGGCAGGACGCCTCTTTCCTCAATAAGTATAAACACACCGTTTCACAACACACAGCAGCAGATTTTCGATTCCATTACTCTCTCTGTGTTACTTTGAGTATTCTGTGACTCGTTTCTGTGCTCTGGTCAGCTACCTTCGCCGCTTCTAGGCCTTGTGAACACCTGTACCATCTCTGTAAATTATTTTACTTTCTTTACCACACAATGGCTACAATAATGCCGTATATGTACGAGCCCGAGTACACCGAGGAGGAACTACTGGAAAGGCAAGCACGCGAAAACGATGGGGATTCGGACGGCAGTTGGGAGGACCAGTCAACGGATAAAGAGCCTGGTCCATGTCGCATGGACGGCGTCTCCACCTGGTGCACGTGCAATCGGTGCGAGCTAATGCCAACTGAGGAGGAGAACTGCTGCTGCCGTGAAAATTCCAGGTGCTTGGCCTACATTTCGGAAGGCGAGCCAAGTCCGCAATGCTTCACCGAGCTGCCAGAGTTCAGGGAAGCCTGCCTCTCACGGACCGTGTTGAGGATGATGATGGTGCTTATGCACGAACTTCGCGGCACTGTTCGTCCGCGTAATCCGAGTAACGAGTAAGTATACTCTGGTTGTGATGTCAGTGATGCCACTACTATTTCATGGTCGTCTCCCACATATAAAATTACATCTACATATCATTCGAACGCATGTAAATTGGTTCCATTGCATCTTTCTTTTTCACAGGTGGTACAGGCTGGTGGCCTATCGTTGCTTCACTTGGTGGCTTCACGGGAGGCTCGGACACCGCGTTCGGAGAGTAATACCTGCCTGTGCGGTACTTGCCATTAGACAACATTTCCCCAGCGACAGTGGACAATACCGCGGATTTTCCCTGGATGTGCTGCAACCGGAACTTTACAATGTGTAATGTTTATTATTTATGTTCAATTGAAATTAAGATCTAAAATAAAACCCAACATATATTTTAACAATGGTTGTTTTGATTTTTTAAATGAATCTAGTGTGTCTCCATTGAATAGTCTTCCTGTGCCTTGTCTTGTCACACCACATGTCTCCGGCCAGCATCCTCCCTCACGCTGGCCGCCCACCTTCAATCCACATAACCGTTGAACCCATATGCAGCAGACATACATATGTTATTTTGCGGGTTGGCATCGAGCCTCCCGGCCTTGCCTCCTCCCCCAAAAATACTTACCACACCACTTTGTTCAAGCGTTGGCAATAAAAGGCAGTTGGATTTTATTGATACAAAACATGGTTATAGGTAAATAATCAATATGGTTGATCATAATAAATCATCCTTTTGGGCACCGGGTACAGAGATGACCCCCTCTGGCCCGTGCCGCCTTGCCACCACAGGCCAGCCTGCTGCTGACTAACTGCCTAGGCATCCAGGGTCTCCAGGGTGAACTGCACCCATATATTCTCCTGGGAGGCTGAGGTATTTATAAACTCACCCCCCTGCCTTCCATGTACTAGATCCTGCAGCCTGCCTCTTACATGCAGTTAGATGGCCTCTCCTTGGTGAGGCCCTGCGGCAAACGAGTCTTGTCTGCACGACCACCGCCCCAATCCACCCCCCCGCCCTATCAAAGGCAGTTCGCACCGGGGTACTTGTGCTGGCAAGTGGAGCTGTCAGGGAGCGATAAAGGCCAAGAGGTGCCAAATAGCATGTACACTTCAAAGTGGTCTATAGAGCATGGGTTGTTGTTCCCATGTCTACCTCCAGACCCCGTGTCTCCTGCCAAGCATCCCCCCTCACGCTGAACGCCCCCCTGCAATCCACATAAGTGTGTCTCCATTCACTAGTCTTCCTGTGTCTTGTCTGCACGACCACCGCCCCAATCCACCCCCCGCCCTATCAAAGGCAGTTCGCACCGGGGTACTTGTGCTGGCAAGTGGAGCTGTCAGGGAGCGATAAAGGCCAAGAGGTGCCAAAGACCATGTACACTTCAAAGTGGTCTATAGAGCATGGGTTGTTGTTCCCATGTCTACCTCCAGACCCCGTGTCTCCTGCCAAGCATCCCCCCTCACGCTGAACGCCCCCTGCAATCCACATAACTGTGTCTCCATTCACGAGTCTTCCTGTGTCTTGTCTGCACGACCACCGCCCCAATCCACCCCCCGCCCTATCAAAGGCAGTTCGCACCGGGGTACTTGTGCTGGCAAGTGGAGCTGTCAGGGAGCGATAAAGGCCAAGAGGTGCCAAAGACCATGTACACTTCAAAGTGGTCTATAGAGCATGGGTTGTTGTTCCCATGTCCACCTCCAGACCCCGTGTCTCTTGCCAAGCATCCCCCCTCACGCTGGACGGCCCCCTGCAAACCGCATAATGCCACGACATATACACGTCATTCATTCACAAACACACCCCTGTTTCGAATTCTTTATAACCCACTTCATATTCTAATGAGAACTTCTTTGCGCTTTGCTAGTCAACCCGTGAAGGTGCTGGTTATCTGCTCTTCGTCTCTGTGAACTTCCGTGACCACTTCGAGGAAACTCGTCAGTTTGCAACCTGTGAACTGCTCCCTGTTCTACGACAAGAAACTACTCTGATCCCTGCATCTAACTGTTTGTTCGTCAAGGTAAGGCCATGTACCATAATCATTTTGCGTCCAATTTCTTTTCGTTCAAGACAGTACATGCAAGGAACTAGTCACATGTTCTGAGTTTAGTCAAATTATCTTTCTATTTTTTTAAAGTTATTCAAATACTTATCCGCATGTGAATAACGTGTATAGTTCCAAGAACCAAAACGAACCTTGCATTGAACCTTTTATGTGTCATTTAATTTTTTAACACATTGGTATTCATAGAGAATTGTTGATCTTTACTTTTCAGAACTTTCCACAATGCCTGCCTGTTCCATTGGCGGTTGCCCTTCGAAGACCCATAATAAATCTGAAGGTACTATAATGCATGTTTTCCCTAAGACAATAGATCAGATAAGAGAATGGGTCCGATATTGCGGATATCCACCGTCTGAGCTTGAAAGTAGAGTCCTAGAAGTCTTTGCGGACAAGAGGGGTGATCGATACCGCATCTGCAGCAGGCACTTTAGCTCAGACATGTACTCCACATCATTGCTAATAAAGAAGAACACACCGCGAGCGAGGCGAAAATTGCTCTCAACCGCTATTCCCACTCTATTCGTCCACATCCCTCCACTGGTGAGTCAAGTTTAAGTATTTATCTCTCGGACTTGCGGTAGTGTGTAGCATTAGCTAACAATAATTTCCCCATTTATGTATCCACTCAATATGAAGGCGGAAGATTCTCCATCCGTGTCGTTATTGCAGTCATCAGCCACTTCAAGCGCCTATCGGGTAATCTTACTTAGCTATTCTGCCACTGACTTGTTTTAGGCATGTAAATCAATAGTTTTAATTTATCGTGTGATTATTTTACCTATTGGTACAATCTTGTACTCGTCCTCTAGTCTTTGTTTTCAGTTATAATTATTGTTATCCAAAATAATGCAAGTACTGTCTTTCAGGGAGATGCTGAGGAGTCCAACGTATTGACGACAACCGTTGATGTCACTCAGATGCTCGAGGTACGTTTCCAGACAGTACCATCGATGGAGATCATCAGATCTTGCATTCTTGTAGCGTGATTGTTACACACAATGTTTCTTTCGTTTTTAGCCATTGTTATGTCCTTCTGTCGTCGCCCTCCTATGTGTCTTCTTTTTTCAATATTGTGTTCATTACTATGAAAGTCCTATGTTTCAGGGAGTCGATGGAGCATTAGTCCAAGAAGAAGGGGGAGCATGCAGTTACGGGTCGGCGCAACAGCTTGCAGAAGTGTGCATCGCAGTTACATCGTCCCTTGATGTTCTTATGCATTTCGAGGTATGGATACCGACAGTTCGATCAAGCGAAATCTTATGACGTGATTACATCCGCTATACTTCCTTCTTTATTAACGCAAGTACTATGTTTCAGGGAGATGACGGAGCTTCTTCTACAAGAACATCACCCCTAGTAGTTGATGCAGATATCTGGGTGGTGACACTTCCAACGATCGAGCAAATCGAATCATATTTAGATATCCATTATTTATTTTAGACAACTGATCATTTGTGCAGGTCTATTTAGATGAGCCGTTGACGCCTGCACAAAGTGTATGTTCTTTTTAACAAAATAGAAAACCATACTAATGCAATTACTGTGTTTCAGGGAGTTACTGAAGCATCATCTTCAATAATATCATCAATGGAAGTCTATGAGGAGCCCGAGGTATGGATCTTGACAGTTCCATCTAACTAGATCAACAATGCGTGAATAATTGTCGTTTGAATGTTCCACACAAAGCGTTCATTCGTGTTTTGCTATTGAGATGTACGTGGGTATTGGTCCCCAAGTACATTTTGTGTTTTCAATATTATTATACATACTAATGAAAGTTCTATGTTTCAGGGAGTCGATGGAGCGTCAGTGCGTGATGGATGTGCTTATCATGAAAATATACTCGTTGCAGCGCAAGAGGAAGTGGAGACATGCACACACGAGTCGGAGCAACAGCGTCCCGATGTTGAAGTTCGAGGCAAGAAAGTTTCAAAGAAAAGAAAGCAAAAGAAGGTTAGTGTCCTGGTCACTATATTATGTTGTTTTTCACTGTTAATAGTTCAATACTATAAGTTGTGTTTAAACTGAACATCCCTTTTCCAATCTGTCCTCTAGTTGCGAGTGGGTGTACGAACTAGATCTACACAGACAGTGAAGCGAACGAGAGATGTTGCTTGTCAAACCTTTTGGCAGGGACTTGAGACTGGAGATGCATCGTGCCAATGGGAAGAATATGAAGTGATTGACAACGGAGCTATACCACATCCAGCCATTGATAGTGAATGTCCTCCTGGTAGTTCGGATGCAGTCGGAGATCAATTCACAGAATCCACACCCGCAAAAACTAAGACCGCGAGAAAGTTGAAGAAATTGTTTTATTCACCCATCGCCGGAGAAGGAACAGATGTTGCAATGGAAGAGAATGAAGTGGACGATAATGAAACACCATCAATATCACTGAACATAGCGGAAGACGATATCAGAGATTCTACCTTTCATGTGAGTGACATGTCCTCAACGTTACAGGCCGAACCAGCTGGGATGCAGAGTGACAGTATAAGGAAAGAGGCCAAATTCATTGTATTCGATAGTTGTTTGATTGATATTATTATTCGGATGAAATGTGGGCATTCGGTTGGTGGGGAAGTATGTGGGGAGCCATTGATTAATGTGACTCGTGCAATTCGAGGCACTAACCTTAAAATACATGCCACCTGTACAAAATATCATCCTTTCTCATGGTCTGCACAACCCATGCTGGGGCAACTGCCAGCAGGCAATCTACTTTGTGCAGCGGCTGCACTTTTTAGTGGTTCAAGTTTTAAAAAGTTAGAGTCTTTCTTTCAGTTTGTGGGAATCCATTTCATTGCGAAAACTCAGTTCTACAAATACCAAACCGATTATCTATTTCCAGCCATTAGCGAAGCTTGGAGAATGGAAAAAATGTCTATTGATAGTACATTCGCGGGCAAACGGTTCAGGCTAGCCGGTGATGGACAGTGCGACAGCCCAGGATTTTCAGCCAAGTACTGCACCTACCACTTTCAGGACATGGAAAGTAAGAAAATTGTGAGTTCGGTGGTCGTGCAGGTGTCACAAAGTACATCCTCAGTGGCCATGGAGAAAGTTGGCTTTGTAGCATCATTGCAAGAACTACAATCGCGGGGAATGGTGATCAACCTGATAGCCACGGACAGACACGTTTCAATTGCCAAGACAATGAGAGAAGAGTACAAAAATATAAATCGCCAATTTGACGTTTGGCATCTTGCAAAAACAATCAATAAAAAAATGTCGGCTGCAGGTAAAAAAAAAGATATGCAAGGTATTTCACAGTGGTCCAAGTCAATCAGCAACCATCTTTGGTGGAGCTCAAAAACATGTGGAGGGTCGTTGGAAATTCTACTGGAAAAATGGCGGTCAGTAATGTTACACTGTAGCAACGTTCACCGCTGGACCACAAACCAACATTTCCACAATTGTGAACATGGCCATTTGTCCACAGAGGAGGCACGGAAGAAGAAGTGGTTGATTCCTTCATCACCCACTCACAAAGCCATTGAAAAGATTGTATTTGATAAAACTATAACAAGAGATTTGAGGGGACTCACGGAATTCTGCCACACAGGAGATTTGGAGGTGTTCCACAATATGTGCCTAAAGTACAGGCCAAAACGATTGCATTTTGGCATGGAGGGCATGATAAATCGGACTCTTCTGCCGGTCTTGGCACATAACCATAATGTTGGCCGTCAACAAAGTAGGACGACCGGAACTTTAGGGACGCTTCGCTACAATAAGGCCTTCACTAAAAGAAGTAAACAATGGGTGATCAAACCAGTGTTTCAGGATATGCAATATGAGTTTATTGAGAGACTTATTGTTGATGTCCTAGATAGGCACATACATGGAGTTGTGAACGAACCTGTGCAGGGGACAACTGCATTGCCACCCAACATTGCCTCTGTTCCATGTCCACCTAAAGCAGAGCTCATTGAGAAATACACATCACGGTTTAAATGATTGTAATTTGATTGTCTGTTCTCTCGAGTCTCCTCATGTTGCAGGCCCATTGAATATGTGTATCTATGTAATGTGTAACTAAAAGTGACTGCTCAGTGTACATGCAATGTGTCTCTCCACCGTTGCCCCTCCCTTCACTGTGCAGTTGTGCGAACCACCCGGGTGTCACCTGTGACTTTGCTCTGGAGTCTCCTCATGTCGCAGGCCCATTGAATTTGTGTATTTATGTATTGTGTAAATAAAAGTGATTGCTCAGTGTACATGCAATGTGTCTATCCAACCTTGTTCATTTGCGCATTAAATTAAACCAAACAGTAATATAAATCATTTTTCAAAAAATATAGAATGTCTCCGTATTTATGGTTCTCTGGGGCTGCAAATGCACGCAGACAAAATGCAAAGATGGAGTGTAAATTTCAAGTCCTGTGAGATGGCCTTACACTGAATGTAGCTAACTAGGAATGTGTGCTCGTTCAAAGTGAAGGTCAGCTGCTTTGATTTTTTGCTCGGGTGGCGGAATGGCCCACGACTCAGTATAAGGTTCTATTGTTATTTGACCTTGACAGGCCGGGACCATCCCGAAAGACTTCTTTTTGGGGGTGTGGTGCAATAACGTAAACGATAATGAATATAATTTCAGAAACGAAAGCCATTTAATGTTCGTTCATTAGAAGAAATAACGTCGGCATAGGAGGAGTGGTATTTCGGGGCTGCCCTACGCACAGACACAATGGAAAATGCAAATATAATGTAAGTAACTCTTTAGATGAGTTTATACCGCAATTTAATTACAATACAGTAGCTTTAAAGACGGGTTAAATTGTACTTGTTCGTTCTATGTGGCATATTGTTTTGTACCGCGCACTATCTTGAGGAGAACCATCTCCTTTTACGGAAGCACCTCAAAACCTTCCTCTTTGCTTCTGCTTTCTCTCTCCCTCTCCCCTGCTACAACTGGTCCACTGTCTGCGACCTCGGTCCTGGGCCCTTCCACTCTCCACCTGCACTGCCTCCCTGTCAACCCCTGCACTGGGGGACTGTCTCAGTATCCTACAGCCCCCCCTTGACGTATAATACCCAGTTGCACTGTCCTAGCTATGAAATAATTTCCCAACCTAATATATAAAATGAATAATTTTTTATAAAGATCTGATGGTGAGACTAATTTCATTTTTTATGTTTTTAAAACAGGTACATCCTTCATTATTGTCTGTGTCACGAGTACCAGACACCGGCGGATGGCTTCTACAACCGCCAGTTGCTTCTCCGCGTGAACAACGTTACCACCCTGACCATTTTATGGGACGATCGCCAAGTACAAGTATGCCCTTACACGGTACTAACGGCTAGATGCAACATACAGACCGTTGTGGTGGCCTAGTGCCTCGTTGTTGCAACAGCCATGCGATTATCAGTGCGACCGAAGAGCTTATTTTATCGTAAACCAACACCCTGTGTACTGCACACGAACATCGCTTGCCTCAAGACGAACTATTTTGGATTGAGAGCAAAGAAAAATGCAAATCGCAGAATATTCTCTAAACATTTGATGTCCAATAAATGTACTTTGCCAAATGGACAATCTTGCCGTTTGCTTTTAAACCACAGTTTCATATTCCGAATTGTGGCGCTGTATTGTGAGATGATCTAAGACCCTGTGTACAGCAAAGGAACATTGCGTGCCTCAAAACGAACTTTTTGGAACGTGAGCAAATAAAAATGCAAATCGCTGAATATTCTCTAAACATTTGATGTCAAATAAATGTACTTTACCAAATTTACAATCTTGCGGTTTGATTTAAAAGTACACTTTCATATTCCGAATTGTGGCGCGCTGTGTTGTGAGCTAATCTGTGTTGGTTTCCGGGTTCTGTGTGGAGTCGCGTAGAAGACGCCTGGGCGCGTTTGCCTACGCAGCACAGTCACGTCACGGATAGAGGCGGGGAATATGAATGTTTTGATAAAGTCTGTTTCAGGGGCGGGGGATTTGATTTAGTGCCGCAAAAGCAGGTGAGCCAGGGCGATGGGGGGAAATGATAGGATTATCAGAAAATGGCGGCTGATTTCGAGTGCGTTAATGGACGAAAAGTCGGGTAAGGTCCATAGGAAAGTTTTCTACGATCTACCGATTTATGCTTAAAAACACATGGCCGAACCGTAGGGACAATAAAAAAAAAAGTCCCGGAACTATCCTTTAAGGGCACGAGGCAGGGTTGTCCGTGGTCCCCGATGCTTTTCATTTTAGTGTTGGAGCCATTAGTGGCCTATTTACTGGAAGAATATGGGGAGGTTTGCATATTCACACCCTGGGTGGAGCGGGGGGGGGCAGCATCTGATTTCATTGTACGCGGATGATATGCTCCTGTATTTGCAGCACCCTGAGACGAATTTGCAATACATGGAGCGCTATGCGGCCTTATCAGGCATAACAATCAACACACAGAAGTCAAGTCTGTTCCCTTTGGGGGGATATGCTGGGAGTCCCGTGCACATCTTGCCGGTGCTACCAATTAAATGTGAGGCAGACACATTTAGGTACTTGGGGGTGGACATTTACCATGACCCTAAGACAGAACACACACAGAACACAGTGAGGGCAGTAGACAAAATTGAGAACTCCATGACTTTCTGGGCCGACATTTTTTTTCAGGAGGCTGAATGGTATATGTAGGAGCTTCTTATGGCATAATGCGAGGTGCAGGGTGGCACTGTGAAAGCTTCAGAACTCGTACGAACAGGGGGGAATAAAGGTGCCTAATTTTGAAGTATATTTTGTTGCTAGCCAGGTGCAATTTGAGGCCAAATGGCTGGCTCGTGAGCAAACACCAGAATTGCGGTTACTGCAGGCAGTTAGTGATTCTTTCTTTTTGAAAGAAGTGATATGGATAACCGAGCCTAGCGCAACTCGGCCACCCTCGCTGCTGAGGCTGGGGTGCGTAATGTGGCGTAGGGCCTGCCAGTTGCTGGGGAATACCACACCGTATTCCCCACAGATCCCGCTAGTTGTGCTGGAAGGGGTGGACAAGCAATTGAGGTTAAAAGTGAGGAAGTACTGGGAACCGAGTGGAGTGGTGACAGTGGGAGATGTGCTGAGGGAAGGGTTACCCAGGGAGTTTGTGGAACTAACAGAAGACACTGGGGTGTACACGGGGCAACACCTCACATATTACTGCCTTCTAAGGAACCTCAGACGGAGATGGCCAGAGGCCGAGGCGCCCTTGTAGTTAGACGAGACGATAGAGACATTTTATGATGTATCAGAAGGAGGTAATTAAGTCTCGAGGATATATGAGTGTTAGGCAGAAACCTGTGCAGTTCCCTCTGGGACCACTGCAAAAGATTTAAGACTACAGGTGTTGGCAGTAAACCCACTTGGTAGCAGTCTGTACCACACAGATTCACTGTGGTAGCTGTGGCTTAGCAGTCAGACTTCCCTCAAGAAGAGTTAGGCAGTATATAGAGGACACAGGATAGGTACAGAGGCACAGTAGTACAAGCAAACCCTGACCAGAGCTAGGTGTAAAAGTATATACTTATTTATTTTAAAGGCACACACATAAATTACACTAGCACAGAAAAAGGTAAGTAAGTCAAAACACAGTCACTATTACTTATATGTACATCCCTAGTCATTTGTTGGACAAGTCTAAGTTAACACCACTTATTTCCAAACAGAGGTGAGTGCTTAACGTTAGATGGCACTCCAACAAGTTAGTTAAAAAGGGAGGGAAAAAGGCAGGAGTAATGAAAACAGCAAAGTAAAACACTTTTCACATAAGGTTAGAAAGACAGTCAATTGTGGAACAAGGAGAATTGGTTCGAGGCCCGCTTTAGGGAGAGCCAGGCGAAAATATGCCCAAGATCACACAATGTCACAAGTCTTTGCAGGTGAGTAGAAAAGGTTTTTCTAAGTTTAGAAAAGTTTAGTTAGGGTGTCCCAGGCTTACCCAGGTTCAAGAGCCGAGGGCTAAATCTACCCCGTACAATCGGTGGCAAGGGAAGCCGGGCGGAACACAGTACCTTTAAAAGTGGAAAGGATCCTCCAGCGGTGGTAGTTGTTCCTGGTAGTGGGTGCAAGTCGCGGCGTCGTCCAGAGGAAGAGATGATCTCGACGTGGAGGAAAGCTGAAGGTCGTTGCACTACCAGGGAAGAGACCAGCCGTGGAGTTTTCCGGTTGCAAAGGATTTTACCCCTCTTTCGCGGTTGAGGTAAAAAGTGGTATCCCGGTTGCCGGGGTGCTTGGCACAGGCAAGGCGGCCATGAGATGCTTCGGGACGGCGAAAAGAAGGCAGAAACTGGTTGTCCCCACCAGTCAAGGGAAGAAGACTCTCCGGCGGGAGATCTCCTCTGTCGTCGGGGAAAAAGTGGTGAGACGGTTCTGCAGGGCTCCACCGGTGGTGTCGTCTTGGCAGGTCGGCTCGGCTTCTCCCTCTTCGGCTTCTTAGGTCATGTGGTGACTTCTGAAGAACCAGTCCCAAAAACCCTGCTTTTATGCAGCAAACCCCCATTCATACAGCCTAGCTGTCACTCAAACATGCTAAGTGGTGAGCGGGGTGGCTCACCACTTGGGCCAATCACACCAGAGTGCGACATGAGTTGGCAAGGCAACTCAGTCCAGGGTGCCTAAACCCCCTCCCACACCCCCTGTGGTACCCAGACAGAATGGCACCACTTTGGAGGGCTTCTGTGCAGAAGCCCGCCAAAAGTGGAACAAAGGCTCGACTCGGGTTCAGGGTTACTGAAGTGAACCTAGACGCCATTTTGGCGGCGAGTTCTGGCAAAAAATCCCAACCGGTGAATTTATATTAAATAAATAAACCGGCGGTATCTGTAACATTGCACCAAAAAGTGGTGCATTAAAACAATGGGAAATCCCATTGGGAAATATTCCGATGGAATATTTCTGTGGTATCCACTGCCACCAGCCAGAAACTCGGCGAGGGGGGACGGGACAGTACCCCCTCGACAACAAACCCAGGGGCAATCTAATTGCCCCTACCAGTACTTCCACAGTATGATGGTTTGTACTGGTTAAGTTCCTAAATTAAGAATAGTAAAGTCAATGGTGACTTTACAGACCCAGGGAGACAGTAGTCAGTCCCAGGGTGTGGAGTGTATGTTTGGGGGTCACTATGACACCCCTGTGTTACTGCACGGAGGGTGCTGTGTAACACACATTCAAAAACCAATGATAGCCTATGGGGAAAAAATACCCCATAGCCCATAAGCACATAGCAAGTCACAGAAACACTCTCAAGTCATGTCCAAGAGTGAGGGTAAAAGAGTCTCACTCTTGGCAGGAGAAAAAAATAAACCCCAAAAATCCAGCAAAGCTGCTGGGGGACTCACTAGGTTAGGAAATTCAGCCTAAACAGAGAATTCTCCCTAACAATGAGCTACTAATGTCCAAGGTAGGAGAGGCGTTATTGCAGACGAGGCAAAGTTGGGATGTAGACTAGCAGGAATTCTATGTCAGAGGCAATGTGGATTAGAGCTATGGTGTATCACAAAAAGGTGTCTCGAAGTGCACGTTTACAACTTATTCAATTATATGTGACCCATAGAGCATATCTGACCCCTAACAGAATAGCTAGGTTCAGCCAGACTGCAGCACAATCATGCCCTAAGTGCGGAGAGATTAACGCAGATCTGGTCCATATGTTCTGGGCCTGCACAGAGATTAGAAGATTCTGGGGAGAGGTAGCCCAAGCCTTGGCACGGGTGGATATCTTCCTGGATATTGGATCCCCCAAGCTTGTCTGCTGGGGGGCTTTACAAGGCCCAAAGGAGCAACACATGTGAGTAAGCTTAAGGATCGGGTAAAACACAGGATAGCGATGCTATGGAAAGCACATACGAGGCCAGTAGTGCAGGTATGGTGGACGGACCTGCTAAAATGGGCAAACGCAGAGACCGTGGTATGGCAAGAAGCAGTGGGTTGGAACACGGAACAAGGCGATGGGGGGGGGGGGGTAGATGTTTGGAGGCACTTGGTAACGGATTTGGCCACTTCTGAGCAGGGCGCTATAGACTTGGAGAACACACTGTACAGGAGGAGACAGATGCCAGGGTGGTCGTTAAGGAATAGAGTTGTGAGATGGTGGAACCTGTAACGCTCACCTGATTCCCACTGGGCTGCTATCGTTTCTTCAATTGAGAAGCGTAGAGCTCGGACGACTCTCAGGACTGGGCTTCCTCTTATCGAATGTCTGACTTGCAGGGTAAGTTTTCTGCAGGTGGAAGAAAAAGGGTTAATCACCGTTTGATGGGATTCCTTCTCCCACCAATCGCCAGTTTCTCCCACAGCCTAGCTTTCTACTTGTCTCGGCGAGCTCTCACCTTAGGCGTATAAATGCTGAGCTCTCCATCCTGCTCTGGTGTAGGGCTGCGTGGATTCCAGTTACGTCACTGGATGAGTTCAGTGTTGAGGTTCAAGTCTTTTGCGGCCTTAGTTGTGGCACTGGTGCTGGGATGCCGAAGAGCGATGCCGCCGTTACTGCACGAGCGGATGCCTGTAAGTATACTGTAGTCTTTAGGCTTTAAAAGATGGGCACCTCAATAATGTCCCTTTTCCTTTGTTTCAGGCCTCGGGATGCTGTGGGCGTAGTTTTCCGTTGCCGCTGCACGTGCCGATGCACGTAAGTATAATGTTCGTTGGCCGCTTTTAATGGCACCTCTAATAATGTCCTTTTTCTAGTTTTCAGGTGCCGGGATGCTGCGGGCTTTGTATCCGTTGCCACTGCACGTGCCGATGCACGTAAGTATAATGATCGTTGGCCGCTTTTAATGGCACCTCTAATAAAGTCCTTTTTCTAGTTTTCAGGTGCCGGGATGCTGTGGTTGATGCGGCCGCTTCTGCGCGTGCAAAAACTGGTAAGTTAAGATGAATGCGACTGCCTTCACCCGAACCCCTTTTTAATTATGTCCTTTGCCTTTCAGGTGCAGAGAAGCTGCCGAAGAGAAGGCTGCGGTTAGCTCCATTGCAATCACGGATGGATCAGGTAAGCAGGCGCGGCTGCGAGCGAGTTGCACTTTTCTAACCTTATGTTTATTCTTTGCAGGTTTTGCCGGTGACTGGATTCCGGGATCTGGTAAGTATTGTTCTGTGTCTTTCTTCATCCACAGGTTGCTGCGCGGAAGCTGAAGATGACTCTGGACCTGGAATGCAGGAGCCGACTCGGTGAGCGTCCTGCTGCTGCTGCAGAATAACGCGAAGCACGTGTTTTCCATCGGGCGTGGTTTAAATAGCAGAGAAGTGCTTCCAGTGTGTGTTCTTCCACCGGTTCCACCCAGGTAAGAAAAGAGTTCCTGAATGGAGGGAATAGTTCCTCCCAGCCCTGATGGCTGGGGACTTCAACCAGACTGGATTGTTCTGGGTAAATATGCAGCATGGTCTGCCTCAGGTAAGTCCACCCAAGCATTATTACACTGTTTATCAATATGAGCCCGGCGCCTATGGCGCCGGGACTGAAACCCATCATGAGCCTGGCGCCAAAGGCGCCAGGACACGGTCCAAAGGGCCCCTGTAGGGGTCTGCTGGGTCCGGAGTAGTGGAAGACGGGTCTGCTTCCGAGGGCGCTGGGCCAGTCCTGGCCCCTCGGGAGTAGCGCCCATGACAGAACCATTGTGTGTGAGGTAGACCGGGGAAAGGGTGGGTGGAGTGGGGGGAGCAGACGGTCAAGACTTGATGTGAAATTTGATGTAGATGTTTATGCAAGTCTGTAAGTTACTATGTTTATATAAAATAATAATTGTTTAAAATAAAAAGCACAGGAAGTACCAGAGGTTCACCATTGGCAGTTTTCATCATCAGTTTTGCGTTCTACCATTTGGGCTGACCTCTGCCCCAAGGGTTTTCACCAGGTTAATGGCAGTGGTGGCAGCAAGTCTCAGGAGAGGGGGGATTCACGTCTACCCCTACCTGGACGATTGGCTGATCAGGCACGTTCACCCAAACTGACTCAGGAACATCTCAGTATCACCTGCCACTCCCTTCACAGACTGGGCGTCTCCCTCAATTACACGGGAGTCCCACATGATACCATATCAGTGACTCCAGTTTATTGGAGCAGTCCTGGATGCATCCTTGGGAAAAGCCTCCCCACCCGAGGTGAGGGTTCAAGATATCTTGCAGATGGTCACCAAGTTTCAGAGTGCCCGGCGTCTTCCCACCTTTGACTTTTTGAGGTTGCTCGTCCTCATGGCATCCTGGATTGTCCTGGTACCAGAGGCTCGCCTGAGAATTGGATCTCTTCAATGGGCTCTCAGAACACAGTGGTCCCATTCTCAGGCAGGATGTCTAACGTCCTTCAGATTCCGATCAGAGTCTCACAGGACCTTCTGTGGGTGGGCCTGCGAGGACAGCATTCTGAAAAGAGAACTTTTTGGCAACCATGTCCGGAGATAACAGTAGTGACGTATGCCTCACTCAAAGGGTGGGGAGCCCACGCCAACGATCTGACAATCTGTGGTCGTTGGTCTCCTTCGGAGTCCAAACTACACATCAACCTTTTGGAGCTTGGGGCATTCAGACTGGCGCTGAAGGCCTTTCTGCCCTCTGTACGGGGACGAATGTCCTAATAATGACGGACAACACAGTGGCCATGTACTACCTCAACAAGAGAGGAGGCATAGGGTCACCACCACTGTGCAGAGAAGCAATGCAGCACTGCTTCTGGGCAATTCAAGAATTAATCTCTCTATCGGCAGTTCACTTAGCCGTCGAGGAGAACACAGTGGCGGATGCTCTCCCACAAGTGGGAAATAGCTCAGGCAGTCCTTCAAGACATCTTCACCCTTTGGGGAACCCCTCAAGTGGATCTGTTTGCGACCAGTATCAAACGGAAGTGCGAACTGTTTTGCTCCAGGGAATTGGGTTCTCCATCAAGAGGTCAAGACACTCAGCCTTCACGCATGGTTTCTGAGATGCTGAGGTACAAGGACTGGGACCTCCCGGATGACGTAATGGAGATTTTGCTTGCGGCCAAAAGGCCAGCAACAAAATCCTTATAGTGCTGCCATTGGAACAAGTTCTGCAGCTGGTGTAGGGAAATGTGGACCCTTTACAAAGCGCACCTCGGAAGAGGCATCCTAATTCAAAATACCCTTAATAATTCAGTTTCTTCCTACACCATTCCAAATCCCAACTTAGGACCTTTACTTGATTTGAAAGTTTTTGACATGCGCTCCTTTCCTCCGTTCCTGCCCTTTAAGGCTGTTAACTTACAAAACCATGTTAGTAGCGATAACATCAACCCGCAGGGTGAGTGAATTGCATGTATTATCCTGTAAACCTCTGTTTACCACCTTTTACAAGGATATAGTTGTCCTTAAGGTCAAACCCTCGTTTCTACCTAAGATTCTATTGGATTACCATTTAGCTTCCGTCCTTCTATCCTCCCCTTATCCTGGTATCTTCGATCCGAGGAAAGCTCTGAGCTTTTATATTTCAAGGATGGCTAAATTGAGACAGCACAACCAACTTTTCATTGGTTTTACAGGGCACAAACCAGGTTTGTCAGTCACCAAACAGACTCTATCCAGATGGATCGTACTGGCTATTTCAGAGTGCTACAGGCTAGCTGGGAAATATCCCCCAGAAGGTTTAAGGGCTCATTTCACTAGGGACATGGCAACTTCCTCTGCCCTTCAGAGGGGAGTTCCCCATAAAGGATATCTGCGAGGCAGCTACATAGTCCACCTTCCACACATTAACAATACATTATGGTTTAGACAATGAAGGGAGATTTGTGAAGGCAGTTCTATGCTCCTTTCTGGGCAAACATTTACTCCCTCCTCCAAAAGAACCTAATACTGCTTTGGTAGTCTGTCATAAAATGAGGAATATGTGGGAGGACACAATCTATTCGAAGAACAAGTTACTTATCCCCAGTAATGTTTTTTTCGACAGAATGTTCCTCTCACGTATTCCTCTTCGCCCTCCCAGCCTACCCCGCTGTAGAATTTCCAAGCTTTAGACCTTGCGCTCTTTTAAGGTCTGATCATTTAAAGGCACTTATCAAGGCCGGTAATTCTGCATCTGGGTTGCGAAAACAAAAAACATAACTGAAGCCAATGGGCGTTGCGCATGGTATATGTACTCGATGTCAGTCGAGATGGAAGCCCTCGAGGGACATTGAGTCGACCGTCTCGACGCACAGCACCCTCTGCCAATAGAACATTTTCTGAAGCTGGAAATGAAGATAACATAAGATGAGGAATACGTGGGAGGAACATCCAGTCGAAAGAACGTTACTAGGGGTAACTAACTTGTTCTTCTGATGCTTGTATCTGCTTAGATTCACATATGCCCATCCTTCCTCTCGTAGGGAATGGAAGGCACATAGACAACATACGCCTTTTCCCTCCGCTTCCCTGTTAAGACTTGCACCACCCAATTGCCGTCTGGCATAGTAATCCGTAGCTGCCTGTCTTTCCTTCCACCTGCCCTCTCCTCCTCCACCGCCCCTTTTTTTGTCTTAGCATTTTCTCATATCATTTGTCCTGTGACCCTTGATAGAAGCTTGCTGTCTTCCCCCCCTTCCCTCCTGTCTTCCTCCCAATCCCCCCAAGAACTATTCTGATTCGTCTTCTGACCTGCCCTTAGTCGCTTGTTTTGTTCCTCTCCTTCTCCCTCACTCCAACCCCCCTCCTCCCCATCTCCCCCTCTTGTATACTCATGCACTACATCAGTTGTTGTTAGGCATAGTAATGTTACTGCTTGTTTGTCTAATTTTCCCTTCCCTTCTCCTTAAATGTTCCTTGCACTTGCACTATCTGAAATGTCGCCTGGCAAAGTATGATAGTTATTTCTCACATTATTATTTATTATTATTTATTTATTTGAATGTTTTTTTTCTTTACATAAAAGAAAACCTTTACAAAATTTTATAAGTTAAAACAATACATTTTTTCCAAATTTAAGAAGAGGATAAAACAAAAATTGAGACAAACAATTTACAAATGAAAAATGCATCATTCTACATAAAATAAACTAAGATCATTTCACAACTTTCTAAAATAAGCTCCCTATAATAATGTGTTGATTCTGAAACAAAAACTGATTTTGCAAGAATGAAAAAACAACAATCTAGGCTTACTTCTCCAGCATGGGGTCTGGCATGGATTCATATGCTCATGAATATTCCCCGTCGTCTGGCTGGGAATCCTCGGTAAAGAAAAAATCAGTATCAGTTTCGTTTCTGATCTGCCTTTCTTAGTAGTAACCAATCACTGATCTCTGGGTCATACTGCCCCCAGCAAATGACTGCCCTCTCCCTAAGCCCCGCCTCTGGTAGCCATCCTCAGATTTTTACCATACGCTCAAGTGTTGGGAGTCCTCATGTTTAGCTCTTGAGTTTTTTACTACGTTTTCACACTTTCAGGAGATTTTCTAATTTTTTCGGTTTAATCGAGCCTCAAGCTCCACCGTTTCTACTTCCGATAACGGGGACCCGTTTCGGAATTCTTCTACGCCCCTCAAGGGTGAAGTTTTCGTCGAGTTTATACTTCTTGGAGGATTCCGGAAGATCTGCGGCCTACCTCAACGGACATGGCCCAGGACAAGGGAAGCTCGACGCCCGGATCCAAGCTGTTCAGGTGCTGCCCTGGATGCGGATTACAGAACGTTTTCAAGGAGGACGAGCATTCGAGATTTCTCTTCTGCCTTCATGAGGACAAGACGCACGTGGAGAAAGACTGTGCGTTCTGCAAGAACCTTTCGGAACGGACCAAAGAAGATCGTCGTTCCCGCCTCGCCGCCTGGCTGGAGAAGGGCACAGCAGGTGAGAAGGCGAAGAAGTCTGAGCGGGCTTCTAAGTCCTGTGAGGGCGCCCCGGCGACGGGGGCCCAACAGAAGGCCAAGCACCGCGAGTCCGCGGGCACCGGGTGCGCCGAAAGGTCGGGCTCTTCGGTTGCCAAGCAGGGTGCTACTTCCCCGGCATGTTCGACCACGAGCCAGCGCTCTGGTTCGGGGAAGAGGAAGTCCGAGAACCCGGTAGGCCGCTGAAGCGGACCCGGTCGATCTCGAAGGGGCGAGCCCAGGACGCACCTATGGTGGTGAGGGCTTTGATCAACCCGGCAAAGGCCTCTACTGAAGTGGTCGCTGCGACCCTGGCGAAGCCGGCTGAGACTACGCTTGTGGAAACGCCCTCCGGGCCCAGAGTATCCCTGCCACTGCGGAGGGATTCCTCTTTCCAGCTCATCGCCAAGACCCCCGTGAAGCCCCCGGCTGAAAAAGAGGGGGGGGGGCGGTGGCCATTACAGACTCGGAATCAGCCTCTGAGGAGGAACTGGTGGAAACCGAGAAGGGCCTCAACGAAAGGTCCATAGGCCTCAACGAGAGGTTCATAGGCCTCAACGAGAGGTTCAAGAAGGTTCGATCCCAGGGGACGGTCCCTGCTGACGTGATCGAAGATGGCGACGACGAACAGGGCCCAGTGGAGCGGCCATCCCGTCCGTCGCAGCCATTGCCCGAGCCCCAGGATAGCTCGGCGGCCATTTTGTTGGCGAGACATCTGGCTGCTATCTCCCGATATACCAGGACTATGGGACGGGCGTCCTTGTGGTCTCATCGCCTGGTGAAGGAATTCATGAAGGGACTGTTCCGATCATTCCCGCCGGTGAAGGCCCCGGCGTGGGAGCTTAATGTGGTACTGACCAGGCTCATGGGGGGCCCCATTCGAGCCTATGCATTCGGCGCATTTGAAGTTCCTGTCATGGAAGACAGCGTTCCTCGTGGCCATCACCTCCGCACGACGAGTGGGTGAGATCCAGGCCCTATCTTGCAAGCCTCCATACTTGACTTTCCATGACACAAGGGTGGTGCTGAGGACGCACCCCTCCTTTATGCCCGAGGTGCCGTCGGCCTTCCACCTCAACGAGCCCTTGGTGTTACCAGTTTTCTTCCCGTCGCCTTCTACGCCGGCCGAGAGGACTTTGCACTCGCTGGATGTAGCTAGAGCGCTGAAGTTCTACGTGGACCACACAAAGAGTTTTCGGAAGACATCACAGCTGTTTGTGAACTTTGGACCTGTGAATCAAGGGAAGGCTCTCTCGAAGAATTCCATTTCCAGATAGCTCTCCGGCTGCATCATGCACTGTCACCGGTTGGCAAACCGACCGCTGTCCGGCCGTCCGAGAGCCCATTCGACCAGAGCGATCGCTGCTACTACAGCGTTCCTGTCTGGTGTGCCCCTGCTGGACATCTGCAGGGCTGCTACGTGGAGGTCGACACACACCTTCACAAGATTCTACTGCGTCGATTGGGACTCCAGGGAGGAGTCCAGGGTCGGCCAAGCAGTGCTGCGCAACCTGTTCGCCTAAGGTGAGCCTGGTGAGGAGGTAAGAAGTGCTAATGTCGAGTTTTGGATGTAATGCTTAATGTTGAGCCTTTGCCACCTCCCGTGATTGTGCATGTGTATACTGCTATGTATTCTTTATTCACGAGCATGTGAATCCATGCCAGACCCCATGCTGGAGAAGGAACAAGTTACTTACCTGTAACTGTTGTTCTCCAGCATGGGTCTGGCATGGATTCACATGCGTACCCTCCCGCCTACCCCTCTGCGGCTCTTCACTTGGTCATACTGCCACTTTGCGTGCTACCAAATCTGAGGATGGCTGCCAGAGACGTGTTTTAGGGAGAGGGCAGTCATTGGCTGGGGGGCAGTATGACCCAGAGATCAGTGATTGGTTACTACTAAGAAAGACAGATCAGAAACGAAACTGATACTTATTTTTTCTTTACCAAGGATGCCCAGCCTGACGACGGGGAATATTCATGAGCATGTGAATCCATGCCAGACCCATGCTGGAGAACAACAGTTGCAGGTAAGTAACTTGTTCCTTCTGTTGTCCTGGAAATGGATGGACAACTTGAAACATTGCATTCTTGATCTTAGATCATTTAAGCTAATCCAAACTCCGTTTTCAAAAATCTCACTATCACTAGCTGCAATGGAGTATGTTTATCATGCAGCATACGTTTCCATAAATAGAGTTAATGCAATTTATATCTGCAGAAAAACGGCTAAAGTAGGAAAGCCTGGTTAGAGACAACGCCGGGCAGTCAATCAATAGGTGTCTCAATGTTTCTTTGGTTTGTTTGTTTTTACAAAATGTACAAGGAATAAAAACATCCTTTGCTTTATCTCTTGCAGCTATTATTTCTCCCGTAGCCAGTACATTAAAGCGGAATCTCATGAAGATATTTCTAGAATTCCTATTCGGGAACTGAATGAGAAGGTTCCAGCAGGCCCATAGGTTTATAATATGAAACCAGCTGAAAATATAAACCATGCTTTACCAGTTTTTGAATCGTATTTGCCCAATCTGCATTTTGCAATAGCGGTTTGACTTTTTTTGGTTTGTGAGATAATGTATACAGGGTGGATCCTACGGTGTTTAGTAATTTATTACAAATTTCTGTTAATTTTTTAAGGAAGGCAGATCTCGTAATATTTGACTTCATATGATAGCCCAAGTCAGAATACAATGAATTCACACCTTCCGTCATTAGGTTCCGAAAAAGGGAAGGACATTTCCATTCAATTACACTTTCTAAAGATTGTAGGCCGAACTCGTATCTCAAGGCGACGAAAGGGACGCATTTTGGTAAGCAGTAAGTCATTTCTCTTAGGATGTTACCCTCCAATTTACTTATATTCAACTTGCCTGAAATTAATGGAATTTCTAAGCCATAGGAAATTTTCGGTGTTAATTTTTGTGTTTGTAATATTTTATCATTGGGAGACAAGAGAAGGCACCAAATTTGCGGTCTACTGCTTTCCTTTGAGCAATACTTTGTCTGGCCTTCATATGGAAATGATTTCGTATCGTGTGAATAACTTGGGCTATCATTAATCAAAAATCCCAGATATGTCATGAAATGCTTAGTTTCTACCTTAATCTTATTCAGAAACCCTTTATCCGTTAACGGTTTCCTCATTCGACTGAATCGCATTATATGAGATTTGGACGGGTTAATAATTAGTCCATTAAGTGCCATATACTTTGCAAATGCAGACATTATTCTCTGAAGTCCCAAGGGGGGGTTTTATCAAAGAGCAGGAAGTCGTCAGTATATGAGCACCAACACATCTTTTTACCTTCCAGAATAGGTTGAATAAATGCTGACTTTGTAAGACAGGGGCCCGCATCTGAAGTCTATAGATTATAAAGAGCTGGAGCAAATATGCAGCCCTGTCTCAGACCGTTTAATGTTGTAATTGGAAAAGATAGTAGTCCTTCGTTATTCAGGCATACTTGTATTTTTGAGCCTTCATGAAGGTGAATAAGGATAGCTAAAATTTCCTTCGGGTGGCCTAATCTGTCCAATTTCCGCCATAATGTCGGTCTGTCGACCAGGTCAAAAGCCAGCGACAGATCCACGTTTGCTAGATATATCGGAGACCCCCCTTGATTCCACCCGATATCTTGTAGGAGGGAGATGATTAACCCTCCCGCCATTGTTCCCACTCCTCTTCTAAAACCGAATTGTGCTTTAGAAATTATTGCATTGGCGGTAGACCAATCCTCCACTTGTTGTAATATCAGGCCCGCAAAAATGTTCGATTCTGCGTCCATTAACGCTATTGAGGAGTTATCCCTTAGGGCCCTCAACAGTGACTCATTATCCGTTTGGAACAAGGAACACTTATAGCCTTTTAGCCAATTTTTATATATTTGTTTCATGTATCTGGCCCCCTCCTTTTTGCCGATGTCTGTCATCGTTTGTAGTTTAAGTATCCTTTAAGATCTTCTCAAGAGTAACTTAGCTGAACGTACATTTAGATCATATTTATGAATATGAGGTTTCCCAACACTTTTTCGTTTTACTGCAATTAGAGAGTTATCAATCAGAGTACATATATGGGGTGAAATTAGCATGAGTGAATCTATTCTGTTTTACTTCCGGCGATGTTTTGATATGGTCTTTCCGAATCAGATTGTTACATGCTTGTACATTATCCGGGTGCCATACAATACGATTTTTTTGCACAATTCATATCTAGATTTTGAGATACATATTGAGAGGAGCACGAGCTTCTTATTAGATTGATATCTGCTTCTAACATTTTATGATCGCTCAAAGTTGTATCAGTTATATTAAATGTTTCTACTAGGCTAACCATATGTTCTGTGGTGAAAATAAAATCGATTATCGAGGTCCTGTTGCCCAAAGACCAAGTAATATAAGGCACTTCCGGTTGCAAAATAGAATGCAATGATATAAGGCTCCACGAGGTGAATAACACATTCCAGATCAACAAGTCACTTTTTTTGATATGCCAACTCAGTGATTTTCGGGAAAAAAAACTCCCCCGTGCTTAGACTCATATAAACTTTCTTTAGATGTAACTAATAGATTCTCTATTGCTAAATTACTGTCTGAGTGCAAATCACTCCGAGTCATTTTAGTATTAAGATCACCCATAACCAATATATGAAGAGCTGTACATTTCAGGGAGCAGTTTTCCATTATTGCCTCCATTTTCAAAATTAACTCATACAGGTTTGCTCCAGAAGACCAATAGACATTCAAAATCAACAGATGAGAAATCCCCTCGTTGCCATCTACCTTCACCAAGGATCCCAAGACATAGGGAGCAATTACAAATGTTTCGATCATGTGCAGGCCCATGCCCAAACAGACAACCTTTTAACCCCTTGCTAGCTGGTATGTGGCAGCATTCAGTACATTTGGATGGTTTTGGAGTTGTCAACCATGTTTCTTGAATACACAAGATATTCTTGCTTCTCAATTTTCAGCATAGTTGTTGTGAGGATAGTAAATGTGTATTGCCTCTAGAGTTCCAGCACAAAATTGCTAATCTATTATCTGGGTTAAAGTTGTTGTTTCAAAGTTTGAAGCTGGGAGATAGAATCTCTTCATGTTAATGCTAGCCATCACTAGCTGGATTCTTGATCCCTGTTGAAGGACCCTTCATTTTTCTGTTGTTGACTGAAATTATCTTGAGGCAGGCATGGTTCAATTTGATGAATCTCCTCACACTCTGAATCACCCTCACCAAAGATCAATAAATCAAAACCCAGACTATTCAGCTGCTCAACCTCTGCCAGGACCTTTAAGAAGACCAGTTTCGAATGGAAAACCAGTCTTACATGATCGAAACACATAGGATGGATGAAATCAACTCTCTTGATATCCGCACTGGATAGATTTGTTTTGTGAGGATATGTCATTTAGTAAAGCGAGAGATTGTGCTCTATTCATGGCAGGTTGGTATCCGCAGTCGAATAAAGGGTATAATAATGCGCTTGGAAAGTCCGGATAGACGGGCTTTCTTTCTCCACGTTATATATCTTAAGTTTGTCTGAAGATAATTTTTGGGGGTGAACTTTTTTTTTTCCACCTGTTGGTTCTCTGCATTTACCTATGTCGGCAACTGGGAAAGTTCCTCCTACAGGGATTTGTACTGGCTCTATAATACTTTGGGGGGGAGTTGGTATAATCGGCTGCAGAAAATGCCTTTGGTTCCCTCGTTTGAGCGGCGCGGCCCCCCCATCATTGTGCTCCCTTGGATTTGGAGGGGCGGGGTAATCGAGGCCTCTATTTTCGATGAATCTGCTGTGCCCCCCCTTTCCTAAAGTTATTCTATAGTAGACCGAAAGAGGGAATTTATGTATATCTCGTTGGGCATGTCGGGTGCAGAGCCGGACTCTGCTTGTGCACTTACTTCCTTGTCACTTGTGAAGTCAACTACCGGAGTGGGCGTGGAATTATTTTCAGTCCCACTGGGTAGCTTGAGCGACTGTTGATGAGGAGACTGTGTTAAGTCAGATTTTATTAGTCAGATATTAGTACTTTATTCATATCTACTCCGTGGGTTTAATTGCTATCGCGGGGGCCAAGGTGCCCAGCGTAGCTGCTGAATTAGCAGTACTAAGAATTTTGGATTTTGCAAACAGATCACAGATTTCACTCTGTTCTCTCTGCACAAGGTGCACATTCCTAGAATGGAGAGGATATGAATGTTGTGGAGGAAAGGGTTTTGATCCCTTTGGATCTGCAATATTTCTTTTCTTGGCAGCTTTATGGTGCATCTCCTCTGAGAGGGTATTAGTTGGAGTGTCATAGGTGCCAATATTTGTTTCTGGTGTAATTTTCGCCCCTCCCTTCTTTACCGCTGCTGCCCCATTTGTCTGCAGTGTGTCCTTCTCCTCCATAGTGAAGTTTCGGCGGCATTTTTAGAAGCTTTGTTCCTTCGATCATGGAGGGCGGACAGCAATTTGTTTTTCTTACTATTTAGCAATTTGGTTTTTTTTTTCTTTTTTTTTTCGAAGAGTTTCATTTTTGTGTCTGAGGAATAGAGCTTGCCAAAACTGGAGGCAACGCTATTGGTGAAGCTGCAGCCCCCCCGTTTGTTTTCCTGAAGCTCAGGTACATTTTTTGGAGTAATAGTTTTGTCCCCCCACAGCTGAACTAGCTTATTTGGGAGAGCTTCGAAAATATTTGTGCCTGTTTTAGATGTTGCCAAAATACATTCCAATAAAATTCTCATTTCGAAAAAACAAGTGGAATGTTCCTTTAACTCCTTCAAAATTAATATGAGGGTCCCTGTCTTGTCCACTTGCTGAGAAGATTGCTTACAAAATGGAATATTCGGGGATCTTGAAAGTGTTGGGATAGAGCCATTAGCGATGGATCCTCTGCAAAAAAATACAAGGGGTTATCTAATAAAGATTCAATCTCATGTAAATTAGTAATTTTACCTGGTTGAGTGGCAAATAAACATGAGCTAGATGCTTCTTCCTGAGGAATTTGGGGACGTGCCCCGTCAAAATCTTTGAGGAATTTATAATTTCTTCTGCATTAAATTTCAGCGAATCGCTGGGTTCTGGTGGGGAGGGCGGAAGGGGTAGATTTAATGCCATTTGCATTGTGTTTTTTACTGGGGTAAATACAAGGGGGGGCGGATAAAATATCCTCATACATCCGCACCCCCTGTATAGTTGAACTCCTTGTGGCCGTTCCCGTCTGCGCAGGGTGGGAATATGTGTATTCGACGCTGGCTCTCCTGCGGGACATCGTGGAAGGGCGTCGCCCTGCAAGTTGACTAATGGTGTGCTATTGAGGCGACTGTTCAAATCAGAGTATGATCAACTAAAAGTCGCTTCTAAGACGTGCAAATCCTTTATCCCAAGCCTTCCCTGATCCTATCATTTATGATGGAAACATTTCTGCCTTGCCCTTTGCAACTCAGATTTGATGATCGTATTTAACAGGCACTTCCGGCCTGAGATATGCTCGCTCTCTCCCAGCCCGTAAACCGCAGCACGCTAATCAAGATTTGTAAAATCTTTTCATCGAATCTGAGCGTATAAGGAAACTACCGAACCGAATGGGCAGAACTTGAATACAGTTTTTACTTCCCATGCAGGTATGATTTTTAAATAATGGCCCAGATTTCCTTCCACTGCTTATTTAGTAAAAAAATGTACAAGCATGAATGCAGGACTTAAATTAATTGCTTCACTTTATCTGGATGCCCTGGTGACACGTGTCCGACGCCTCCTCGCCAAACAGCCAAAGCACTTCCGATGCACTTCCCGTGCACGCGCACATGTGCGCAGGCCCTGGGATGTTATGGGGGCTGCTGGAAGCGAGTGGGCGGGGCTTGGAATCGTAGAATCTATATTCTACATTGTGCACTCACCTGCTCCTTAGCCCGTATTAAGACGGGCTAAGGAGCAGGTGAGTGCACAATGCACAAAGTCAAAGAGAAAGTTACTTTTTTTTTTTCTCCAGAAGCACCGCGTTTCGCTTGTAAAGGGAGACACTGCATCTTCTTGCACATGCAGGCATCCACCTCAATCACAGTACGCATCTAGGAAGCCAGGAGCATATGGGGCAGCCCAACAGCCAGGGCACTTCCGACACACTTCCCGTGCGTGTGCGCACACGTGCGCAGGGCCTTTGCTGTTATGGGGGCTGCTGAGAGCGAGTGGGTGGGGCTTGGAATCGTAGAATTATTCTTTTCTCCAGAAGCACCGCGTTTCACCTATTCAGGGAGACACAACTGCTTCTTGCGCATGCAGGCGTCCACCTCAATCAAAGTACGCGTCTAGGAAGCCAGGAGCATCTGGGGCAGCCAAACAGCCAGGCCACTTCCGATGCACTTCTCGTCACATTCTGATTTGCTTCAAGGAGTTGTTAGAAGGAAATTGTATTTCTCCCATGCTCCCTCCCTCCTTGAAGCACTTTGAAACACATTGGGCCTCATTATGACTCTTGCGCTCCCGGAATGAAGGGGGCCGGTACGGGACCGGCCCCCTTCATTCCGGGAGCGCGTATTACGAGGTTCCCTTTGCGGGACCCGGACCAGACGTTTGGTAAAACCAGACTTCTTTTCGGGGTCCCGCGAGGGGAAGCGGGAGGTAACAACGGGACACTTATAATGTGCCCGTTGTAACCTCCATCCCCATTCCCATTGAGCACTATGGGGGCTCAAACGGGAATGGGGAATGCTTCCTGCAAGGAGATCTTACCGGGTCCTCCTATGTCGGAATGACCCAGTAAATCCCCATTGCAGGAACCCTGTAAAGGAGCCCGGCCATGGCTGCCTCCAAACTCGTAATGAGGCCCATTGTGTATAGGCGCTATACAAATAAACAATCCATTCAATTCAATACTACACACTTCAGAAATAAAACAATCTGATGACCTCCAGATGTGAAGGACCATGGATACAGTACACATCACAGTAGGGGATAGTATTACAAACACGCCCTATCGACGTCCCTTTTTGATTTTGAAAACAAGTCATGTAATACTCTGCACCAACTTTACTCTGCAGCAACCACTAGATGTCGGCCTATGCAAAGCTTGTGAACCTAAGCAGATACAAACGTCAGAAAGACGATTACAGGTATGTAATATTTGTCATATCTTATTTTCCTTAATGCCATTTGAAATTTTGCATGTGAACTGCTGGATTTGTCATGTATTGTTGATATGGATGCAAACCAAAATAAAGCATATAGACTACAGTTTTTAATTTTAATTCTTTCTTATATTTTTCTTCAGTCAGTGCAACACAAATATGCAGTTGCATTCCGGGAACCAGATACTTGGTGGAAGTATAAACCAAAGGAGCTTCAAAGGTAAACGTTCAAAATCTGGCAAGTTTGTTTATTGTATTTTAATTGTTATATGATGCAGTCAAAGCTTACATGGTAATGCCCAGCAACCCATAATCTGCCACTGAAGTCATCAGGGATATAAAAAAAAAAAAGAATTAGAATTTGGTGCACCAGGGCTAAAGAAGACGCGATTGAGGAAGAGCTTGGGGTAAATTGCTCACCAGGGCAGCGAGTTGAGCAGGGAAGGGATGGGACCCTGGAAGTCAAGATAATGACTACAGACCTGAGATATACAGAACCAGAGCCGAAGCAGTTTGGCGAGGCAGAGAGACACTTGAAGCAGAAAACTGCTAAAGAAAGGCTCGGAGGAATCTCTACAGATGCAGCAAACCGTTATAAATGAAGAAGCCATGGTAACATTGGAGGAAATGAACACTGATGCAATGGTTAACTGTTGTAGGTTTGAATGTCATATTACAAATTACACACTCAAAAAAGTGTTCGAGAACTGTAAGGTGAAAAGACTAAGAGAAACTGTTTCAATTTTGATAACCATGTTTTAATTATGCAGTCATAATACCGCTGAGAGCATTGATATTATATGGCATTTGTAACACGCCTGTACACAAGTCTTTGAAAAGCATTGAAAAGTTCAAAAGGAAACTGTTGCAAGATCGGCTGCCGTGTTGTACACTATGCAGTCTCAATAATGGTTGAGACAATGAGAATAAGGAGGAGTATACTAGTGAAAAGAAACTATAGCAATCTTGAGAATAAGAAAGTGAGCATTCTGGACATTTCAGTGAAAAGCAACTTTAGGGTCATTGGGCCTGATGGTCAACGTTTCGGAACTGTAGGAAATCAGGAGATGCCGTGAAAGTCTCTTAATTGCTCCTACTACCTTAAACTTGATTCTCAAACACTACGCATGGAGCAAATTAGGAGATTCCTTTGATATGGTCATGTGCAAATGTGATTCAACTCTTTTCTTCTACCTGACTTCCCTGCATTCTATCTACTAGGAGATTTTAATCTCCATCTATCTTCAATTCATGATTCTTCACACCTAATTTCCTCGCTTGCTACACTCGTATTCTCTATTTCTTCTTCCTTGGATGCCTCCTAATATCACAGGCTCCTCTCTCGGTCTTATATATTTCTTCCCTCCCTACGTATTCATCCAATCTCGTTCTTTCCTTCTCCCAATTTCCTCTTCTTGAAACCCCATCCTCTTCTCCAATTCCACCATTGACCTTTTCCCCTGACCTTGTGGTTTTAACTCTGATTAGTAGCCAGTCGTCTACCCTGGACTCACTTCACCCCACATCTACCGTCTTAATTTCACGCAAACCCTCCCAACCCTGGCTCTCCCCTGCTCTACACTGTCTCCATTCAACCCTGAAAAGTAGAGCACAGCTTGAAATATCTTGCTCATGAAAATCTTCTCCATCTGTTCTATTTTCACTCTTCGTATGACTAATCTCTTCTGGCTGCTAAGAAATGCTTTCTCCTCTCTTGCATACTCCCTTTCGCACCACCCTTGTTGTCTCTTCCAACTTATCAATCAACTACTTGACCGCCTCTCCTAATCCCTCAATTGTTTCTACACGTTCTGCCTCTGACTTTGCTAACTTCTTTACATCTCAGGTTTCCACTCTTCGCTGATCCATTTCCCAGGCCCCCCTGTGATGCTGGAAATGCAGTGGAGGGACAGGCCCTTGTTGTCCTTGTCCTATACCTCTTTAAATGGTGTGCTCTGCGCAATGGATTCTTACACAGATTCAAGATAGCCACTGGTGGCCTCTTGGTTTCCTTTGCCTTAACTACTTGTTTGTCAACGTCATAAAGAAGCCCTCGCTCTGTTCCATTTCCCTGAATGGTCATTGGGTAGAAGGAACATATATGGCTCTGTGGTTGTCTCCTGCCAGACTGCCTGGAGCCTTCCCAGGTGCTGCTTGTTGTGGGTACCCCCTTGGGGTGGAGCCTAACTGAATGGAGTGAGTAGTCAAATGTATTCTGTGTTGGGAGTGTCTGGTTTTGGTTGTGTGACATAATGGCTGAGCCAGCCCTGACTGAAACTGGAATGAATGCAGTGTATGATATGGCATTTATAACGCGCCTATACACAAGTGTTTCAAGGCGCGATGAGGCAAGGGAGGGGAACAAAGGGAGGACGGACAGCGATCCTACTAGGCCAGGTGTCATTCAGATCGCACAAGTGCGTGGGAAGGGGGCAGGGACAGTGCAGTACATGGTAAGATGATAACAAAAGTAAGTAGCGGCCAGCATGTGGCAAGTGCATAAGTAAGTGCAGACATCGGGTGTCAAGGGCTGGGAGGGGGGCTGCAGGTACACAGAGACAGTCCCCAAGTGCAGGGGTTGCCAGGTGGGCAGTGCAGGTGTGAAACGCTGTCGGGGGGAGGACCTGGTCCCAAGATCAGAGGGTGTCCAGGTTGCCAGTGCAGATTGCAGATACAACTAGGAGGTCAGCAGAGGAGGGGAGGAGAAAAAGCAGAAGCAAAGACAAGGTTTTGAGGAGCTTCCGGAACCAGAGATGGTTCTCTTCAAGTTTAAGGGAGGCAGAGAGGCTGTTCCAGAGGGAGGCACCAGCCGAGATCTACCACCAACTCATTGCTTGGAGAAGCGACTGACCCAGAGGGAGTTGGAGGCGGCTGAGCGAAGAGCTTGAGAAGGGAGCTATTTAAGAAGAGAGAGTTGAAGGTATTGAAGCCCCAGGCCCCAGAAGGCCTTGTGGATGATGCAGAGGGTTTTGAACTTAATCCTCGCAGCCACTGGGAGCCAGTGCAGAGATTGCAGTCCTGGAGAGATACGATACCTGTACTTGAGGCCAAGGACAAGTCTTGCAGTCCTGTTCTGGATAAGTTGCAGAGGTCGGAGAGTAGAAGCAGGCAGATTTAGAAAGAGGCTGTTGCAATAGTCCAGCCTAGAGAGAACCAGAGCTCTGGAGACAGTGAGCTACTGGGGGAAGGAGAGGAAAGGAAGAATACCTCTGAGGAGGTGCAGCTGGTAGTGTGACTTCTTAGATATGTCAGAGATGTGAGGAGAGAAGGAGAGTGTGGTGTCGAAGATGACCCCAAGGTTTCTAGCCTTGCAGGTGGGAGCAGGAAGAGGGCCAAGAGAGGCTGGCCAAAGAGCTGGAGGGAAGGAGGGAGCAGGTGTGCCGATGAGGAGAATCTCAGACTTATTGGCATTAAGGCAGAGGTCATTGGCAGCACACCACTCCTGGATAACAGGCAGACAGTCAGAGATGAGGGAAAGGAGGAGGCCGAGGGTAGCCTGAAAATGAGCTCGGTGTCATCCGCATAGCACTGAAAGTTGGGGCAGAGAGCGACGATGCGGTGGGCGAGGAGTGCCAGGTATTGGTTGAACAGCCAGGGAGAAAGGTTAGACCCCACAGGTAGAGAAAAAGATAGCGGAGAGGAAGGACCTAAGTTGGACCTGGGAGGGTCGGTCACAGAGGAGAGGCGTAGTGCACTGAAAGGCTGGGGTGTAGCCCCAATCCACATCCTGTGTTGTGGGTGTCTGGCGAATAGCCTAAATGCCTGTAAGTCTGATTGGGTGCTGCCTGCATGATTGCACTTGTGTGTGAATTGCTGGCTGAGCCTGAGTGAATGGAAAGTGTTTAGTATAAAACGCGTCCTCGCACTCACCTCCTTGTCGGAAGCTGTAGCAGGAAACCTGAAGCAGAAGTCATCTTAAGCTTGCATCCTGGAGTCCAGCTGGAGAACAAGTCTGCGTCTGCAAATCTTCAAGCAATCCGAAAGCTGCCGTGCTGACTCAAGGACTGAACCAGAGAGGACCTGGATAGGTGACCTCTTCCCGAGCTACGAGTGAACACGTGCAATTGCTGCTCTTTACCCAAAGTGTCCTGGAAGCCAGTCCTGTGTGCCTGCTTGGAGAAGGGATCTTCGTGGGTTCAGAAGAGGGGTGCCTGAACTTCTTGGCTTCAACAAGTTTGTCTGTGTCGCCCAGGATCCGGGGGAGTGTTTGTGATAGCTGGAAGCCAGGTTGCTGAGAATCGACCGGAAGAAGGGGTACCCTGTCATAGTGCTTCTTGACACCTGGAGCTGTGAATGTTCCAAATCATTGAAAAATCCTTCAAGTGGCATCCCTGCGACGACATCTGTTGATGCCGGAGAAGGTGCAGGGTCACTACCTGCAGTGGAGTGTCTGCCGTGGGGTTCCCACCACCAAAATCCTGTATCAGCATTCCTCTAAGAGCATGTAATCAATAATTTACCAGTAGTACTCCAAAATGGAGCATTGTGAGGGAACTCATGGTGGCAACAAGTAAGACAAACAAGTGATCACAATTCAATGGTGTTTATTGAACAATGCATGCTGTATGCAGGTTGGAAAAGCACCTATTCTAATCCTAAATGTAAGATGGGAGCAAGCGTAAACCATCAAATGAAAAATAAGGCTGTCCTAGTTGCGTTTGCGTAGTGTCAAAATAAAAGGGCCTATACTAAGAAACCTATTGCCAAACCTTACAACTAATACAGAAAGGGTGTGGGATAGCTTTCAAGAAAAAGAAAGAAGTGTTCTCAAACAATATCTCAGAATGTGGTAGCCTGGGTCTCCCTTCCCCACGTTTGAGTATGTGGTAAGATGGGAGCTTGGAGCACAGTATCATCTCGGGCTTCTCCAGCACGAGACGACAGTTCCAATGGCAGTTCTCAGGACTATTGATGGGCAAGTCTTGCTTCCTTTAAGAGTCTCTTGCCTTCGAGGCCTGACGTGTTCAAATAGCAAAACCAAAAGTTCCTTTCACTAAATAAGTTTGTTAGGGTGAGAATGATAAACCCCCTGGTTCCCCCTGCTCTGGGCGCTGATCCTTCTCAATTGTAATCCACAGTTCAGATCGGGTGATAGCACCAAGAAGAGGGGGACCCAGGGGTGAAACTAACGCATATCGTATTACTCAAGTTATATGTCCGTTCTTTTCTTATTTGAAATTTGGATGATGGCTTCACCCCTGGATCTCCCTCGGTCGGGCTCGAACCCCTCTTGACTGTCAGTACTCGGGCGATGGCTTCACCCCTGGATCTCCCTCTGCCGTGCTCAGACCTCTTTTGACGGTTAGTACTTGGATGATAGCTTACTCTCTGGATCTCCCTCTCCCGGCTCGGACCCTTCTTCACCGGCAGCCTCCTTGGGGTTCACTCTTGCTGTCTCTTTACTTTTACTTTTCTCACTATAGGGGTAACAACTTTTCATCCTTGGATTCTCCCTCTGCCGGGCTCTGATCCCCTCTCAATTTTTAGGCTCCCGTCACTGAGTTTTAAGATTTTTTATTAATTTTATTCAAACCAAACAACAATACAAACCAAACACGCAGTGCAATTTACAACAGTTTCATTATTCACCAATTAATCTTGGTCACTGCTCCTCCCATCACACCCCCCTTCATGAGCCTATTTGTTCCTCGCATTCTGTATCTGCTTCATATGGCAGGGTCTTGCTTCCCTCGGATTCTGTCGGATCTTGTATTGCTCCAAACAGTTATGCTATTAATAATTTCCATGCCATCAGGGTACTCACTTCTTCCTCCCCCCCTGTGCTGCTCGCCTCTTGCCATACCATCGTTTCAGCCTCCGCCCATTTCTGCAACTCCCTCCACCACACCTCCACCCATTGCTTGTGACACATCTTCCATCCCATGGCAATCCTTCGTTTTGCAAGCACATATGCCAAATCTTTTAGTTCCCCAACATGTTTAAGTTTTCGTGATCTGGGGAACCCTCCCAGCAAGCAGGCCCAAGCCGTGTTTATGATGATCGTGACCCCCTTATCCGCTAGTTTTTGTGTCACTTCACCGCAGAAACGCTCAATTACTGGGCATGAACAAACATGTCATGTCAGCGTTTTCCTTGTCGCATTTGGGACACGCCTGTCGCCCAGCATTTTCGAACTTAGATATCCTCAGAGGAGTCATGTATGGTCTGTGCGTTTGTTTTAGTCTTGCATTTCTTGACACCTTCTTGTGGTATCCCAGGGCACGTTCCCACATCCCATCCTCTATCGGGGCTTCTACTTCCGCTTCCCAGTCTAGTCTCAATTGTGTCGGCTCCTTCCCGACCTTAGTTATCACCATCTCATACAGTCTAGAAATCTCATGCCCCCCCTTCCGCTATGTCATATATTGCCCCCCATGATAGCATCTGGTTCTTCTGCCAATACTGTTTCAGGCCACGTTTTCCGAATTCTCTGTACCATTCTATGGCACGTAACATATTGGCCCGTATGTAATCCCGCTTCTTCCCCAAGCCCTTCGAAATCCTTAATGGTCCCCTCTTGCCAAATGTCCCCTAACGTTATCAACCCCACCGATTCCCAGTAGGTCCTGATAATCACCCTCAGCTGCTTATTTCCCCCTGCCAATGCAACCAGCGGTACCTGCGGGGAGCATGGGAATGGGTCCTCCATCATCCGGCATTCTCGACGCCACATTTTCCACCCAAGCATCATCCCTGGGCACACATTCATTTCTCACTCAGACAGCCAGATAATTTCCCTTAAGTAAAACGGGGCACAATCATGCCCAAACAACCTTAGTTCAGGTGTCGCTTCATCGGAGAGCCATTTGGCCACATATTGTAGCTGGCTCGCTACATAATAAACCTCAAAATTAGGCAGTTTGATCCCCCCCTTTTCATAAAAGTTCTGCAGCTTCCATAGCGCCACTCTGTTCCGGGTACCATGCCACAGGAAGTCCCTACACATACTATTCAGTTTAGTAAAAAAACTTCTTGGGTATCATATATGGAATATTACTAAAGTAATGTAGAAGCCTAGGTAGGACCACCATCTTCAGCATTGCCCCTCGGCCCATCATTGCAACTTCTCCCAGAACTTCATGCAATTCCCAATTTTCTCAATGGCTACCTTGGTGTTGTGCCTATGTTCCTCTTCTGCCGTGTGGTACACGTCTATTCCAAGGTATCGGAAAGAACCAACCGCCCATAGTATTTGTAACACTGGTAACCTTTCCCCTTATAGCTGCCCAGCGGGAAAATGCTAGATTTTTGAGGATTCACTGCTATCCCGGACAGCCCCGCATACCTCCCCATCACTTCCAGGATATACTGGAGATTATCTTCCGGGTATTTCAAGTATAGTAATAAATCATCCGCATATAAGGATTTCAGGTGTCGTTCCCCCCTACCTCAATACCTATCATATCATATTGTTGCCTGAGGTATATTGCTAGGGGCTCCAGGGCTAGAATGTAAAGCATCGGAGACCAAGGGCACCCCTGTCTGGTGCCTCTACTATGTTGCCACCTCTCGGATAACACTGATCCTGTTCGAACTCTGGCTAGCGGCTCACTATATAGCATCTTCGCCCACCTGATGTAACCGGGCCCCATTCCGTACCCTTCCAGGGCCGGCAGCAGCCATGGCCACTGGACCGAGTCGAAATCTTTTACCGCGTCTAGAGACACAATCGCCATTTCGCCTTCAGTCTTACTACCCCATTCGACCACCCGGTGGAGTCTCCTGTGATGGAGTTATGTTCCTATTCAGGACATAGCCCGTTTGGTCTAGGTGTATTAATTTGCTAATTACTCTTCGCAATCTGTTTGCCAGGACAGCCGTCAATATCTTGCTGTCCTGGTTCGGCATCGATAAAGGTCTGTAAGAGCCACAGCTATGCCCCGGTTTGTTAGGTTTGGGAAGTGGCATTATGATCACCTCTCTGAGCGACTCCGGCAACCGTCCCACCTCAAATGCTTCATTAAGCATTTCTAACATTGGGGGGAGCACTTCCTCTCTATATACCTTATAAAATTCACTCGGGAACCCATCTGCCCCCGGGGTCTTAATGGTAGGCAACTGCCTCACCACTTCTTCTAACTCCTCCAAAGTAATTGGTGCATCGAGCTCCTCTCTTTCCTCCCCACTTATCTTGGCCAGTCCTATATCTTCTAGTGTTTCGGCTATCTCCTCATGGCTGCTTCCCTTCCTATTCCTGTATAGCACCTTATAATAATCCCAAACTCCTTGTTGACTCCTTCTTGGGTGTCCGCTACCCCACCATCTTCCCTCGTTATTGTTCTGATCGGGGGTCTGGGAGTTTCGCTCTTGTATAGCCACGCTAAGAGCCGCCCTGTTTTATCCCCTCCCGCATGCTGTCTCTCTATATACTTTTTGTAATTGAGGTTGCAGAGCCTTTCCCAGTGTTCCGCACACTTCTGCTGTAGCTTAAGTGCCAGCTCCATGTCTACGCTTCCACTTTTTAATGCTCTCTCTAGTTCTTCTTTTGATCTTTATAGGTCAGCCAGGACCCCGCCCTGCAGGCCCTTTGATTTTGCTATGGCAACCCCCCGCATCACTACCTTAAAGGCTTCCCACAATGTACCTGCCAAGTCAACGCTACCAGTATTCACCTCGAAGTAGTTAGTAATCTCTTCTCTTATATCTTCTCTAAAGACTGGGTCTTTGAGCGCCTCTGCTCGGAGGCGCCATGTCGGAATCCGTGCCCTCGGGGGGGCAGTATTGCCACCCGAGAACCAGAGGCGAGTGATCCGAGAGGACCCTCGCCTTATATTCTATCTGAGTAATCTCTGTAATTACATCTGGCGTGGCAAAGACATAATTAAGTCTTGTATGTAGCTGCTGCGGGGCGGAGTAGTGCGAATATTGCTTTTCTGGGGGGTATTTTGTCCTCCACACATCTGCCAAGCCAAAATGATCTAGCAGCGTCTGTAATGCTTTGGCCGCTGGGGTGGGCCTATCAATCCTGCCATCTGATCTATCTACCTTGGGGTTCATTACACAGTTAAAATCCCCGCCCCAGATCACCGCACTACCCACACACATACTAAGGTTGGTGCAGAGTCCTGAAATATGCCACCGTGTTTCGGTTGGGGGCATATGTATTTACAATGCTTATCTCCTTATTCTCCACCAGCCCCCTCAATATGACCATCCTCCAATCCGTGTCCACCACTTCTTGTAATAGTTGAAATGGGAAGTGCGGCGCCACCCAGATAAGTACTCCTCTAGCATAGGCAGAGTATGACGAACCCACAACTACCCCTTTCCATTTCTTCCCTACCAACTCCATCTTTTCCCATGTCAGATGCGTCTCCTGCAGCAGTGCAATATCTATCTTTTGCCTTCTCAGGTACAACATGACCTTATTCCTTTTCAAATAGCTGTTAAGTCCCCTGACATTCCACCTAATTATTTTAAGATCGCCCATGGCTCGTTAGTACTCCTCTCCCTTACCTCTAGCCGATCCCTCCCGCCCGAGCAATACAGATTCAACCATCCGGCTCTTCTATGTAGGCTCATGTTCAAACTTAGACTCCCCATAGCCATATACACCCCAAACACCCCGCCTCCCTTCCCTCCCCCCTCCCCCCTCCCCCCTCCCAGCCCTTCCCCAACAACACCCTCCCCAACTGTTGCCCAGCTCCACTCCTGGATCTCAGGCACCCCCACATCTAGCCCCGTCCAGCACAAGCCTATGCTCAGGGCTCAGTAGGGTTAAGCCGCCCTAATGGCCACTCAACTACTAATTTCCGGGGTGGGTTGCTTCCGTCCTGTCGCTCCTATTTTCAAGTTTATTACGCTTTATGTTAATGCTATGCAGCTCCCAGGGGTCACCCTCCCACTTACCCCCTCAATGTCCATGACACAGGCTCTTCAGTTGTCATGCGCCTGCCGGTCTCGGTCTGCCTCTTGTTTCGGGCAACCCTGCAGGTCCAGCCATGACACCACCTCCTCTGGAGTGTCAAAGAAAAGCACTCTGCTCTTATGTAGCACCATCAGCTTCGCCGGGTACAGGAGCATGTACTTGCTGCCTGCCGCACGCAGCCTCCTTTTGACGGCCACGTAGCTGTACCTCTGCCTCTGCACCAGCATTGTGTAATCCGAGTATGCCGTAATGTTGGTGGATGCTCTCTCCATTGTCCCGCCTTTACGAAAATATTCCAGGATCTTCTCTCTGTCTTTATAGTTCAAGATCCTCACGATTATTGGTCTCGGCGGGGCCCCAGGTCGTGGTTTCCTCATTAAGGCGCAATGCGCCCGCTCCACTGTGAACCCCTGTGAGAGCTCGTCTGCTCCTATCTCCTGGAGGATCATGTTCTCCACATAGTTTGTGGGGTCTTGGCCTTCCTCCCCCTCTGGCAGGCCGACCACCCGTATGTTATTTCTTCTCGCCCTTCCTTCCGCTTCTTCCACCCGATTTTCAAGATTAGCAACCTGCTGTTTTAGCACATGGACCTCTTTTGCATTATTCGCGCTGACATCTGTATTGGTCTTCACTGCGCTTTCCAGACCACTCGTTCTCTCTGCCAGCGCCCTGACGTCTTGTCGTAGCAGAGTAAGTTCAGTTCCCACCGCATCAATTTTGTTCTCTAGGGCTGTCCGTAGGTCCGCCATTGCCGAGCCCCATTTGGTATTCAACTCCGTTATAGCCTCCAGGATCTGATGCTTGTCTCCTTCTGGGGCTTCTTCCTCAGGAGTCGTGGCTGTGCTCTGCTCCGATGTTGTAGGGGTCCTCTACGCTTTCGCAAAGACCTCCATTGTAGGTTGTTTGGTTTTGGCTCTTAGCCCTTTCACCGACATAGCGCCACCCTTCATATGCGCTGTTGTCGTGACACTGCCACTTCCTTCAGTCGTTGGGGTTGCTATCTTGCAACTTGCATTCGCTATGGCGCATGAAATTGTTTTTGAAGGTGGATTGTAGCCTCCCACGATTTACTCTCCAAATATCATTCTTGTTGGCACACCTGTCCGCTGACAACTCCCCCTGCGGTTAGGTTGCCTGGGCACATGTAATGTAAGCAGGGTTTGGGTGCCCCTTTGAGGTTATATTAAGCACACTCACTTATTGGTACTTGGTTCACCCTCAGTAGCCACCTTGTGCCACATTAAGGGGTACGATAGTGCTGCACTACACAGGTCGTCCGCGGCCTCCCATGCCGTTCTCCTGTAAGTGTTCAGTTGTATCCACACCGGAGTTTAATCACTGTCTATTGCCATGCGCCCTGCACTTCCACCGGCTTGCTCGTATGTCAGTGTGCATACGCGGGCCTGATTTGGATCTTGTCTTATGGCGGCAGCTCTCAGTGTGCAATTCGGCTCTGTTGAGCCTAATACCACGGTGTCCGTGGCAGGCGACGCCCGCCCCAAGCACTTCCGACCCGCTCCGCGGGTCACAGCTTATATTCGCCACTGCAGCGGCTTGCGTGCTGCAGAGCCCGGCAGCTCCTAATGTCTTCAGCGCCGCCCAACGCCCACACAGTTCTTATCAATACAATCCACTGTCATCGGCCGCATTAAGGGCCTGCTGCCCGCAAGCAGATACAACTTCAATCAGTGCCACAGCCCGCTTCTCACTTATCATATCACCACGTCTTGCAAGCCCGACCACCTTCATGAGCGGCTGGGAGCCGCGTCTGCATATCGCGCCCCTCTGCTTCCATTGTATCTATTCGGGAGCGATACTTGTATCAGCTTTCAGGAGCGCCGCCTCGTTCTTTCATTTCAGAGAGATACTATTCCATGCTGGCTGCTGGCGGCCGATGTCTTCCCGCTCCGCTTGATACGGCAGGATCCAGCTGCCTCTGTATACGGCTACGAGCCGCCCCAGCCCTCGGAGCTTATTTTGTTGATCTTGTAGCAATTTCCAACCGCTACAATCATTCGGGCCCGGGAGCGTTGATCCATTAACACGATCCCAATCAAGAGTGCAATGCGTTCCCATAGGCAGTCGTCTGCATCACGCTCCGTGCAGTTCAGAGGGATTTGTTTCGCTTCCAGACTGCAAAAACACTTCCTTTGTTCGCCGCCATCTTGGCAACAAATTATCCTCACGGCCGCTCCTAACAAAGTCCATTTATCTTTAAATCCACGAGCACGAATGACTCACTCTTCAGGATTACTGCAGTACATATGTTCCAACGCTCGTCCCTTCAATTTCCAGGCACTTGCATCATTTTGCAAGCGTAATTCAGCGGATTAATGTCGGATCCACAGGAGCTCAGCACAAAGCACGTCCTAGTCCATGGCTAGTTAGCCACACCCCCCCCGTCACCGAGTTTACTGTGGCTCTCGATCAGGGTGATAGTGAATCACCCCATGAATCCCCCTCTTCTGGACACTGACACCTCTTTACGTTAAATGTTCTTTTTTTACACAGTTCAGTGTTTGTGGGATTCACCTCCCTTTTTCACACTGCTTGTAGATCAGTCTTTCAATTGTACAGGGAGTTTGCTTGACCCTCTGTATGACCACTTTGACCTATTTCGCTGGCCCTCCTACGGCCTTCTGTTCATCTGTAGTTTCGCTGTGAGGGGGATTGACCAAAGTCTCTTGAGTTAGCACCCACGTGGTGCCGGTTTCCCTCTGCAGTTGGTCTTCCCTTTTACACTCTTTACAGTTCTTTCGTAGTTCATCGAACTTGGTTCAAAACTTGCCACTTTGCGATTCTCACTCACCACAGCCCGGTTCTTATAATTTCCCCTTCGACTCACCGGATGTGATGAACCATTTGGCTTTCCTTGTTCATCGAAGTTAAGGGCGGTACCACGGTCGCAGGAGCTTCCCTCGCTCCTGCTTATCGGCGTAGGCTAGTATGTTGGGTACTCCTACGTCCCGTCCTCTTTCCGCCATAATTTTGGGACATTCCGTCCTGTTGGACGGGACCGGAGCACTTTTTTAAAAAAAGCATCAAATTGAAAATGTGTCCTTCTCTTTTTACGCAGGGTACCTTACGCGGCCATAACCCTGCCCTCCTTAGCTGTAAAGCGCTTTTGTGTCCCAACACTCTTCAGGGAGGCTGTGTTGACTTTCTTTTCAGGTGAATCCAATTAAGTTGCTATTGCAGTCACTAAGGATTATGGGAGCCGTAGTGAAATCATTTGTTCAATTCAGGGGACCAAGGAAAGACTCACCTCCAGGAGCACACATCTTACCCTTAGCAGGGGGAGGGGGGAAAACCCAGCCTTCCTGAAGAGTGTTGGGACACGAAAGCGCTAGGAGGAGGAGAACAGCAGTACAAATGCAGCAGAAGGAATCCAACCCTGTGAACATTTTTTGCAACATTTGGAATCTAACCCAGTGAATTGGACACTTTGGGATTTAACCCAGTTATTCTTTTTCTTTTTTCAGGTAGTATATTGGCCAGGACTTGGAGTGCGCGCCTCACCCCCCTTTTGTTTTTATCTGCCTTTCTTAGCTGCGCCCCGTGCATCGCCCTTCAGTCCTTTTCTCCATGTGGTCGGGGCTGGACACACTAGCATCAATGGGAAGACCTTTTTCTTCCTGTTGCCCTTCTCTTCTGCTCCGGTTCTGCAGTATTCCTCTGTCTATGCCGGATCATTTGGGATTTGCCACTTGTTCCTCTTGCGAACGTCGCTTCGCTAGGGTGGATCCCCCATGTCTCTGCTTGGAGTGTCTGGGACCGGATCACCGTTTGGACTCTTGTTTCTTCTGTGATTCCCTTTCGGTCCGGGCACTTCAGCGTGTATTCGTCAGTGGGAGGAGATCTTCCAAAAGGTTTCTCCCTCGCATTTTCAACTCTTCATCGACGGAAAGAAGAGACACCCAGTAAGTTCCTTACTTTTCAGAGCACCCCGGCTGGGGGACTCCTTCCTGGGGTCCTCAAGGTCCGGGAGGGGCTTCAAAAGCTCTGCTACCAGGTTCTCCCTGAGGTGCCTCGCAGGCCTAATGGGCGTACCAGGTTTTTTTTTAGGGTTTCCGCAAGGGGACTGCCTATACCGGATCACAATCCGCGATTCACTGATCAGGTGCTAATAGCCTGCATAGTCGTGCTGAGGCGTTGGGTACTGGGATTCGCTCTGAGGTCTCCTTGTCAGGAGCTTCCCACACAGACACCGGGGTGCGCCCTGAGGCTTCTGTTGAGGCTTTCTGTACCGAACCACAGTTTGAGGCCCCTCTCGGGGGAGCTATTAAGACCGGAATCTGTTCCGAGGTTCCTCTTAATGAGGGTAAGGTGTGTTCCAACAGAACTTAGAGGCCTGTTAAGGCCTTGTCTGTGAGGTGGATTCCTCAAATTTCCCGCGCTCTCGGAGTCTCCGGTTCTGTTGAGGGGGCACGGGGAGAGGTTGTTGACCATGACTCCTCTGTTACCGGCATTGCCGAGGTTCTTCCTTTGGAGGCTAATTCAAGGGACCAGATGTCCAGTAAACATCCAAGGCCCCATAGTACCGGCTCTGCCGAAGATCCTTGTGTCAAGGCTAACATTTTCAGTCAAGTCCCCTGACCAATCTGTGGAGTCAACTGCCTCATCTTCACATATAACGCAGTTCTTCTCAGATGTTCACAAAATGGCAGGCCTTCCCGCCTGGTTTTTGGTGGCCATTTTGGGTTCTTCCCTCACACCCACGCTATCGACAGCGGGTGCTTGGAATCTTCTTTTCTGTGGACAACCTTTTCCACGTGACGGGGTGAATCCGTTCCGCCCTTCTTATGACTGGCGTGCTCGGGTCCCACTACCACATTCGATCTCGCTTCCTGGCAGCCTCTTCGTCAGAGGATGCATTTTCTGGGAAGTTTCAGAGACTTATGCACTCTGACCCCTTAAGGGAGTACTTTAAGGGCCTTTCTTGTAGCTCTGTCACCAGGGTTTCCCCTGAGGTGCCCCAAGGGCCTAACCAGCATACCGGAGATTCCTTGGAGGGTTCTGACAGACCTGCCAATACCGGACATTGTTCTGAGGTTCACCATCACGGTGCTGAAGTTATGCCCAGTTCGGCTGGGTGCTGGGATATCAGGGTTCACCCCAAGGTCTCAGTTTCTGGAGCTTTCCCCGCTGTAATCAGGTTGAAACCTGAGGTTCATCTTGTGGAGGCTAAAGTCTGTACCGAGTCCCGACTTGAGGCCCCTTTTAAGGGAGCTTTACGTACCAGGTTGAAACCTGAGGTTCCTCTTGTGGAGGCTAAAGTCTATATCGACAGATCTGAGAGGCCTTCTCTGAGGGTCTTGTCAGTGAGGATTGTCCTCAACCGTCCCACGCTCAGGTTCGTGGTGGTACTGTTTCTGTCGAGGGGGCATAGATGGGGGTCATGGACCCCATACCGAGGTTCCTCTAATTTTGAAACTGGTTCGAATATGTCGACTAAACATCCGAGACCACCCAGTACCGGCTCCACCGAGGAATCTTGTAAGTCCCCTGACTCTCCTGAGGAGGCAATTGCCTCAGCTACGCATGTGACACAGTTCACTTCAGGTGGTGACAAAATGGCAGCCCAACCTGAGTGGCCTACGGTGGCCATTTTGGATACCTCCCTTAGACCTACGTTTGCAACGTCTGGTGCTGGGAGCATTCCTTTCGGCAATACTAACCCGTTCCGCCCTTCTTTGACCGGCGTGCGTGGGCTCCGCTGCCTCATACTGTCTTGCTCCCTCCTGCTTTGCTCCAATGATCTATGTGGACCCGGCCGGTGGTGGACCCTACTGGCAACCATCCTCCTTGTGCTCGGGCGGTAGGTCCCTTACGAGTGGTTTCTTCCCTTTCGACACCTAAGCCCTCGGCTGAGGATACGTTTTTGGGAAGTTTCAGATGCTCATGCACTCTGCCCCTGTGAGGACGTATTTTAAGCGTCTTTTCACTCCTGTTCCGCCCCAGCCGCTCCAATTCGGTTTTTCTTTTAAAATATGAGGCGGTAGGCATGGAAGGCCAGTCTTGTGTTCCCGCCTTGTTGGGATGAGCCTTAAGCGGATGAGGACGGCGATGAGCAGCCCCGCTCAGTGAGAGCATTCCATGACCAGGAGGGGCTTGTGTAGCTCTGTTACTAGGGATTCCCTGAGGTGCCTCAAGGGCCTAATAAGCGTACCAGAGTGTTCTCTGAGGGTCCCTCGGAGGACCTGCCAAAACCGGACATGATTCCGGGGTTCACCATTTGGGTGCTAAGGATCAGCTCAGTTTATTCGTCTGTGGCTCCGGATACCGGGGTTCGCCCTGAGGTCTCCATTTCTGGAGCTTTCCACACTGATACGGGTCTCCGTTTCTGGTGCTTGACACACCGAGCCACGGCTCGAGGCCCCTCTTGACAGAGCTATATGTCCCGGGTTAAAACCCAGGGTTCCTCTAAATACAGTAACGACGGAGTCGAGGGATCCTCTTAGGGTCCTGTCGGTAGGGTATATTCCTCAACCGTCCCACGCTCTGGGTTGTGGTTGTACCGATTCTGTCGAGTGAGCAAAGAAGGTGATCAGCAACAGGCCTTCCAGTACCCGCTCTGCCGAGGTTCCTCCATTGGAGGCTACTTCTGGGTCAGTTCCTAGGATTTCCAATAAACATCCTAGTTCTGCCAGCACCGGCTCGGCCGAGGATCCTTGTTTCAAGGTTAAGGGCCTTATTCCGAGGCTAGCGGTAAGGGATTAATGGCGCTGGTAAGGGTGCCGGTGCTGTTAACCCCTTACTGCCGCATTACGAGGTCCTTTAGCAGGTCCCGCTAAGGGTGGCTGGTTTTACCAGATGCCCTTAGTGGGAGCCGCTAAAGAACCAGGGAGCTAATAACGGGCCTGTGGTTAGCTTCCTCCCCATTCCCATTGAGCCCTATGGGGGCTCAAATGGGAATGGGGATGAGTAAATTGAATGAGGAATTACCGGGTCATCCAAGGTTGGAATGGCCCGGTAATTCCTCATTCAAGGAACCTGGACCCGAGTTTGGAGGCAGCCATGCCGCAAATAGCATCATGGCTACCTCCAAACTCGTAATGACCCCCTAAGTGTTTAAGTCCCCTGACTCCCCTGAGGGGAAAGTTGCCTCATTTTCTCCTATGGCGCAGTTCTCTTCAGGTGTTGACTAAATGGCGGCCCAACCTCCTTGGCCCATGGCAGCCATTTTGGATACCTCCCTTTCATGACGACTGGTGCTGGGAGCGTTCCTTTTGGGGCTGAGCAGTTTTCCACGTTGTGTGGACAACAAAGACCCGTTTGTCGGTCCTGGCGACAGCTTCAGCTAAGGCCCCTTGTACATAAAAGGTCAGGGTCCCAGACTCGGTCCTTCTCTGGGATCAGGGGGTTTTCAAGGTTGCCATGCGTGCCGATCAGAAACTCCTGTTGGTAGCCCCGCCTTAGGCGGCAGCGGCAAGGTGGTTGGTTTTTCTCTCGGCCATCAGCCTCCTCTACAGGGACAGGTAATCTCCCTGCCGACAAATCACCAAATGATATTTTTTGTCGGTCACACTACACTTAGGTGGGAAGGCAAATCTAGTCTCATCTGGAGGCGTGGCAAACCATCACCCAAGACTGGTGGGGTTTGTCCATCATTTAGGTGGGTTTTTGCTTGCCCTTTCCTCCTACCCCACCCTTCAAACCTCTTTTCCGACAGATCGGGGTGCTCTCCCTCAGAGCAGAGGTACAGAAACTTCTAAACCTCAGAGCGGGGGAACCTGTTCCCCTCATGGAGCAAGGGAGGGGCTTGTACTGCTGTCCTTTCACAGTGCTCAACCAGGATGGCCTGCGCGCTATCTTCGAGCTTTCCGAGAGAAATTCAAGTTGATCACGCCCTGCCAAATAAAGTCCTTTCTTCGGAAGGGCGATTGGCTCAGTGTGGTGGTCTTGCAGGATGCGTAAATGACATTCTGACTGGAACCCGCATATGTAATATCTGTGGTTCTCTGGAGCCCCGCATATGAAATATCTGCGGTTCTCCGTGGGAGCAGAACACTTCAGTTTTTGGTACTCCTTTTGGTCTCGGCTCCGCGAGACGTACAGGAAACTCCTCTGAGGGGCCCTGCAGCGGTCCCCCAATACTGGATCTTCTTCCAAGGTTCCCCATTTGAACCTAAGGCTGACCCCAGTTCTGCTGTGGCTTTTGATACCAGGGTTCGCCCTGAGGCTTCTCCATCTGGAGATAGTTTAGTTTAGTTTATTATTTGTATAGCGCCGCCTGGCCCTAGGGCATCCAGGCGCTTGCGATGAATACAACAAGAATAATACAACAGAAATGTACAAACCGATTACATATTTACAAATTTACAGTCTTGGTGCATGCTAGTAAGGTAGGGCTAGGCAGTTTACGTTTCTTTGGATAGAAGCCAAGTTTTGGTGTTGTCTAGATCTGTGAAAGGAAGGTTCTGATCTCAGCTCGAGTGGAAGTGAATTCCAAAGTTTGGAGGCAAGCACGGGGAAGCTGGAGCCACCTGCTTTTTGGAGCTTAAATCTTGGGATATTTAAGCAATGTGTTTGAGCTGATCTGGTAGGGCGCGCTGGGGTGTGGTGATTGAGATTGTCGGATAGGTATCTGGGTGCTTGGTTAGCTAGGCATTTGTGTGTGAGTGAGATGGTTTTATATTCAATTCTTTGTGGTATGGATAGCCAATGGCAGGTGCGTCTGGCGTCCGAAATGTGTTCATGTTTGGGTATGTTCAGGGCTGCTCGCAAGGCGTTGTTTTGTATGACTTGTAGTTTGTTGATGTTTTTCTGACTGGTTCCCAAGTATAACGCATTGCAGTAGTCAACTTTGGAAAGGACTAGCGCTCTGGCTAAGGTGATGCAGTTGGATGGTGAGAGGTAAGGTCTGCTGGCATTGATGAGTTTACAGGTGTAAGCAGTGGCTGATGAGATGGAATTGATCTGTCTTGTCAGTGTGAGGGAGGAGTCGAGGTAGATTCCTAGGGTTTTGACGCTGTTAGAGACGATGATGTTATTGCCGTCTATAGTGAATGCTTGATAGAGTTTGTCGAGTTTATTAAGTCTGGGATGGGAACCTAGGAGAAGAAGTTCGGTCTTGTCGTCATTGAGGCATAGGCCATGCTTGGCCATCCATTCTTGGATAATGGAATAAATGTTGTTGAGAGCAGTGAGGTCGGTGGAGTAGTCGCCTGTTAAAGGGATCAGTATTTGGGTGTCATCTGCGTAGTTGGTGTAGATGACACCCAAGCGGTCCAATATGTCAAAGAGGGGTTTCGTGAACACATTATATAGAGTGGGGGAGACGCAGGAGCCCTGGGGGACACCGCAAGTGACTGGGGCTGGGATGGCAGAGGCTGTGGGTGCGTAGACTCTCATGGATCTGTTGTTAAGGAAGGAATGGATCCATGCGTTGGCGTTATCTGAAAATTTGGCTGCTGAGGATAGATGTTTGCAGAGGATGTCGTGGTTGACCAGGTCGAAGGCGGCCGATAAGTCAAGAAAGAGAAGGATGGCTAGTTTACCATTGTCTTTAATGTTGTCCATCTGTATCTTAAGGTCAATCAGGGCGGTCTCAGTGCCGTGTTTGGGGCGGAATCCTGATTGTCTGAGTCCTAGTAAGTTATTTTTCTCAAGGTGGTTCTGTATCTGAAGATAGGCAGCTCTGTCGAGGATTTTTAGTAGGAAGGGTACGGTCGTAATGGGTCTGTAGTTGGTGGGGACATTAGGGTCAAGGGTGGGCTTCTTAAGTAAAGGAAGAACCCAGGAGTCCTTGAGGTTGTTGGGCACTATGTTGGAGGTGAAAGATGAGTTGATGAGGGAAGTGATGAAGGGAGCAAGTTGTTTGGCTGCATCTTTAATGACTGGGGCTGGGCAGGTATCGCCTTGGCATTTGGACGGTTTAAGAGAGTAGATTATTTCTTCAACCTCTTTGATGGTTATGGTGGAAAACTCAAAGAGGTTATTGTCATCATTTTGGGGGGTGGTGTGGGTGTGTGTAGAGGGGGTGGTGTTATCAGTGAGGGTGAGGCTTTCTTTCTTTGTCAGGATTTTGGCTTGTAGTGTGGCAATTTTGCCTAGGAGTGCTTCCTGGATGCTCGTGCACCAGTGGATGTCTTTGTTACAAGTGTCTGGAGTGGGGGAGGGTGATTCGAGTTCTCTCAGGATATTGAAGAGCTCTTTGGTATTAGATTTGGCGTTGCTGATTCTTTCATTGTACATGTTTTTTTTAGACTGGATGATGGCTGATTTATAGATGTTCGATGCCAGTGCGTAAGATGTCTTATTAATAGTGGATGGTGACTGTTTCCATGCTAATTCAGCTTGTCTTTTGGATTTGCGGAGTGTTTTTAGTTTGGGGGTGAACCAAGAATTGAGGTGTTCTCGTGGTTTGGCTTTCCGAAGCTTGAGTGGTGCTATGGTGTTTATGGCCTTAAGGATAGTTGTGTTGTATAACTCTACTAGTTCAGTAGGGTTGGTCATGGTGGGTGAGAAGTTGATGATGGGTTGGAGTAACGGGAGGAGTTTCTCTAGTGTGATATTTTTGTTGTTTCTTGTGAGTGTGGGTGGGGCATTGGAGGAAGGCCCTGGTGTTTGAGTGCCTTTGTTGATGGTGAAGGTAATAAGGTGGTGATCAGTCCAAGCGCATGGAGTGTTGGAAAGGATGGTAGTGTTGCAGTTGAGGTCAGCTATCCAGTCAAGGATGCGGCCTTTGTTGTGTGTGGGTTGTGTGATATGGTGGGTGAGTCCTAATTCTGAAATTGTGTTGGCGACAGTGTGAGCTTTATCATCTTTCTCATCATTGAGACCTAGATTAAAGTCTCCTAGGATGAGTAGTCGAGAGTTAGGTTTGATATTGTCAGAGAGTAAAAGGGCTATGTCGTCATTAAAGGATAGTATAGGGCCTGGTGGTCTGTAAATGAGGTGGATGGTGATAGTGCTTGTGTGCGTTGTGTATAGTTTGAGGGTGAGTAGTTCCGCTGATGGCAGTGATTGGTTTTGTATGTGTCTTATGTTGATGGAGCTTTTTGCAATAATGGCTACTCCACCACCTTTAGCTGTTTGTCTGTCTGCACGGTAGATGGTATAGTCATTGGGTATAGCAAGTGATAGAGAGGGGCCAGACGCTGGGTGGAGCCAGGTCTCTGTAATAGCTATGAAGTCGAGATCATTGAAGGAAATAATGTCGGCTATGTCTAGGGCATGGGCGACTACAGATCTCGCATTGATGAGTGCACCTTTGATGGTTTCGGTGGTGATGCATGATTTTTTGATGTGGGTGCGGGGGGAGGGTGCGTTCAGGCCGTGTGATATCTGGTCTGACGGATGAGTAGGGCGTGTGCAGGGAGGGGCAGATTTGGTTAAGGTTATATTTTGTTTGTTGCCTAGATTGAGGAAGGATACGGGTGTGTGTGTTCTGGATCTGAGTCGGGTGAGTCTCGATAAGCCTGAGCAGGGATAGGATTTGCTGGTAGTGAGGTTCGTGATAGTGGATTGGCCGATGGGAGTAGTTTGTGATGCTTCTTGGGGGCTGGAGGTGTCTGCTGTGCGATGAGAGTCGATGGAGGAGGTAGGCTGGAGGGGGTTGATGTTGGGTAGGAAGGGGGTGGGGCAGGGTATGGGATAATGTCTGGGGCAGGCTAGTCTGCTGAGGCCATTGGGGTGTAAGCGAAAGTGTGGCCCCTGTACAAGGGGTGTCATGGGGGAGCAGGCAGAATGGGAACATAATGAGGAAGGTCCAGGTTATCATATCTGAATTTAGAGGGAACTGGGGCACAAAATCATCAGAGAGAAGCTAGTACGCAATGTTAGTGCACAATGGTGCTGCAGTGAGGGTACTAACGCAGAGAATCAGAGAAATGCTAGTACACAGTGCTAATACACAGTGCTAATACACAGTGCTAATACACAGTGTACTCTAAGCGACCATAAGGCACTACACAATGTCACAGTGGTCTCTAAGCGACCATAAGGCACAACACTATGTCACAATGGTCTCTAAGCGACCCTAAGGCACAACACTATGTCACAGTGGTCTCTAAGCGACCATAAGGCACAACACTATGTCACAGTGGTCTCTAAGCGACCATAAGGCACAACACAATGTCACAGTGGTCTCTAAGCGACCCTAAGGCATAACACTATGTCACAGTGGTCTCTAAGCGACCTTAAGGCACAACACAATGTCACAGTGGTCTCTAAGCGACCATAAGGCACAGCACAATGTCACAGTGGTCTCTAAGCGACCATAAGGCACAACACAATATCACAGTGGTCTCTAAGCGACCCTAAGGCATAACACTATGTCACAGTGGTCTCTAAGCGACCCTAAGGCACAACACAATGTCACAGTGGTCTCTAAGCGACCATAAGGCACAGCACAATGTCACAGTGGTCTCTAAGCGACCATAAGGCACAACACAATGTCACAGTGGTCTCTAAGCGACCATAAGGCACAACACAATGTGAAAGTAGTTTGTGTTAGACCGTACTGCAAAAACAGGGTTCAGTGAAGGCTTGAAGCAGTTCAGGTTGCTGGCTGGAGCAGTGGAAAAAAGGTTGCGGTAAGGGGCAGTATGCTTGCCCCAGAGGAGATGGGCAGGGGATCTAGCCCTATGCTCGATGGCGTATACAGGCTAGAGATAGGCACCGTGTACAGTGCCTTCGAGGTGGGCCGGTTCGAAGCCTGCTGGCTTGTGGTTGGCTCCCAGTAGAGGAGAGGGGCCAATCACGATGTTTGCAGGGTTGCGGGGCCGGGTGGAGGGCTGAAGATGCGACGGTCAGCCATCTTTAAATGGTGTGGACCTAGGGGCTTCAATTGGTGGCTGGATGCACTCTGAGTGCAATAATGGGGCAGATCCTGGCTGGAGAAGGCCACACGCTTGAGCGGCGCGGATATTATTAAATAATCCGCCGCGTGTTGCCTTCAAGACGCACGCTCGTGCTGCGGCTAGGGACTCGTGACATACCTGGTGTTAGGCAGGGCTGGCTACTGCTCCAGCAGTAGATGGAAGGAGCTCCTGCTCATGGTGGCTCTGGAGTGGTAGGGGCAGAGTTCCTGGTCCCTGGCTTCTTAGGCTCCGAACAGGCACCCAACAGGCCTTAGTGTGGCCTTTGTGAGGGCCGGCGAATCCGCCTGCCGGCGGATGCTCGTTCGAGCTAAGAGGCGGTCTCAGCCTCGTTTTGGCGCCACGCTGCGCCCGGCATGGAGAGGTCAGGCAGGCCTCTCAGACCTAGTCAGGCGGTCTCTGTGGGCCTCGTCTGTGCTGCTGGCTGCTTCGGGGCGGGGGAGAGGGCTCCTGCCCTCTTCCCTGGGCAGATGATGTGGAGTGCGGAGGCACGGGCACCCAACAGGCCTTAGTGTGGCCTTTGTGAGGGCCGGCGAATCCGCCTGCCGGCGGATGCTCGTTCGAGCTAAGAGGCGGTCTCAGCCTCGTTTTGGCGCCGCGCTGCGCCCGGCATGGAGAGGTCAGGCAGGCCTCTCAGACCTAGTCAGGCGGTCTCTGTGGGCCTCGTCTGTGCTGCTGGCTGCTTCGGGGCGGGGGAGAGGGCTCCTGCCCTCTTCCCTGGGCAGATGATGTGGAGTGCGGAGGCACGGGCACCCAACAGGCCTTAGTGTGGCCTTTGTGAGGGCCGGCGAATCCGCCTGCCGGCGGATGCTCGTTCGAGCTAAGAGGCGGTCTCAGCCTCGTTTTGGCGCCGCGCTGCGCCCGGCATGGAGAGGTCAGGCAGGCCTCTCAGACCTAGTCAGGCGGTCTCTGTGGGCCTCGTCTGTGCTGCTGGCTGCTTCGGGGCGGGGGAGAGGGCTCCTGCCCTCTTCCCTGGGCAGATGATGTGGAGTGCGGAGGCACGGGCACCCAACAGGCCTTAGTGTGGCCTTTGTGAGGGCCGGCGAATCCGCCTGCCGGCGGATGCTCGTTCGAGCTAAGAGGCGGTCTCAGCCTCGTTTTGGCGCCGCGCTGCGCCCGGCATGGAGAGGTCAGGCAGGCCTCTCAGACCTAGTCAGGCGGTCTCTGTGGGCCTCGTCTGTGCTGCTGGCTGCTTCGGGGCGGGGGAGAGGGCTCCTGCCCTCTTCCCTGGGCAGATGATGTGGAGTGCGGAGGCACGGGCACCCAACAGGCCTTAGTGTGGCCTTTGTGAGGGCCGGCGAATCCGCCTGCCGGCGGATGCTCGTTCGAGCTAAGAGGCGGTCTCAGCCTCGTTTTGGTGCCGCGCTGCGCCCGGCATGGAGAGGTCAGGCAGGCCTCTCAGACCTAGTCAGGCGGTCTCTGTGGGCCTCGTCTGTGCTGCTGGCTGCTTCGGGGCGGGGGAGAGGGCTCCTGCCCTCTTCCCTGGGCAGATGATGTGGAGTGCGGAGGCACGGGCACCCAACAGGCCTTAGTGTGGCCTCCCTAGCTGTACCGAGTCTCGGCTCGGGCCCCTCTCGCGGTGTCTATAAGACCAGGGTTAAACCTGAGGTTCCCCAGCTTGGGGCTCAATTGGTCACCAACAGAATTGAGAGTCCCTCATCGAGGCTCCTGGCTGTAAGGTATATCCCTAAGCCTTTCCGTGTGTGCAGCCGTGGTGATACCAGTTCTGTTGAGGGGGGCGAAAGAAGGCGGTCACGTACCACAGACCCTCCAATACTGGCTCTGCCGAGGATCCTCCACTAGAGGCTAATTCTGGGGAAGCCCCTGACGTATCGAGTAAATGCCAGTATCGGCTCTGCCAAGGTTCATTGTTTCAAGGCAAAGATTGCACGCAAGGCCCTTGACTTCCGTGGGGAGACTATTGCTTCACTTGCTCCTGAGACGCAGTTCCCCCTGGTGTGTGATAATGGCGGCCCAACCTCTGCGGGCCATGGTGGCCATTTTGAATACCTCCCTTAGATTTTGTCATAAAAATTTGGGGTGTGCCATCCAGTATATGGTTTGGCTCCAGGCTCCACACATCCTGGGTCACCTCAATGTGACCGCAGATTAATTCAGTCGCCAGTCGGCATCAGTTACGAGTGAGATGAACAGCAATATCATCTCCAACTTTTCCAGCAATGGGGAATGCTAGAGGTGGTCCTCTTTGCAACTTGTGGGTCAACATGAACGCTTATGCTTTCCCCTCATTGCCTCTTATCTATTGGTTGTTCTCTAAGAACATCGAACAGGTGCCAAAGCAGCTTTGTGGGTTTTCCCACCAGCTTTTGGTAAGCATTACTGCTTAGACCTGGGCTCCATAGCCAATGCTCAATTCGGGCAGGCTGTTCTTAAAACCTTTTTCAGTAAGGAGGTTCCATCCACCCGTATATCCTGTGAGGAGTGCTTGGTAATCTCCCAAAAGTATGGAGGAAAGGGGACAGGACGTAGGAGTATAACAAAGTTACTCAGTGTAGTGACTACCTTACTCCTAGTGCATAGTCCCCTTTCCTCCATACGCCCACCCGCCATCCCCTCTAATAAGTATCCTCTATTATTGCTTAAATGGTCTCAGACCTGGCGATAGAAAAGATGCGTGGGGCGGCGCTAAGGAGGGCAGGGTTATGGCCGTGTGCAGTACCCCGAATAAAAAGAGAAGAACACATTTTCAATTTGATGCTTTTTTACAAAAAGTGCTCCGGTCCCGTCCCACAGGACGGAATGTCCCAAAAGTATGGAGGAAAGGGGACTATGGACTCGGAGGAAGGTAGTCACTACGGTGAGTAACTTTGTTATTCTCTCTGGGGTTATTCCAAAGAGCTTCATGCACTAGGATCCCTACTTTATCTCCCCTTTGAAATTTGACAGGGTTAGTGGAGAAGTGTAGGAGAATAAAGGTTAATTTGACTTTATTGGGAAACGGGGGTAGCATTTCTATTTGGCCTTCTTTACAAGTTAGAATATAGGAGGACCAATCTAAGCGATGTGTCACTCTTATTTGCAAAGAAATAAGGGCTTTGTCCCTTCCCTGTAATACATAACCCTGAGGGCAAAGAAGATTGTAGGTGTTACCCTCAATGTTTTTTCAGACACGTGAAATAGCTTCAGGGGTTAACGGGAAAAATTTGATTCCCATTTTCTGGTTCATGGGTGGTGTCCTGCTCTTCGATTTCTGACCATTGAGGGGAAAAAGGAGTTTGGTAGTGTTTGTTTCTTGCTTCTACATTTTCTGGGGATAGGGCATGGAAATTTCTATTTGGATTCTCGACATGTAAGTGGGCTTTCCAACTATTATCAATTAGATCATATCCCACTTCTGATACCATATGTGAGGAGCTCATCATGGCAACAAGTAAGACAGACACAAGTGATTAAAGTTCAAGGGTGTTTATTGAGCAATGAATGCTATATGCAGGTTGGCAAAATGCATATTCTAATCCTAAATCTGAGATGGGAGCAAGTGTCAAACCATCAAATGAAAAATAAGGCCGTCCTAGTTTCGTTGTGACAAAATAAAAGGGCCTATACTAAGCAACATATTGCCAAACCGTACAACTAATACAAAAAGGATGTGGGATAGCTTTCAAGAAAAAGAAAGTGTTCTCAAATAATATGTCCACATGCTGTAGTTTGGGTCTCTCTTCCCCACGTTTTGAGTATGGGGTAAAATGGGAGCTTGGAGCACAGTATAGTCTCTGGCTTCTCCAGCACAAGATGACCGTTTCAATGGCAGTTCTTAGGACCGTTGATGGACAAGTCTCGCTTCCTTTAAGAGTCTCTTGCCTTCGAGGCCTGACGTGTTCAAATAGCAAAACCAAAAGTTCCTTTCACTAAAAAAGTTTGTTAGGGTGAGAATGATTCACTCCCTGGGTCCGCCTGTTCTGGGCGCTGACCCTTCGCATATTGTATTCTTCAATTTAGTTATTTTCTTACTTGAAATTTGGATGATGGCTTCACCCCTGGATCCCCCTCTGCCGGGCTCTGACCTCTTGACTGGTAGTACTTGGGTGATAGCTTCCTCTCTGGATCTCCCTCTGCCGGGCTTGGACCCTTCTTCTCTGGCATCCCTCCTTCGGGTTCACTCTTGCCATCTCTTAACGTTTACTTTTACTTTTCTCAATCTTGGGGTACCGCACCTCACCTGGGGCATCCCCCGGGTATAACCCCGGGCTCCCCTACTCAGGTGATCCTCCCACACTGGTCCACGCCCAGGAACTGGATCCAACAGCGATAGCCGTGTCCTGGCCACCTGGATAAGGGATTCCTGGGCTCTACTCGGGAGGACTCCCCTAGGTTTCTTACAGCGTACACCAGGCAAGAAGTAATGCTGTTTATTATTGGAACAGAACTGTTTGATGTGGCGTGGCTTACAAGCCACAGGATAAGACGTGCTGCTGGAGGAGCTCCTGCCGATCTGTGGTGATCTGGATGGGCATGTGCAGGAAGGCTCACAGCATGCTGACGGCGAGGATCGGGAAGTTAAGGCACAGTGGTTCGCGTGTAATGAGCTGATAAGAAAAAGGTTACAGCCCGAGGAGGACAGAATGAAAATGGCGCTGTGCAGAGAACAATAAAACAGACTGAGAAGATAACGCACCAGAGCTGCAACGTTGCTTACAATGGAGCCCAGACAGGCCTGTTTCTTGGCCCGGGCGAGGCGGGCAGCTGATCGGATGGGAAATGTATACACCCACCCCTGGCAGCGAAGGCCTTGAATACGTTACTGCACAACTTCAAGTTAGAGGACGTGTGGAGAGCAATGCATGGACAAGACCGGGGGTACTCTCACTATAGCGCCCTACCAAATCTCTACACACGGTTAGACTATATGATGGTGAGCAGTGAATTGTTAGGAGAGTTTGTATGTGCGGAATACAAAGCGAGGGTCCTATCGGATCATACACCACTGGTAGTGACATGGCAAGCTCTCCACCCAAGAGCTAGGATTCCAACATGGAGGTTCAGAGTGGAAGCACTCAGGGATATTGGGTTTAGAGAACATTTAAGGAAGGATGTGAAAGAATATTTCCAAAACAACACAGGTAGTGTCCGGTCTGCGGGTACGCTATGGGAGGCCTTCAATGTAGTGGTAAGGGGGGAAGTCATATCACAATCCAAAGGGCTACAGGATGTTATTGTACGGGAATTATGAGTAGTGGAGGATAAACTAGAAACGATAGCACTAACAGGAGAAGGCTCCTTAAAAGAAGCACAGGAAGTGACACGATTGCAGCAGGAATGTCGAAATCACTGGGATAGGTTGGGCAATCTAAGTTACAAAAGATATATTGAGAGACAGCACGCAGAAGGAGACAAGCCGGGCGATTGCTAGCTTGGCTTTATAAAAGTGAGAACAAACGGGAACCAATCAGGGCAGTGGTTGGGAGTAGTGGAGAGTTGCACGAGACACAGGAGGGGGTGAATAGATGTTTTTTTATGAATATTATAAGCACTTATATAGCAAAACCTCTGGATGTGATGTAGCAGAAATACAGCAAGATGAGACTGCCCAAGTTAAGTACAGAAGAACGGGAGGGACTGGAAGTTTCCATCACAGTAGAGGAATTGGAATACGTGATTAAAGATTTGCCGACCGGTAAAGTGCCCGGAGCAGATGAGCTCCCTAGCAAATTTTATAAAGAATATAAAACCGATATTCTAACGCCACTGTTATTGCCCGGATCTCTAAGGGACTCGATGATAGTCCCCCTCCTGAAGCCAAATAAGCCAGATTCGGACTGTGGATCGTAAAGACCCTTTTCGTTACTAAACCAAGATGTTAAGATACTTACAGCGGTGATGGCACTGAGACTCCGGCCGGTTATAGCCAAACTTATACATTCAGACCAGACGGGATATGTCCCGCACCAGAATATCACTAGTAATTTGCGCAGATTACATCATGTGATAGATCGCACCCACGAAGATAAGCGGCAGCTGGTGGTAGCGTCACTAGATGCAGTTAAGACGTTTGATTTGGTCAGGTGGCCATTGCTGCTGACGGTATTGGAAGAGTTAGGTATAAGACCAACGTACATCAAATGGGTGAAATTACTATATAGAGAACCTGTAGCTAGGGTGAAGACAGGTGCGATAATCTCAGAACGATGGCAGTTAAGTAAAGGTACAAGACAAGGGCGTCCATCGACTCTGATGTTATTCATATTAGCACTGGAACCGCTCGCAATTTATCTGCAAGACGAATATGGTGAGGCCGGGATGGAGGCGGCAGAGGGACAACATTTAATATCATTGTATGCAGATGATATGCTGCTTTATTTGCAACAGCCAGAGACTTACTTGCCGTTCATTTTAGATGTGATGGAATGCTACGCTGCCTTATCAGGTATAACAATTAACCCGCTAAAGTCAAGTCTGTTTCCGCTAGGGGAATACGTTGGGAAACCAATGGGCAAACTGCCAGTGCTACCAATCAAATGGGAATTGGACACATTTCGCTATCTTGGAGTAAACATTTATTATGACCCTCAGTCTGAACATACACACAATACAGTTAAAGCACTACATGGGATAGAAAAGTCCATATCCTTTTGGGCAAGATTACCTTTGTCTATGATGGGGCGGGTGGCATTATTGAAAATGGTGGTACTCCCGAGACTCCTTCACTGTTTTACAAACGTCCCATTTGCAATACCGAGACTGTTCTTCAAGAAGCAACATAGCATATGTAGTGATTTTTCTTGGTGTAATACAAGATGTAGAATAGCTCTGTGGAAACTCTAGAACACATACGACCTAGGAGGGATAAGGCTACCCAATTTCGAGGTGTATTTTGTTGCTAGCTGTAATGCTAATGTGATAAATGCGAGGCAGACTAACATGGCATTGATGTGTAGCCATTTTGAACACTCCTCTCCCATTGCAGTAATAAATCCTGCGTTTCCGCGGGCCTCACAGAATAAGGAAGTAGCATGGAAGGCAGAGCAAGTTCACAAAAATATTATGCGATTGAACTGACTGCGGAGAATAGTTATTGTATTGTCCATTGAAGGACGAATACAGAAGGGGAGTCTGAGCGCACAGCAGATCCATAAGGGTTCTGGGAAGGCATGCAAGAGAGAGAGGTGCTGGGTTTTTCCACTTCTAACTGGATTTTTCCACCCTCTGTCTCTTCGATTTGTCATCTGCCTTTCGGCCGAGGTTCAGAAAAGGGGCTGGGGAGACGTAAGTGTTAGTGTTTTCCTCTTAGGGCCAAACAGACGCAAAACACTAGCCAGTTACAATTCGTAGTCAAATGGCTGGCAGATGAACAGACAAACGAGTCACGATTGTTGCAAGCAACAGGGGAGAGGTTTTACCTGAAAGAAGCTATATGGATGAGCAGCTCACGCATGAACCACTTACCCAGGTTCAGAGACTAGCGTGGGTGATGTGGCATAGAGCTTGCCAATTGATGGGGGAGGTTGCACCATATTCACCACAGATTCCGCTGATGGCATTGGAGGGAGTGAATGACCAATTGCGGCTGCATGTAAGGAAATACTGGGGACCTAATGGGGTAGTGACGGTTGGAGACTTGGTCAAGGAGGGGGAGTCTAAGGAATATGGGGCTTTAATAGAGGTGGATGGAGTGAACCTAGGGCAACACCTGACGCACTCCTGCTTACTACGAAGCAGGTGGCTAAATGCAGGAGCTGGGTTGCAGAAGATGAAACTATAGAGTCATTTTATGATGTGTCGGAGGGAGGACATGAAGTATCAAGGATATACAAGTTGTTAATGTCCGGGGTGGGGAGAGAGTTGGGACAGACGAGGCAACAATGGGAAGCAGATTTGGGAGAACCAATGTCGGAAGAGAGTTATGCGGTACCACAAGAAGGTATCCAGGAACTGTATATAACCCACAGAGCGTACCTAACTGTGAATAAAATAAGGAAGTTTAGTCAAACAGCGATACGGTCCTGCCCGAAATGTGGGGAAGTGAGTGCGGACTTGATCCATATGTTTTGGATCGTATGGAATTGAGCAGAATTTGGGAGTGACGTGGCTCAGGCATTAGTGAAAGCAGAGATAATTCTGTATATTGGATCCCCCCTGGCTTGTCTACTGGGGGGCTTTGCAAGGCCCGAAATGGCCAAACATGTGAGCAAACTTAAAGACCTGGTATATATACTGGCTAAGCGCCGAATAGCGATGGGATGGAAAACACAGACAAGACCCTTGGTGCAAGTATGGTGGAAGGACCTGTTAAAATGGGCAAATGCAGAAACTGTGGTATGGCAAGAAGCAGTAGACAAGACTGAAGAACAATGGGGAGGTGGGCTAGAGGCATGGTGGCAGTTGATCGAAGGATTGGTCACCTCCATGTCACAAGTAGGATAGCAGGAACATAGTCCTGCACTTTGACTGGCTGACAGAGGAGTTGTTGTAAAGTAGACAAGTTCTAGTGGAATTGTGTGATATTAAGTAGGCAGGGGTGGGGGGTGTTTTTTGTTTGTTTGGGGAAAGCAGACAATGATGACAGTGTGATGGAGTATAATGTGATATGATGTATGTATATTGTTGGTTTATATTTGAAAATAAAAATGTATTTAAAGAAAACAGATTGATGAGAGCTGAAAAAAACGCCCACAGCAGTCAAATCCTGCCTACAGCGAATACAATGTTTGCATGGTTAGAAACAGTTGCACTTAGTGTTTGGAGTTATCGCGTGTACCACGAAGCTAATTGGTTGTATTACGTCAGTGCTCCAGATAAGTTTTTGAGGTGGGAGTATTTTACTCCCTATTTTTAAACTTTGAGAGTAAATGAGATTTCAAGAGAGTAAAATGTCTGTTAACGCTGCATTACCGCTCCGCCCAATCTCGAGTTTGGGCGGAAAGTTGGAAATTTATCCCCAGCTTTTTGCTGGAGGTAAAATGCTCCACTTTCTGCCCATTTTCGGGGCTATTACCACTTCGCCAACACCACCAGCGGTAATAGCGCCGTTACTGCCCCATAGAGTACTATGTACTCTACAAAAAATGGGGAGTAACATCCTCACCACAACTTCAGCGCTGTACCGAGCTGCAGTAATGCTATTTGCATTGGTGGTATCCCGGTGGTGAATACCGCCAAGGTTATGATGAGGCCATTAGAGTGTAAATTAAATTATACGTTTAAAAATGATCTGCGTCCTCATGATTATGCACACAGCACAGGCACTCTGAAAAATAAAATTGTGCAATACTGCTTTGCTTTCAGTGTGGGGGAAAAAAGCATAATTTGTTACAAAAGATTAATTCTCAATTGCAACTTAGATTGACATCTTATTAATGATACAATCCTCAAATGCTAGGAACATAAATATGCACAGTGCTTCTGTTTGCTCCATGAACATCTACACCCAACACAGCAGAAGGTGAACAGAAAGAAACCATTCCTTTTATCACAGTGTGCGGTTTCTTTTTTGAAAGGCTTCAGAGAAAAATATTCTGTTTCAGAAGCTTTTCTCCATGCCTTGCAATTACACCCATTTAGATACAAATCAAAAGAAGCATTTTGGTTTCTGTCAAGTAACCTGATATTTGCACTGCCCTCTGCTCTAAACCTGTCTGTAAATGTACGCAGGAAAATAATAGAGCTGTTGTATTGATAAGATTTTCATGCGTAAAAAGACCGGGTAAGACCCTTATCTAGAGGCCTGGGTCACATCAATCCCCTATAGCTGGACCAATGTTAGGTAGAAGTGATTGAAGCAAACAGACCTTCCCTCCCCAGGCGTGTCCCCTCCCCTCGTAGCGCCACCTTACTTCCCGCTCCTCGTTGTAGGTTAGTTGTTGTTAGAAACTACATATTTGTTCTGACCTCCGGAACTTTATTAACCTGCTATTGGTCAGCCCACACACAATAAACATGAGCGACCCTAAAATGGTGGGAAGGGAGACATTCACATGGCATCCGACCAATGAGGGGCCTCATAGACATCATCGAAGGCACTGCATACTTGTTGCTTTTCAGGACCACCAAAACTTACCTTCTGATTAGCTCCTGCCGGATCGCCACTTCATCCCACATCTTTCTTCCCAGACCGACCTGCCAAGGGGCGATTTGAAACCACTTATTGTGCTATGCATGTGCTTCCCCAAACATTTATTGGTGAATTCTAGTTCCCCCGGTCTCAGTAAGTACCCGTGAGTCTGGCTTGCCGACCTTGTATGTATCAGCTGGTTCTGTTCCCAGTGACTGTTGTCTCCTGGGCACGGTCAGCCTGTATGAATCTTCTCCCACCCCACAGCCATGGAGTGTTTGTGGAGTTTTCAAAATGGTCTGCTGTAAAGGGCCTGCCTAAAACATCCCCATTTGTTCCACTCACCTGTGGTTTTCACCTTCCTCGAGCTGTGCAGCAGCACCCTCCGTGTTTGTGTCCTCATATTTACTGCGTGTCCCCCTTGAGTACCTCAACCCCTGGCTTCTCGGGACGCGTACGTGCTCCAGACACTTGTAATACAGCCGTCAATTATACCTTGTCACACCCCCGGTGTTGCCTCCTCCCACCCCCACTATTCTTGCAACTGCTAAATGCGTCCTCCACACAGCAGCACCTTTATTGCAATCATAAGAAGACATCCTGAGAGTTCAGATGTGGTGAGGGTCCACTGTACAGTCCAGTGGTCGTGTCCAGGTTGCCAGAGGCCATCCTGAGGTCCGTGCTGTGGCTGCAGCACTGAAGAACTGAAAGGCGGTAAACTGTGAAAACCTGACACCTGCTTCTGCCACTTCACCTGTCACCACCGAAAGTCATCCAAGGTCACCAAGGGTCTTCTCCTCTTTAGCCAGGCCTTTTCGGGGTCCACATCAAGTTCTAGGACTCGTCAACGGAGACTACTGAGTAAGTGCTCCCTTTCCGACACTGCTTGTTTCTCCTCCTTCTCGCCATCTACATCTCAGCGATTCCTTCTTCCAAATGGTGTCCATCCTTGAGGGGTCTCGTCGAGTAAGGTCAAGAAACTCAATCACTTCACCTGCCAAGGCATCCAAGGTACTGTGACGAGCAAGAGCATCTTCGAACCTCGGGAATCAGCCAGAGGTCACAGATTCATCTTGGATCCTGTTCTCCTTCCTACATACTTTGTGGTAGTGGGTCCTGTGGAAAAAGAAGCAGAGCATTACTAAACATATTTGGACAGGGCTGTAATATACAAGATAAAGTACACCTTAACTTTTCCATTACAGGTTGCCCAGGTGGGTTGAAACTCACACAATACTCGCTATCTACTTTAAAGAAAGCATTCTGCCAATGTTCCTAATCTAACCTGCCTTTCTACAGTTATGTCTATGCCATTATCCAATGCTTAGGATTCCTATGATTTTTAATAACGGTCAGCAGTCGTTGCATTCTAAATTGAATCTGAAGTATATTGTGGTATCACTTAGATCAGAACCTCCAGTTTATAGGGATTTGCAATAAAATTGCAAAATCAGTTGGTTTCTGTTATTCCCGTTAAATATGTGTTAATGACCGCAGAAATCTACACGTCAAATATTCCGCTCCAGACTGTCAGGAGAGTGAACGTTTAACAACTGCTCGCAATGTTTAGCAACTGCCCCCTTTCTTCATTTGAAATGCAGGGCTACTTCATGTACTCCGAAAGGCAGCTCTGTGGACACTGTAAGGAACTCATGGTGGCAAGAGTAAAGACAGATACAAGTGATCACAGTTCAAGGGTGTTTAACTATAAATGCAGGGTGGAAAAATGCCCAGCCTAATCCTAAATCTAAGATGGGAGCAAGCGTCGACCATCAAATGAAAAATAAGGCAGTCCTAGTGGTGTTGTGTCAAATAAAAATGCCTATGCTAAGAAAAACCTATTGCCAATTCCTTAGTACTAATTACAGAAAGATTGTGGCATAGGGTATCAAAGTAAAGGAAACAGTGTTCAAATAATAAGTCAGGATGTGATTGCCTTGAGGTCTCCCTTCCCCATGTTTTAGCACGGGACAAGGTGCGACTTTGGAGCACAGCACCCACTCGAGCCTTATCAGCACGAATTGACAGTTCTGTTCCAGCTATCGGGTTCTTGGAGGGTAAAGTCTCTTTTCAATAAAAGTCTCTGATGCATTCAACAAACAAACCCAAAGTTCTGCTTCACGTAGATTTTGGGTGACGACTTAACCCCTGGGTCCCCCACTTCCGGGCGCAGACCCTTCACAATATCGCTTTCAACGATCTCATAAAAACAGTTCCTTTCTTATTAATCTTTGGTTGCTAGCATTTCACCCCTGGATCTCCCTCGACCGGGCTCGGATCCCAATTGACAAGGGGGACACTTTCCTTCTCCTCATCTTGCAATACTTCTCGCTTTCACAAATCTCAATGTCTTTTTAAACAGGTTTCTCTCTGAGGTGTTCAATCTTGCTGACCTTTCTGATATGCATTTCCTGTAATAACTTTTCACCATGCAGGATTTGCTTCCCTTACTTTCTCAAGAGTTTGTTGATTAAACACTTTCGATTGTACAGGGATTTTTGTACAGGGATTTTGCTCGACCTCCTGTATGACCACTTTGACCTAGTTTAGCGGCTCTCCTACGGCCTTCTGGTATCTGTAGTCATGTTCGACATGGGATCGACCAGGGTTTCTCGAGTCAGCGCCCACATTGTGCCGGTTCCCTCTGCAACTGGTCTTCCCTTAACACTTATACAGTTCTTTGAACTCTTCTTCATATGCCACTTTGTGACTTTCATTCAACACTGCCTGGTTCTTATCGGTTCGTCCCTTTGACTCACCGGCTGTGATGAACTGCTTGGCTTTCCTTGGATGTGGAGTCAAGGCCAGTACCATGGTAGCAGGAGTTTCCCTCGCTCCGGCTTATCAGCATAGACATGCTCCATGTACCATTGACATCTGTTGCAAAACACTTGGGCTATTGTGCACAGCGTTATAATTTCCTCTGCGGAGGTTTCGCGGGTCTGAGCCGAAAAGGGCAAGGTCGCGTCTCTCCTCGTGAGCTTCTGTTTGCCGCTTTTCTCCTTCTTTTGAACTGTTGGGTCTGGATAGCTGTCGTATCGTGCTGTCTGCCTCGCTCGTCTTGTGCTCCACCTTTACCCCTGTGGGGAAGGGAAAGGGCTGTCAGGTGTGCGTGATTCAGGTCTAGTGCCTGACTTTGCCTGACCTTGGTATTGGGATACGTCAGGAAAACGGCCCTGGTGTTAGTCCGTTGACTTTCGTATTGTGCGAAGTGTTGTGTGGGAAAAGGGGGGAGGGGCAGTGTTTTGGAATGTCTTACCTGGTAGGATGGGGAAAAGATGTCAAAAGGAGAGGAATATCGCGTCTCGTCGATCAGTGTCCTACTCCCACTCCCCAAGGACCCCCCATCCAGATGATCCTCCCTCACTGGTCCACCCCCAGGAACTGGATCCAATAGCGATGGCCGTGTCCTGGCTACCTGGATGACAGATCCCCACGGACTGGACATCTTCGGGTTTCTCAAAACAGGATGCAACCTTCTGATTTAAAAAAAGTTAATCTGCCATGGGAATGTCTCTGGCAGCTTTATAACAGCTTGTGAATACTCTTAACCAATCTTGCCCTGAATCTGCATTGCCTCTGTTATCAGAAGACCCTCAGTTGACCCTGGCCATGTGCGAGTAGCCTCTTCCTGGCCTGTAAATCATACTGCAGCCAACTTCTTTGTTTATTCCTCTCCTTTCTACACACATTGCTCTTTTTAACCTTTTGTTTACCTGCTATTGTTTCACTTTTCATCCATCACCATTTCCTTTTTCTATCCTCTTTTCATCACACAGTTTTCTGTGTTGATACATATTGCCAATCGTAGCCCCCATCTTTTGCCTTTACTTCATGTATCTCTTCCGACGCTCTGTATGCCTCTTCCATCCTCATGTACACTTCTCTCACACCAACATTGCATGCACACATTTGCACCCTTAAATGCACAGTCTTTCTCTTACGCACCTTCTCTTGTGGCCGTTGCCTACCATATAACCACACACCTTCAGAATTTATGTAGTCATTCCCTCTTTCTCAGACTCGCACCGTCCTGCTCGCTTCTTTCTATCACATGCATGCACCGTGGGCCCCAGATTGTCAGTATTGTCAATTCCTTTTGTCGCCCCTTCCTTTCTTTTAGCCAACTTTTCCCATTACTTTTGCTCCTTCTTTGCGTCACCCTCCTTGCCAATATGACCCCCATGTAACTATTGCCAAACCTTACTATGACGTTCCCTTCCCCCTGCCCCATGTACCTCCAGCCCTTGTGAGCACCACCTTCCTATGCCTGCCCATCTCATTGCCGACAAATATTTTGCTCCTTCCTTCCTGTGCTCCTCCCGTAGCCCTCTATTTACATTTGTTTACCTGCCACATTTCTCTTTTCACTGTCCCATATTTCTCTTGCTTACACCTTCGACTTTATCACCCTTTCCCTCTCCACCATGGCAATCTGAACCCTCATCTGCCTTCTTTCTCCTGTGTTTACTTTGACCACCTTGTGTCTTTTGCATCATGTACACTTGCAATCACAGTACTCGTACACTGGCACAGCATGCACACGCTCTCCCCTTGCACTCACAATATCTCAAATAAACCATTGCACGCACACTCACCCTCTCCTACACATCCATGCACTCTCGTTCCCGGTGTGTTGCATGCATGTTCACCCACTCACATCCTCGCACATACCTTTTCTCTGTCATCATCACATACAGCCTCACAAACTCTTTTGCACATGATACATCACACCACCACTCACAGCCTACCTCTCACACCTCAACCTGGCCCACATTAGCAGAACTGGCCCCATCAACACCACCTCCCAGTGCTGCAGAGGCAGCACTGCCACCATCACCCTGAACCTGCAGCACCGGCCCCACTGGCAACACAACCACCACCACACAGGGCCCAGTGCAACCAGCACTACCATCCAGGGCCTTTAAATGCATCACCATCCCTGGAAATCATGCTCTCCAAGGCAGTGCCACAAACCATGCCCTCAGCAGTAGCACTGCCCTAACCAGCATCACACTCTGGGCCACAGAGGCTGGCCCACAATCACTAATCATTTTCTCAGCAGAAACATCACTCTCACCGACACTGCCACCCATGCCCTCCATGCTAGCTCCAGCAAAACCACCATCTTGTTCTACATATGTAGCACCAACCCTACAACCAACACCACAACCAGATGCCTTGCTGGGAGTGCAGCCAACAGCATCACCTATGGTCCCAGCAGCTTCACTAGCCCCACCAACACCATCACACCTGTCCTCAGTGGCAGCACAAGCCCCCGGGACCAAGACCTTGCTAAGAGAGCAACCAACACCATCACCTAGGCCCTCTCCAGCGTCTGATAGATGTGCATATTTTTACTATTATTATTAGGATAGTGTTGCCTGAGTACAAAGTGGGTTATTTATTTATGTATATATTTACTTGAACCTTATTTTATATAAAAGAACTGTGTTATATCATAGTGTGTGGATATTCCATTGTGGGGGCTTGGCGATTCACTGTACTTAAGAACCAGCCTGCATCACCTCCTGAGAGTTTCAGCCTGGCAGCTCGCCCAATGTTACCAATTGAGAGTCTTGGCTAGAGTACTCTGTGCCTCAACGCCAAATGTATAGGGGCAGAAATAGTCTTAACGCCCCTTGTCCTCCTCCTTTTCCTGACCTGCAATGTACCGCTCTTCCCTCCTTTTCCTCCTTCTCTCCTTTAACTGACACCAACACCTCTGTTTTCTCTCGTGCTCACCCTACTGCATCTCCCACGAGCCTATCCCAGGCTCTCTTGTTACTTCTATCCTTTATTACTAACTTATCTTACTTCCATTATCAACATGTCATTCGGAACATCTAATTTTCCCTGATCTTTCCCAGCGCCACCATCATTCCCATAATTAAGAAAACCTCCTTCGATACTTGCACTCGTGACATATGCTCCATCTACCTTCTTCCTTTCCTCTCTAAACTCTTGAAAACACTAGTTTTCTCCCAAATTTCTTCACATTTTAAGCAATATGCTCTTGTGCCATCCACTCATCTGGTTTTTACTCTGTACATTGTACTGAGACTGCTCTTTATGTATCTAACTCTATTCTCTCTGCTTGACATAATACTTTCTTCTATGTTGACTATTCTGTATATCTCTGCAGTTTTCATTACTTTGACCACCCCACTCTTCTTTCTGCCCTTTCTTCACTTGGCTTTTCTGGTTCGGTTGTACAATGGTATAACTTTTATCTTTCTACTCTGACCTATTCCATCCCCTGGTCTGGCAATGCTTCTTCCTGTGATGAATCGGATGGAGTTGTCACTGTTTTCCTGGCGGTGACCTCCTCCCATGTGGCATGGGGATGGAAGGCGGTACCTGATCCAGACCCTGGAGGCGGCTATATGAGGGAGAATCACATGGGGGAAGACAACCTCAGGAGAGATGTCATGGCTTCATCAGATGAGACATGGTTTCCCCCATTTCGCCTCGAGGATAACTCTCCCATACCTAATATCCTCATAGCATATTGTCATATGTCACCTCATCTTCCTGTGAAGGGTAGTGAAAACGTTTTCCCAAGACCCATATGCCAACCATCCAACTCGAATCTGTGAAACGTATGAAAACACCTCCTCCAGTTCCACCTACCAATCATCCAGGACTGACTTGCCCTTGAAAACCATTAAGAATGTTTATCCAAGTTTATCGTGCAAATTGTCAAGAACGGACTTCCTTTAGCAGAACTAACAAAATACTGGCACGCAGAAGAGGAACTGAGCAATGCAGAGCGAAGGAGGCCACATGCCCAAGGAGCACTCCAGTTGTTAAACACACACATGTGACCGTGAAATTTAAAGAGCAGAAGCAGAGAGTTGAGGTTTGCTGCTGGTGGGAGAGAGAGCTGTGCCTCTCTGTGCGGATTGTGAGATAGAAAGGCTGAGACCAGTGTGGTGGAGCCATCCGTCTCGAGAGCCAAGAAGAAAGAAGCTGCCACACGAAGCAGACACGCTGCGGCAAGGTCAGGAGCCGATGATAGACTCCTGGGTGTACGCGTCTAACTCACCAGAGCCTGGAACGAAGCAGGCGCAAGACCTGCGGAGTCTGCAAGAAATGGTAACGCAGAGAGCAAGGTGTTGCGAGAAGGAAAATTGAAAGACAGTCACTGGCTGGCCGCAGAAGAAACCAGAAACACCGAGAGACGGCGGCAAAGAGCAAGAGAGCTTATTGTTAAAAGGGGAAATTAACTGTGACTGAAAACCCAACAAGTATGTGAATGTATGCAGTACAAGTATATGGGAAACCCAAACAGTATAATATATCGAGAAGATGCATTATTAAACAAAGTAAATGTGCGAGTCTGGGAGTGGGCTGAGAGCCTGTATGATCAGAAGCCCTGGCAGGAGAGTATACTAGGCAATTAGAAGTGTGTGCATACAAGAAGCCCTGGCAGGAGAATATGCCAATTACAAGTGTGTGCATACAAGAAGCCCTGGCAGGAGAATATGCCAGGCAATTACAAGTGTATGATTACAAGAGAGAGCTGTGTCTCGGGAGGATAGCTCAGGGGCAACATGCTTGCCTTGGAAGCAAGACGACACAGAGCACCATAGGTTCGATCCTCTGGTCCACGCTTAGAAACCTCTGGGTATTAAGCACGTTATAAATATCATATCTATCATATCAGAAGCCCTGGCAGGAGGGTATACCAGGCAGTTACAAGAAATGTACAAACATTAGAGGTCCTGATAAGAAATATCAGGACTAGAAAAAGGATTGTGTTAACCAGGAGTAGAAAGGTCCTGAGAAGAAATATCAGGACTAAGAAACCCTGGCAGGAGGGTATACCAGGTATCCTGAAAGAGACAAAAGTAGAAGACCAGACAGTTTTGTATGCCACCATTGTTGCTGTTCAAGAAAGGCACAAGGAATTGTTACTTGTGAAATATCAGAAAGTAAAGAGGAGTGCAAGGGAATTGAGTCACCCTCTGGAGCAAGGACCTTTGTCCTTGAAGAACCTTTGTATTGGAGCTATTTATTCTTCCTTTAAAAAAAAAACTTTTCTAAACCACCCAAGGCTAAAGACATTACCATCTTTACCCTAGAATTTAGTTTATAGTGTGAGGGTCAGAATAGAGCTTTGGACATGGGACAGTTTTTGTTTTGGACATTCTGACGCAGACAAATACTTCATTTTTGGTTTAGGCAGTGGTCGAAATGGGCGGGAGTGGTTGGGAGCAAAGCTCCTATACTTTTTTAAAATTATGTTTTACTGTTCATATACTTTTATTTTAAAAAGAAACCATTCCGGAATGGTTTTGTTTTTAAATTAAAGTGTAGGAAGAAGTTGAAACTTGCACTTTTCCTTAAACAACAGGCGCATGTGTTTGGGGGTTTGTATTGCGCGTGGGAGGAGGCATGGCAATGGGGTTTGTAGGAAGCGAGGGCAGGCCAGTAGCGAACGTAGTTCCACTACTTTTCATACACTTCGACTACTGGGTTAAGGTAGGAAAATTCCTCTTAGACCCGGGTCAGAGAGGTAATTTTCCAACCCCTTTTATTGTTCAATAAGTCTTTAACCAAAATCATAACTCACTTGTGTTCGAGTTTCATTCCTGACACCTCACATTCCCCTCACCCTTTCCTTTGTGGTCTGCTTCAAGGTTCTGTCCTGGGTCTCCTCCTATTTTCCTTTTACACCATCCCTCTCGCCTCCCTTATTGAGCACTTCAATCTTTCCTGTCACTTTTAAGCAGACGGCTCCCAGAACATTTACTTCTTCTCTTCCTTCTCTGACTCCCTCCTCTCTCGTGCATCTTCCTGCTTCCAGGCAGTTCAATCCTGAATGTCTTCCCTCTATCTCATCCTTAACTGTTCTAAAACAGACGTCCTCTATTTCCCCCACTGTTTCCCCAATCCTGTTTCCTCTATTTGTTTTACCCCATCTTCCAACCCACTGTCCCCTGCTGCCTGTAATTTAGGTGTTCTCTTCTATTCTCTTCTGTTGTATTTGATTCGCCCCCCTGGTCGCCTGAGATAGTGTGTGCCCCCCCTCCCGGTCGCCTGTGAAGCTGTGTGCGCCTCATCTGGTCACCTGTGATGCGGTGTGTGGACCCCATCTGGTCGCCTGTGATGCTGTGTGCCCCCCACACCCACCCGGTTACCTGTGATGCAGTGTGTGCCCCCCACCTGGTCGCCTGTGATGCTGTGTGCCCACCCACACCCCCCTGGTCGCCTGTGATGCTGTGTGTGCCCCCCACCCCACCCCCGGTCACCTGTGATGCTGTGTGCCCCCTACCCCCGGTCACCTGTGATGCTGTGTGTGCCATCCCCACCCCCCTTGGTCACCTGTGATGCTGTGGGTGAATCCCACCCCCCCTTGGTCGCCTGTGATGCTGTGTGTGCCACCCCCCGGTCACCTGTGATGCTGTGTGTGCACTCCCTCTGGTCGCCTGTGATGCTGTGCGTGCCCCCACCGGTTGCCTGTGATGTTGCGTGTGCCCCCCCCCCGGTCACCTGTGATGCTGTGTGCCCCGCCCCCTGGTCGCCTGTGATGCTGTGAGCCCCCCGGTCGCCTCTGATGCTGTGTTTGCCCCTCACCACCACCCTGGTCGCCTGTGAAGCTGTGTGTGCCCCCAGCCTGCCCCCTGGTCGCCTGTGGTGCTGTGTGAGCCCCCAGGTCGCCTCTCATGCTGTGTTTGCCCCTCACCACCACCCTGGTCGCCTGTGAAGCTGTGTGTGCCCCCAGCCCCCCTGGTTGCCTGTGATGCTGTGTGCGCCCCGCCCAGTCGCCTGTGATGCTGTGTGTGAACTCCCCCACCCCCCCGGTCGCCTGTGATGCTGTGTGTGCCCCTGATTCCCCCCCCCTGGTCGCCTGTGATGCTGTGTGTGCCTCCCCCTGGTCACCTGTGAAGCTGTGTGTGCCCCCACCACTCCCCCTGATCGCCTGTGAAGCGGTGTCTGCTCCCCCCCGGTCACCTGTGATGCTGTGTGTGCCCCCACTCCCCTTTTTACATTTTCTTTTTTTCATTTTTGGATTTCTAGAGCGCACTACAGCCCACAGGCATCGAGGCGTATAAGGAAATTTACAAAGGCTTGCTTGAGGGTTATAGGAAGCGGCCCATGGACAGATGCTTAAAGACAGTTTGATAGGTTACAGTTGCTCATAGGTTACATTACATAGTACAGTGAGTGCATAGCATAGTGTGGCAAACCCATTCATAATACAGTAGATGGGCGAGGGGAAGGTTACATATGCAATACATAGCTCTTTGGGACGGGCCCTTTCAGACAACCAGCCTAGTTTTTAGGGCCTTGCGGAAGACTGCATGAGAGTTGATCGACCTGATCTGGGCTGGGAGGGTGTTCCAGAAGGTAACAGCCACGGTTGGGAAGCTGGAGCCTCCAGCACGCACTTTGCGTGTGTGAGGAAGAGTAATACCGTTAGCATATGCAGACCTCGAGGGTCTCAATGCTGTCCGTTTGGTGATCCTCTGAGCTAGGTACATGGGTGCCAGGCCGTGAAGACATTTATGTGTAAGGGCAAGTGTTTTGAAGACAGTCCTTTCCTTAATGGGTAGCCAGTGTACCTGCTTCCTGACCCCCGAAATGTGTTCCTTGCGTGAGATACCTGTTGCGGCCCTTAAGGCGATATTCTGTGCTATCTGGAGTTCAGCCAGATTTTTTTGGGAGGTTCCAACAAAGAGGGCATTGCAATAGTCCAACCTTGAGCCAAGGATGGCCCTGGCTATGGTGATGCAGTTCTGTTGGAACAGGAATGGCCAAACAGCATTGATCAATGAGTGATAGCCTTTGATGTCCTCCCTCTCCCCTCAGTCCATCCTTCTATGCCGGATAGTGCCCCCTAATTAATCTTTGCATTTCCATGCTGTTGTCGCCCTGCACCATGGGGTAGGCACCATGTATTTGCCCTTTGTTTGACTTTCGTATCTGTGTGCTGCTGCCGCCGCCCTGCGATATAGTAGGCACCATGTATTTGCCCATTGATTAACCTTCGCTCCTGTGTGCTGCTGCTGCCCCGCAACGTGGGGTAGGTACCATGTATATTGCCCTTTGTTTGACTTTCGCATCTATGTGCTGCTGCCGCCCTGCAACATGGGGTAGGCACCATGCATTTGCCCACTGATTTGACTTTCACATCTGTGGTTTATTGCCGCCTTGCCACATGAGGTAGGCACCATGTATTTGCCCACTGATTTTGACTATGCATCTGTGTGTTGCTGCCGCCGTACAACATGGATGTGATCACCATATACTTTTCATATGATGTATTACCTTTTACACGTTCCACGATGTTGTAATGCACTTCTTAGGCTTCCTTTTCTGTAAACTGAAGTACTGAAACCAATTTCTTAAAGTTAAGCGCCTAGATACCTCAGGGTTTTGCACGCTATATAAATAAATACTTTTTCTACTGCTCGACTCAGTCTCTTTCACCCTTTATGTAGTTTATGTAAGATCCGACCATTTCTCTCTTTTACTACTAAGATTATCATTTTCAATGTTTTCATGTTTAGACTACTGTTCTGCCTTTGGCGAGTCTTCTTTCCACGCAACTTGCCCCTCTTTTTTCCATCTTCAAATCTGCTGTTCCCTCTTAATTGTCTTCTAACTCCCCTCTTAAGCACACTCGTCTCACAATTTCCCTTCTTTCTTTCAACTTCCACCTTCTTTTTCATTTTCTTTGCAACGTCTTCAAATGCTATCATGGTCTTGCTCCTCCTTATCTTTCTGCTCTCATCTCTCGTTTCTTTCCCACATGCTCTTTCCGCTCTTAGCTTCTTCATCTTCTTACTTCTTTTAAGCCTCCCTGTGCTCCAACATGGTTATGCTATTTTTCCTTTCTGGCTCCTTAATTATGAAATGCCCTCCCTCCCTGCTTCTCCCTCCATTAATACCTTCTGTCCCCCCCTCAAAGCTCATCTTTTACTCTCACTTTACTCTCCCTAATTATTCCTGTACATATGATTTATTTGTACTGTATTTCAAATTATTTCTGTCACGCTCTTTTGAAAAAGCACTTAATAAATGCAAATAAAATACAAATAAAAAGGTCACCGAAAGCTGCTGGCATCACCATAGTTGCTTCTATTTAAGCTTTGAAAATCGGTATACGGTGGAAGTTAGAAACCTCAGATGCTTTAGGCATCTCCTGATTTGCTCCAATGCAAACCTTTCAGATGCTCGCAAACCTTTCAGATGCTCTGAAAAGCGCAGTTTTCACACTGGGCTTTCTGTTGAATGTGCAATGTACCGGCAGGACAGAGAGGTGCACTTTAATCAAGAGCAACAAAGGAGGAGCCGCACTGCTGACGAAACCCTCCTGCAAGATCGTATCAGTGAAGGACTGCAAAGCGCTTTTTCCGCAGTGGGCTGCATTGTGTTGGATGTTCTGTCAAAACTGAGAGGTGCACTTTAATCAGGAGTTGAAAGGAATGGCGACGCTGCTGATAAAACCCTCATGCAAGATTGCAGAGACGAAGTGCTGCAAAGCACAGTTTGCGCGGTTTGCCTAACTCGTGAGAAGCCAGAGTGTGGGAGCTGAGAACTCAATGCCACTGAGGGGTCCAAGGAGTATCTGAAAAGTGAGAACAACCTATTTGCATCTTGCAATATGATCACATTATGCTGGAGAAGTAATGTAAACACAGACAGTACTGATGCTCCTATGCAAACTGCAACAGTGGAGCTAAGAATGTCAGGGACCTCTCTTGAGTTCCCTGCTGCCTCCACACCTCGGATTACAAATGTGTAATCTCCAGATGTTGTGCACCCATACAAATAAATTAGCTGACTTTTTCTCAGGAAACCCTGATCAGCAATTTGCTGCAACTCTGGTAACCGAGAATCTGGTGACAATGCAATTCATGAAGTCACCTAAAATGGACTCGGACTGCCAACCGGTAGCCCTGTCAGAGGTCAGACCAACAGGGGTTTCTCCAACAAATGCGAATGTAGACGCAGAGTATGACAATTTAGAGGAATTCCTATTAGAATTGGATAGTTATACAGATTGCGCTCTGATTAGCAAACTAGACCTACAATTCTCAACAACAGGAATCCCCTATTGTGGCGAGGCGTAGTAAGGACTCTTACTTGGAGGTGTCATGATTGGGGCTATACACTGTTATTTACACAAAAAGACAAAACTATCTTTTCCCATATCTAGAGGGGTTTCCCTGCCTTAACATAGGGAAAACGTGGGTGCACGTCAGGATGTCAGTCAAAAGAAAAATGTATACCGTCCTCCTAAACTAACCATGTTCAGTCAAGTGTTTCAAGCAAACACCAGGAGAATAGCTTCCTTCTCCTAGTGACGTGATCCACTTTCGTGCAGTTTCCACAGCTGTCTCTTGCTCTAGGGTCTAATTTACCAATGTCTCAAGACCAGGAGAATGATTCCCTTCTCCTGGTCAACATGGAATAGTTCTTCAAGCTGACTTTTGGTGATTCCTTCTATAAATCTCACAGTCTTTACACTTCTTCCTGCGTACTTCTGTATATCAATGACCAGCTTTTATTCCCCTTTTTGGTAGCCTCTAATTCTTCTTAAGGCAATCTATCTTCTACCACTGTTACAAAGGAGATGATTCCTGGGCCTTTCTTTATTCTTGGGGCCTTCTATGCACCCCCTGTGACGAAGGAGATTACTCCTGATGCACTCTTGCTTGGTATAACTTTGTCACCACTGTGACAACGAAGACTACTTCTGATGTCCTCATGCTTGATACTCTGTTCTGTGTCACCACTGTGATGAAGGGGATTACTCCTGATGTACTCTTGTTTAACACTGCGTGGGAACTGCCCTGGACCCCGCTAGGTCTTTCCATCGTTCTCTTTACCTGCTTCTGCTTGTGGGTGCGGCTCTGGTTCTTCCCCATGTCGCGGACTCTCAGTTCTGCAGTTCTGGTTTTCTGCGTGGCTCTGCTGCCGGTTTTGGCTGGCAGTATGTGTGTTGTTTCTGGACCAAACGATCCACCTTTCTGCAGTCACGCAACCACCACGACTATTGCTGTCTTGGTTTGAGTCAGCTTCCTGCCGGCTCACCGGATCCTTCGGCAACATCTCACCTTCTGCATCTTCCCATCTGAGGGACAATTTTGGCGTGCCTCCAAGACTCCTGATTTGAATCTCCCAGGGTTGACTGGCGTTCGGCTGCTTTCCAGGGTCTCTCTCTTTCTTAGTCTGCATTTTGTCACAGTATTTAGTGAAGTCTGTTTATTGTTAATGCACATGTTTCTTCCGCTCTTCCTCGTCCCCCTATTCTTTACACTTGTTAACCGTCATGGCTTTAGCATAACACATAGTATTTCTGTCAATTGGGGAGGAGGGAGGCGACAACGAGGGTAAGGTATTTTGGGATAGGGTGTCAGGGAGGTTTTCCCCAGGTGGACGTCCTTATCCCCAGGAGGGGAGTCGCTCCCCATGTGGTGTTCCTGCATATTTCCACCCCAGTGGGATTATTGGGTAGCAGCCTCACCTGTCAAGCCTCATAGGGAAGGGCTCCCCTCTGGGAAGAAGTGACGGACACTAGTGAATCGTGTCACTACCTAGATACGACACATTACAATTGTTCACGAGTGGCAAGCCCTATTACTCCAGCTCCCTCCTCCTTACAGACATTGTGTTTAGTATTCAAAGGATCTATGTGATCCCTGCGCAGCCCATAATTCCGCCGATGAGAATGTCGACTCCAATTATGGTGCGACGCATTGATCAGATGGATTACTTTTGCCGCATGCACCGACCCGCAAACCCCCAACCAGCACCTCTCGCCACTTACCTTAACTGCAGCGCCCTTCTGTGTGCCTTGTACCCCTGCGGTACCACTTACATGGGGCATTGCTGACGCAGCGGGGTCTTTTTTCTTTTTTTTAAAAAAACCTTTCCTATTCGCGTTTTACAGTAATTTGAGTAATGGGAGTCGGAATACTGTGTAGGTGGAAAGTCACAGTAACTGCATGGTCACGTTTATTTTGGCAACATTTCTGTATTCAAATCTCTAGTAAAACTAAATGAACAATTGACAAAAGAAATAAAGTTTCAAGGGATGACACTTATGTCAGTTTAACATCTATGCAACCAGCTTGTGTTGGACAAAAAACTAGAGCCAACAGAGGTACAACAATCAAAATCAGTTTTGCATACGGAGGAACATGAGGCCCAAAATGTGCTTAATCTCACCATAGAAGATATGGTTGCTGACAGTGGCGAAAGAGAAAATGACAACCCTGATGGATTACCTCCGCGGTGAGGGCAAAAGTTATAAATGATAGAAGGTGGGTGTTCTTTTTCACAGGTACATGTTACTAATGATATCTCACTAGCAGCACGAGCCAAAAAAAGAAATGACTGAAACTAACAGAAAAGACAAGGAAATAAGTATGTAAAAGACTAACGAGAGACAGGATTCTCAAACGCAGACTGCCAGATTTAAGAAACGGAGGAAGAGACCTATGACATCACAAGTCCTACTGATAACAGAACTAGCACTAAGAAGAACATGTCTGGAAAGATATAAATAGGAAAAACAAGGGCCAGTACATGAAATATAGTAACCTGGTAACATTTTGGATGCAAAACAGAGAGGAAGGAAATTATTCAGTTGGATCTAATCTCTCAGGAACAGAGTCCAGAACTGCAATCAGACTGGCCATCATTTTATCACAGGGGACTATATACAGGCGGTATTGATACAACATAAAGAAAATGAATTGAGAGATGCCAGAATAGTTGTGGTAAATATATATGCACCCTACGGTAAGAAGATACAAGGATATCTAATCTCTAATTTACATAAGGTATTTGATCAATTTCCTTTATCCCCAGTAGTGTGTGGCTGAGATTGTAATGCCAAATGCCCTTCTAATTGTATAACGGATGATACAAATGATTTAAATACAGAAAATATCCCTATGGCAGTTTTGCTACCAAAAAAAGTAATTATGAAGGATGTGTGTAGGTAGAATTCTTTCTAGAATGGGGTCTGGTAATGCTGAATGGGCGCACTGAAAAGGACATTCCGGGTAGGTTCACTATAAATGTGTAACGCTCACCTGATTCCCGTAGAGGCGCCGGTCTTGACTGGGCGTATACCGTATCTTCAAAGGTGATGTGTAACACACGGCTGGCTCTTTGGGCTGGCCCTCTGTGCACTGTATGTCTGGCTCGAAGGGTAAGATGTCTGCAGATGGAAAATGTGGGATTAATGAACTGGGTTATTGAATGTCTCTCTCTTCTTCCCTTTCTCTTCTCCTGTAGAACCCCAAAGGTTAACGCTCTCACCTTAGGTAAGTGAACGCCGTGCTCTCCATCTGCCTCGAGGGAGGGTGCTGTAACCAGTTTCTTCACTGGATAAGGGGAGCAGGCCTCTTGACTTCAGAGGACTGCTGTCCGTCGTTTACTGCACGAACGGTAAGTTTCGAGTAATTCTAATGTCTTTAAAAGTCTTTAGTAATGATGTCCCTTGTTTTGCAGGGTTCCGGCGATGGCGGATGGCGGGATGAAGTGAGTTGAAGATGGAGCCCGTGTGATGAATAGAAGCGCCTGGAAGCACGTAAGTAAGCGCTTGTTGCCTGCTTCACGATGCGCTCTAACTGTCTTTTTATTTTGCAGGTACAAGTTCGGGGCGGCTGCAGGGTGCCGGAATACCCACTGGGTTAGATGTGGAAAGGAGTAATGGCACGTGAGTATTAAAGTTCCCCAATGTCTTTAAACGCACCTTGTTTTGTCTTTCAGATGCGGGATGCAGCGCCGAAGGCCTCCGGAGCGTGCGAAGAGTTGGTAAGCTTTTGTCTTTCAGATGCCGGAATGCAGTGTGAAGACCTCCGGAGCGCACGAAGAGTAGGTAAGCCTTTGTCTTTCAGATGCCGGAATGCAGCGCGAGGCGTTGGTGACAGCCGATGGACCAGGCAAGTGAAGAGCTGTCACTGAAGACCGTAATGCTAACCTGTTCTTTCTTGTCTTTATAGGTGTTGCTGAAGACTGGATTCAGAATGGTAAGCCTTTTTCCTTAGGCCCAGGATCAGATGCAGAAGACACGATGAGCGTTCTGCTGCTGAGGATGCAGAATAACGCAAAGCAAGATTCATCCATCGGGTGTGGTTTGAATAGCCTCCTGTAGTGCGTAGGTGTCTCCTTCCACAGCCACGACTAGGTAAGAAAAGAGTTCCTGCTTTCCAGAAGAGTTCCAGTGTTCTGAATCTAGGGAGTGGCTCCTGCCCCACCCAACAGGAAAAGTAGTTCCAAACAGAAGAGGATCAGAGACTCAACTGGCAGGCAAGTAAGCAGCATGGTCTGCTGCAGGTAAGTCCACCCAAGCATTATGAGCCCGGCGCTTCCAGTGCTGGGACTGGGCATATTTATGACCCTGGTGCCACTGGCGCCAGGACTGGGTCCAAAAGGTCCCAATTGGGACTGGTTGGCACTCGGAACCTGGGTTATGGATCTGCTTCCAAGGGAGTTGGGAAAACCCTGACCTTTTGGAAGCAGAGATCATGACAAAATGATACACACTCGCAATCGATGATCGACTATATTTTTATGTCACATGAAAGTTTCGATAGGGCAAAATCTCTACAGGTGCAGCCCACCCCTTAAGTGACCAACTTGTTTGCCACTAAAAATAAAAACAGAAAGGGTTCGGTCAAAAGATCAAATGGTTACAGGGCATTTGGACACCTTAATACAAGGAACCTGGATAAACTAGCCCCATAACAAAATTTACAAGTGCTTGGAATATATATGAGTTATTATGATTTGGCTCCGGGCAATTGCAATACTAGATGAATAAAAGAGTAACATTGAGCAATATGCAGGGAATTTAGGTAGGGCCGTTTGCACTTTTATAGCTAGTCATTCAAAGTGAAAACACCTGATCCATGAGAAAGCAAGACGAAAATGGGACCCCATTATAGATGTTATAGATGAGAGAAAGAGTGTATATAAGAGAACTCAGAAACCTGATATTTGACCCAGGCAATTCAACAAGTTCTATGAAAAGACACATACAAATTCAAGTTTTTGCCTTTAATCTTGTTACAAATGCAGGAGTGGGCTTAGACAGCAAAGGTTTTAAAAAGATATCGGGTAGGATTCAGAATAGACTGTTCTACAATTCATAGCATTATGATTTTGAACTCTCTATGTAAAACTGCATACATGAAGCACAGACCTCCTATATTGGTGGCTTATATTGACTATTCCGCTGCTTTTTGACGGATCATGTTGCCAATGTTTGTGGTGCAACCTGGCAGCGGAATAAATGGACCTAGGATGGCTTTAATGCATTATGGGCTTAGATGAATATGAACACACTATGGGTTTATATGAACACATAAGAGTCAAATAATCAAATGGGATTGTATACAAGGGAGAAAAGGATGCAACATGGCCTTCAGCAATGCTGCATACTGGCCCCATTTTTATTCAAACTATATTTTTCAAATTTGGAGCCTTATCTACACTCACCAAATTGGTGTCACCAAAATAGGCAAGGTTCATATTCCATGGCTTGCCTTAGCGTATATCATTTTACTAGACCACACAGAGGGAAGGCTTAAATGCAGTGGTTGCGTTCCGAACTACTATCATTTAAGGATCAACCATTCTAAATCAAGAAGCATGGAAATACTTAATAAGAAAATCATTAGAGTGGAAATGTGACATGGGACCCCTTGAGGTGGTATCGGAATACTGCAACTTGGTTGTAATATTCAATAAATTGACGTCTGAAAGAAAACTTTCTAGAGAGTCGCAATCCCCAGAGATCCATATGTAATGAGTATGGGCTTTTCCCTTAAGCCAGCTATAACTTTATATAAATAGAAGTAGACATTCATACCTGGGATCTTCTATGGCCTGAAAATTACGACTCTTAAAATGGACGATTGACTTAATACTTTGGAAAGTCGCCATTTTGGGAATCTCTAAAGGCACCCCTTTACTGCTGAACAGATGTGAACCACGATTAGTTTCACTGGTGACGGAAGTAAACATTTAAAAAGGGGTGTTCTTTTTGAAGATTATGCTTTCTAGATCGTATACAATAATTGAGATATTGAAAGAAACATTAGATCAAGCAGAATATCCTCAGTTAGCCTGTTACAAGTTAACTATTTTAGAATTTTTTGAAGAAATTGTTTCGTATGGAACAAGGATCTTTTGAGGGTACAAATAAAAATTATGAGCCGGAAGGACAGATTGTTGACAATATTTTTACTAATATTTACCTATGTTTAATTCTACAGCATATAATAAACTATTTCCAGATAAAGGGGCACGACGCATGTTCATAAAATTCAGGATTCATTTATTGGAGACAATGGAGGTAATAGGCTCACAATATAAAAAAGCTAACAGCCTTCGTAATTGCCGCTTTTGTGAGGAAGATGGGGTTACAGAAACAGTGTCATTAGTACATCGTTTGCCCAAAATTATAGGACCTTCGTATGAAAATATTTGGGATGTTTGTGCATAGCACAGAGGCAATTATCTCTGAAGTCTTCTGGACTCGATGTATGAATGGGTATCAAGTGTCATTTTAGCAATAGGGCCATACTGGAATGAAATGAAGGTACTGACAAATGGCATTTTAATTATGTGTTTTATAAATTGTATGTTTGTATGATTACATTCGATAAACATTTTACTGTGTTTTTTATACATTTTGTGTCAGGGCCAGAATTGTGGCCCTGTCAACTGTCAATGGGGGGATGATAGTGGCCTGCAGGCTGCCGAAGCAGCATAGCAGCCAGGGAAGACGTGCCCTAGGAAGACGCCAGAGATCGCAGGGGCATCGCTGGCAAAGGGTGCTGCAAAACGCCACAACAATGGCTCTAGGACATACCAAGGATATACCCGGGACCAAGGGGTGCCGTGTCCATCACTACACCGGCAGGGTTCAACAGACTGTCTGCTGGAGCCTGCCCCCACAGGGAGCCACCACTAGCCCACCAGGGACATTTTAATCATTAAGTCCCCACAAAGGCCTTAAATCCACTATGCCACCAGAGATTGTTTTTTGTTAAATAAAGGCCCCACAGAGGACTTTACCCACTACATGTTATTTTGAAGGGCCCCATGGAGGCCTTCCATGTAACATACATAGATCCCAGCAGGGTCCATGTTGGAAAGGGGCAGGGCTTACCAGCCCTTTTAAGCCCTTCCATGACCTTCCCCTGTCACACGCCCTGGAACCAGGTAAGCTATTCATTAAGCTAAGTGGCCAATACTGGGAAGAAGTGGGGTATTTATGTAAGCCTGTGTGAATGGTTTTGTGTGGGTTAGTTGGGTGACGACGGGAGGTGGTGGAGGAGGTCCGAGAGACCAGAGGAGGCGAGAGCGAAAGGAGTGTGCAATTTATTATACGAAGGGGGTCTGTGGAGTGTTTGAGTGTGAGAGTAGAGTGTGTGAGTAGTTGTTGTAGAGTATGAGTAGCACAGGGATAGTGGTAGGAGTGCTAGAAAGGGGAAAGGGTGAACAGGGCACCATATCCCTGGGTTCTATTATAATGAAAGGTGTGAGCAGAGCACCATATCCTAGAGTGCTGTGATAGTGCAAGGGTTGAGCAGTGCATCCTGTCCCTGAGGTTCAAGAAGTAATAGTAGTAGTTGGGAGTAAAGACAGTAGAAAGTACGAACAGCGGGGAAGTGAGTGAGAGAAACTGGTAGTAGAGTGGTAATTGGTAGTAGAGGGCAATAGCGAGCACTAGTGAATAGAAGAGTCTGGCAGTAAGAGGAGTGGGAAGTAAAGGTATGACAATGGATACTGTTAGCAACAAAGTAGGGACAAAAATAGACACAGTGGGAAGAGCAACAGTGAGTGGGAGAACATGAGTAGCTATTGGTGTAGAGTGAAATAGAGATTAGAACTAGAGGAATAGTAAGAGGCGGGGAAGTAGAGTGAGAGGAAGGAGATACTGGAGATAGAGGGATAGTTGGAGGTACGAGCAATAGTAAGAACAGGAGTAGGAAAAGAAGTAAGATTTAAGGGTGGAGGTGGACAGACAGAGTGAGTGATTGAAGGGATAGTGATGTGGTGGAAGGAAAACAGCCTAAGATACCAGTATAGCGAAGGATCAGGTACGAGAGGGTGTGAAAGGAGTGAGCGGGACGCTGGATGAAAGAAGGCACCATTCATAACTCCCTGAGACTACTAAACAGGGATAGGTGAGGGTAAGTTAGAAGATTCCTAGGGCGCCTGATAGCCAACGACTTAGGGAAAACGCGTGGAGCCCAGGTAGTGAAAGACAGCTAGGGGTTACCGATCTGAGAACTACTAACCACCCCATCAGGGATGCATGAGATCGTGATAAGACCTGGAAGTCGAGTCAGAGAGTGACAGCCCTAGCACCAATAGGCCCCAAAGAACCTTGAATCAGAAGCCATTCTGACCATATGTAATTTTAATAAACACCCTTGGACTTATGCTAAGATTCAGCATGATTCTTTGTGGCGGGCCACCCAGTCATAATGTATACGTTTTATTTAAACTGTACATGCTCTTTAAATAAATAAAACTTTGAAACTCTGGCCCATTGAATGTAACACACTCTGCATATTGGGAATAGTAGTGAAAGCCAACTATAGAGACATAGGGAGAAAAAGAGCGTGCATCCGGAGTCATTAAATGAATAGCACATTGTAAGACATTGACTATAAGAAACTGTTTTTTCTGAGTATTGTAGTGGATCTGGTCGTGACCAGTGTCAACCGGAAGTGCGAACAGTTCTGCTCCAGGGAATTGCCCCAGAGAGGAGCTCTAGGGGACACGTTCGTAGTGGACTTCTGTATGCTTTTCCGTCGATCCCAGTCATTCCTCATGTTCTCAGGAGGTTAAGAACATTTCGGAAATCCATGATCCTGATTGCCCCGGACTGGGCCAGGAGGATGTGGTACCCAGAACTTCTGGAAATGGCCATCTGGCCTAAAATTCATCTTCCACAAAGAGAGGACCTTCTCTCGTAAGAAGGGGGGTCACATTCTTCATCCAGAGATCAGGACCCTCAATCTCCACGCATGGTTTCTGAGAGGTTGAGGCACAAAGATTTGGACCTTTCGGAAGATGTCATGGAGGTGTTGCTTTTGGCCAGAAGGCTAGAAACAAAATCTTTATACTGCTGCCATTTGAACACATTTTGCAGCTGTTGTAGAGATAAAGGAATTGATCCATTTACTTGTGACACACCATTGTCTTTTCTACTACATTTAACCCATCAGGGGCTACAGGTTGCTACAGCCAAAGGCTATCTGGCTGTCTGAAGAGTAAGGTGTGGCCCTTGTCAACTTTCAAGTGTTTTGCCGAGGTTGTCCTGTGGAGGAGACAGGGCCATCTACACCACCATTGGAAAAAGGGTAACTTGCCGAGAGAGTAAGTCCATAAGCTTTTGACCCAGAAACAATCAAGGAAGCAGACACTGATTCAAGCATAGAGCATGCTTCCACGTTAGATACAGAGGAAGTGATTGCCAGCAAAGATATAAGAGCAAATCCAGCTGCTGCCTTTGCCAATGCACTACTTCTGGTGATGGGCCTGGGTATTTGGTGGTTTTTGGGGCTACTTGATTGGCTGGCGGACAAAACCTTTGTTTTATATCCCCTAATGGAATTGGTGAGCTGGAAGAACCAGCCCCTGAGTAAAGGCGCATATAGTGAAAATCCTTGTTCGTAGACTCGGTTCTGCTGGATTATTGGAAGGAAAGCAGCAGGTCTGTTTGTCTGCTGGATTTTGGCACCAAAGACTGTTGTAGCCAAATTTTGAGACCTAGTCTGGCCATACCGGTGGGACTGGTGTCTCTTGCATGTGCTCCAGTTTGCATGCACTGCGCGTACTTCCTCGGTCTTCATCGTCCTGCTGCTGGCCCTCCTCATCTGTCAAGCCTTTCATCCTGAGAGTGTTCTCTGGGCCGTTTTACCAGATTACTGCGGTTTACCACCAGAGTCTTCTACCTTGGTTTTGCAGGCTCCTGCCACCTAGTAGGGTGGTGGGACCCCAACACACTGCCAAATCTGCTTGTCTGGGTCGTCCTGGTCTCCCACCAACGTTGTCCTACTGCAAAGGCCTTTTTGCTGGTGTGCCATCCACTTTTGCCTACTGAGCCTCCAGGGTCTGCTGTTAGCAGATTTCCTTGTCATCCTGTAGCCATCTCCTTCACTGACTCAACTTCCGGATAGTTGTTTCCACTCCTGTGAATGCTGAGAGTTTTTTTTAGTTTTTTTGGAGGGCTAGGGTGGGGGGTCTCAGGCTTTTCATTGGCAGAGGGTTTAAGTGCTTTTTAGAAGAAGCATTTACTTGCCGGGTTGTTCTAGGTTTGCGTGTTATTCAAGATACCCTAAGGTGTCCCTGTGGTCATCGGGCTCTGCAGGCCCCTATCAACTGTATTTCCCAATCGGTTAACATTAGGAGGCTTAATCCTGCTCTGCTTCTCTGCTTTTCTGCTCCTGGGTCTCCTGGGTCTCAAACCCTCCACCAGATATCTTCATTTGGGTCACCACTGGTGTTCCCGGGGGTTAACTGCAAATGCTTCTTCTGGGTACCTGTGGGCAGGGACTGGCACTTACCTGGCTTCCCATTATAGCCACAGATCAGCCTACCGACTTGGTCCTATTGTTTCTCATGGGGCACTTGCTTCAACTTTAGAACCTCTGCAAGTGACAGTGAAAGGAACTTAACTGGAAAGTGGACATTTTTTCGAGGGTCCCTAGAGTTCTTCACCAAGCACTGGATGTTTAGAGACTTTCTCTGATTTATTAGCGATGTTTAAATCTGTGTTTTACACTCCTGCCTAGAATATCCATTGCATCACTGTGTGTTGCTACAGTTTCCCTCATTGGAATGGACCTAGGCACTGTCTTGCTAAAATACATCCTGGACTTCGGCAGCTCACCTGACTGTGTTGGACATTGTGTTCCCCTATTCACTACATATAAGTGTTATAACTGAGTTATGTGCATATACGCTATATAGTATTCATTTAGATGTAGTAGATAACCTGTACTAAGTTCTGTGTGGTACCCTTGGATCCTGATTGGTAATTTGTACTGTGTGTAATAATGCCTAGGGCTCTTTTCTTAAATTTACATTTGATGTATACCATCTGACACTTAAGTATGTGGCTTACGTTTTAGGATAAAGAGGGAGTTAGTCCTTAACTGGTCATTTTCTGTTTTTATCTATACTATGCTCTGTTGTATGCTATGTGTAACTTGAGTACTTATTTTTCCTATCATATATATCAGTATACTAGTGTGATGTATTCTTTTGTGTTGTCAATTGGGGTTCATTGTAGCTCCCTGCAACCCTTTTTCCCCCCTGAAGTTAAGCCTGACTTCTCTGCTACAGCTACCATTAGAGAGTCCTGTCTTACCTTTTGGATGGCACACTGTTCTAGTTCTACCATTAGGTTAAAGCATTACACAGCCCTCAACAGGGAGTTGTGTAAAAATCTCCCTAACAACATACAAATACTGGCAGATCCCACCCCTCGGGTAGCCTTCAGTTCTCGGCGTGTGCTGCTGACACCCAGGTTGTTCTACATCTGGGTTTACCTGTTTGCCACAGTGGGCAATTTCTAACTATGCATGAGCGATGTGGGCAGGTGGATGAGTCGAACTTGCAAGGTTAAACCCACCGAAAACACGTCTCCTACTTTGCAATCAAACTTCCATGAGCAGATCCAGCACATGGGGATGCAGTTCTTCTTTTCAACCTCCAGTGTGGGGCAGTGTACCACAGCCAGTGGAAAAGATTTGGAACTTAGAAGATATATGATTATCCACATTCCTGTTTTATTACTGACGTGTGAATAGTGCAAAAATTCTTCGACTATTTTCCCTTCCCACAAAGCATGCAGATAATGATGGCTATTGAACTCCTGTAATCCTACCTACTTGAGGCTGCCGAATGGACCGTTACAGAGATTTCAGGTTGTGCAGAACACAGCAGCCAGAATTCTTCGGAAGCTTGGACATTGTGACAACATTTCTCTGCGTTTGCATTCCTTACGCCTGCTCTCTGTTGAGGTCAGAGTCAATTAGTCTCTGTGCCTTGCCCACAAAGTTATTTAACAACCAGGCTCATTGTTTCTACAAGAGGTTTTACTCACTATCTACCTTCCCACCAGGTGAGATTTTTCCCACTGACTGTTAAATTCTTTCGGTTCACCAACTGGGGTGGCCAATACTTTGCCTACCAGGCTAATCCTTTTTCTGCCAGGGTGCCATACTATTTGCCTCCCTTCCTGCAGAGACCAGACCTTTACCTGATCATTTTCAACTTAGACTTGAACGCAAGGCACTCTATTTCCATGATAGATCTTCTAAACCTGTGGTGACCTTGTATCCCTCACATATTAAATTCCCTGGACTTTTCCCCATTCTGAAATTAATTTAAATCGATTCACGTTAAGATTGTTGTTTCTTTAGCACCAAGATACCTCATCATGGTTTATGAGTGCTTTACAAAAGCTCTGCTAAACCATTCAAAGAATGAATTGCCTGTGTCAAGGAATAAAGCTGCCTCAACAGGAAGTGTTGAGCCTGATGCACCTTGATCTGACAGTATCTAGCATAGTGTTGTGTCACAAAGCGGAGTAGGAGCAATAGACGAGCGACTCCAAACTTTGGGTGGAAACTTACAAATCTATTAAAATGTATTGTACAAGTGGGTCAATTTAGGAAAAAAGAACGCAATAACAGGGTGTCCTTTCCAAAGTAACTTTGTTTCAAATGGATTGTGTCCTCCAACGTATTCCACATCTTTGACATGTAATATCCACAGCTGTGCTACTTCGGAAATTTTTCAGCAGAGGGTGCCCTGCGTCGATGGCATCAGGTCGATGTCCCTCGAAGGCCTCCGTCGAGGGCGACGTCACCGGATGTTATAAATAGGATGCACAGCGCCCATAGACTCAGTTCCATTTTTTCTGCAAATGTGATTGCTTCGAGAACTCGGCGCACCTCGTGTATTCTTCGTGAATATGTTTTCTTCATCTACCCCTCCGACTCTGCGTTCTGGCTTTAAGACTTGCCGGGACTGTAAGTCTAAGATGTCGATTACGGACCCGCACTGCATTTGTTTGTAGTGTCTGGGTGAGAGTCATGACACTGATGACTGTTCGAAATGCCAGTCGCCGACTGCTACGGCCTTGCGGGAGCGTAAGGGGAAGTTACAGGTAGGTCGGGGTACTAAACCCAGTAAGTCCCACAAATCTGCAAAAGGATGTCCACTGACGATTCGAGGGGTGAGACTCCTCGTCGGACGGAGCCCCGTGGATATCGGTCCCGGAGTGGGTCCCGCCACTCGTCCTCCTCGTCTAGGCACTCCCGGAAGCGACGTCACCGGTCACCTTCCCCGTCCTCGTCGGATGATGGCGCTGCGAGGAAAGTGGCTTGTTCCACTAAGTCCTCGACTCTGGAGGAATGGGCAGCCTTCAGGGAGCAGGTGCTGGCGATTTTTCAATCCCAAGGCACAGTTCCGTCCGCGCCTTTGGAAGAAGCCGGCAGGGAACGGTCTCTGTCTGATGGTCGTGCGCCTTTGGTCCCGGGTCCTCGGCGCGATACTGATTGGGAACCGTCTATGTCCCGTTCGGACAAGGTTCAGGTTGATCACCAGAGATGTGCTAGATCCAGGTCTCGGTCTTCGTCCCTGGCGAAACCTTAGAAATCTGGTAAGGGCTCGAGGTTGGCGTCGACTCTGTCGGCCCGGTGTCTGTTGGATACGGATGTTGATGCTTTGCCTTCACACCAGCCCTCGGTGCCTTTGTCGACGCCGAAACCGTCGGCGCCCTCGTGTTAGGCAGAAACCTGTGCAGTTCCCTTAGGGACCACTGCAAAAGATTTAAGACTACAGGTGTTAGCAGTAAACCCACTTGGTAGCAGTCTGTACCACCCAGATTTACCTGGTAGCTGTGGCTGAGCAGTCAGACTTCCCTCAAGAAGAGTTAGGCAGTATGCAAAGTGTACTCAATAGGCACTCAGATACAATAATACAAGCAAACACTGACCAGAGCTTTGGTATCAAAGTATATAATTATTTATTTATAAACACAGTTGAAACACTCCAGCACTCTTATTGTAAAATATTCTAAACACAGTTACTATTATGATATATACACCCCTTTTTCCCTTATTAGAAAATCACAGTAAGACACCACTTATTTTCATACAGAGGTGAGCGTTTAACTAGATTGCACTCTACTAAGGTTGTGAAAATGGGAGGGAAAAAGACAGAATATGCAGGGTTACACCACTCTACGATTCAGGAACACTATTAGCAAGGCAGAGAGCAAAAAGTCACTGGTGAGCCAAAGTCCAAAGGCTGGGCCCACTCTTAGAGAGAGCAGAGCACAAATGCGCCCAAGATCACACAGTTACACTAGGCTTAGAAAGTCTTGCAGAGGGTTTAGAAAAGAGTTTAGAGAGGCTTAGAAAAGTTTAGCCAAGGTGTCCCAGGCTAACCCAGGTTCGAAAGCCGGGGGCTAAATCTACCCCGTACAGTCGGTTGCAAGGGAAGCCAGGCGGGTCACAGTACCTTAAGTGGGAAGGATCCTCCAGCGGTGGCAGTTGTTCCTGGTAGTGGTTGCAAGTTGCGTCGTCGTCCAGGGGAAGAGAAGATCTTGACGTGGAGGAAAGATGCAGGTCATTGCACTACCAGGGCAGAAACCAGCCGTGGAGTTTTCCGGTAAAAGGTGGTACCTTTATCTCGCGGTCGTGGTAAAACGTGGTATCCGGTTGCCGGGGTGCTTAGCACAGGCAAGGCGGCCACGAGATACGTCGGGAAAGCGAAAAGACGGTGAAACTGGTTATCCCCACCAGTCAAAGGAAGAAGACTCTCCGGCGGGAGATCTCCTCTGTCGTTGGGAAAAAGTGGTGAGACGGTCCAGCAGGGCTCCACCGGTCGTGGTGTCGTGGCAGGTCGGCTCAACTTCTCCCTCGTCGGATTCTTAGGTCCTGTGGCGACTTCTGAAGTTCCAGTCCCCAAAGCCCTGCTTTTATGCAACAAACCCCCATTCACTCAGCCTAGCTGTCACTCAAACATGCTAAGTGGTGAGCCGGCCGGCTCACCACTTGGGCCAATCAGGACAGAGTGCGACTTGAGTTGCCTAGACAACTCAGTCCAGGGTGCCTAAATTCCCCTCCACCCCTCCTAAGTACCCCAGACATAGTGGCACCACTTTGGAGGGCTTCTGTGGAGAAGCCCGCCAAAAAGTGGAACAAAGGGCTCGACTTGGGTTGGAGTCACAGAAGAGAACACAAACGCCATTTTAGAATCAAGTTTTGGCAAAAAATACCAACCGGAGAATTAATATTAATTAAAAAAACCGGCGGTATGTTCGAGGCTACCTTAAATAATTAAATAAAGATAGTAGCCTAAAACAATGGCAAATCCCATAGGAAAATATTTGCGGTTGAATATAAAAAGTAGTATCCACTGCCACCAGCCAAAACTCGATCAGGGGGGACGGAGACGTGCCCCCTCGACTAACAGACCCTGGGGCAATCGAATTGCCCCAGCCAGTACGTCCACAATATGATGGTTTGTACTGGTTCTGTTCAGAATTTAAGACTAGTAAAGTCAATGGTGACTTTACATGCCCTTGGAGACAGTAGTCAGTCCCAGGGTATGGAGTCTATACTGGGGGGTCATTATGACACCCCTGTGTTACTGCACGGAGGGTGCTGTGTAACACACATCACAAAAACACATGAAACCCTATGGAGTAAAAGACCCCATAGCCCATTAAACACATCTAGATTCAAAGAAACACACTCAAATCATGTCCAAGAGTGAGGGTAAAAGAGTCTCACTCTTGGCAGGAGAAAAAAATAAACCCCAAAAATCCAGCAAAGCTGCTGGGGGACTCACTAGGTTAGGAAATTCAGCCTAAACAGAGAATTCTCTCTAACACCTCGACACCTGTGGGACCTTTTGGCCGGAATTTGCGGATAGAGGTCCCCGGTGCTGTGGATCCACAAAGAAAGGCTACATCCAAGTCTGTGAAGCCTGTTAAGGTATCCAGATCCCCTTCTATCCCTAGGCAGGAGTTCTTTCTTTCTCTGGATAATATCTATGAGGAGAGGTCAGATTTGGAATTTGACCCTGTTGAGCCTGATGGGGCTCCTGTTTTTTCCGGGGACAGTTACGTAAATCACTCCATGATGCCAGTTGCTTAGACACATCTCCTGAAGTGGAGTTTGGCAGGCCTGAGCCTGAGGCTCATGCTGAGTCCTCTTATAGGAGACTGATGGCTAGGGTTACTGAGTATCTTGGTTGGTCCAGTCCTCCGGATGCATTTGTTCAGGATGACTTGACGGATATTCTGGATCAAGGTCCGTCCACTGACCCAGTGTTGCCTTTTCATTTGACTTTACAGAAAAGGGTTGAGGCTGCTTGGCAGACCCCGGAAACTCTTCCAGCGGTTAACAAGTCATTAACTAAAAAATACCACCCTTCCAGTAGCGACCCCAGCTACATTTCCACTCACCCCACTTCCGAGAGTTTGGTGGTTTAGGCGGCTACGGCCACATAGAGGCAGGCGGTGTACCCTACCATCCCTCCTGATAGGGACGATAAGCGCTTCAATGATTGGGCACGCAAGGTGTTTTCTGCGCAGAGTATGGCGCTGAAGTCCGCCAACTCCACTTGTGCCTTGGCAAGATTTTGACACACTCTGTGGAATTGCGTCTCTCTAGCTGCTGAGCATATTCCTGGGGGGGGAAGAAAGGGATGGATTCCTTGCTCTCATGCAGGATGGCAAGGATGCCATGTGTGAATCCCTTCAGTCTGGGTTGGACACGGCCAACAGTGTTAGCCGGTCCATGGCTGCGAGCACCGTTATATGCAGGATTGCGTGGTGGCAGAAGTCAGGTTTTGCTCCAGATGTACAGGCCTGTCTTCTGAACATGCCTTTTGATGGCTCTTATTTGTTTGGCAGCAAGGCTGCCGAGAGCCTTGAGGTTGCAGACCTCCAAAGCTGCTGCTAAATCTTTGAGTGCAACTGCAATCTGTTAGGCTCAAGTACACGTATAACTGTATACAGGACTCAATCACAGAAACCACTAACCTGGTCAGCAGGCAGTCCCTGGACGACTAGGAAGACTTCCCTAGAAACCCTACCGTTCTCCGCCATGAGGATACAGGAACGGATGATGGTAGACTTCCCAGGGAAACCCTCTGGGGCAGATAACCTTGTGGCTGGAATCCGGAGCTGAGTTGATTTCTGCTACTGGAATAGGGTGCACGGTGGACTGCACTGGAATCTTCAATAGCGGCCTGGCAGCCTTCTAAGAGGAGGATGGGGCCTCTATTGACTTAAGAAAGAGAAAAGGTGAGTGAATGAATTGACCGGGGATAGAGTAAAGTAATATAGCTTTAGTAGGGTGTACCTGATGCATAAGCACTTGGTCGTTATTGGTGAGTGAAGGTGGCAATGCAGACAGCTGTGCAGGAAGAGAAATGGCAGCTGGAGACGAAGGGCTGAATATCAATGGGGTAAGAAAATACGTGAATGAAAATCTAAGTCTCAGGAAAGTAGCTCGGGTCCCTAGCTCTAAACCTACCTCGGCCGAGATGCTGAGGGGCACGACGTGACTTGATGGAGCAAGCGTCGCTTCCCAAATACTCGCAGATTCGGAAGCAGATACTATGGAAAGGATTAGAATGTTAATATCCGTTCGGCCGCGGCTGAAATGAGTTTCAGCGGAAGAGTGGTTCCCGACCGTACTGTGACTTATCCTGAAACAGGACGAAGCTGTGGCTGCGTGGGCTACAGCGAGAACGGGGCAATGGTTTCCTGCAGGCAGGTCCGGATGTGAACCAGGTAAGGGAGCTGTGGCGGGAAGCCCGATCAGGTTTGGAGCACCTAACGAGAAACAGAGGAGTTGGTAGACAGCCAGAGAGGTTGGAAGTAATGTTTTCCTGAGCAACAAACTTACGGTGCGTCTTGAAAGAGAGTAGCGACGCATCTGAGTGTTTGGGTCTCGTGTTGATATACGGTCACATAACCTTCGGGAGGCGGAGAAACCTTGAGTGGAGAAACAGTAGAAGGCACGATATCCATGCAGCCGGGAACCGCCGCCATCTTGGAGGGACACTTTACACCCGGAACACATGGAATAACAATCTGGGCACTATCATAATGGAGGCGGTTCCGTCGCCACCAAGACCAGCAGGCAAAGGGAGACGTGACCGCAGCAGTGCGTCAACCTCCGCCTTTTCGCCCTAGGGGACAACAGTGGAGGAGAGGTTCCTTTCGTTACTAATCCTCTCTTGGTAGGACCGAGGTGCCACCAGTCAAAGGGGTCAACGTAAAAGTAACCGTGGTGGTCGGGGAAATAGAGGTGCCAAAGCCACTCCGGCGGCTGCCACTTTGCCTTCAGGCGCTGCCGCAGCCACTTCAAAACAACTATGAGGCCATGTTCCATTGTTCGCCGGTTGAGGGCAGACTGTCTCAGCATCTCGAAGAATGGCGAGCTATAACTTCGGATGCGTGGGTTCTGGATACATTAGCCCACGGCTATGCCTTCCCTTCCTAAAGCGGCCTCACGACATTGGGGAATCTCTCTTTGAAGATTCCGGATCCGCTCCTTGTGCAGGAGATCTTGACCCTGCTGGAGAAAGGCGCTATAGAACTAGTGCCTGTAGCGGAGAGGAACAAGGGATGGTATTCCCAATATTATTTTATTCCAAAAAAAGACGGGGGACTGAGACCCACCTTGGACTTGCGTTGGTTGAACAAGTTCCTCTGGAAGGACAAGTTCAAGATGGTCACTCTTTCTCAGGTCCTTCAGGCCCTTCGACTTCAAGATTCATTGGTGTCTCTGGACCTACAGGATGCTTACTTTGATGTGCCGATTCATCCAAAGCACAAAGTACCTGAGGTTTGCGGCTGGCAGCTCACACTTTCAGTTTCGGGTCCTGCTATTCGTATTGACCTCCGCCCAAGAGTCTTCACCAAGCTAATGGTGGTGGTGGCAGCAGCGTATCTCAGGCAAGGGGGGATTCACATCTACTGGTACCTGGAGGACTGGCTGATACGAGCACATTCTCCCGAGCAAGCTCTGGATCATCTCAGCATCACCTGCCGCTCCATCCACAAACTGGGCTTCTCCCTCAATTTCAAGAAGTCGCATCTGACACCTTCTCAACAGCTCCAGTATATCGGGGCTGTGTTGGACACGTCCTTGGGAAAGTGCTCGCCTCCCATGGTGAGGGCTCATCACATTGTGCAGATGGTGGACAGATTTCAACTTGCCCAGCGTCTTCCGGCTTTCGAATTCTTAAGGTAGCTTGGCCTCATGCATCCTGCATTTTTCTGGTGCCAGAGGCCAGACTAAGAATGAGATCCCTGTAATGGGTCCTCAAGATGCAGTGGTCACAATTCTCAGGCAAGATGTTGGATCACATTCAGATTTCATTCTCGGTCTCACAGGATCTTCTGTGGTGGGCCAACGAGGGTAATCTGATGAAGGGGGAGCAGTTTTGCAACCGTGGCTGGAGGTGACAGTAGCGCTCATGCCGACGTTCTGACTGCCAACAGTCACTGGTCTCTGTCAGAGTCCAAACTCCACATAAACCTTTTGGAGCTGATGGCCGTCAGGCTGGCCCTGAAGGCTTTTCTGCCATCTGTGCGTGGGAAGTGTCCTGATCCTGACTGACAACACAGTGACCATGCATTACCTCAACAAAAAGGGGCGGGGGGTAGGGTCACTCCCATTGTGCAGAGAGGCGATGCAGCTCTGGTTCTGGGCAATACAGCAAGGAATATCACTCTCAGCAGTACATCTGGCCGGAGAGGACAATGCGGCGGCGGATGCTCTGAGCAGGCACAGCACGGTTTGTCACGAGTGGGAGCTGGCTCAGGAAGTCCTTCTGGAGATCTTCGCCTTTTGGGGAACCCCACATGTGGATCTCTTCGCGACCAGTGCCAACCAGAAATGCGAGAGATTCTACTCAAGGTAATTTCCTCTGAGAGGAGCCTTAGGAGACGCATTAGTCGTGGATTGGTCATTCCCACTTCTGTACACGTTTCCTCCGGTCCCCGTCATTCCTCAAGTGTAAAGGAGGTTGCAGAGGTTCGGATAGCACATGATAATCATTGCTCCGGATTGGGCCAGGAGAGCGTGGTACCCAGACCGTCCATCTGCCCTCCACGCCGTCTTCCCTTCCGAGAGGATCTTCACTCGCGCGAGGTGAGTCGGGTTCTCCATCTAGAGGTCAAGACTCTCAACCGTCACGGTGAAGGTTGAGATATAAGCATTGGGACCTCCCGGATGACGTGATGGAGGTGTTGCTTTCGGACAGGTGGCTGGCAACAAAATCCCTGTGCCGTTGCCGTTGGTGTAAGTTTTGCGACTGGGGCAGAGGACACAATGTCGATCTTTTTCAGTATTCCATTCCCATGGTTCTGACTTTCTTGCTTTCTTTGGCCCACAGGGGTCTTCAAGTAGGTACCATTAAAGGTTACATGGCGTCGCTGTATATCTTCAAGCGCTTTTCTGAAGAATGTTCTTATTTTAAGATTCCTTTGATTTCCCAATTTCTAAGAGGGCTCACTAATGTGTTCCCGCCGTCCCCGTTTCAGGTGCCGGTATGGGATCTGAATTTGGTCTTGAAATTCCTGATGGGTGCTCCATTTGAACCCTTGCACTCTTGTCCTTTGAGACTGTTGTCTTTCAAGACGGTTTTCTTGGTTGCGGTTACATCTGCTCGCAGAGTGAGTGAATTGCAGACACTTTCATCTAAGCCACCCTTTACTGTGTTCTACAAGGATAGGGTTTTACTGAGGGTACGGCCTTCCTTTCTACCTAAGGTAGTGTCTGAGTTTCATTTAAGCCAGAAAGTGGTACTTCCTGCTTTCTATCCTCCTCCTCATCCTGGTAAGGAAGAGGAACGACTCCATAGGTTGGATCCTAGGAGAGCTCTGAACTTTTATATTTCTAGGATGTCCAGGGTCAGAGTGGACGATCAGCTCTTTGTGGGGTACGCTGGACACCGATTGGCCCAGGCCATTACCAATCAGACCTTGTTCAGGTGGATTATCCTCCCAATTACTGAATGTTACAGATTGGCGGGCAAGGACCCTCCTGAGGGGTTGCGAGCTCACTCCACTAGGGGCGTGGCTACTTTTACAGCCCTACAGCGGGGAGTTCCTATTAAGAATATTTGTGACGCAGCGAAATGGGCTTCTATCGACACCTTTGTCAAACATTACTCCCTGTATACGTTCCATGGTCAAGATAAGGCCTTTGGTAAAGCGGTTCTTTATTCTGCCATCTAATTGGGTATTCTAAATTCTTCTCCCTCCTCCATTTTCTGGTACTGCTTTGGGAGTCTGTCAAAGATGTGGAAAACGTTGGAGGACACAATCCATTTGAAGAACAAGTTACTTACCAACTGGTAACGTTCTTTCAACTGGATATTCCTCCAACGTATTCCACATCGCCCTCCCAGCCTGCCCCTCTGGAGAATGTCCTATGCTATTGCATCTTGCGTTCCCTCAAGGCTATGTGCTGTCAAGCCGGCATTGTGTACGTGCATGTCACGCGTTATGGAGGAAAAAACATAAACTGAGGCTACGGATGCCGTGCGTCCTATTTATAACATCCGGTGACGTCGCCCTCGACGGAGGCCTTCGAGGGACATCGACCCGACGCCATCGACGCAGGACGCACTCTGCCGAAAAATGGCCGATGTCCACAGCTGTGCTATCGGCCATTTTTCGGCAATTACATGTCAAAGATGTGGATGTCATGATGCCTACCCCCAGGCATCCGGACCAAGCCCATCAGCCCCGGAAGCAGGCATCTAGATATTTAATAAAACCTCAGCAGCCCCGGCTAGGGGCTATCTGGGTTTAGTCCTGGCGCCTTAGGCGCCAGGCTCATAGTAGGAATCAGTCCTGGCGCCTAAGGCGCCAGGCTCATAGTCATTACTTACCTCAGGCAGACCATGCTGCAAATGACTCCAATCCAACATGAAGCCTGAAAGGGACTATTTTTCTACAGGGACTATTTTTTACTCGGGTGTGGTTCTAGGGACTTCTTACCTGGGACTACTTTTGAGGCTATTTAAACCACACCCGACCAGCAACACACGCTTCGCATTATTCTGCATCCAGCAGCGTAACACTCACCGTGCCTGCAGCCTGCATCCAGTTTTCTGCCACGCCCGCCTCGAATCCGGAGCTCCTAAAACAAAGAGGAAAGAAAGTGACAAGGTTAGAAAACAAACTTATTTCTATTCCACACCTGATTCTGGATCCATCTTGTCTCCGCACCTGTAAAGAACATCATTTCTGCACGCGTCGCACCTCCAACTGCAGCGTCGCGCCATACTCACCAGTCTTCACAGCATCCTTCGAGTTGGCGCTGCCTCCATCATTTCTTCGACGAACTTCGGCACCTAGGAGACAAAAGAAAACCACAAGGTGAGCTGAGGGAACCAATAAATATAATTCTTACCACCATAGACTTACCTGATTTACCACCGGAGGCATCCTTTTGTGACACTCCATATTTTCACGTGCCGCATCTGTAAAGAGAGACAAAACACGTTTCCCTCGTGCAACATTTACTGGACAGCGCCGGGTAGTACAGACTCTTACCTGAGCGCCACCAGCTGCCACAAGAGCATCTTTTCACGAGCCAGCTGCAAGACAAGAAAGGAAGGGGGGACAAGAGTGAACATCGGACATATTGAACTCTATGAACTTAATACTTACTGGTCCTCACCAGGAACCTCAGAGTCAATACTCTCCGGAACTCTCCCGAGCCTTCAAACCAGTGAAGTAACTGGAATCGACGCGCCCCTGCAAATCCACGCAGGATGGAGAGCTCATCTTTCAAGAATATAAGGTGAGATTGCTGTGAGGGCATTTCGGAGGTGATTAGTTGGGGAGGACTGTGGGGGTGCCATCACTTGAATCCACAAGTGGCTAAATCCATCCCTCCACTTGCAGGAGAATATTTCTACGGGTTAAGCAGACAAGATTAGGAGGGCAGATCCAGTCAGTCATCGCTGCACTACGCATCACGTGGGTGGAGACCGCAGCTGTCCTGGTCCGACCGACGCCCCCGTGGGAGTCAGGTGAGCGTAACAGTGGAATGCGTTGGAGGACCATCCAGTCGAAAGAACGTTACCAGGTGGTAAGTAACTTGTTCTTTGCAAATCTTAGACAAGGGTTCTCTTCCCCAGCCTATTTCCATACTGTTCTAGCACACTGTCTTTGAGGGTAGGGTGGATGGTTTAGTGTACTCGCACCTCTTTAGTGGCCCTTCTTTCTGTCTACCTGGTACCAGGGTCCTCTGCTTCTTGTCCTTGACTGCTGGGAAAACCCCTTTCCTGAGTATCCGGCGCATATCAGGCTAGCCACACTACACACAAAATAAGAATCAATTCTATGTTAACCCTTTAGATCAGGGGTCTCCAACCTTTACGTTAGCTAGAGCTACTTGTAGTGGAGGCCAACAGTGGAGAGCTACCAGCGGGCGATATCGGGGTGGGGATATTTATAAACCTCTGAATTTTTACCAATATTTTTTTGGCCCAATTATTTCCTCTCTATAAACAGATGGAATAACATATGCCTTCACGATTATATTAAGAACTTCAAAAACCAATTTGTTGCATTATTATTTATTAGTAGCTGTCTCAAAAAGACAGATATTTGTCAGACTACCACACACATATCCTGTAATTATTGTGCCCTTCCTTTGCGTTTTCTGCAGGCTTTCTACATGCCAGGCACACTATTGTTTTCCAAATGTGCATTTCACACAAATGCTGCTTGCGTTCACTAGTTTTCGTTGAAATGTTCTTTTTTGGCAGACACCACACATACTCTGTTATTTGTGTGCCCCTCTGTGTTTTAGCACAGGTTATATTTATAAAGATGTTATATGCTTGTCAAACTGGTTAATCACAAATAAATGCTTCTGTTGTGCTGACAGCAGTTTTTAGGAAATTAAACTGTGGGTTCATGGGTGCCAACTATTGATTTTCACTACTGGGGCAGAAATTTCCCCACCTCCGTCCTGAATATAAGCAAGCAACCAGTCCAACCCATACCCTGGCCAAACACATTTTATAGCACTTTTTCTATGATTCCAGTGATATGCGGACGACACTCAGCTCATTTTCAGGCTACCCTCAGCCACCTCTTCTCCCTCCCCCATCTCTGACTGCCTGTTCGCCACCCAGGAGTGGTGTGCCGCCATTGATCTCTGCCTTAATGCCAGTAAGACCGAGATTGTCCTCATTGGAACACCTGCTCCCTCCTTTCCTGTCACTCTCTGGCTGGCCTCCCTTGGCCCTCCTCCTGCTCCCACCTGTGAGGCTAAAAACCTCGGGGTCATCTTCGACTCCACACTCTCCTTCTCTCATCACATCTCTGACATCTCTAAGAAGTCACACTACCAGTTGCACCTCCTCAGAGGCATTCTTCCTTTCCTCTCCTTCCCCCAGGTGCTCAATGTCTCCAGAGCTCTGGTTCTCGCTAGGCTGGACCATTGCAACAGCCTGTTTCTAAATCTGCCTGCTTCTACTCTCCGCCCTCTGCAACTCATCCAGAACAGGACTGCAAGACTTGTCCTTGGCCTCAAGCCCAGGGATCGTATCTCTCCAGGACTGAAATCTCTGCACTGACTCCCAGTGGCTGCGAGGATTAAGTTCAAAACCCTCTGTATGGTCCACAAGGCATTCTGGGGCCTGGGGCCTCAATACCTTCAGCTCTCTTCCAAAATATCTTCCTTCTCAAGCTCTTCACTCATCCCCCTCCAACTCCCTCAGGGTCAGTCGTTTCTTTTTTTTCTTTTTTCTTTATTATTGAATATAGTTGAGATTACATCAACTTTTTCAATTTATACAGATTAGAAAATTCATAAACATAAAATCTAGATAAAACAAAAAACTATATAAATTCATATTGTACAATCATCATCATTATAGGTTCAAGGCCTGTAAAAAATTAATCGTTGCAATTCTTATACTCATACATTCAGTAGCAGCCAAGGCGACCCATCTATTTTTTTGGATCGATTTGTGCAAAGTATGCAAAATGGTTAACAAAGTGCAATTTTCTTAGGGTACTAAGTGCAGGACATTCCAGTATTAAGTGTTGAAGAGATTCTACAATCATAACATTTTTACAGAACCGACACCAGTTAAGGTCAGAGGCAATTTGTTTCCTTCTTGATTTGACCTCACTGGTGGGCCAGATGTTAAACCTTAACCGAAGAATAGCAGATCTTAAAGCAGCAGATGGTGCTAAACATAAATAGGACGCAATGTTTTTATAGCGTTTTGGACCAAAGATTGTAGGATCAAAGTCTTTATAAGTTAGACACAAAGTTCTGGTGTCAATCCAGTCCATCATGTACACCTTCTTCTTCGCAAGCTCTGGGTGAGCAATAAGAAGTTTGAGTGAAATGTCAGCATGTACCATGATTGTTAGAATTTTCGTAGTCCAGTATTTCGGAAACATTTCTGTAGAATTGATCAGGTAACTTGAAATGGTGGATAATGTAGAGTTACCATATGTAGATAGTAAACATTTGCGAAATAGGGCACATAAGCGCCAGTTATATAGTGCACTTAGAGAAATTAACCCCAATTTGTATCTTATTAACACTCCTGGAATACATTGAGGTAGATTTAAAGTTGCACGCCAAAACTTGGCTTCTAATAAATTCAGAAACGCTAAGGGGACAATTAGTGTTTCCAGACCATAAAGGACGGTTGCTACAACATTCTGGTCCCAATAAGTAATGGCCGCTTTGATGGAAAATTTACCATATTTAGAAGTGATTACTCGTGTCTAACAAATTGCTGTGGTTAGCATCTGCTTAATTTTATTTAGTTGTGAGTCTAACGTTGGAGTGCCCTCAAAGATCAGGCCCAAATAAACATAATTTGGTACCGTCTTTAAGGGTATCCCCTCAATCTGCCAGTTCATTAAATGTTTGCGTGAGCCTTTAGGAACATATGCAACGATTTGTGTTTTACTCGTGTTTACTACAAGTTCATTTTCTTTGAAATAAGAGCATAGAGCTAACAGGAGATTGTGTAAACCACTTGGGGTTTTTGATACAAACACAAGATCGTCTGCATACCACAATGCACAGATTTTTACATTGTTCAATTTAGGAGCATCAGCGATTACTCTGTGAAAAATATCCTGTACATCATTAATAAAAAAATTAAATAAGGCAGCCGCCAAGATGCACCCCTGTTTCAGCCCTCTAAACGTTAGGATAGGGGTTGATAGAAGCCCCTCAGAGTTTAGCCTTACATAAACCTTGGTTTGTGAGTGGAGGGCAAAAATAATGACAATAAGAGTAGATGGGCAATTCGCTTTGACTAACTTATCTATAAGTTTTAGTCTTGAGACCGAATCAAATGCGGAATAAAGATCTACAAACGCAAAATATCTGGCTTGCTTCTTATATATTGCTTGTTGTTTTATAGCATTTAAAGTAATTAAATTAATGCCTGTGCCCAGCCCTGCCACAAATCCAGTCTGTGCTGGGTCACGTTGATTTACTTTATTTGTCCAAGCATTAAAATCTCTTAACACCAGTCTACAAAAAAATGTTCCCGGTACGTCTAGTAACGTTATTGGACGATAATTTTTCGGGTTCGTTCGATCATCTTTTTATAGACTGGAATGATTACAGAAGAATGCCAAGATTGCGGAATATTTTTAGTTTGTAGTATCTGCTGGAACATATTATTCAAAATTAATGACCACTCTGTTATATTTTGTTTGAGCATTACATTGGTCAGCCCATCTAAGCCTGCCGCTCTAGATGATGAAGAGGCTTTGATGAAGGTTTGAATAGTCATTTTTGTATAATGTAAAGACCAACTGTTTACAACATTACTATTGTAGATATAATGGTTCATCATAGGATCATTATACAAGGATGAAAAATGTGTAACCCACATCGATTCAGATACGCCGTTAAGCTGCACATGTGGTTGGAATGAGATGTTACATTTATTCAGGAGTTCCCATATTAGGGCTGAATTTTTACCATGGCAAGCTGATAGAAAACATTCACTATCTATTTGATACAAAGTAGCTCTCCTTGCTCGAACCCAGTTTCGATATCTCGAAGAAGCAGTTTTGACTTTCGATCAATTAATGGTAATTTCTGAGAAATTCTGATCTCTCTTCTGTAGGCTTTCTTTCGTTCACACAGAGCTAGATCAAAAGCCATGAGCATATCTTTTAACTGGTTTACTATGAGCAGGAAAAAGATTTGCGAAGGTGCTTAAAATTTCTATATAAGAACTGGGCTTGGATGAGCTTTGATTTTTTAAAATTGCATCATTCAAGGCTAGTAGTTTGTTGGCAGACCATTTAAATCGATTTCTGCCATTATTAACAGATAGAGTATGTTTATAGTACACTGCAATTCTCGTGTGGTCACCACTTTCTACCGCCCAATGTAAGGATAAGAGGTGATGATCACTAGATGTTTGTTTGATTATCTCAAATTTGCTAGTGTTCGTAAATATGGAGTTCGATACAAAGATGTAATCAATGGTAGATTAAGAGGAGCCTCTTTCCCAGGTATTCATAGGTGGAATATCACCTGTGATTGCACCATTTATCAACCTTAAACCATGATCTTCCATAAAGGAATTCCATCTTGCACCTTCTCGAGTCCAATTCCTCTTATTAGAATAGAAACAAGAAAAGTTCAAATCACCCATTAACAATATTCCAGCAATATTAATTTGATTTGAGATAAGCTCAAAGATACAGGAAAGGGCATCATAAAAACTATCATCAGTAATGCCTACCGGGTTTCTAAACAGATTAATAAGTGCATATGTCTGTGAGTTAAAAAGAATCTTAACCAATTGGATGAATTTATTTGGTGTTTGCCAGGGGAAGATTTTCAATCCCCTGCTCACTTTCACTGCTACTAACAACCCGGCTGTGGGTCTACCTTTACCACCATGTGCTGCTGGCAGTAAACTAATCTCATGATCGTCCCATGTAGGAAGGTTTAGTAACCATGTTTCTTGTAGGGCCACAATATCATAACTATTCAAACCATTATCTAAATTCCACTGCAAATGAGAGTAACCTCTAGTATTCCAACTAGCAAGAGAAAAAGTATTGGTGGAAATGGTTACTCGTGGTTACGAACAGATATTGGGTCCTGCATTGGGATCTGATGACGAGTGATTGATGCAATAATTGCAGACACATGAGGGTTTGGAATTTATACCACCAATAGACTTATTTCCATCGGTCTCCTTAGATTGCTGGCGTGCTGGGTCTTGGGCTAACAAGAAACCCAAATTAAACAATTCCATTCTGGCATTCCATAGTGTATTACGAACAATACCAGATTTTATCCAAAGCCTAACGATGGAAAGGTTCTTGTCACAAAGAAACTCAACTTGGTCCACATCTGATGAGGAAATGGCTTCTAGTCCCTCTACGTCTCCAAATATGTTGAAGACACTAGCACGACATAAAAAATATTTTGGGAAGGACCCATCACGACATTTCAGGATCAGAGTATGATACTGGTTAAGTTTCTTTGAAAAAGCAGCACTATCGTCGTTCATATAGCGTTTATTACTGCCGTTATGTATATTCATGTTACACCTATTTCTATCTTTAGATTGATCTCGAAGGTGCTGCATATTAGAAGAAAGAGGCATGATTTTCCTACAATTATCAGATCTATTTTTGAAAACTCGAGCCTCATTTTGTGGGTTTTTATTAACATTATGTGTATGAGGGGGCTGTTCTAAGGTATGTGGAGCTTCAGGTAGCACTTCAGATCTTCTATTAAGTAGGTAGGAATCAACTGCATTTCTTAAAGCAGTTAAACGATCTTCTACTTTCGCTATCGGAGCGATAGGAGAGATACCTTAGTCGCACCTGACGAGGCGACCTCATTTTGGACCACTAATTTCGTATGTGCATTCGAGCAAGATTGTGTTGTCGGTAAGTTATCAGGTTTAGATGTTAAAAGAAAGACCAGCTCATTCAAAGGATCATAATTGGGGACTGGCTTGGGAACTTCTGATAGGATCCTGTGAAAGGGAGCAACATGAGAGGGAGGAGGGGTGTCTTGCAAAGCTCCATCAACACGCGTATTGTCGGTTATATCGACAAAATTATTATTAGGTATCTCATTGCCTAAAACTGGCACGGCAGCAGATCTATGAGGAAGAGATGTGGTGACATCTGACGAAAGAGATATCTGCAGTATTCTTTTTAACTCTGAAAGAGCTTTTTTATTTCTTTGTATAAGTTTAGATGACAACAATTTAATTTTTCTCTTATTTAACAAAGAACCTCCCACCTTTTGTGCATTTTGGATGGTGTCTCCACGTGATTGATTTGGTATAGATTGACCCGCAGTTCTCACAGGGGAATCAATACTAATCCAAGATTCATTAGGTTTTGCTGTGTCTTCTTCGTCAACACATTCAATAGGCCGAATTATTTTAGTAAACATTGGTAAAGCCGGCGTAATTATTAGAGGATCTTGAATCATACTCTCTAAGTGTGATATACGCTGAAAAATAGATGGCCCTGAGTGTACATTTGAGCCTTGATGAGATGACCAGTTGGATTCAAGCTGTACAATCCTTTGTTCCAAATTTACTAAAGAAAACTCTTTAGAACATTTAAGTGAGGTGTCTTTCATCCAATCACTTATATGATTTAATTTGTCAGTTTGGATAGCTAGCTTCTGATCCAAAGAATTAAAAAGCTTAAATAAAGTAGCCATAGTAGTATTAATAGCTCCTAGAGTAACTTCTAATAAGACAGGGTTCGTTAAAGATTCAGTTGGTTGTCGTTTCTTATTAGAAGTTTGGCAACGACGAAGGGTAGGTTGCAAAAAAGAGATCTCCTCATCTTGTCTTGTTGAATCCATGGAACAAGCCTGTGCATAATCAGTCGTGATCGAGACTCTTGAACTTTCAAGGTCTCTACATTCGGGAGAATTTTGTGAGGAAGCAGAAAGAGATTTATTATTAGAGGCATGTCCCACGTCTTCAATAATTACTGATGCTAATGTAACATTCTCCAATAGTGAAATTTGACATTCATTTGTCATCACATTAGAGTCTAAGGATGACTCTTCTAAAACAGTAGTGAAAATTCGCATAGGTTTAATAATTCTAATCGGCGAATGGGGTACAGTTAGTAGAGTTTGATCTGATACGGAAGAGCTCAAAGGAAGAGCAGAAGCCTCATTGTTTGGGTTGGGAATTGATATAGGAATCAAATCATTCACATCACCATTAGATAGTACAGAATCTGCACTAATCGATACTGAGGAAGTAGGCTCAGTCAAATTAGAAATCATTAAAACCTGTGGTTTTGTTAAATAAAAATTGCGTATGTCATTTGGGTTTTTGTTAATTGGGGTTAAAATGATGTTTTTTTTAATGTACGAATGCGACTTTTGATCTTTTCCTGTGAAGTGGGTAGGTTTTGGTTAATGGGGGTTTGAGGGAGCAACGCTAAATCCAGTGTATTAGGCATGATAGATGATGTAGCAGTCATTGAGTCTCTAGTTATCTCTGATGGCATGCCTGTTCTTAAGGTGAACATAAAGTAAAATACACTTTCTTCCTTGAGAAGAACACTATGCAAACTTTAGAATTATAAAATGGCAACCTTAGATGTTAATAGCTTTGATATCTAAAAGTTTCCTGAGTTCATCACAGTTTTTGGATCTGAAGTATGGAATGAATGATAACACTGGTTGCGTACAGTACCTTAGGTGGGCAATTCACTTTTATAACCATCCGCCAAACAGCCGCACAACAGCCGATGGACTTGACGCCACAGGGCTTATCGCCGCAAGGGTGGCTCGCAGCTGCTTTAATAGCAGAATGCAGTCACGTGTGCCGTCACGTGACCAACGCAGATCCGCCTCCTCCAGGAAGCGGGGATGATGGGAGGATATCGGCAAGAGCAACGGCTCGCAGTGCCGATTAGGGCAGGCAGAAGGGTTCCACACAGCACAAATAAAGCGATCCTTGGCTTTCAAACTTGATGCCAGTCGTTTCTCCAAGCAACGAGTTGGTGGTAGATCTTTCCTCGGCTGGGGCCTCCATCTGGAACAACCTCCCTGTCTCCCTGAAACTTGAGGAGAACCATCTCCGGTTCAAAAAGCACCTCAAAACCTTTCTCTTTGCTTCTGCCTTTTCTCCTCTTCTCCCCTGCTGACTTCCTGGCTGAGACTGAAACTGCACTGGTCATCTCCACTTGTCACCTGGCAACCCCCCCTGCTCTCAAGCCCAGCCCCCCCCCCAATTGCACACCTGCACTGCCTTCCTGGTAACCCCCCGCACTTAGGGACTGTTCTGTACCCCTACAGTTTCACCACTAGCACTTGACACCTGATGTCTGCGCTACCCTTGCATTTGCCACCAGCTGGCCCTGGACGCTACTGATTGTTATTTATTATCCCATGTACTGCACTGTCCCCTTCCCCTCTCCCCCGCACTTTCCTCCTTCCCCCTTCCCATGCACATGCGCAATCTGAATGACACCTGACCTAGTAGAATAATTGTCTGTCTCCTCTCTGTTCCCCCTCCCTTGCCTCGTCATGCCTTGAAACACTTATGACATGATTTGATACAGCATTTAGTTTAGAATATATAACATCTCAGCATCGGTCTGTCAACCTGCTGAGCTACCCTGGTAGGCTTCTACTGTACATCGTGTCTATGGATCGCTTAATGTACTAAAAGTGGGTGTACCTATGTCATGGAAGTGATTTAAAGTGGAAATGTCCAGTGTGGAGTTTGGAAAGAAGCCACATGAAAGAAATTGCACCATTTTTAAAATATTATTTTGAACATTTCCAGGCGAGCAGCAGTGCTACTCTGATATTTTCATTGCGTGGTCACAATGATCCTGATCCTGCCCCAACCCCTCTGAGAACTCTGGCAAACAAGAGCAGCTTGCTTAAGCAAGACAGTGTCGGGGGCGCACAAGGCCAACTCTGGTACTAAAGGCGGCCTGTAGAAGCAGAACGTGATACTGACATCTGTCAGGGAATTTGCAAGCAGCTCCATGTGGCAAAACAACACTTAATGATGCCAGTTCCTCCTGGTTCTGAACCTACCCTCTCACCCTATCCTCAATAACCTCCCCATCCCCGTCTTGCCGACTCACATTAGCACCTGGTGACTGCCCCTGGGTGGTAGTGGTGCGCGGTATACTTCAATATAGCATAACATATGTGCGTCAATAGCCTAGGCCCAGGATAAAGGCACAAGTTGGGGATGGGTGATAGTGGGATAAGCTCAAAGCTTATTTCTGGGGTTGGACTCCTCTGCAAGTATGGTCAGGGTGACTTCTTGCATTCCCTGTGTAGGCTCTTGGCTCTAGTCTCCAACACCCTGGTCTTATGGTCAGTCCTTCCTGTCCTCTTCTCCCACTGTCTCTCTCCTTCAACTCCTCCTCTGCCTCCTTGATGCCATGCCATGGGGTTGTACCTCCACCCTCAATTAAGCCTCTCCTTTCATGCTCCTTCTCAGCGTCTGCTGTTGTTCTCTCATCCACTTTCTCTCCACCTTTTTCTCTTTTGCCTATCATGGGTGTCTTCCCCAATGCCTCATTACTGCTCTCCACCTCCTTCCCTAATTACCTCCTCCAAAGATTGCCTCAATGTTTTCCTCTTCTCCCTTCCTGGTATTTCCTACAATCCCCACCTTCGTATAATCATCCTTTCTCCTCCTGACAACTCCTCCAACTACCTCCTCAGTGGACGGCTCCTCTCGCATTTATCTCCTCCAACCTCCTTTCGGATTCTTTCTTTCCTCTCTTGCATACATTTTTCTCCCAGCCACCACCTTTCTCCTAGCAGTCCTTCTTACCAACTCCTCTCGGTTCTCAACCACACATCTCGATTTCCATCCCACCTTTCTCCACATCTCAGCTCCTTCTATGTCCTATTCCAATTCTTGCCAGTGCTCTGTCACCTTCCCAAAACACTCAAGCACCTCTCACCAAGCTCATGGTGACAATTTGTCCACAACCCCTGGGAATGCTTGTGCCTAACCACTCCCAGGTGTGTGTTTTTTATTATGGGTTGGATCTGATTGGTTTAACTTCGCACGTTTGTGATATTTCTGCCTCTCTGACTGACCCACCTCTAGATTTGGGGAGGTGCCGACCAAGCCTTGTTCAACGCTTCCCGCTACCTTTGATTCCTACTCCATACCTGGCCTGTGATCACCCGGGGCTCAGCAGATAGTCTCCATGCAGCAGCACGCTGCTGTAACTAAAATGTAATGGAATGAGAGTTTTTGTTTTTGCTAGCCAGTATTTAGTGTATTACATCATGCTTTCCCAAATGCACAAAAGGGAGTTTTCCCAATGTAACCCGCCTCAGTTTTGGTCGTACAAACAACTTTCCCAATTCAAAATCCTTTCAATTATTTCACTTTACGCTAAAAGATGTTTACTCTCATCTGTCAGGGAAACCAAAATCACATCTATTACAAGAGATTTTTATTATAAAACATAGTTAATGTAAAATAAATGTTCATGTGTTTTCAGAGGAATATAGCTGCATTGTTTATGTTCACTGTTAAGTTCAAACTGTATTACAAATAGAATTAATAAAGTTGAGCCAAAAACATTTTATATTTAGACAAATATAATTTGTGGACACGACTATAATGAACACAAATATATTGCACAAGAAATATCACTTGGAGACATTTCCTAACAAAACAAAAGAATAACAGTCAATACTACATGTAACCTTTTTGAATCACATGTTATCAAGGTTATACAATCAACCATTGACTAACTCTCATAAATCAATGTACTTTTTCCTTTTCGTGCCACCTAGTTTTGGCCTTAGGGTCTTGTTATTCATTTGGCAGAGTATTCATAAGGGCATTTTTCCTGTGTAAACCAATTCTTACAAAACAAAAATCAAAAATGTTTTAAGTTAAAAAGTCATCCAAACCTTTCAAACTATCTACATCAGAGCCTCATAAGGATTTCTTGAATACGCAAAGATTAAAAATGTATTTGCTTAATAATAAGCATTATTAGCCTCACAAGATGTACAGAAACATATGGCGTAGAAGTCATATATACTCAGACTAAATAAGACAAGAAATATATGCAGGGATATTAAAATCATGCTTGGTGTAATATATGTACCTGGATGTTTCTTGGGCTCACAGTTTCTCATAGAGTGCTATGTGCTGATTAGGGCATCCTCGCTTTTATGCCAAGTCAGGGCAAGAGCTTCTCTATAGAAGTGAATTAGCAAAGAAATGGAGAACAAATATTAATGTACAAAACGGGGACAGAAGAACCTCCCTGGGTCTGATCCCAAACTCCATAATTCATTACTAGCTCATTACTCCATAGATATGTATAGATTTGTGTGAATCCAACATTTTGATATCTTCTTGGGACTCAAGGAGACAAATCTTTTATATAGTCTGTGTTGTACCCCTTAAATTAATGCCTGCCTCCCACTTATTCCATCATTAACACCTTCCTAATTAAAAGTAAAATAAAAAATTGAAAGGGAGTGCAAAATATACCCTGTTATTAGGCACAAGCAATTATATCTCTCCACTTAAATTACATTTCCACTTTAATCTAAAGTCTTCTGTTACCCGCGTGTTTTCTGGCCTGTTTCATATGACCGATGCAATGTGTTCCTACTCCTCTCCTCCTCACTACAACTCTCCTCCCACTACTGGTCCCCCCTCAAACATCCTCCTTTCCCGCTAGATCATTCACTTCACTCCTCATTCTAATCCCTCTACTCATTGGCCACACATACATGCACATTTGCACTGCAGAACCACTTTTACTCTTAAACTTATACCTCACCTGCTTCATGGTTCTACTTCACAAACTGCTGCTCCCTCCAGCTGGTCTCTTGGTCATCCTCCACCTCTATATTCACCCGAAACACCCACACTTCCTGTTTCCTGTTCCCTGCTTATATCCTCCTCCGTCTGTGAGGATTGGTCACCATTATGTGTTCAATTTGGCCTTGTCTTCCCCCCTCAGCATTTGTGTGAGGAAAAATCTTCAAAAGGCGCTATGTGCTGCCCACTTTCTCTACACTGGCTTGCCCCAGCGATCGAGGCGAGTCACAGCCAATGTCTATGTTGGTGTTCCGAGACCTAGGTTCTTTGGGCCTCACTGCAAGGGGCTGATTTTAAACAAAAGTATAATTTGGCAGCATGGAGCCGTTACCTTTACACTGTAATGTAAGCGGTCACTGCCTCCAAATTTTGTTAATTTGCACTGCAGGGTGCAAATGTAAAGGGCAAAAGGTGGCAGACAAGCGTCTGCACCGCCTTTTCCCTTCACATTTGCACTCTGCAGTGCAAAGTCAGTAAACCATACCTGGCAGACCAGGCAGCGTTTACTTTTGATTGTGAGCACCGCTTGTCATGCCTGCATGGCAAACAACTCTTGCAATGAGGGAATATGCCCCGGCCCTGTAGCTAACGTCCCGCTGCCCAAGTTAAGGGCCAGAGAGCAGCTAGGGCCCCTTAACGATGGTGGCGGTACCATTACCGAAAGGGTCAGCACACCACCAAAGGGCATATCACCATTGGCACCTGTGTAGTTGCCTACACAGTCCTGATGGTGTCTTTTCTTTTTTACCTTACCTTTACAGTGCAGCCTGGCGCTGTGCAGTGCTGGAAGTCTGTTTTCAATGTCACCCAGAACACCAGCACTGCGCAGCGCCGGCCGTGCTGCAAAGGTAAGTTTCTTTTTCAAATAAAAAATAAAAGACCCCATTAGTACCTGTGTCGTCAACTACACAGGTGCTAAGGTAAGGGGGAGCGGGGAAGGGAAGGGGGTGCTGGCTAACCATGGGGAATGGAAAGCAGGATTGTACCTTCGAATACAGCACCGACTCTCGGGGTGCTAATGAAAAATAAACCCTCCCTGACATGCTTGCATGTTGAAGAGCGTTTCATTTTCATTTGTGGACACTGCTTACCATGCGCACATCGTAACAGTGTTCACAATTGAAATTAAACCCTCCCTAGTGTAATTGTACAAGCCGCCTGCAGGGTGTACAATGGATCCCTAAGGGGTCCGCCTGCTTTATGCTGGTACATAAAGCTGTCGACTCCATAGGGATCTCGAGTATTTGTGCCGGCATGAAAATCCATGCCAGCACAAATGCCAGAGCCATACAATTTATTGAGAATGAGCCGTGGCGTTAATGGAGGGCGTTGGTCACAGCGGAGTAACTTTGCTGAAAATGTTGGGGGGCACATGCCATCTAAATGAAAGGGTCCCCTGCCAAATGTGTGGGACAAAATGGTGTTCCACAAAGGCTGGGGGTCCAAACACCCTTGTCCCAGCCTTAAAATATGCCCATGCTTACTCAAGGCTTTTACGCCTTCCATTCACGTTATGGCTCATTGTAACATGAGCTCCTTAGTCTTTTAAGGGACGTGGGGTCTTCTTTCCTTCGCTTTGCCTGGTGGTCAAGGGCTTGCCGGTAATTTCTGGCAGCTCCTCGAAGGTCTTCTGTATGGCCATGTAGTACCGCTGTATCTCTCCCTGCTGCTTTGAGTGCCACCAGGGATATGTTTTTTAAGAATAGATAATGCAATTCACTCATTGTTATTGAGATTAACCACCTGCATATTGGACATAGCAAAAGCTCTCTCAACTCTGTGTGACATACTTTCTTAAATGGCAAAATCTTTGCTAGCATTGCATTACTGAGTGGAAGGAATGTTAAAGGAACCTGCAGACCAGTCATGTCTATAGGACATAACTAGAATGTTGTTCAAAGTAGCCTTTAATTGGATTTCATGCAGAAAATTATACCAAGTGCTCACCCTGGTTTTTAAGCACCTCTTGGCATCATGTGCTCAAATATGTTCACGGTGTGTCTGTTTTCTATACATTTTAAAAAGAAAACAAACACCACAAGTTCACACCCAGACAACAATACAATTCCCAAGCCCCATCCTGCATACCATAGCCATTATAGCCTATGAGAAGAGAACAAATAAATAAAACAATTGGACATAAATAAAGGTGGTTTATGATTTCAGACTCAGCAAAAGGATGGACAATCTGATACCTCAGATGCGCCAATTCTAAGCGACAGCAAATAAGCTACATATAGGCGCCAGATATCCTTTGGCATTCAGGTTGGGTGCACATAAGTTCCATAGTCCGTTATGTTTTGTAACAGTATAAAATATCCGGTTTCTACTGTTCAAATGAGGGAGAGCGGCACCCGCCTCACATCATGGCCACTCCCTCTTAGCCAGCAGCAGCATAAGACCCAACAACTTCCTGACATGCTTAGGCAGACTCTGCGTGAATCCCAACAATGCCACGATCGGAGATCGTTCCACCCGTTCCACAGCAATGCCTTCAAGCAGTTTCAACACCTGCCCTCAAAATGCATGGATGCGTGGAACAGTCCCAGGCCAGGTGTAGGAAGGATGCTGAGGCCACACGGCCCCTTTGGCACAATTCTGAAGCCTCAGGGAAAAATCTATGGATGTCCTTCTGGGTGAAGTAAAACTGATGCAAAAACCTAAACAGGAGCAACTTGAAATTGCTGTTGATGGCTACCTTACGTGTTTGCAAACAACAGTATCTCCAAGTGTCCTCCGATAGAGGGGCACCCAAAGCACTCTCCCATTTAGCCCGAGAGTCCCCCTCCCACCCTGTGCCCTTGTCAATTATAGCGGCATACAACCTAAAGAAAATCCTTGACTTAGAATCTGAGCCACTCCACCCATGGAAGATCGGTGCTACCTTCGGTTCCTGGGGGGAAGTTTGCGAACCTGTCCGTTCATCCGACCTGCATCTAAAATGCACAAAAAACATCCAACGCTGACATCTCCCACATAGCCTTAAAATCTTCCAGCATGAGAAACAGCCTGTTAGGGAAAATGTCCTGCAACACGTGAGGCCCAGCCTGTCCATACATTGCGCATAAACCGTTTCCCCTGTGAGTGGAATACCCAGGATATGTTTAATTGGGGGAAGTGGGAAATAAAGCAATCCGCCGCCGGCCACTCCTTCAATTTTCCTCCAGGTGCTACAGGTGAGCTCGCTCATAGTCTGTGGTTTGGATATTCGCTGCAGAGAGGTAAGAATGACAGCCCTCAGGGGCGAGGGGGCGACTAGCGCCCTCTCTATTTGCATGTGCGCTCTGTCCGGGATTAAGTCATGTAGAAAGGATGATTATGATGCCATTCAGTAGGCTTCAAAGTCGGAAGGGCAAGACCTCCCCTCTCCAAAGGGGCCACCAGCTTCCCCCAATGCACGCCTGCTTCCCCTGCCAGATGAAGTTTATCGCAGATTTCAGTGATTTAAAGAATTGAGCCGGGATTGAGATATATTAAGGAATACATTGAGAAATGTGGGTAATATCACCATCTTAATTATCGATATGCGCCCCTTGAAACACTTGTGTTTAGGCACGTCATAAAGGCCATATCATATCATATCATATAGACCGCGGTAGGTTCATCCACCTAAGTAGGAGCATCTCAGTGGGCGCCAGACTTCCCCATAGTTGTTTTGACAGAGCACTTCAGGTGATCTGGCCACCATCACCCCAAAAAATATCGAGTGGTTTCACCATGCCATCGGAAATCGAATTCTTCATGGAACCTCTTCATAATGTTGGTCAAAGGGAACAGTACTGATTTCGAAGGATTGACCTGGAGCACAGAAAAGCGTCCAAAAGCCAGAATGTCCCTCACTTCATAACCAGTGCTAGGTTTACTTCCGGGTCCGTGAGTAAAAGGATCAAATCACCAGCATATAGTCAGATGACACATTTGTGCGTGAATAGTTGCACCTCCTTGTCTAGGTGCTTGGAGCAGACCATTTCTGCCAAGGGCTCGACCGCGATTTCAAATAGCAAGGGAGGCCGCGGACATCCCTGCCGTTGGCCCCTCTCCCTCGCAATAGGGTCAGAAAGTCGCCAATTTACCCGATGGCGTGCTACAGGACGCGCATACAATAAAGCAACCATTCTTACAAAATCGTATCCCATCCCCTTGTGCTTCAAAAAAGTGAAAATAAATTACCACTCGGTGGAGTCAAGCGGCTTCGCTGCGTCGAGAATAGCCATGACCACTGATGTACGCTGGTCAAGGATCGACAAGAGACTGAAGATTCTGCGAAGCCCGTATGATGTGGACCTTCCTGGAATGAACCTGGCCTGATCGAGCAGTACGCATTTAGACATAATCGGGAAGGGAGCCTATTCGCCAACACCATGGCTAAAATCTTATTGTACAAGTTTATCAAAGAGATCGAACGATAGGAGGAGCAACTATTCTTATCTGGTTTTAGAAGTAAAGTGGCCACCACCTCCCTCAATGACCCGGGCAGTTCCCCATCTTGTATAGCCTGTTGATACATGCGCAGCAGGTGGTGAACCAAGTGATCCGTGTAAGCTTTATAGTAATCGGCGAGAGCCCATCAGGGCTAGCTGCCTTCCCAGCAAGGAGTGCTCTGATTGCTGCCAGTACTTGGTGCTCAGTTAACTGCCTGCCCAGTGTGAGAAACCTGAAGGTGTCTCACCGCTAGTCCCCGTGGATCTGTCATCCAGGTGATCGCTAGCCATCCCAGACAAATACACAATCCTCAGAGCGGACAGACCAAACGCCAGAGGTGGAGGCGTAGCAATCATATCTAAATCCGCCCTAGGCCTTAGACCAACCGACACAGTCGCATTCACATCCTGCGAGCTACTCACAACCAAACTACAAACCTCCCCCACAACCACGATAACCATCCACCTCATATATAGACCCCCAGGTCCCCCCGGGACCTTCGAAGAAGACATCACATCCCTCATCACCAAAACCTCCAAACTAACAGCACAAATCATGATCCTTGGAGATTTCAACCTCGGCTACCAAGACCCAAACGATGCACCTGCTGCATCCCTAGCCAATATCCTAACTGATCATGGTCTCACTCAACACATTGTGCTCCCTACCCACCAAAAAGGCAGAACCCTTGATTGGGTAGCAACCCACAACTGTAACACAACCTGCAAAGACCCCCAACCCCTGGCATGGACCGATCACCACATGATCCCCCTTGAGCTTAACACCAATCAGGTACTGCCCAATAAGCACCCCATGGCACCAGCATGCCCCACCAGGAACAAACGCAACATCACTGCGGAAGCCTTGCTACCATTGGTCTTACCTACCCTCAATGCTCTCCCAGCTAACGCTGACTTAAACATGCTGATTGACACCTTCAATGATTCCATGGCCAAAGCAATGGACACCGTTGCCCCCTTGAAAATACGCAAAGCCAAACCCAAAGCTCATCTGAACTCATGGTACACCCCTGAGCTCAAACTACTTAGGAAAGAGAAAGCTAAGGCTCACCACGCCTGGAAGACTAACCCCACTGCGGAAAACAAATCCAACTTCACTAACCTATCCTCACTCTACAAAAGCGAGATAATCAGGACCAAAAAAGATTCATACAACACCAGGATCACTCAGGCAGGATCCTCCACTAAAGAATTATTCAAAATTTTGAAGGAACTAGAAAACCCTATTTCGCCCCCAGAAACCTGCCTAAAAGACAAACCCTGGTGCACCAACATCCAGAACGCCCTTAACAACAAAATCTTAGGACTCCAAACTAAAATCGAAAACAAACGGCTACAACTATCCAACAACAATGTCACCAACCTTAGCCTACCCACACCTAACACCACCAGCGCAGGCTTCTCGTTCAAAAAAGTCACCATCCCGGAAGTTCAAAAAATCATCACCTCCTTGAAACCCTCTAACTGTAAAGGAGACAGCTGCCCGGCTCAAATCATAAAAGATGCAGCCAGAGAGCTCTCCCCCTTCATCACCAAACTCATCAACTTATCCTTCACCAATAGCTCCATCCCCAGCAACCTAAAACAATCATGGGTTCTCCCTCTCTTGAAAAAACAATCCCTCGATCCGGCCACACCCACAAACTATAGGCCCATCACCACAGTCCCCTTCCTACTGAAAATCCTGGACAGAGTCGCCTACATCCAAATTCAGGAATACCTAGAATCCAACCAACTACTAGGAATTCGTCAATCTGGCTTCAGACCTCAACACGGAACTGAAACCGCCCTTGTTGATCTCAAAAGCCAGATCGATGAAATAAAAGACAGAGGCAATGCCGCAATCCTACTCCTCCTAGACCTCTCAGCGGCCTTTGACCTGGTCAGCCATGAGGTCCTCTGTAATCACCTTGCCACCGCAGCCCACTTCTCCTCACCTGCCATCACTTGGATACAATCCTTCCTGGCAAACAGAACCATACGAGTCTTCTCCACCACAGCTGCTGCAGACCCCATCCCCATCACATGCGGGGTCCCACAAGGTTCTTGTGTATCCCCCACTTTGTACAACATATTTACAAAGCCTCTATTCGACCAACTGGATCATCTGGGTGTCACCTATACAAACTACGCAGATGACACCCAGATACTCCTCACTATCTCTGGTAATTACCAAGAAGACTCGGTCCGGATCAACAAAATATTCTCCATCATTCAGGCATGGATGGCCTCCCATGGTCTCTGCCTGAATGATGAGAAGACAGAGCTCCTAATCGTCGGCTCCCCCAACACTCTAACCAAACTTGACCCTAGCTATAATAACATCACCATCGATGGTCATTCCATTGCCATAGCCAAAAGCGTAAAGACCCTTGGTTTTTATCTAGACGCCAACACCAACCTTAGCAAACATACCAATATGACAGCTTCAGCTGCTGCCTATACCGGCAAGCTCATTAGGGCCAGCAGACCCTTCCTATCACCCAACAGCTGCCTCACCCTTGCCAGGGCCCTAATACAATCCAAACTGGATTACTGCAATAGCCTGTTCCTTGGCGCTAATCAATCCGTACTCAATAAATTACAGGTAATTCAAAACAACGCCTTGCGCACAGCCCTCAACATTCCAAGACAAGAGCAGATCTCTGCAACTAGGAAAGCCTGCAAATGGCTCTCCATACGCCAAAAAATTGACCTAAAAATCATCTGCCTCACGTACAAAGCCCTCAACCACCTAGCACCACCCTATCTAGCTAATAAACTCACCCTGAAACCCGCCACCAGACTCACCAGATCCTCCAACACTCTTTGCCTACTAGTACCCAGATTCCACCTAAAAAGAGCTGGAGGGGCAAGCTTTACAGTGCTTGCTCCCCAACTCTGGAACTCCCTACCGTTCAACATCAAAACCCTCGAATCCTTCCAGATCTTTAGGAAGCAGGTCATTAGCTGGCTACTAAACAAAGAGCAACACCACTAACTCTAGACCTGCGCGATTACTAGCTTAGACACTGTACTTATTCAGGAAATTGTATATTGTACTCACTACACATGCTCTATTTATTGTCCTCTGTATATATATGTATATATTATAAACCTGTACGAAGTATGCAACACTGATGCCTCTCAAATATGTAACCAAATTCTTAAGCGCCCTTCTACCTCTGGGTTTGGAGCGCCATACAAATAAAATAAACAAACAAACAAACAGGTGGCCAGGACACAGCCATCGCTATTGGATCCAGTTCCTGGGGGTGGACCAGTGCGGGAGGATCACCTGGATGAGGGGTTCTTGGGGAGTGGAAGTGGGACACTGACGGGTGAGACCCTGTACCCCCTTCCCTGGAACACCTTTTCCCCATCTTACCCCGTAGGATATTCAGAAGTTCTACCCCCCTCACCCCCTTTTTCAACACAAACACTTTCCTACACCCTGACAGACAATGGACTAACACCAGAGACGTTTACCTGACATGTCCACACGCACGGGCCAGGCAGAGTCGGGCAATTGACCATAACTACGCACACCTGACAGCCCTATCCCTTCCCCACAGGGACAAAAGGCAGAGCATGAAAGCACACTTCAAGCAAGGCCGAACGCACAAGGAAGCAGCTGTTGTGGACCGGCAGTTCAAACGGAGGAGAAAGGCAGAGAGACCTGGAGGGAATTGCCCTTGCCCTTTTCAACTCAGACCCTCGAAGCCACCGAAAGCGAAACCAGAAGACCGGAATGTCCAGCTGGTGTGTGATGTGACCGGTGTCAACGGCACACGGGGCCCTACCGCACTGATAATTGAAACGGAGAGAAGGACTTGCCACCGTGGTGCTGTCCTTGACTCCCGAGAAAAGAAACTCCAATCGTTCAGCACAGCCGATGAGTCAGAGAAGACATAGAAAACCCCCCAAAAAAAAAACTGTGCTGGGCCCAAGGTTGCAAGCGGCAACCTTGTTGAACAAATGAACTTTTGTTTGGTAATTGAACTTTAAAGGAACCATAGTGGAAAGGTTCAGAAGCAGAGTGGTCAGGAGTCACGGGGGCGCTCATTCGAAGGACTCTGACTGAAGCCCTTTTGGGTTGTTTAGTTGAAACTACGGAAACCAAGGAGCCTTAGGAGAGGCTAGTGTGAAGTGTTAGTGGTCCTACGAGCGTCGAGCAAATCCCCTCGTACACTCGAAAGTTTTTGACACATAGGAGAAAATTGATTGAACTGTGAAACTGGCAAATGTGAACGCAACAGAGGGATGCCTGCGAGTTGAGGGTAAACAGTGATATACCCGTGAAGATTAGTATTTGTATTTATTTATTTGTATAGTGCATCAAGCACTGGGGCAACTGAGCGCTGTTCTTACAATGTATACAGTTTACAGTTATAGTCGTTCTATATAATCAGTGGAATATTACAAGTTAACGTACAATGAACCATACAGGTGGCCCACTGTTAGGGAGAATTCTCGGTTTAGGCAGAATTTCCTAACCTAGTGAGTCCCCCAGCAGCTTTGCTGGATTTCTGGAGTTTGTTTTTTTCTCCTGCCAAGAGTGAGACTCTTTTCCTCACACTCTTGGACATGATTTGAGGGGTTCCTTTGACTGTTAATGTGTTTTATGGGCTATGGGGTCTTTTACTCCATAGGGTCTCATGTGTTTTTACTGTGTGTGTTACACAGCACCCTCCATGCCGTAAAACAGGGGTGTCATAGTGACACCCCACCATAGACTCCATACCCTGGGACTGACTACTGTCTCCCAGGGCATGTTTTTTTATTTTACATTTATAAAGCGCTCACACAGCCCGCAGGCATCGAGGCGCTGTTACAGGAATTGTTTGTTTTTCTAGTTGCGTAATTGTGTTTTTTTTTTTGTCTTCGTTACTATTTATAACGCGCTTAAACACCCAGAGGTTTCTAAGCGCGGACCCGGGAATCGAACCTGTTGTTGCTTCGTGTCGTCTTGCTTCCAAGACGCGCACGCTGACGCTGAGCTATCCTCCCGGGACGATGTAAAGTCACCATTGGCTTTGCTAGTCCCAAATTTAGTAACAGAACCAGTACAAACCATCATAATATGGAAGTACTGGTAGGGGTAATTCGATTGCCCCTGGGTCTGTTTTTCGAGGGGCTACTGTGCAGTCCTCCCTCGTCGAGTTTCTGGCTGGTGGCAGTGGTTACCACGCGAAATATTCCTTAAGAATATTCTCTATGGGATTTTCCCATGTATTTTAAACGCACCACTTTTTGGTGCAATGCTAAAGATACCGCCGGTTTATTTATTTAATATTAATTCACCGGTAGGGTCTTTTTGCCAGAACTCGGTTTTAAAATGGCGTTTGTGTTCGCCTCTGTAACTCCAAACCAAAGGTCGAGCCCTTTGTTCCACCTTTGGCAGGCTTCTACACAGAAGCCCTCCAAAGTGGTGCCACTCTGTCTGGGTACCACAGGGGGTGTGGGAGGGGGTTTAGGCACCTTGGACTAAGTTGCTTGCCAACCCAAGTTGCACTCTTGCGTGATTGGCCCATGTGGTGAGCCGCCCCGCTCACCACTTAGCCTGTTTGATTGACAGCTAGGCTGAATGAATGGGGATTTCTTGCATAAAAGCAGGGCTTTTGGGACTGGAACTTCAGAGGTCGCCACAGGAACTGAAAATCCGAAGAGGGAGAAGCTGAGCCGACCTGCAACGACAACACCACCGGTGGAGCCCTGCTGAACCGTCTCACCACTTCCCGACGACAGAGGAGATCTTCTTGCCGGCACCGATTTGCACACACTGCCAGGAACAACTGCCCCCGCTGGAGCGTTCTCACCATTTCAAGGTACAGTGTCCACCTGGCCTCCCTTTTTATAAGATTGCTACAAGGTGACAGTAAATCCTTAACCTTCTAGACTGGGCTGGCCACTCGACCATCTAACTGGTCCCTTTCTTTTGGTCCAACTTCTTTCTGAACCTTCTCGAGAATTTTGTGCACTTTCCAACCGTGTGACCTTGGACACATTTCGTTCTAATCCTCTTGAAGTGGATCCGGCTTTCTGAACTCTAACTTCACGGTTTTATTCTGCCTTCCTCTCATGCTGTGTTCTTCTGAAAGTGTTGGGATCTGTTTCAATTTATGCTCTGCCTTTCTCTCCCTTTTAAACCGAGTTATTAGAGTGCCATCTGCGTTAAGCGCTCACCGCTGTCTGAAAATAAGTGGTGCTTTACTTAAGACTTGTCTAATATTCTTTTAAGGGAATGTATATACTTTAGTGACTGTGTTTTTGAACTTGCTTGATATTAGTGCCAGTGTGTTTTTATAGATGTTTTTAAATAATTATATATCTTTTACACCAAAGCTCTGTTCAGTGTTTGCTTGTTTTACTGTGTTTAGCTGCCCTATTGTGTATGCTCTGTATACTGCCTAACTCTTCTTGAGAAAAGTCTGACTGCTCAGCCACAGCTACCAGGTAAATCTGGGTGGTGCAGACTGCTACCGATTGGGTTTACTGCTACCTCCTGTGGTCTTAAACTTTTTGCAGTGGTCCCTAAGGGAACTGCACAGGTTTCTGCCTAACGCCCACATTAGTACATTGTTGATAAACAGTTGAGGAATACAAGTTGACGTGGCAGTGAGCAATACAACAGGCATAAAAACTTGTACGTCAGTACCGATAGTAACATGGAATGAACAAAATAGCAGTCATATATACAAAGGTGACAGTAGTGTAATGTTGTATGACATATGTTTAAACAGTGGGTGTGTTCTGGTCATGGTCCAATAGCCAGGTTTTGACCTTGTTACTGAAGGCCATGAAAGATGGTCTGACCTTATGTGAATGAGGAGTGCGTTCAAATTTTTTGCAGCCAGGACTGGGAAACTGGCCCTGCCCGCTCGTTGTTGGTTAAACTGCGGTATGGTGACAGTGTGACTGCAGACCTACTGGGTTGCGATGATATGTGTCGTGAAAAGGTGTCACAGAGGTATAAAGGTGCCTGGTTATAGAGGCATTTATGTGTTAGTGAGAGTGATTTGAGATCTATCGTTTGCTTAATGATCAGCCATTTTAAGTTCTGTCTGGCTGTTGAGATATGATGTTTCCTGGGGATATTGCAAGCTGATCTGACTGCATTGTTCTGCATGACTTACATTATATTGATGTTATGTTGGGACGTTCCTAAGTAGAGTGCATTGCAATAGTTTAGCTTAGATAGTGCTAGGGCTCTTGCTACGGAGATGCAATTGGTTAATGAAAGATACGGTCGACAGGCTGTAATAAGCTTGCATGTATATGATGTAGCTGACGCTAAGGCATTAGTTTGTCTCATGGAGGAAAATGCGGAATCTATATAGATACCAAGAGTTTTCACATCATTGGCTACTTTAATAATATTGCCGTCAATATTGAAAGGGTTAAATGAAGGTCCTAACTTGTTAAGTTTAGTTGGAGAGCCAAGTAAGAGTAGTTCAGTTTTGTCATCGTTTAGACATAAACCATGCTTGGCCATCCATATTTGTATAGTGCTGTATATGTCATTCAGTTTTTTGCTATCTTCAACGTAATCACCGGTGATAGGGATGAGTACCTGGGAGTCGTCCGCATAGTTAGTATACGTAACACCCAGGTAATCTAGTATATCAAATAAAGGCTTGGTGAAGACGTTGTAAAGTGTTGGGGACACACAAGAACCCTGTGGGACTCCACAGGAGACTTGTGTCGGAGCGGCTGAAGCAGTCGGTGCAAAGACCCTCATGGATCTATTGCTGAGGAAGGATTTAATCCAGGAGTTAGCTTGGGCAGAAAAGTGAGCTGCAGGTGACAAATGTTTACAAAGGATTTCATGGTTCACCATGTCAAATGCCGCAGATAAATCAAGTAGTAGGAGAATGGCAGACTTTCCTTTATCTTTTAGGTCCTGGATTTGTGTTTGTCAGTCAATAAGTGCAGTTTCCGTCCCATGTCTTGATCAGAAACCTGATTGTCTTAAACCCAGTAGATTATCGGTTTCCAAGTACTGCTAGATTTGGAGGTATGCTGCACGATCCAATATTTTCAGCAGGATTGGGACTGTTGTAATAGGTCTATAGTTAGCCGGATTATTAGGGTCCAACGTAGGTTTTTTTCAATAGAGGGAGTACCCATGCATCTTTCAGATTAGTGGGTACAATGCTTTTGTCAAAAGATGCATTAATGAATGTAGTGATAAAAGGAGCTAGTGCAGTCGCTGCTTCCATGATAATTGTTTCAGGGCAGACATCACCCTTACAATTGGAAGGTTTTAGTTTGAGTATGATCAATTCTACTTCTTTGATAATGGTTTGAAGTTGAATTGTGGCGCGTTGGTGTTGGAAGTTAGTGGCGGGCATTGTGACGGCAAGCGAGAACCCAGCTGAGGGATGTCCACAAGGGACAGCTGGTTAAAAGGACATTGAGACTGTTGAATGATATATTTCTTGAATGAAAGGCCGTAGTGAACCCTATTGAGGGAGGCTTACGTTGCAAGAAGGATCAGAACCCCACTGAGAGGATCCAAGGGGTGAAGAGCAATCGCTCAATGTGAAAAGAGTACCAAAGGAATTTTTGTTTGTTTATTGTTTGTTACAGCAGGCCTTCTAAGGCAAGAGACTTTTGCAGGAAAGAGACTTGGTCCTGGCATCGTTGAAAGACACTGTAACCTCGTGCTGGAGAGGCCCAGGAGTGTGCTGTGGTCAAAGGTCCTGCCTTGTCCCGTGCTAAAAACATGGGGAAGGGAGACCCCAGCCATACCATCCTGATTTATCATTTGGTTAACACTTCTTTCTTTTCTTGAGAGCATTATCCCACATTATTTTGTAACTTAGTTGTAAGGATTGGCAATAGGTTTTTTAATATAGGCCCTTTTTATTTGACAAGATGCCACTAGGACTGCCGTATTATTGTTTGATGGTCGAAGCTTGCTCCCATCTTAGATTTAGGTTTAGATTAGATGTTTTTCTCACCCATTATACAGTTTAATAAACACCCTTGAACTGTGATCACTGGTCTTTCTTTACTGTTGCCACCATGAGTTCCTTACACCAGCCACTCTTTCCTCCTGTGCCACCCAGTACAGATCCACGTGTCCAAGTAATCCTCCATCTCTTCTCGTTGCGCACAAGCCTTGAGGAATACAGGGACTTATAGAAGTCAACAAACGTCCCCATTATCCCTTCATCCATCTGCAGGATCTCACCCGCCTAATTCTCAACCACAGCTATATGTGTCTTAGAGGATTCGGTTTTAATCAGCCGAGCCAATAAGATGCCCATCCTCTGACCTTACCCATACCGACGTGTTGCTATGCGGGTACCTAACTTCGAGATCTGTTGCTTCCCTGAACAGACCCAACACCTCACCGAACCTAGCCTGCATTCCTGCATCCATGGACAACCCCTCCATTAACTCCAACTCCCACAATCTAGCATTGTTACTGAAAACATTTTACTCTAGGCATTTTTTACTGAAAAGTATTTCAGAATCTTTTTTTTTTTTTAATGTTTTAAAATATATATATATTATGTAGCGGCAAGGGTATAACACAGGTGGGGAGGAGGTTGGGGGGGTTAACACGTGGGGAAACTCAGAGCTTGTGGGGTTGTACCCCTCCCCCCCCAAATAAAAAAAAAGATATTTGGTACTTTTTCAGGAATTTCTTTTCGATATAAAATGCCACTGAGTAAAAGGCTTTCAGTAAAATCACATAGAACCGCCTTGTGGGCCTGCAACTCTGCTCTAATGGTCTTGAGAATGCCGACCTTCTTAGCAATGCATAATCCCCTAATAACGCATTTGAAGGATTCCCAAAGGGGCGAGTCGGACGTAACAGAGCTCTTGTTGTCCTGAAAATAACAGAGATTCCCCTTCTGTATTTCTTCCCTAAGCACCGGATCTCTTAGACTCTTGTTCAAGTGCCAGCTTCTGCCCCCTTGCTACTTCCCAGGGATTAAAAGGTCCACCCAGCCGGAGTTGCTAGCGGACATCAAAATGAAGTCCAACCTGGACGCTGTCCTGTGCACTGAAGACCTGAATGTGTACCCCCTTTCTGGGCTGTGACGTTCCCTCCATACATCAACCAGACTGAATTTTCTGGGTAGACTGGGTCATCTTCTACTGCCACCCCTGAGGAAAAGGAAGAGGACAGAAGGCTGTTTCAGGAAGAAAACCTGCCGAGGCCGACGTGGGAAACGGCTCAAAGGTGGATACACAGAGCAGAAAAAATGCACTCTGGAGTCAAACATTGAAAAATAACACTATGAAGGTTTGTCAGATTATTAATCATCCTTCCCATGTCCTTACGACCTCACTACCCTGCCTTTCAATTATGTACAGTCGCGCCCTGATTTTGACAAATTTTTTCACAAGATCAAACTGAAAACATTTTTTGCTATTAATCCTGTTGCCACCAAATCTACTATAACAACTATACAACGAACTGATCGGACCGATCTTCGTATTCTCAATGTTCCATCATTAGTCGATCTAGCCTGTCTCAACAATGATTCTTTTGAACCTTCAAAACTTGACCTCCTCGATTTTGATCTTGATTCCAACTGGGATGTGTGCACTAAATTTAAAAACCAATCTAGATTTAACCCTCAAATTCCTGTTGGTGGGTGTATTGAGGCCTTCCATGACCTGTGTGTTAGTGATTTAAGAAAACTGTGCAAAAAATCCAACACTAATCTAAAACAGAGTTTGACTTCTTTACAGCGTCAAGCCATCATCGAGATACAAAATGTATCCAGCATTGTCAGCAAGCCGGCCGACAAGGGCTCTAACATTGTTGTACAAGATCGAGTTAAGTATGTTGCCGAAGCGAACTGACAACTTCGGGATCGTGCATGCTGTTGTGCATGGTCAACTAATCCTTTCCCGGAAATACAATCCAAACTCAAATCTTTATGTACCGAGTGGCTGGAGAAGGGTTTACTTGAGGATGACCTTGTTAAATTTCTTGCTCCTCCTACTTAAAATATCCCCACTATCTATTTTTTACCTATGACCCATAAATCTCTGACACATCCACCTGGTAGGCCCATTGTCACCTTATGTGGCTCTCTGTTAGAACAACCGGCACAATTTATTGACAAAACCTTATTTCTATTTGTCTCTGTTTTACCATCTTACTTACGTGATACCAAGGACTTACTTCAACATATCAATGATATACCTTGGGGAAGAGGGCCTTATTCTGGCCGCTCTCTATGTGGTCTCATTATATACATCTATCAACCACAATGTGGGAATGACAGCCTGCAAGCATTTTCTGGACACACAATCACTAAACCTACTGGGACACAGCACTATGATTCTGGAGGTGCTGTTCTTTTGTTTGACCAATAATGAGTTTTTATTCAAAGGCTCTTTTTTCCGTCAGGTCAGGGTACCTTTGCCCCTTCCTATGCCACTCTAACAATGGGGTGGCGGGAAGCAACCTTCCTGTCTGATTTACTTTGAGTTTTCAAACACAGGTTGTTCCTTGGTGGCGGTACATCAAAAATGTTTTTATAATTTGGAAGGGCACAGAGGGTGACTGGTTATCATTTGTGAAGGCTATCAATGTGAACCTGTTAAATCACAGTTTTACTGAATGCCATAGCTACACTGAAATTATGTATTTCAACGTTACTGGTACACTTGGTCCATCAGGCATTCATAATTCCCTACAAATAATCCTCCAACACTGGTCTTCCCTTGCATGTAAATAGCTGTCATCCACCCTCTTACAAAAACAGCATCTCTTATGGCAAATTCATCCGCTTTCGCCGTAATTGTACTGACATTCTGCAACATGATCCATGCTGTGCTCTGGCCACCTCGGGTTTCTTAACACAAGGGTATGATAAAAAAGTTATTGAAACAGTTTATACCAAGGCACTCCTATTGTCCAGGGAAAGACTTTTACATGGTACCCGGTTAGATCAATCCAGTACTAATGAGGATCCACATTTCATCGTTACCTTTTGATACTGCCTCCTCCAGTGCCCGAAAAATCATTGAAAAACATTGGCGTGTTCTCATTTTGGACAAGGATTTGTGTCCTTTATTGTCCACACGTCCATTATTGACTTACAAACGAGCACCATCACTCAAGGACAGACAGGTATCAAGCTTTCTACCCCCCCCCCCCCCCCTCAACAAGAACTCAGGGCTGACCAATTGGCTTCATGGTACCTCCTTTGGTTTCTTTAAATGTTCAAAATGTAAAGTATGTGTTCACGCTACCGTACAAAAATCGTTTATACATCCTATTACTGAATTTAAATTTGAAATCAAACATTCGATTAATTGTGACAATGTTTCGTAGTATATGTTCTTTCACGTCCATGCCGGAAATGGTATGTTGCAGTACTATCTGTAAATTGAAACTAAGAATCCTTCAGCACCTGAGAGCCATAAAACATTTGGATCCTGAGTTTCCTATTACCAAACATTTTAGGGAAACCCATGGCAATGACTTTCATTTGCTAAACTTCTTTGCTATAGCCCATGTTCCAAAACATCCCAGAGGAGGTGATCGAACCTTGAGGTTATGACAACTTGAAACAAAATGTATTCTTGATTTTGACACCAAGGTTCCCAATGGACACTACACTTTTCTTGGAGTGTAAACATGTACAGTGTTCTTGTTCATTTGTGTTATCTGGTTATACTGATTTCTTTTTGATATTTGTCTATTTTGCTGCTCACTATTTTATTGATTTCAGGTTTTTCCTTTAGTCTGCGGACCTTTATTCAGATCTTATTTTTGATTTTGGCCATCTCACTGTCCAGGACAATGGGGGACTACATGGTGTTTTCTTTCTGTCCGTTGATATGCGTTGAGCCCACGTGTGTGTGTCTTGATGTTCATCAATAGGTTGTCACTTTCGACTCATACTTTTTGATTAACTGCTGCTTTTTGCATTTGGACTTTATAGATATGCTGCACTGGCACTTCAACTTGAGGTTGCTCTTGGGTTACCACTTTAGAGCCCATGTGGGTCCCTCGTTTTTTCAGGCAACAATATTTTATTTTGCTGGTTCTGCACAGATATGTATGTATATTTGATGGCCTTTATAATATGCTATTGTTGCAGCACTTTATTATGATGCATATGATCCCCCTCAGATCTGCTAGTGATTTCCTGTATTTAACAGATATTACTCCAGGGTGGTCCATCGTGCTACTATTCATGGCCTATTGCAAGTGATGGCATCTTTGATGTCATGGGTGTTAGACCTTGCAGTGCACACTGGTAGGGCGAGTTATGGTTGCTAAGCTTAGCATAACTTGCGAATTTCGTTTCTTTTTCTCGGTTTTACCTGTAACCATAACGTCCCTGTAACAACATTTGTCCATTGCATTGTATAGGTTTTTGCTAGTGCAACTTAACCGTAACGTTCCTTTTAACAGTGTTTAATTGCCAGTGAATTTCATTGGTTTTTAGCAGGATATCCTTAGTTGGTAAAGAAGAACTCTCCAACATTGTGAAACTGCTGGCAAAATGTCAACGCAGACAGCAGTCGGCGAGTATGTGCCTGGTTGCGCACATTGGGTGGCATCCAACCTGTTCAGGAAGGCACCTGCTCTCTTACATAGTGGTGCCAATCACCAAACGCAAAAATATATATGATTACATCAGCATGACAAAGAATGGCAAGAGAAAATGGAGTAGGTGTAGACATTGTGTACGTACAAAGCAAACAGAAGAATGTAATTGGGAGGATACCATAAGGGAATGCATCAACAGATTTAACGTCTGCCTTCACCAATCATACCGCACTGCTACTGTAGATGGGAACAAAGAAGTAACAGGTAGAGTAACGACTGGCAAGAGCTTAAAGCAAAACTTCGGTACAATGTAGTAAGGAAGCAGAACAGTCTCTAATGATTACTCAGGTGTTGCAGTATGCAATAGTACATATGTATAACATCTCTTGTTGTAATGTGGCAATGCCAAGCACCTTCAAGTTGCAGGAAAGAAATGTCCCTCACAACAGAATGACTTTCTACAGTAACCTCATTGGTACGCACTGTAGTGTGAAGCGTACATTATGTACTATATATTCCTGCATGTACAGCAAACATTCTGTTTTCTGTAAGAAAACATATTGGAAAGGAAAGCCAGGGAGTAGAAGCCGCAATCCTTGCACAAACACCATTTGCGCATAGCAAAGGAAAAGAAACTGTGCAAATAGCAAAAAGGAGAGGCTGGAAGGCAAAGTGAAATACATGGGGAACAAGTGTGCCCCCTTACAAGTTTGTACAAACAAATGTTTTGGATAAAATGAAATGGCTGTGTCACACCTGCACCTATACTCCTTCCCCATGTCGCATGCCGCCATCCCCTCAAAGATCGTGTTATGGGAGACGTGACGGTGGCACAGCAATCTCTTCCTTCCCTAACAACCAAGTTCTGCAAATCCGCATTTCCCAACAGTATTTTTGGAATTGTGCTACCCCTTCCCTTCCCTAATGGGTTGTAGCAATGTGCAAACGTGAACATTAATAATGACAGTGTTGCTAAGTGTTTGGGTGCTATTTTTTTTTTCCTGAATTGGTGTTCAGACTGAGCGGCAGACAGTCCTCCTTGCAGTGCTTGCAATTTAGCAAAATATAAGTGTCCTACAGAATACCCACAATCACAATGGACGCATCCGTACGACGGCAGCAGGCACTGCATGGCTGCATGTTGTTCCACCACCTAGCAATGCGTGTGGGAATGGACGTTTGTGCGTACTGCAATTACAAGCATGTGTATGTGTGCCTTGTTGTCCTGGTAACATCAGTACTCTGCAGCATATGCAAAGGAACGCTAATGTGGTCGGGGTGTGCACCCACGTCCTACAGATAGGTATGCAAATAAGCATCCCACCTGGTGTACCCTATAAGTAGCCAGCATCTTCCCAAAATGGTTGGCGCACGTGTTGCGCACTATTAATCTGTGCAAAATTGGCAACAATGTGCATAGTATATTCACGTACATACGCACAACGCAGTGCGCCCAAAACACGTCCAGCGGACAGTCGTGCAAAAGCATAGATGCCAACATTCTGTGCCCAAAAATGTATAGGGATGTTAACGTTTCAAAAATCGTACCTACCATACCGATGACATAACGGGAAATGATGCCACATCAACTTCACCCAATGAAATGACAGGACATGACAGGAAATTATTTCACATTAACTTTGACCTTATGACATCACAGGAAATGACCTCAGTTGGCATATGGCCTTAAAGAGATTACAGGAGCGGAGTGCCTGGTGTGCTCCAGCCCATATCTTCTGACCCATCAAGATAAAGAGAAGTACCAAATGAGTGACGTGTCACCCGTTTCTTCCTCTGCAGAGCACAATTTCCTCTTGAAACATATCAAGAACAACAATGTTATTCACCATTCACTTTGGATTTTTAGAACTGCATGAAACCTAGTAAACAATGTATGAGATCACGACACATGTACTACTTCTGTACGAATGAACCCTTTTAACAGGTCTTGGTAAAACAAATGACATGTCGGTGAGTAAAGATGAGTAAGTAAAGAAAGTGATAATAGTGTACTCAGTAGGTAAATGCAGTAACATTTTAAATAGTAAAGTGTACCTTGACATCAAACAGATTTTGTTTTGTAGAGGCCTAACAAAGCCTATATTTTTAACAAAAAACAAGTGTACTTGGTGTTACAAACCATAATGTTACATTGAAATAATTAAGCATCAGAAAAATGGGCCAAAATATGAGCAAACATACAATACAAAAAATAGGCCCAAAATATGAGCAAACATAAAATACAGGGTTTCAAAATCAGGGGACCTGGGAGCAATGTAGATGCTACTTGTAGCCGAGAAGGGCCTGCCTACATTAACACCAAACAGTTAGCAGGAGCTACATTGGACGCCCACACCAACTACTGCCAAACAAGCACAACTATGTCAATTTGGGACAATCTGTAATTAAACATTAAGGGCCTCATTACACGGAATGCGGCAAGGGTTTACCGGTACCGGTAAGGGCACCGGTAAACCCTTACCACCTTACTACGAGGTCCCTTTGGTTTTAGCAGCCATTAAGGAACGGGCCCGCAAAGGGACCTTGGTGCTAATTACGGTACCGCAATTAGCTCCTTCCCCATTCCCATTGAGCCCTATGGGGGCAAAAATGGGAATGGGGAAGTGCCTTGGTGAATGGGGAATTACCGCCCCCGCTCACCTTGGAGTAGGGCGGTAATTCCGCCATCCACCAAGGCGGACACAGTAAAATACCGGTGGCAACCATGCCGCTAATAGCGCCATGGTTACCGCATACCATGTAATGAGGCCCTAAGACATTTCTGCATCAAAATCATTCGAGAAAAGACTCCTTAGTTGTATTTGTATTTATTTAAATTTATATAGCGCTTTAATCCAAAGCGCTTTACATGAGGAACAAGCAATTACAACAAGCAATACATGACATTGAATCAAACCAGAAAACAGTACAAGGAACACTTTACATTATTGGTGAGGTTAAGTGCATATGGAGGGGGACCGAAGTGAGAGAGGAGGGTTAGAAGGTGAAGGAGGGGGAGGATTCAATTGAGAGAGAGAGGAAGCTGAAAGCTGCTAGTGGGGTGAATGGAAGAGGTAGGATTTTAGAGAAGTGCGAAATGAGGGGTAGGAGGTAGTAGAGCAGACGGGCAGGGGAAGGCGGTTCCAATGGAAAGGAGCGAGAAGTTGGAAGGAGCGGAAGCGGGAAGGGGCATAGGGTGGAGGAGGAGGAGAGAGAAGGAAGAGATCCGCAGAACGGAGAGAACGAAAAGGGGTGTAGAAAAGTGAGAAGGGAGGATAGATGGGGAGGGGAAGACAATAGAGGGCTTTGAAAACTAGACGGAGGAAGTTAAATTTAAGCTGGGAGTGAAAAGGGATCCAGCCTAGTGAGTCCAGGGAAGAGGAGATGGAGTCGTGAGGTGAGAGAACGCAGAGGGAGCGGATAGCGGAGTGGTAGATGGATTTGAGGGGGGAGAGGTGAGATGAGGGGAGTCCAAAGAAGAGATTGGAACAGTAGAAGAGTCTGGAGAAGATGAGTGAGGAGATTAGGAGTTTAGTAGCGTGAAAGGTTAGGAGAGGACGAATTTTACAGATGTTGTAGAGGTGGAAGTGGCAAGATCTAGCAGTGAGAGAAAGAGAGAGGTGGGTGTCAATGTGGAGACCAAGGTTACGGGCATGAGGAGAGAAGGGGAGTTGGGAGAGGGGAAGAGAATGAAGGGAGGAGGAGAGGGAGGAGAAAGAGTGTTGGTAGGGAAGAAAAGGAACTCAGTTTTATCTTCGTTGAGAGAAAGGAAGTGAGAGAAGAGAGCTTAAGGTGGATGTCGGGTGAGAAGGAGGAGAATGAAAGGAAGAGCTGGGTTTCATCCTGTCCTACACGTGTTTCACCACAAAGTGTGGATCTTCAGGAGGTGAAAAGTACTCTCATGTTTATCCTATTTATGATTTGGCACTTTGTTTTATAATTTCACCACACAGTTTGTCAATGCTTTTTGTACTGGTTGAATGGAATGGGTTTCATAATCCAATGTTTCTTTGATGGAGAGGAAGAAAGAGATACTTCTTTCCTTGGTGGCCGTGAGCAGGAGTTTCTTTGTTAGGACAGGTTATGCTTAAAAGTTGGTTTCTTTTGTACATTGATTGTATTCTTTATTTTTTTTTTTTTAACAAACTTTATTCAAATGTAGTCATGTCCAGATGCTGTATTGGCCAGGGACTTAAGTAATTTTAACACATATCATTAGTTGTGGCCACATATTAACATTCAGTTTTACAGTTATTGGTTGCATATTTTTGAGCATTGGACTGACTTTAACTACAACCGTTCAACAACCCTTCTCCTGTCCCCTTCACCCCCTCGCGGTTCCCTTGTGGCTTGAACCAGTTCTTCTGCCTTCCGATGAGATTGTTGTATTCTGTTTAGTTAACTTCTGCATAGGATCAAGGTTCCTGTTCTTTGTTTCTCGGTACTCAATTTTGGATAGCTCTCAACAAGTTTGGCCTAAAACAGTGTGCGTCTCTGTCTCAGACATAGTCGAGGAAGGGGTCCCAGATTGGCCGGAACTTCAGATACTTGCCGTCGCTCAGGGCCCCCACTTTTCCACGGCCATTACATTCCAAATTTTCACCCACCAACATGCTGTCATTGGGCCTTCTGGATTTTTCCAGCCTTGTGCCAGGGTCATCTTCGCTGCCATTAACAGGTGGGTGATAAGTGTTGCATTGTTGCCAGTTGCCACATAAATGTCCTCGACCACTGTACTCAAGAGTATGACTTTAGGTGACGCTGGCAGCTGTTTCCCTGTGATTTCCTTTATATGCCCCAGGACTTCCTTCCAATACAGGGCCGCCTTCGGACAAGACCACCACATGTGGTATAGGTCTCCTTTGCCTCCGCAGTTTCTCCAGCACGTAGGTGGGTATTTAGGGTTCATATTGTGCAACCTATGAGGGCTCATATACCACCTAAAACAAATCTTGTGTGCAGTTTCTCTAATGGCTGTGCATTTGGAGGATTTCTGTGCTCTTCTCCAAATTTGGGGCCACTCCTCCTCAGTGATGGGGACGCCTATATCTCTTGCCCAGTTGTCCATATATGGGAAGATGTCACTTTCGTGCTCTGTCCAGAAGCTTGTACATTTTGGAGACAGCTCTTGCCTCGTCCCCTTCGTGTAGCGTTAGTTCCAGGCCCACCAGTGCCCTAGTGGCTGCTTTCTTGATCTCCTTATGTCTTATCCAGTGCCGGATCTGAATGTAGGTGTATCTGTCTCTTTCCCCTACGCCAAATTTCTGTTTACATTTTTAGAACTTTAATGGGTTTCCCGCCTGAAAGGAGTCCTTCAAATATAATATTGTTCCTGTCCCCAATTCTTCCAGAAACTAGGCTGTTTGCCCGGTGTAAAGGTTTGGTTGTGTGCCATTGGGGTAAAGGGACCCAAACCCGGAATGATGTTCTGTTTCTTCAGTGCTTGGTCCCAGCCTTTCAGTGATGTCTTGGTTGCCTCCAACAAGTGACCCTCTGTTTCCCTGGCGCCCACCCGCAACCTGTGTATAGTCCTCAGTGGTATAGTAGTCGCCCCTTGCTCGATTCCCACCCATCCCTTTGACATGTCCTCCCTCTTCCAGGTTAACATTGGTGCTATTTGTGCGGCCAGGAAATACCTCTCCACATCGGGGACCCCCAGGCCTCCCAGGCATGGTGGCATTGTTGGGATTCTTTTTTGAATTCTCGCTTTCCCTTTGTGCCATATGAAGGAAGTCAAGTCACCCTGTAGTGCTTTGCATGGCTTGGGGGGGGGGGGGGCGGGAAGCGGGGGACCTCTATTGGAAGCGAGCTTACCGTGTATAGCAGCCGTGGCAACAGGGTCATTTTGAGTGCTGCAATGCTTGCAAACCAGGATAGTTCCTGGGTGTCCCACCTATGTAGGTCCTCCCTCAGTTGGTTCAGCAGGGGTGTTAGGTTTGCTCCGTACAGGTTTTATAACCCATTGTTAATTGGATCCCTAGGTATTGTATTGATTCTCTTTCCCAGGTTATCATGTAACATTGATTGTATTCTTGTGTGTTCGGATTGGATTGTGTATAAGGTCTTTATAAGATTATATCACTGTAACCATGAGCCAAGTATCCCTATGTAACTAAGACAAGTTCATGTAACTAAGACAGTGTGCCTCATTACAAGTACATCGGTCCGGACTTAACACCGCCGGTATAACCATATAGAGTTTAGGCTCCCGTAAACTCTGCCTGCACGGAAACCCCTCCGTTACCGGCTATACTAAACACCGCGAGCATCACAACTAGCGCCGACATGGAAACACCGCCTGAAAAATGGCGTTAAAACCATGATCACGGTGGCGGTACAGCCACCACCGCAAACATGACGTTAAACAGTGCCTGCTGACCTGAATTAGAGCACAGGTGCACCAAATCAGCCCAGCTGGACCCAGCAGGCCACTGGGAGCCTACAAAAGGGCCACACCCAGCCAAACACAAAACAGAACCATGCAGGCAGCAGCTCTAGTAGCATTGGGACTGGGCCTACTCAACCAACAGGCAGCACTGCACTTGATGGCAGTAATGGTGCAGAGGAGGAGGCAGAGGCGTAGGAGGCGCAGGCGGCAACCAGCTAACCCTGTACCTATGGCAAACCCCATTGTCCAGCCGGCACCACAACGCAGGCAGCCTGCAATACCACGCATCAGGGCCTCACCCTGGAACCTTACCCCAGGACAGATCCACACACTACCGGCTGGACCGTCCAACAATCCTGTACATCACCGCCATGATGGAGGACAACATCAGCAGCCACATAGACACCCCACCGCCATCCCCCCCTCCTGAAGGTTGTGTCTGTTCTGCATTTCCTTGGCACCGGCACCTATCAACACACAGTTGGTGAGCTGCACGGCCTATCACAACCCTGTTTCTCCAAAATCCTGGTACAGGTACTGGATGCCCTGTTACACCATGTGTCGGAACAGATAGCCCTACCCTGTACCTTCACCGAGGTCATTGCCACCAAGTTGGCCTTCCATGCCATAGCAGGCATGCCAAATTGCATAGGTGCGGTCGACTGCACGCACATTTAGCTGACAGTACCACGCGCAATTGAGATGGTGTTCCGCAATAGGAAACAGTGTACCACTCACTGAATGTACAGATGGTATGTGATGCCACGCAACTGATAACACATTGCTGCGCACGTTTCCCGGGCTCAACCCATGACTCAATGGTACTGCGGAATTCCACATTGCCACGGTACATGGAACGCTATGCCGGACAAAGCACATGGCTATTGGGTGAGTACAGCTGCCAATGCACCGATCCTGTGGAAGTGGTGTGTGTGTGTCCAGGGCAATGAGCAATGTGAGTGTGCTGCTGTGACTGCACATGCATCACCCCCCCGGCCATCAACTAAATAGACAGCGGAACCTAAACATCACAAAGCAACACATGACAGGTTACCACAGTGTACCCGTACACACCCTGCCACATGACTCACACAGCCGATACTATCACTGTCCCCGTACACCTGGAGCCACTGCAAACACCCACCCACAATATGCAACACTGCCCTCTCAATGCACATGATGCCTGTACATAAGACGTCCTGCATCGACTACTTCATCACGGTGGAGTTACTCTGCCATGTGTGTACATCACTGCACAATGCCATACTCACAAGCCAATGTCACCCGCAGGGCAGAGTACACATGCACACCAATGCGTTGGTCAATGTCCAGTTGCCAAAGTCCTCTACGATGGCCAAAGAACATAACCACCCACCGATCCAACCACTGCATGCCACATATGCATGAATGAACAATGACACAAGATTGCACTGCATCTGATGAAGACATGATACCACAAACACTGACATGTCCCCCCCCCCATCTACATCCCATGTATGTGATGCTGGATATGCACTCACGCCATGGATGATGACGCCTGTACGGAGGCCAAGGAACAGGCATGAAGAGGCGTACAACAGGGCACATGTCCGCACACGTGGCATGATTGAGAGGACATTCGGACTGCTGAAGGCCCGGTTCCGCTGTTTAAGCAGATCTGGCGGATCACTGCTGTACAGCCCAGTGAAGACGGGTAAAATCACGCTTGTTTGTGCCATGTTGCGCAATCTGTGCCTGCGCAGGAACATTCCAATGCCACCAGATGATGATGATGATGGGGATGGGAGGGCACAACCTCCTCCTGGGGGTCCACTAGATGGACAACGAGCACAGGATGAACTGATTCGCATTTACTTTTGAGAGACAGCACATTGACAGCATTGCATGGATATGGTGATGCCAATAAATGAATTGTTGTACTGCAAATAAAATGATGGATGTCCACTCATGTATGTTTTTTTGAAATGATATATTGATGAATTAACAGGGAAGGAGGTGCAATGGTTAGGGAAGCTGTACACCGGTGCCCACCCACCACCCAAACGTACCCACCCCAACCAGGCCCCAATATTCAAACCCCCTAATTGACCTCCCCACCACCCAAACGTACCCAACCCCAACCAGGCCCCAATATTAAAACCCCCTCATTTACCTCCCCCACCACCCAAACGTACCCACCCCTCACACCCTTCAAGTCCACATGTGTCCTGCAGTGCCCGACACACATGCCATCACTTCCGTGTGCGCTTCTGTGCTTGTGCATCCTTGCCCCGAGAGCCCTGTCAGCTGACTCGAGTGCCTCCGTGGACTGGCAGTGGTGGAGCTGGATGGGGTGGTGGTATTGGATGGCACAGAATCAGGAATAGGTGGCATATGTGCAAGATTTGCCTGTTGGCCAATCAACATGGACTCAATGAGCCTGGAGGTGTTGTCATTGCCCTTCCGCACATGGCGTGCCAGGGTGACTATAGTGCTGGCAATGAGTCCAATGGACCTTGAGAGGCGACGTACTGATGTGCTGTAGCACTCCCTTTGCAGCCTAGATTCCTCGAGCTGCCTCTCCACCAGCTGTGTGAGGGTAGCCTGCTGCTCCTCCATCCGTTGCATGTGGGAATTTAGCTCTGCCATTGAGGGGGTAGGTGACCTCATGGGACTTCGGAGTGATGTGGGGCTGAACACCAGCTGGTGGAAGGATTCCAAGTCATCCAATGTGGGCATCTCCCCCTGTGGCCCTGTATCAGACTGCACTGCCGGGGCACTGTTGTCACTACATGCTGCCTCCTCTGCAGTGCAGCGGCTTTCTGTGGTGGGTTGGGTGGGCATTATGAGTGCCTGTGGCACCTGTGTTGCATCAGGCAGCGTGGAGATGGTGGGGATGTTGGTGATGGTGGCCGGCACATGTGTTGCAGTTGCTATTTGGGGCAGAGATGCCAAACTGCTGGCAGCATCCTCCTGTGCAGGGGCTGATTGCCTGGGCTGTTGTGCAGTATCACTGTCACTTGATACGGCTGTGGGGACACAGAGGGCATGCAACTAGTTATGTGGTGGTGCCTGATGGGTGCATCACATGCATCATACAGGTTGATCATTTAATAGTGGCATTTACATGCATCTTCTTGTTGGCGGAAATGCATTGTAGTGATATTGGTCACCATATGGTTCATGATGGGTCCTTTGGCCCAGTCATGCACTGCCTCGGGGGGGGGGGGGGTTGTTAATGGGTCCTTTGGCCCTCTCATGCACTGCCTGGGGGGGGTTGTTAATGGGTCCTTTGGCCCAGTCATGCCCTCAACGTATACTCATATGGCATTCATGTTTGCACACTTACCAGCACCTGCAGGTGGGCTCACTCCTGCCTCAGCCTCCCCGATCCCATGGATGCCCTCAAGGTGGAGGACACTGCTGCAATGCTCCTCCCATGCTTGCAGCCTCAGTGGGGAAGGGGGTCCCCCACCTGTCCCACTGCTGCGTTGGCGGTGTGTGGAGATCAGGTTCCGCACCCTCAGCCTGAGGTCGTCCCACCGCTTGTGGCAGTCCTTAACACTCCTCACAGTCACGCCCACAGCGGTGCACTTGCGTGCTGCTTCCGCCCACACTTCCTTCCTCCGCTGCTGTGTGGCACACCGTTGATCGGCACTGAACAGCATCTCAGCATGCTCCACTATGTGCTCGACCAGAACAGTTAGCTCTGCCTCACTAAAGCACTGTTTGCGCTGCCTCTGGGCTGGAATCCTGGCAGACATGCTGGTGCTCCCTTTTGGCTTCTCACAGTGTGGATTCTGCTGTGCTGACTCTGGATGGCAATGGATTGTGCTTTATATGATGGCCGCCTCTCTGTTTCCGGTTTTGGCGATCATGGTAATTCTGGTTCCGTGTCCGTGGCGACGGTGGCGGACACGGGTTTTGCGCAACTTTTGGCGCCGCTATGTCCATTTCCGTGGGTGTTTCCGTGACGGCGGTGACGTTTCCGCGTCCGTGTGGTGCACGCGAACGACAGCACGTAACTTTGTTACCGCCGCCACGTAATCACCGCGGTCCAGACCAGATGCCCTTGGGCTGCTAGTGCACTTTACAAATCCAAATAAATAAAATGTAAACAAAAAAAATAACATATCACTCAGTTTCCTACACAGGCAATGTGATCTCACAAGGAACAGATAGAGTATTGGGGGTTTGTGAAAGGTGCATAGAGGCTCAAAAAACACATCACTAACTTTCGTACACACTCACTCAGATCTCACAAAATACGCATACACTTATGGGGGTCTGTGCAATGTGCATTAGCGACTTTTATAACATATCACTCTGTTTCCTGCACAATCTCTCAGACCGTACACAGTACACAAACACTACGCAAGGCCTCTGAATGTTCTTGAGCAGTGTGTCACACATGCATGTGACAGGCCTGGGTAGGCTGGGGTAAAAGAGTGCCACTTGAAACCATTTGTTGAAGAAATTGGGTGTATTTCACTTTTCGCAATGGTGGAATGGCTAAAAGTGGTGTCCTACAGTGCGTCTGCAACTACCATCAACCATTTCACTCTGGCTGAGTACGCACAGTAGTGGAGAAAATTATGAACGTCCCTTCCTGTCACCCACATGAGCAACAGTCCCCATTGTCCCATTGTCATAGGTAGCTTGCAGAAAAAGGGAGTATATGCACATGCGTTTAGCCAAGGACTGCGACGGCCTTGTCCAGATGAAGGTGAAACAGTACTTCTTCCCTTTGCAGTGTCTTCTTTGCAGCACAGCGACATTGCATACTCGTAGAAAGTTGCACACGCTTCCACCAATAACATTGAAGAGCTCTCCATGTCACAGTATTAGTTTACAACAGGCCTCTGCGTACACACCGCGGCCACAAACATATTTGCAAAATCCCTGTGGCTGTACAGTTCCATTTCCATAGCCGCCATCCTGAAAGTCACCGGATGTGGCTTTCGAGCTGCGTGACAGCAGTGTCAACGTGACCAGCCGACCACACCGACGGTGCATGTGGGCCCTCATTTCGGAGACAGGAGCAGGACTCTCCGACAGCAGCAAAGCATAGGGTAGAGCAATATACGAAGTATTTTTTGCAAAGGGCAGGCTTATAAACACATCGCTATGTCCCATTGCACAGTCATGCATGTTTGCGAACAATGTATGGCTGCTTTCCATGTGAAAAATGTCCACAACAATTCGCCCAAAAGGCACACAGTAAAAGTACTGTGTAATGTGTTTGCGCCTTTTCTGAGCAGCGGAGTACGGCACATAGGTTTGCCCTGCAAATACTGGTGCACCACATCTGCTCACCTACAGTGTGTCTGCAACTAGTACCATCCATGTCACTGTGCCAAGGTACGCACACTAGTGGCGAAAATTATGAACGGGCCTTGGTGGCACCCACACCCGCAGCAGCCATAGTCCCCATTGTCGCAATGTCATTGGTCACTTCTAGAAAAAAGGAGTATACGCACGTGCGTGTACCAAAGACAGCGACAGCCTTGTCCAAATGAAGCACAAACATTCTTCTCTTGCCATTGTGTTCTTTACAGCAAAGCGTCATTGCGTAGTGGTGAAAAGTTGCACACGCTTCCACCAATGACAATGAAGAGCTCTCCATTTAACAGTATTACTTCTGTGCAACAGGCCTCTGCCTACATACCACGGCCACAAACGCTGTTGCACAATCCCTGTGGCTGTACAGTCTCATTTCCATCACTGCCACCCTCAAAGTCCACGGATGTGGCTTTGAAGCTGCGTGCAGCCGTGGGGGAAGATCTTGCAACCAAGGTACGGGAAGGTCGTTGTAGGAGGCAGCTCTCAAGAAAGCCTTTTTTTTTTTTTCTTTACAAGCTTGCAGCAAAACACCTTTTTCGGATACTATTTGCTTTTCTGTTTTCTTGTGCGGACATTCTTATAGTAAATTCTTCATTCCTTCTTGTAGGCGGGCAAACAGCATTACCAGTGGGTGACAAAGAAATGCAATTTTTTTGAAAAAAACTCCCGATTCCCACACCTAATGAGGTCATTGTTGCAGAAGAACCTTCCAGCACCGGACACAAAAGTGTACATGCTTCTGTTAATGAGACACCTTCCTGCCTCGGGCTACGAACAACATCCAGGAGCACTGACCCATACTCATTGTGGAGTTATGGATGAGAAAAGCACCTTTGCAGTGGGAAAAAACAACTTCACTAGATTTGCCAACCTCCTCAGTCGACAAAACAATCCTTCACAACGCACGTAACCCATATGCATGCCGCAGTGGATGACATCTGCTGTACCTAAACTAGCCAAGTCTTTGCAAAGTGCATGCATGTCGGCGAAACTGTGCTCGTACACAGCGTTCCACATTGCGTCCACATCTTCCAAGCCGAAATTGCCAGCAGGGATTCTTTCCTGGCCATACTTGTGCAGATCTATTACGAAGGCATCTCCGAAAATCCACACAATGCGTTTCGCCATGTCAGCCATCCTCACTACGCACTGTACAATTTACCACATTTTCACTGCCCCTTCCTGTGAACCACACCCACAGTACCTCATTGGATAATCCCGACAGTCCCATGGCTATTGGGCAGCATGGTGAGAAGGACAGATTGTGGCACGTGCAGTGCTCAAAAAGACTGCGAGGGCCGCACCCCAGTAAAGCAGGATCAGTCCATCTTCCCTTTCCACTAGCTTTTCTCCAGCGCTACCTCATTGGATACGAGTAAATAGGCACACACGATTCCGCCAATGCCATGGAAGACATTCGCATCTAAGACTGTTTGTTGTACACCACACTTTGTTGGTACCGTTAGAAAATGAGGCTGCGACTGTGCTGTTACTGCACAGCATGTCCAGGTCAAAAGTTAGTGAACAATTGCAAGATTAGTGCATCCACATTCACCGACTCCCAACCCCACAAAATGGATGTACGGAAACTTTTGCTGCAGTATGTTCACTAGTGTACTACGAGTGCCTTTGCGCACAGTGTATGCCACACATCCGCCATTACGTCGTTTAAAAGCATACTGCTTTCTTTCCCATCCCCTACCATCAAGTGGCACTTCAGTGACCTGTGCGTGCAACCTTCTCATTTACCCATATCATACCTTGAAATGCCGAAACAGGATCTCTCTGCTTTCCTGTCCAGAATGGCACAAAATGTTTTCTCCACTAACCCATCACCTACAGATATCGTCCAAATATGCCACCTACAGCAGCATGAAATGTATGGTTCCAAGCGAAATCAAATGTATAAAAGATCATTATCTACACAGCTGTACTCTACCACGCATGCAGAACAATAGCACCCGACTTCGCATGGTATCTCTCCTACACTCAAATATTGCTAATACCTCCCAGTGGCTGAAACGCATAAAGTGAAAAGACTGCATTATGCAGAAGGGCTTCTGTGCCCTGGGACCTCACTACCTTGAACTCTAACTTTCTATACATGTCCGTGCGCGAGCTCTTTCCGCATCCGCCTCCAACTCCCTCAGGATCAATCGCTTTTGCAAGAACCCAGTTGGTGGTACATGTGTTGTTTTTTTTTTGCCTAAGTCCTAACAGCCTCCCTCAAACTGGAGGATAAGCATCGCCGGTTCCGAAAGCACCGCAAAGGCTTTGTCTTACTGTCTGCTGTTTGTGCTCCTCTCCCTGGCTGCCTGCCTACCATACACTGATTGTGCACTGATCACCTGCCCACTCTGACATGTTGGGCCCATGTAAGCTCCCCTCGCCAGGCGAACCCCTGCACTGCCTCTGTAGCAAACCCCGCAATTGGCGAGTGTTCTCTGTATCCCTAACAGTTCCTCCACCACCTCATGTGTCCACTTATGTTATGTTACTGTGCATTTATATAGCGCCTTATATACCATTGGTATGGTCTGAAGGCGCTGGTAGGTTGAACGCCCTTGGGAACCGAAGTTCAGGTCAGTAGAGAGAGTCAAAGGTGCATGTGAGCACCGGATATGTGTGCAGCTGGTGTGGTATTTGTGTAATAGCTGCTTCTTAGCGGTAGGTGTGGTAGTTGAGAGATCAAGTGTATGTGTTTTATCCAGACCGATTGTGGCTGCGTTAGGCCTGAGGAGAACGCCTGGCTGGGGGTGTGTAACCAGCAGTGTTCTAGAGTGATGGGGAGTATGAGGCAGATGTTGGTATGAGAACAGTTATACCGAATGGTGTCATAGTATCTCTGTCTTCTAGTTGAATGGTGGTCTAAACAAGAAAGTAAGCGTGGTGATATGATTTGGTGGGTTACATGCTCATATTTCACCCCTTTCATCCACATATTTCACCCGTTTCATCCACATACCTCACTCGTTCCATCCACATATGTCACCCGTTCTGTCCACATACATCACCCGTTCCAACAACATACGTCACCCCTCCAGTCTGCTCCACGCACTCCAATCAGCTCCATGCACTCCAATCCGTCCAGAGTATTTCTAAGTTGTTTTTTGCACTCTATCCACATATTTCACCCCTTTCATCCACAGACGTCACTCGTTCCATCTACATACGTCACCCATTGCATCCACAAACTTCACCTGTTCTGTCCGCTCTCTGCACTCATCCGCTCTCTGCACTCATCCGCTCTCTGCACTCATCCGCTCTAAGCACGCATCCGCTCTAAGCACACATCCGCTCTAGGCACTCGTCCGCTCTAGGCACTCGTCCACTCACGGCACTCGTCCGCTTTGTCCTCTCGCGGTCTACGCATTCACCCGCTCTACGCACTCACCCGCTCTCATGCACCCCTCCATTCTCACGCACTCATTCGCTCTTGCGCACTCGTCTGCTTGTTTGTTTGTTTGTTTATTTATTTAGTATGGCGCACAAAACCCAGAGGTAACAGGGCGCAACAGAGGGCAGGAAGATAGGATTACATAAAAACTTAGTTTCAGGATAAGGCACACATGAGCAAAGAACGAGAAAGAAAAAAAAAGAGGCATTCCATTGCGTGGAGTGTACATATATGCATATAGTTAAACGATATGCATATAGTTAAACAAAAGCTTACATATTTAGTGCTGTGCATAGGGGCAGTTTGGTTGCACTTACATATTTAAAGCTGTGCATGGCAGTCAGGTTAGAACAACGGCATGGGCAGATGAGATGGCAGGGTTAGTCATGAGGATCTAGTCTTCTCCATACACTCGTCTGCTCTACCCACTAGTTCTACGCATTCATCCACTCTACACATTCCACTGTTTTTACACACTCTTCCGCTCTGCGCCCTCTTCCGCTCTGCGCACCTATCACGCTCTGTGCACCTATCGCGCTCTGCGCTCCTATCACGTTGTGCTCCCTCATCCGTTCTACACACTCATCCGTTCTACACACTCATTCGCTCTATGCACTCGTTCTTATCACATGCTCATCCTCTTTATACACTCATCCGCTCTATACTCATCTGCTCTATACACTCATCTGCTCTATACACTCATCTGCTCTATACACTCATCTGCTCTATACACTCATCTGCTCTACACTCGTCCCCTCTGCACGTTCATCTGCTCTATGCATTCCTGCGTTCTACACACTCCTCCCCATTTCCGCACTCATCCGCTCTACACACTCGTCCGCTCTACACATTCATCCGTTCTACACCCCATCCCCTCGACACACTCATCCGCACAACATACTGATACGTTCTATACACTCATCTGGTCAGCACATTCATCTGCTCAATGCATTCATCCGCTCAATGCACTCATCTCTTCCATTGCACTTATTACAGTCTTTTGTATTCATATTTCCATCCTCTTCTCTTTATTCATTTCGCTCATTTTGTTCATTTGTCCATTGAATTCATTACATCCATTTCATTAACCCTTTAAGTGCCATGGGTATTTCTCCCCAGTGCCAGGGCCTTTTTTGGTGATTTCGGTATGTGGCCATTCAATGGCTTGTAACTTTTTTGTTACATGAGATATCTTGGCCAAATTTGGCTCCTTTTTTTCCCACATGTAGGCAGTTGTAACGCCACCCAGGAATCCTAGGTTGCTGTAGGGGGGTGAGAGAAAATAAGCAAAAAGGGCGAAAATGTTGGGTTTTTTCAAAAAATGCCAATAAAATGATGTACAAAGAAGCCTGTGTTTTTTTCCTTGTAAGAGCTAGGAACAAATGGTTTGCTGTGCTGAGTTCCCAAATTTCCTGGCTTTCAAGAACAGGTTGAGTGGAAATGGAAAAAAATGACTTTGATGTGGTTATCAACTGTTTTGTGAGAGTTAGGCGATTTTGGCCATTTTTGCCAATTGGACATGCATGGACGGAATGGAAGAAAAGGGCAGGAAAGCCGAATTGGAGGACAGAAAGGCATATATTTCTGAAAAGTAGACGAAATTCCAAGTTTAGGAAGGGGTGATTTGCGTAGGTCAGGCAACAACTAGGTAGGGGAAACTGCGATCGATTGGGGGAAAAGCGGGAAAATGACAGAAAAAAAGGTATGTGTTGGACATGGTTGGCTTGGTACGGCAATGGCTTCTATGAATTTTGAGAAAAGCAATGCTCTGCTACATTCCCCCAACTCTTGCAGTTAGGAGAGCACACATTTTTTGTAGTGTTTTACAAAACAAGCAATACCACAAGCCAAACACTGAGCCATGGTACACAGGAGTTTTACGCTCATAGCCTGACCAGACGCACTTAGCATGTGTAAATCGGGAAAACCAATGTGGTGAGGAACGGCAAGCATACATTTTTTGAAAGAGCACAGGCAGACCTTTTCAAGGGTAGGTGACTTGTGCAGGTTACAAAAGTGTATGGTGGTTAAAGCAGCGACTAAATGTAGGTCACATTTGGGAAATGAAAGGGTTGTGAGACAAAGGGCACCAGCAAATGGGCCAAAACGTTATGAAAACCACACAAACACAACACATGGCCTACCGTCCCACGTTCCCACAGGTGTCCCGATGAAAACGGTACCTCACATGTGTGGGTGCACTTACATGGCTTCCAAGGGGAAAGCCTAAAACACAAGTAACCCCTAGTCTGTTTTCAGAGCGGAATCTCAGACATTCTGCCGACCGGCACAACATACAGATCCTCGGGTGTCCGGGTGTCCAAGCCACCGGAGAGAACAGGGAACCCCATGCATTTCTGAAAAGAGGACACCCGTGGGAATCCGCAGAGGTATGATATGCCCAAATCGCTCCAGAATTTATTACCCAGACACCCCCGCTAAGTCCGAAATGTGGGGAAAAACGCATTTTCCGCACATTTCGCTCGGCTCACCCATCGAAACACGCCCCCAACAGCACATGGCCTACCGTCCCGCGTTCCCACAGGTGTCCCGATGAAAACGGTACCTCACATGTGTGGGTGCACCTACCGGGGGCGCAAAAGGAAAAGGGTAACCCAATGGTAACCGCAAGCCTTTCGCCACTGCCCATTTTGTTCATGTGGGCAACCTACAGATTTGGGCCTAGGGTGTCGAAGCCACCGGGGAAAACCGGGAACCCCATGCATTTCCCAAAAGAGGACACCCGTGGGAATCCACAGAAGTCTGCCTTGCGCAAATTGCCCCAGTTTTTATTAACCACAATCCCCGACAAAGTGTGATATTTGGTGGGGAAAAAACACAATGTTCACTTTGTCTGGGGTTCTGGGTAATAAATTCTGGGCCGCTTCGCGCAAGTCAGACCTCTGCGCATTCCCATGGGTGTCCTCTTTTGGGAAATGCATGGGGTTCCCTGTTTTCCTTGCTGGCTTCGACACCCTAGGCCCAAATCTGTAGGTTGCCCACATGAACAAATTGTGCTGCGACGAAAGGCTTGGGGTTACCAGCGGGTTACCCTTTTCCTTTTGCGCCCCCGGTAGGTGCACCCACACATGTGAGGTAACTTTTTCGTCGGGACACTTGTGGGAACGCGGGAAGGTATGACATCTGTTGGTGGCTACGTGTTTCGGTGAGTGGACACAGGGAAATGTCTCTGAAATTAGCTGGAAATGCAGACAATTCTCAGACATTTCCCTCTGGCCACTCACCGAAACACACCGCCAACAGCACATGGCCTACCGTCCCGCGTTTCCACAGGTGTCCCGATGAAAACAGTACCTCACATGTTTGGGTGCACCTACTGGGGGCGCAAAAGGAAAAGGGTAACCCACTGGTCACCCCAAGCCTTTCACCACTGCCCATTGTGTTCATGTGGGCAACCTACAGATTTGGGCCTAGGGTGTCGAAGCCAGCAAGGAAAACAGGGAACCCCATGCATTTTCCAAAACAGGACACCCGTGGGAACCCACACATGGCCAAATTGGAGGGGCGGCCCATCTCATGTAGCCCTCCCCAGGGGCAGATAATGGGGGGACGGGGGGGCTGTCCTGCACTCCTCCCTGGGCTCAGGCGTCCGTTCCTAGGAGCAGATATCTGGTTCCAGGGAGGGCTGCATGACATGGCACCCACTCCATTGCGGTTGGGGGGGAGGGGGTCAATCCCATCCCATTAGAAACTTCCCAGACCCTTTTGGGTGCCCCACAGCCCCCCTAAAAAGCGTTCCACCATTTTCCATTTTTTCTTTGTTTACGAAACTTGCCCTGGTGCAGAGGGGCACATTGGTGTGCCAATCTGGCCCCGGGGTGCCCAAACCTTACTGCCCCACCCACTGGGGGGCCTGTCCCACCATTTGTGGCGGCCCTCTCCTCACCCACACCGAACGGAGGGGGGGGACATCATGCAGCCCTTCCTAGGAGGCTCAGGGAGGGCAGCATGAGGTGTTCCCCCCCCCCCCCCCCAGCCATTTGGGGTGGGGGGGGAGAGGGCCACCACAAAAGGGGGGGACAGGACCCCCAATAGATGGGGCAGTAGGGTTCGGGCACCCTGGGGGCAGATTGCCACACTAATGTGGCCATCTGCACCAAGCGAAGTTGGGTAAACAAAAAAAAATCATACAACTTCATAGGGGGGGCTGAGGGGCACCCTAAATTGGCAGCGAATGATGTACTGCAACGGGGGATGGCCCTCACCCCCCCTCCCCCAAATGGAGGGCCCCACCTCATGCAACCCTCCCTGGGGGCAGATAGGGGGGGCACCTCATGCATCCCTCCCTGGGGTCAGATGCCCCTTCCTAGGAGCAGATATCAGCCCCCAGGGAGGGTTGCATGAGGTGGGGCCCTCCATTTGGGGTGGGGGGGTGAGGACCACCCCCCCCCGTTGCAGTACATCATTCGCTGCCGATTTAGGATGCCCCTCAGCCCCCCCCCTAAAAAGCAGCCTACGAATTTGTATTCTTTTTTTTGTTTACCCAACTTCGCTTGGCGCAGATGGCCACATTAGTGTGGCAATCTGCCCCCAGGGTGCCCAAACCCTACTGCCCCATCTATTGGGGGGCCTGTCCCACCATTTGTGGTGGCCCTCTCCTCACCCACACCGAACGGAGGGGGGGCACATCATGCAGCCCTTCCTAGGAGGCTCAGGGAGGGCAGCATGAGGTGTCCCCCCCCCCCAGCCATTTGGGGTGGGGGGGAGAGGGCCACCACAAAAGGTGGTCTAGTGGATTGCTGGTCATGGATCGAGCGCTCTGCGCCGATCCGTGACCAGCAATGCCTCATGTATGTGGTGTCCTTGGAAAGTGGAGAACCTCCCCTTTCCAAGGACACCACTTTTTACCAAATCCCTGGTGGTCTAGTGGGCCCCAGGGCCCCAAACTCCCTCCCACCTCCCCTCGATTTTTTTTGTCTTTTTTTCCCCCTTTTCACCCCTGGGGGCAGTGATCATCTGCCCCCAGGGGTCTCTGTTGCTGTGGCCCCATGCCTTGGGGCCACGGGGGAGGGGGGCCGCTTACCTAGTAAGCAGCCCCCCCTCCCCCTGCATCACAAACGGATCTGTATTGATCCGGTAGCATTGCTGCTTGCGGATCGCGCGCCCTGCGCCCGATCCGCGAGCAGCAATGCCACACAATGGGTATCGTTGTAAAGGGGAAAATCTCCCCTTTCCAACGATACCCGCCTCGATCTCCGGCTTGAAATACAGCCGGAGATTGAGGCGGACAAAGAAGGTCTCTTACCTTCTCTCTTCCCCGCAGCAGCCGAAAATGGTTGCTGCGGGGAATTTACTTTGTTTCACGCCGACGTGCGTTACGCACGCCGACGTGAAACTGAAGGTAATCCAGCCCCCTGGCAGTGAGGGGAGACCTCCCCCCTCACATAGCCCGGGGGTTGGATTACAGTTTTGAGCGATCCCTGCTTTGCAGGGATCGCTCAAAACAAGATGCCGAAAAGGTTGAGCTATCTCGTCCTTGGCACTGCGTGTGCACTGCCAAGGACGAGATACCTCGCCCTTGGCACTTAAAGGGTTAATTTAAACCTCATTACTGTTTTTGTACGATTTATTCGTTTTATACACTTCACTGCTTTGATCTACTTCACTCGTTTTATTCCGTTTGTGCTTTTAGTTTACATTATCGGTAATTAGTTGTCGCTTTCTTGCATGGATCTTGATGTTGTATTGTTATTTGTCTTATTGTTATTCAAGATCTAGTAGTTGGTTGGGTTGGTGTCATTGAGATGCTGTTATTCAGTTTGGGTTAGTTTGCGTACGGGTTGGTTTTTGGGGAAGAGCCAAGTTTTCAGTAGTTTGCAGAAAGACCGTAGATCTTCAGTTAGGCGGATGTGGAGTGGGAGTGCGTTCCACAGCATGGGGGCCAAGGCTGAGAATGATGATCTGCCTAACCTGACTGAGTTTGTTTTAGGTATGACTAGGAGGCCGGTTGAGCTTGATCTTAGAGTACGTGGAGGGTGATAGGGTTTTAGCTTGTCTTGAAGATATTGAGGTCCGGTTTTATGCACTGCTCGATGAGAAATGCATAAGGTTTTGAAAGTCACCCTTCGGCTGCTGGAATCCAGTGCAGAGTTTTAAGGGCTGGGGAGATGTGGTCTCTCAGGCCGAGCGCTAGTAGCAGTTTGGCAGCAGCGTTTTGTGCTCTTTGAAGTTTATTCAGTTGGTAAGTGTGGACTCCGAGGCAGAGGGGGATAGCGTAGTCCAGTCTTGATATAACAATTGATTGGACCGCAGAGAGGCCGTTGGGGAAGGAGAGATATGGAAAGATGCGCCTAAGAGTTTTAAGGTGGTAGTGGCAGGACTTTGAGACGTTGTTGACTTGACGCGAGAGTGTTAGGTCAGAGTCAAGGGTGCATCCAAGGTTTTTTACTCAGTTAGAGGAAGTTAGTGAGTTGCCCATGGCAGGTGGCCAGTGTAGTGGGTGTGGAAGAAGTTCGGAGTTGCCACATACATGATTTCGGTTTTGGAGGGGTTTAACAAGAGGTGGCTTTGAGTCATCCAGAGCTCTATGTCGAGGAGGCAGGAGGCAAGGTCAAGTCGGCGGTTGGGTTTTGAGTTCAAGAGTTTTAGAATTAGTTGAGTGTCATCAGCATAGTTGTAACACAGGATGTTGTGTGAATGAATTATTGGTGGGAGAGGGATCAAGTAGAGATTGAACAGGAGGGCAAATAGGCATGCTCCTTGTGGAACTCCCGTGTCGACTGGTCGGGCTTGGGAAGAATAGGTGGAGAGTATCGTTATTTGGTACTTATCTCTGAGGAATGAGGCTATCCATTTGAGAGCGGTTCTAAGAATTTCTAGGGAGTGGGGGCGGTCAAGGAGGGTTGAGTGATTGATCGTGTCGAAGGCGGCGGATAGGTCGAGAAGGATCATGCGGTGCATCCCGCAGAGTCTGTTGTGATTTTAAGGTCATCCCAGATTGAGGTTAGGGTGGTTTCAGTTCCGTGCCAGGCTCTGAAACCTGATTGTGCGGGGTCAAGGAGATTGTTGGCTTCGACAAAAGCATTTAGTTGGGTGTAGGCGGTTCGGTCAATGAGTTTGGCAAGGAACCTGGTGTTTGAGATGGGGCGGTAGTTTTTGGGCTCGAGAGGGTCGAGGGAAGGTTTTTTTATTGGTGGCTTGAAATGAACCGTTTTGAATGCATCGGGAAAAATACCCCAGGAAAGGGAGTCATTTATGATGGATCTTGCGTGTTCTCCTGCGCAGGTAGAAGCGAATATTTCTTTGAGGGTTGTGGCTGGGCAAGGGTCTAGCGGAGAGCCAGATAGTTTGCGGGCAGAGAGAAGTTTGAGAAATTGGTCGGATGATATTGGACTAAAGGAGTTGAACGTTGGTTGCGCAGTGGTCGCAGGCGGTGGGTTGGCCGGTATGGGGGGAGGGTTGACTGGTTTGGTGGTTAGCGCATTTGTTCTTTCGAGAGCCGTGGCATAAAAGTGGAGAGAGAGTGAGTCGCACAGTGATTGTGAGGGGGTCGGGACGGTGGTAGTGCATGCCGGGTTGGTGAATTCGTTGATGATTTTGTGTAGTTATTTGCCGGGGTTTTTGCGGTTTAGGATTCGGAAGTTGTAGTGGGCTTTTTTTACTTTCTGGATTTCGGCCTTGTACTGATGAAGGTGTCGGGCCAAGGTGGCTCTGCTCTCTTGGGTTTTGTCTTTCTGCCATTTGCATTCTAGGTATTTATATAGTTGTTTAGTGGTCTTCAAATCAGGTGTGAACCATCTAGGGAAGAGGCCACGGCGGGCTGATGGTTTGCAAGAGGGTGTGAGCCGCATTAGTGAGGCGTTGAGCCATGAGTCGAAGGCGTCGGGGGTTAGTTGTTTATTGAGTTGGCAGATAGGTGGAGGAGACTGGAGGAGTGCGTCTGCTAGGTCAGGAACTATTATTAGTTTTTTCCAGCATTTGCGTAGATTCAGAGGGTCAGGTTCGAGTACGGGTCGGGTGAGCGAATGGCGAAAGAAACAATTAAGTGATCGGACCAGATGATAGGGGTGGGGGGGGTTTAGATGTATCAGGTTGTGGGAGCTAAAGATGGCATCAAGAGTGTGTCCTTTATAGTGAGTCGGGCCGTTTATGTGGGGTTGAAGGTTAATCACGTCTAGACCGTCAACCAGAGAGTGACTCATAGGGTTGGTGGGGATGTCGAGACATATGTTGAAGTCTCCAAGAAGGGTGAGGTTGGAATAACGAGGAGTGATTCGCAGGAAGGAATGAAAGGTTGGTTGTCGATGATTGAGGCGTGGAAGTGAGACTTGAAGACGAATGCTATTCCCCCTCCTCTAGAGGGTCGGTTGCGTGGGATGAGGGAGTAGTCGGGGGGGGGGGGGAAGGCTTCATTGTCGATTGGGGCGAAGTTGTCAGAGAGCCAAGTCTCGGTGATGAAAACCAGGTCTGGTTTGTCAGAGGCGAGGAGGTCAAAGATGCTGTGTCTGTTTTTTGCTACGGATTGGGCATTGAATAGGATGCAGGTCACTTCTGTAGGTGAGGTTGGTGTTAGAGCTGCAACGGAGGGGGGTTGGGTGGCAGAGGGTGGAAACTGGAGAGGGAGAGGGGTGGGGTGGTTGATGATCGGTGGGAAAAGTGGGCGAGCAGAAAGGTTGGCGGGATTCGGGTGGGAGTGGATGGATGCGTGTGTTAGGATGATTGGGTTTGGCATGGGGAATTATCCGTGCACTTGGCGCAAGCGGCCCGTATTTCCACTTAATATTACTTCTTGTTCATCCCATGTACTGTACCTTCCCCTCCCTTGACCCATACACTTGGGCGATGTACGTTACACCTGCCCTAGTAGGGTTGTCTCCCCTCCCTTGCCGCATTGTGCTTTCGTTAACGTCTCTATTGCCGTATTACAAATGGCATACCATACAATTCCACATCATACCATAGCATACACTCAATTAATGCACAACAGTACGATGGCTGCCACTTACCGTGTACTCTGCAAAGTTCTTCCATGTTTTCCACAGTACCCCATTAAGTGCACACTTTCCAAACACATCGCTGAAAAGCAACAGTGCTTCCATGTTATGCCCTTCAAACAAATACATACCGTTCCTGCATACCCCCAGGATACTTGCCCATTACCTTCCACCATACCCTTCTGTACTTCTTTGTACAAGCAAGCATGCTGTCAAAGTGTTTCTGTACACACCAGACCCACTAACCTTCTACAGCACTGTCTGTTCCTCCAAACTTTTATTTCCTTGCCTCCCATCCACAAAATGGCTGCATCTGGCACGTGCAATCGTGAAAGTACAGTGTAATCCACTCAGTGTTCGTACTAGCGAAGTGGTGGGGGGCGGGAGGGGGTAAATGTGAAACAGGGTAGGGGTTTCCGTCTGCAGTACTATCTCACAAAGCACTTCGTTATTCTCCAGCATGGGGCCTGGCATTGATTCACATGCTCATGAATATTCCCCGTCGTCAGGCTGGGAATCCTCGGTAGAGAAAAAAATCTGTTTCAGTTTCGTTTCTGAACTGTCTTTCTACTAATAACCAATCACTGGTCTCTGGGTCGTACTGCCCCCAGCCAATGACTGCCCTCTACCTAAGCCCAGCCACGTTCAGATTTTTGCCGCACGTTCAAGTTTTGGGAGTCCTCATGCTGTAGCTCTCGAGCTTTTACTGCGTGTTGCATTTTTTAGAAGAGTTTACTCTTATTTTTTCGGTCAATCGAGCCTCAAGCTCCACTGATTCTACTTCCGATGAACGGGGACCCGTTTCGGAATTTTTCTACGCACCTCAAGGACACATTTTCGTCGAGTTTTCACTTCTTGGAGGATTCCGGAAGATCTTTGAGGCCTACCCTGCATGGACATGACCCAGCACAAGGGAAACACTACGCCTGAATCCAAGCTGTTCTGGAGCTGCCCTGGATGCAGATTACAGAATGTCTTCAAGGAAGATGAGCGCTCTCTGTGCCTCTACTGCCTTCACGACGACAAATCCCATGTGGAGAAGGACTGTGAGTTTTGTAAGAATATGTCCGAATGGACAATGAAGGATCGTCGCATTCGACTCACCAACTGGCTGGAAGGGAAAAGCCCAGCAGCAGGTGAGAAGAAGAAGTCGGAGCGGTCTTCTAAGTCCTTTTTGGGCGCTACAGCGACGGGGGCCCAACAAAAGGCAAAGCACTGCGAGTCTGCGGACACCGGGAGTGCCGATGGTTCGGGCTCCTTGGCTACCAGGCAGGGCGCGATGTCACAGACTCCATCAACCACGAGCCAATGCTGTGGCTCATGAAGAGGAAGTCGGAGAACCCGGGTAATCTTCTGGAGAAGCCCCGGTCGATCCCAACAGCGACAGCCGAGGGGGAGCGAGGCAACAACCCTCCCCCCAAGGTGAAGGCCTCAGACGCGCCCAAAGCCGCGAAGGCCCTGATTCACCCGGCTAAGGCCTCGATCGAAAGAGTCGTGGCGGCCCTGGCAAAGCCTGTGGAGGCTACCCCAGTGGATATGACTTCCGGGCCTAGAGTTTCCCTCCCGCCCCGGAGGGAATCATATTTTCAGCCTATCGAGTTTACCCCCGTGAAACCCCAGGTGGAGAAAGAGGGGGGGCACGGTAACCATAACGGACACAGATATCACCTCTGAAGATGAGCTGGCTGGCGTCGCAAAGGTCCTGGACAAGAGTTTCGAGGAAGTCCGGTCCTACGGGAGGGATCCCGACGTGGCTGGTGAAGAAAGCAATGGCGGAGCCGACGAGGAGCCGCGGACCGTGGAGGAGACGGAGGACCCTACCCCCCCAGCCGTGGCTCCCGGCGCAACCGATCCCTGTGCCACAGGATAACTCAGGAGCAATCTTGATGGCTATCCAGGCCCTGTGTACCGAGATAAGGACAAGGCTGCCCTTACCACCAGCAGAGGATCCAGCGGCGCCTGGACCGTCGGGAAGCCCACTGAACAAGCGGAGGCAAATCCATCCTCCCCCCTCCTTTCCAGCCTTCACCTCCTTCCCCTCCACCGAGGGATGAGACGGAAACGAGACGGCGACGACGGGGACGGAGGATGACGGTGGTGACGACGGGACGGATCTCCCGTCACCTCCTGCCCGGGCCACCCCTCCCGACGAAATTGGCTCCTTTCACACCATGATCGCCAGGGCATCGGAGCTCTTTCAACTTTGTCCCGAAGAACAGAAGAAGGAGGGTTTCCTCTACCAACGACGGGAGGCCAAGAGGAAGACCGTTCTCTCAGTACCGTTACTTGACGACATCTGGGACGAAGGACTGTCGCCACTCAAGAACCCGTCCACGGCTCCTGCGAAGAGGGACCAGTATGAGAAGTAGTACCGGGTCCCAGATTCTGTCCCGATGTGCCTCAGAACCCAGCCGTCCCCAGATTCGGTGGTCTCCGCAGCGGCCAAGAAGAAATCTGCAGGGGCGACGGGATCAACTTTCACTTCCCCACCGGACGGCGAGGGGAAGAAGCTGGACGCCATGGGACGGCGAGTCATCTCGTCGGCGATGACGAGCATCGACGCGGCCAACGCCCTTGCGATCGTGGCGCGCTACGACAGGGAGCTGTTGTTCAAGTTCGCTCCCCTCCTGGACTTCCTCCCAGACGACAAGAGAGCAGAAGCACTTGAAATCCTGCAGGAAGGTGAGTTGGCTTTGGACCACGCCATCACGGTGGCCACGGACATCGCTGACACCGGCTTCTGCCAGATGGGCAACAGCGTTTGCCTCCGCCTGCGAGGTTGGCTCAAGGCCACCTATTTCCGTCAGGACGTGCAGACCAGGGTACTGAACATGCCCTTCGACGGGAACAACCTGTTCGGCAAGGCAGTGGACCAGTCACTGCAGGCCATCAAGGCGGCCACTGAGACGGCTCGGGCCTTGGGCTCCCTCCACCGATGACGGCTGCCCTTTCGGACCTCCGGAGGCAAGTCTCAAGGTGCCTCCAAAGGATTTGGTGGCGGTTCCTTGTCGTTCTGCCAAGCGGCCTGTTCATCATTGTAAGAGGCCTACAGCGGCCGCAGCAAGGCTGGAAGTCGTCGCAAAGGAGGCCAAGACGCCAAGGCCTCGGCAAAGCAAGATTGAACAGGTTGCCGCATCGGGCCCCCACACAAGCCCCCCGGTGGGAGGCCAGCTGGCGAAATTCGTCAGCGTGTGAGAGTCCATCTCCACCGACCGTTCGGTGCTGGACGTGCTGGCCCACGGGCACGCTCTGGAATTCCAAAGAAAGTGTCCCCGTCTACCACCTGTGGCCAGGAAGGAAAACCATGTGCCACAGCTACTTTTAGAGGTACGAGCAATGCTGAAAAAGGGCACGATAGAACTTGTCCTGAAGAGGCTCCGGGGCTCTGGAGTGTACTCGCGGTACTTCCTCGTCCGAAAGAAGACCGGCGGTTGGCGACCCATCCTGGACCTTTGTTGTCTAAACAAATGCATCAAGTCCCAGAAATTACAGATGGTCACTCTTCAGTACGTCCTGGGGCAGCTAGAGGAGGGCGACTTCCTATCGTCGCTGGACTTGGAGGATGCCTACTTCCACATCCCCATACTCAAAGGACACTGAAAGTTCTTATGATTCGTGGTCCAAGGGCGGCATGATCAGTTCAAGGCCCTTCCCTTCAGATTGAAGTCAGCGCCTGCAAGGGATCCACCTTTTTTTTTTTTTATTTATTATTTATTGTTTGGCTGTATGAAACAACCTTTCAATAATTACAAAAATGAATAAAAACATATCATAAACATATTACAATTCAATTCATCAGTATATAACACGTTTCAATATTTTACGCCTGGCACCCAATGTATATAAAACCTTAATAGCAGCATTTTTTTTTTTTTTCCATCACCTTCCCCTCATAAAAGCATTCACAATTACTTTGGGTATAATTCATTTAAAAAACCTGTTGTTGCTAATCTAATTGACATTCTCTTTGCACCAAAAATCAGTAGCCATAATTCTTCCATATCGGTTATCATTTGCGCTTTAAAGCAATGGAAATAGTATTTACGACGTATAGCATATAATGCAGGACAGTAGGCGATGACCTGTTTCAACGTTTCTGCTGTATCAGGGTCCTTACAAAATCGACAGATGTTCTCACTGGCATCTATTAGTTTTCGCCTAAATAAAATATCCTTTGTATGCCACAAATTTAGACGAAAACGAATATAGTCATCTCTATATTTTGGAGATGGATATTTTAAGATATAAGATTCTACAACTCTAAATTTTTTGTGGCCAAACTGGGCAATGTTCCAGTCTTTAGAGTGGGAACATTTTTCCAAGGTATATATCCAATCTTGCCGATACAGTTTAATTTTAGCTTGCGTTGGATTGTGGATTAAAGTATCTAAAGAGATGTCCGCATCAGAAAGAATATTTATAGCTGTATTTAACCAGCATTTTGGGTATTGATGATCTGAATATAGTAGATATTTACCCAAAATACAGGATATATCTACACATTGTAATGACAGGATGCATTTTCTCAACAGAGCTATCAATTTCCATGCAATAGTACTGTATAACGATAGCAGCCCTAATTCAAAACGAATCATTGCAATGGGGACACAGGTAGGCAAATTAAGAATTGAGCGCCAGTATTTACCCTCTAATCGATCCCACACTAAACGGGGCAACATCGATACAGCTTCAGAGCCATAAGAGATAATGGGTTTTGCTTTCATGGAATAAAATGATATTATATGATTGCACGTAAACTTTCCAAACTTATATAAAATAACCCTAGATTGGGAGATTAGGGTTTGCAGTTGAAGTTCTTTTTGAAACACTTTATCATTGTTACCCTGGCTGATCATAATACCCAAGTATCTATATATTGAAGTTGAGAAAATTTGCTCCTTTTTTATATACCACTTGAATTGAGAGTATTTTGTCATTTTACGATTTTGGCACATCATAATTTGAGTTTTCGTTAAGTTTATAGTCATGGCATTTTCTACAGTATACTCCGATAACCCATTAATCAAGCGTTGCAAACCTGCCGGAGTTTTTGACAATAGAACAAGATCGTCTGCATAAAGGATCCATGGTATCTGTTCTTGGTCTAGTTTGGGAGCATCAGAGTTAACATTCTGAAATTTTTCACCCATATCAAGGATAAATAGGTTAAATATAGTAGCTGCCAGGATGCATCCCTGCTTCAGTCCTCGATATGTTCAGATGGGAGGAGTTAGCATCCCATCGCGAGTAAGACGGATATGAACTGATGTATTTTCATGAAAGATAGAAATTAACTTGACCAGTGAATAAGGGCAGCCCAATAGCAGCAGTTTATGCAGCATTAGATTGCGGTCTATAGAATCGAATGCTTCCTTGAAGTCTACAAAGGCAACGAATAACGGTTGCCTTTGCTGACCGCAGAGAGCCTTGATTGCAGTCAAGGAGACGATATTTATAGCCGTTCCCTTACCAGCCACAAATCCTGTCTGAAACCTATCTCTCATGTTCGATGAGTTGATCCATTGTTGGCGATCTCTTAGAATTAGTGAAGCAAAGATTTTCCCTGGAACATCTAATAAGGCGATTGGCCTATAATTTGCGGGGTTTTGTCTATCGCCTTTTTTATAAATGGGTACAATCAATGAAGTACACCACGATTTAGGGATCTTTTGGGTAATTACAACTTGAGAGAAGATTTCAAACAGGATGGGAGCCCATAAATCCGGAAATTCTTTTAGCATGGCATTAGAAAGCCCATCAGGGCCTGGAGCACGGGATCTACTAGCTTTGTGGATAAGATAAAGAATATCGTCTATTGTAAAAGCTATTTAGAAGGATCCCTCAAGTTTTACACAAGGTACGCAATTAGTAGAAGGGAGAAGAGCATAAAGACCAGCAAAATGGGAGATCCATATGGAAGAAGCAACATCATTAATCTGCATTTGACATTGAGTGGTGTTATATGTGTCTGTTATTAATGACCAACATCCTGCAGAGTTTTTTGTCAACACTTTAACCAACATTGCCTCACCCTCTTTTTGATATAATAGCGAACGATAAGTTCTTCTCCAATTCCTATGTTTGGTTTTAATTGCTTTAAGAGCAGCCCTGCGCTGATCAACTCGTAGAGATTGGACCGCTTTCTTATTTTTTCGAAATAGAGCTTTCGCTTTCTGCATATCTTGATTGTAAGAATGTGCTGCAACTGAAGATCTTGTTATCTTAGTAGAACCGGCAAATTGATACATTAGTTTTGTGTAATCAATATCAGAATTCCAATAATTTAGCGAGGTTTTACATGATATTTTAAGACAATCTGTAAAATGCAATCGTTTGCTACTGGTCCATCGTAAGCGGTTTCAACCAGGATTTACATCAATAGTACCTTCCATTGTTATAGAAGACACAAGTGGAGCAATTCCTTGATCACCAGAGTTCAGTGGCCAGTGGAGATGCAGCATATTATGATCACTAGCCGAAGATGGCAAAACCTGAAATCCCTTCAGGAGATAGAACAATGAACGGCTAACATAAATGAAGTCAATGGTAGCCACAGAACTACCCCTTTTCCATGTCGGGTGAGGAGGAGAGTCCTCAGGAAATTATCTATTTACCATGAACATATCTTTCGACTGTATAAACGCATTCCAGCTTCGTACTCGATCGTCAGATAATACTTTGCTATTATTTAAACAATGGAGATTTAAATCTCCCGCTAAAATTATGTGCATTTGTTTCTTGTATTGGTATATTTTTTCCCATAAGCGCTCAAGAGAGGGCAAGTAGGATTCGGTGTAGAAAGCAGCTGGATTCCAATATGTATTAATCAGAGAATACTGACAATCGTCAATAGATAGTTGAGCTAACTGGATATACGGGGTCAAGATTTCATGTGAGATAACACTCATGGATGGAGTTGTTTTCAACATCATCAACAGACCAGACATTGGGCGACCTTTAGTAGCAGAAATAGTAGGATTTAGGATGGGATAATAACCATCCCACTACGGGCAGTTAGTTAGCCATGTTTCCTGTAGTAATATAAAATTGTACTCTCTTAGTTTAATGGCAGCATCAGAAAGAAGATGTTTGAAGCCTCTAGTATTCCAGCTTAATAATGAGAGTTGCTTACTAGGGGAGACGTTAAGCTTGAGAGGCAGAACACCGACATTTACACTGTTGTTTGCATTGTGAACCACTCAAATCCGCTTTAGTAGAGGCGCCCAATGTTACTTGTGCATCTTTACATGGAACTGAAATAGCAGAGCTTCTTTGATGGTCAATAGCTAGATCAAAACCCAGATCCCACAAGGCTGAGCGAGCGGCCCAAAGAGTATTTAAAACCACTCTTGAGCGGAGCCAGAGCCGCACTAAAGACAGGTCGTTATTGTTTAAGAATTCAACTTGTTCAATGTCACCCAAATTAATATCCTCCAATGCATATATATCACCAAAAATGGCTAAAAGGCTAGCACGATTCAAATCATATAAATGATACGGCAAAGGCCTACATTTAATAATTAGTGAATGGAGATTTTTTTTACATCAGGTTTTTTCTGTCTATTTTGAGTACTCTCCGAATTCGTAGTGGGTATCGCATGGGAGCTTACCTGTTCAGTAAGGCCAAACGGAATTTGCTTTAAATTAGAAGCAGCAAATACAGTTTGGTTTAGATTCGAAGTAGCAATAGATGAAGGTAATTTCTGCCCGCCTTCATCACATGTAACAGCACTATTACCAGAAGTCTGGTGATATTTTAACATGTATTGTTCAATGGCTGAAGCTATGATACAATCTAAGGTTGGAGGCATGGAGGATAAATTACATTGATCCATTTTATTCGCAACTGCCAAGAAAGGAAGGGAAGGCAGCTGTGGTACAAATTTTATTGTAGAAGGCAATCTAATTTGAGATGGCTTATTTGCTCCAATTTGAGAAAGAGAACTATCTTTAAATTTAGATCCATCAATGATATTAGATTCAGCTAGAGGAAGTTTAAGGCTTTTAGCGTCTAGATAAAGGTCTATTTCTTTGCGCAACTCTGCACGTTTTAAACACAATTCAGCATCCAATAGATCGTTCACTCTTGGAGCAGTGATTAATTTCGGGTGATTATCAATTACAGCAGATTCATAGTCAATCAAGGCCACAATGTTATTTAAGGGCGAGTGTTCAACTGAAAGTTGTACATTTACAAGCCCTTTTAGGCTTTTCTCGGCAGCAATTTTTGCACATTTATCCCGTACTACTTTAGCAGCTATGGTCATATTATTTTTGGCAGGTAGCTTTAGCCCTTTCAAGAATGATTTAGCGATCGAGGAGGGAATATGCTGCTTTGGTCGATTTTTTTCTTTTTTTTCTTAAGGGGCTTGTATGAGTCTGTTTAGCAGGGGTAGCACCCGAAAAAATTGTGAATAGTTCTTTAGAAGATTGTAATACATTCACTGATGCTGAAGGCAACACAGTATTAGCTAATGGACATACAGGAGCACACTTCTCAACAGGGGAATGAAGTTCTCGAATAATATGTGGGAATGTAGGTAGGGTAAACTGGGCAGATGTAGCCGTATTTTCCATGGCCAATTTCGGTTTCTCCAATTGATTAAATGGAGAATCCTTGGTTGCTTTCTGCTGTAATAATTTAGCAGGAGATAACTTTGATTTTTTAGGAGAAATGAGAGCAATGTCATTTAATGGTTTCAACTGTTGTAAGCGTAACTGTGATTGCCATCTAATTAATTTAGTAAGTTATTTATCCTGGATTTTAAGTTTTTCGTCCAAGGTCTCACATAATTTAAACAATGATGATATAGCCAGATTCATAGCATGCAAGGTGGTTTCAATTAGTATTGTGGAAGACAAACATGCAGTAGATGGAGGTGGCAAAGAAAGCAGGGGCATGGAAGGAGAAGGGATGGGTTTCGGTATGAAATGAGACAGTCTGGGAGTAGGCGCTATATATGAGGATACTGACATATGTTTCTCATCATCAGAATAAATGTGAGAGATTTCTGGTAGTTCGTAGTTTGCCTCAGGCGCCACATTATTATCAATAAAGGATGAATTAGAACAGTGATCAAGTTCGTCTTGATCCTTTATAGACTCGTCAGCCAATACTATAACCGTAGGATTAAAAGATGTACCACACATAGAAGGAATACACGAAGCAGCAGGAGTTAATAAACAATTTGACCCAGGTATAACTAAAGGCTTGCTAGTGGGCATAAAATGATCACTCCGCAGCAACAGTGTGCTCACTTCTTTTGTAGCCTGTGTATCTTTGTCACATGGTAATTTTCTCAGATCAGTATTGGAATCCGGCAAAAGGGCCGGTTGTATTGAAATTTCGCTATCCTTCAACATTGTTATATCTGAAATAGAGCACTTGGATTTAGGCTGCATTATGGTAGATGGAATATCAGGCGCAGCACAATTACCGGGCAGATCACTGCTACATACCCTTTTGTCTTTGCCCATAGTGGCGAGCATCTCCTGTATATCGCGCGACGCTACTGTTGCTTTAAATCTTGCGATTTTAGGAACTCGGGAAGCTGAAGCCGCAGGCGGACGCGGCGTACTGCCCATTACTTTCCTTTTCTGAGGAGCAAGAGGTGGGGAAGATGGAACTGCCGCCAGTTTGCTTGATCTAAGATAGTAAAAGTGTCGCCGCATTTAATACGCCACCCAAAAAGCACTTGAATTAATATTTCAGTTAAAAAGGGTGAATTTGTTAATAATTTTTTTTTTTAAAAAGAAGATAGAGTATAAAAAAATAATTAAAAAAAAAAGATAAAAAAGGCAAACTTTGGCGCCACACGCAAAATGCTCCACAGACTAATGCCAAATGTATTAAAAACTTAAATTAATAGTATTCTTAGTCAATACGCAGTTATGTAAATTCCTTTTTTTTAGAAGTGGTATCATTCATCCGAATAGTCTAAAGCAGCTGTTCAGTTTTCAGGGAAGGGAACGCCCGACAGCTTGTGGAGCTGCCAGAGTCCGACTCTCCACCCCAAACCCTGAGAGCTAATGGAATACGTGTAAGTAAAGTTAGCAGCTGAAGGCCTCAATCCAGATTACTCACAGGTCACAGCCAAACAGCACAACAGCGGCTCCAGCCCCTACTTCCTCCAGGGCTTAACGCCGCAAGGGTGGATATACCGGCAATTTATGCTGCGATAGTCACGTGACCACGATAGGCCCCGCCTCCTCCAGGAAGCAGGGAAGGCAGCAAGAGCTCGGCTCGCAGTGCTGCTAGGCTCAGAGTCAATTGCAGGCAAATTCAAATGCTCGGTACATGAAGCGCACCTTCCAGTTAAACAAACACACGCCGCTCGGGCTGATATACCGGCAATTTATGCTGGGATAGAGTCACGTGACCACTCACGTGTGCACGATAGGCCCCGCCTCCTCCAGGAAGCAGGGAAGGCAGCAAGAGCTCGGCTCGCAGTGCTGCTAGGCTCAGAGTCAATTGCAGGCAAATTCAAACGCTCGGTACATGAAGCGCACCTTCCAGTTAAACAAACACCACCTTTACCCCTACCTGGACGATTGGCTCATCTGAGCAAAGTCAAGACTACTCGCCGTCGAACACACAGCGAAGACCGTCCAACTGCTCACAGATCTGGGATTCTCGATCAACTTCGCGAAATCCCACTTGGTACCGTCGCAGGACGCCCTGTTCCTGGGCGCCAGACTCGACACAGTGGTTCGATTGGCTTCACGGTCAGAGGAAAGGACGAAGGCCATCCTGGGCAAGGTACAACGGCTGTTGACCATGGACATGGCCAGGGTGAGGTCTATCAAATCCCTACTCTGCATGATGTCATCGTGCATCTACCTCGTGCGCCTTTGCAGGTTGTGGATGCAACCACTGCAGGAGTTCCTCGACGCCCGTTGGATGCAAGCAGCAGGCAGTTTCGAAGACAAGATCTCCCTCAACGAGACGTTCCGCCAAGCAATCCAGTGGTGGGGCAGCTGCGCGCATCTAGCGGTGGGTATGGACTTCCAGACCACGATACATCAAGAGACAGTGACAACGGACGCCTCCCCGGAAGGATGGGGAGCGCACACCGGAGATCTCCATGCAAGATGGCTTTGGCTCCCGGATGAGAGGTCACTACACATCAACGTCCTGGAGCTCCGAGCCGTGTTCTGGGCCCTCAGGTCGTTCCTCCCGTCCCTCAAGGGCAAGGTGGTGAGGGTCTTCACCGACAACACCACCACAATGTTCTATATCCGGAAGCAAGGGGGCACCAGATCCCCAGCCCTATCCAAGGAAGCGCAGGATCTGTAGCACTGGGTCGTCGCGCAGGGGATGCTTATGGTTCCTTTCCACCTGGCAGGAGTAAAGAACACCTTCGCCGACTTGCTCAGCAGGGAGCTGCACTCGGGCCACGAGTGGGAACTCCCGCAGGATCAAGTGGATCTGCTATTCCAACGATGGGGCAATCCGCAGATAGATCTATTCTCGACGGCGACGAACACCAAGTGCCAGAGGTTCCCCAGCAGGTTTCCCCAGCCGGGGAGCAGGGGCGATGCATTCTCCTTCCCCTGGGACGACATGTTCCTTTATGCGTTCCCACCGTTGCCGGTGCTTCTGCGACTCATCAGTCAACTCGGACAGTACTGTTGCAGGATGATCCTCGTCACACCGGCGTGGCCGAGGCAGATATGGTTCCCAGACCTTCTGGACTTGTCAGCGTACCCCCCAGTCAAACTGCCGACGGACGCGGATCTTCTCGCCAGGGAAGGAGGCGCCATCCAACATCGCAACCCGGGATCGCTGAACCTGCAGGCCTGGCTCCTGCAGCACTAGAGTTCGGAGGCTATGATATCCCGGCGGACTGCAAGGAGGTCCTTGCAAAGGCCAGGGCGTCCTCGACTCTTAAGTGCTACGGGCATAAATGGAAGATGTTCTCTGTCTGGTGCTGTGCACAGAAGATCAACCCTCGAAGGATTACGGTCCCTCAAGTGCTGCCGTACATGCTATTGCTGGCCAAGGCAGGGCTGGCACATGCCTCCATCAAGATCCATCTGGTGGCTATCTCCCGCTACACCAGAACTCCGAGACGGTTATCACTGTGGTCCCACCGCCTAGTGAAGGAGTTTATGAAAGGACTGTTCCGCTCGTTCCCGCCGGTGAAGGCCCCTGGCCCCGGTGTGGGAGCTCAACGTGGTGCTGACCAGGCTCATGGGTCCGCCATTCGAGCCTCTGCATTCGGCACCGTTGAAATTCCTGTCGTGGAAAACAGTGTTTCTTGTGGCTATCACCACCACACGACGAGTGGGAGAGATCCAGGCCCTCTCCTGTAAACCTCCATACCTGACATTCCACGAGACGAGGGTAGTGCTGAGGACACACCCCTCCTTCATTCCCAAGGTGCCGTCGGACTTCCATCTCACTGAGACTTGGTGTTGACTGTTTTCTTCCCGTCGCCTTTGTCGCCAGCTGAGAGGACTTTGCACTCACTGGATGTGGCTAGAACGCTGAAGTTCTACGTGGACTGCACGAAGAGTTTTCGGAAGACATCATAGCTGTTTGTGAACTTTGGACCTGTGAACCAAGGTAAGGCCCTCTCGAAGGCTTCCATTTCCAGATGGCTCTCCGGCTACATCATGCACTGTCACCGGTTAGCAAACTGGCCGTTGCCCAGCCGCCCGAGAGCCTATTCTACCAGAGCGATCGCTGCTACCACGGCGTTCCTGGTGTGCCCCTGCTGGACATATGCAGGGCTGCTACGTGGAGGTCGACGCACACCTTCACGAGATTCTACTGCGTCGACCGGGATTCCAGGGAGGAGTCCAGAGTCGGCCAGGCAGTGCTGCGCAACCTGTTCGCTTGAAGGTGAGCCTGCTGAGGTGGTAAGAGATGCTTAATGTTGAGTTGTTGAAATGCTTAATGTTGAGCCTTGCCACCCCCCGTGGTTGTGCATGTGTGGACTGCTGTGTATTCTTGTATTCATGAGCATGTGAATCCATGCCAGACCCCATGCTGGAGAAGGAACAATTACTTACCTGTTCTCCAGCATGGGTCTGGCATGGATTCACATGCAAACCCTCCCTCCAACCCCTCTGCGGCTCTTCTCTTGGTCCTACTGCCACTTTACGTGCTACCAAACCTGAAGATGGCTGCCAGAGGAGGGGCTTAGGTAGAGGGCAGTCATTGGCTGGGGGCAGTAAGACCCAGAGACCAGTGATTGGTTATTAGTAGAAAGACAGGTCAGAAACAAAACAGATTTTTTCTTTACCGAGGATTCCCAGCCTGACGACGGGGAATATTCATGAGCATTTGAATCCATGCCAGACCCATGCTGGAGAACAACAGTTACAGGTAAGTAACTTGTTCCTTTCAAATGTTTTTCCTCATGTCCTGTTTTTGTTATTTACGCGCTTGCATACGATCTTTTGTTCTTTTGTCCTTTTCCAATGAGTGTCCGTTTCCTTCTCCTCGTGACATTTGTAAATACTGAATGTGAACACTTATCTTACACTTGTACAGGATTGTCTGCAACACTTCCAGCAGAGTACCAAAAGAAACAGCATTGCCAATGGAGGTAAAAAACATGCCATTTCCTTGAAACCACTGCAAATCTTGCTTGTTCATGCTGTCATAGTCGATGCAGAACATGGCAGCGCTACACATAAACTCACACATCCTTCTGTTTATAAAACACCTCCTGACCTCTGGCTGAGGGCAAATTACACCGGCATGGTCCCATGCACCTCTTGGTGGGATGCAGGAGAAAATCAACTTGGCTGTGGGAAAAATGTGCATCACTGCTCTCATCGCCTTCTTCAGGTGACAGAGCAAACATGAGCTGGACATGTACCCCAAATGTAGTTCTCCATAATGCACGACCACAACATAAACAGTACCGACGGAGGCCAAACATGTACAAAGGAAAACCACACCCAGCACAACACAACAGACTCATACAGGTTAACAAGTGGCCAGCTGCTCGCCGGTCACCCCTAGCAACTTCTACGCGTCCACTACTTCACCACTACACCAGCACGACACACTACAGAAGTACTGACTCCATGAGCTCCAGCCATGCACTGCACAGTGTACAAATTGCAACCAATCCCCACAACTATTAAAGCAATATGTTATGCCATCATCACAAACCACACACCCAAGCCAACAATGTGAAAGCTACTTCACCTCGGCGCACAGATTTCACAGTGCACAGTGGGCACCCAATCTTCGAAGGGGCTACAGCCTTAGCACACGCATCACGCCCTACTGCACTGTTCGTTTCACGTTTCATGTGCTCTTCATACTACTCCGCTTCGACCATTGCTCTGCCCTCACTGAAAGGTAGCCCATCGCCACACATAGCACACCCCAGCGCAACCCATGTTTCACTCTTACTATCATGTCTAATGCACTCCCCATCTGCAATGGGCCCTGTCAACTTTCACTCTGGCCCCATCTTCACATGCATGGCTCCATGACGTTCTGCTACCTGTGCAAAACAGTACATAAGTGGCTGTGTACATTGTCCATATTGCAACTTTTTGCTGCTGATCACTTCCATATTGCAACTTTTTGCTGCTGATCACTTCCATATTGCAACTTTCTGATGCTCATTACTTCCTTTCAAGAGCCAATGCGTTCAAACACTTTGTGAATCAAGGCTCTTATATGGGCCTACCCATAGCAAACGCAATTGCTGCCATGTCCCTCCCTATTGTGGAACGGGGCCAATGATGAACAGCATATGGTCATGTACGCATACGAGCACACTTCAGCTATTCACCCAAGTGTACAATATTTTCTGCAACTATTCTGTCCACCTCAAGTACTTCAAATGCGTGCCGAGTGACAATTACATGGCTACATTATGTTGTGCTGGCTGTGAGGAAAGCCGCTCCTGGGTACATAGCCGAAGACCTACAGCCTTCGGCCATGCACCCAACACTCTAGGTCTTCGCCACACCCACCACAATTTAACCGAGCCATTCAGCCCACCATGTACGCATGTGCCAGAAATAAGAAAGCCAACATGCCCTCCACCACTTCCACCCAACCGCAGCACCACAATGCAGGGATACAAGTACACATGTTCCACTTACCATAACGTTCAAACATATTGCTGTATTTTGCACCGCAAACTACTTCCAATCACAATACGTTGTAAGTATGGCACCCTCGGAGCACATTCTGCTCAACATTGGGCCTGCTCTCGAACCCTGTACTACGTGCATACAAGCAGTGCTGCGTTGCGAACTGCAGCACTTACTAATCTGCGCAAAGCACACTACGGAACCACACAGAAAAAGCAGTAGCACCGTAACGTCATCCATATCTACAATATTCCATTACTGCACGCAGTGCACACAATGCAGAACTGCTCACTGGAACATCTCCACCCACACACCTACAACTTTACGTTGTTCCACGAATAAACACACCCATACAACCACTTACAAATCAACAATGTGGCACCTACTTTAAACCTGTGGACATAACTTTTCAGTCAGTGGACATACTTCTCCTACTGATGCAGCCATGCATCGATGGGACTACGGACTTACCTCTCACAGCACACCATTCTGCACGCTATGTTCAAATGGTAGTGTCTTGTGCAATGCACTCCCTTTTTCCAAAAGTGCCTGCCACCACTCATCACATCAACCCATCGCCCCTGCAGCTGCCATGCCATACCTAAGGCTCCCTGCAATCATCACGCAAGTTTGCTGCCTCTTCGGATAACTGCACATACTGTGCGTACCGCTGGCACATCACCCTCTTCTTCTGATAACATTTCTCACATGAAGCGCTTCTCACTCTGGCCCCCTTTCCATTCCTTCTTCCCACCACCTGCTGCCGTGCACTATGTTCTTCAGGTCCTTTCGCCGCCGCATTGTCCACCCATACAACATGCTGCTGTCATAGCAAACTTTTCTAACATATCCCGTCAACGCCCACTGCAGTACACTCATAATTTCACCCGCGCAGGGACTACCAAAAATGGGACGCCGGAGCGGAGCCATATACTACTAGAATTTTAGTGCGCACAATGCTACGTACAAGAGACCTATCTCTTCCGACCTTGCCACACACCCCTATCCTCTGATACACCATGGCGGTGTCTCCCTACAACTTTTACGCACAGCACGCTTCCCTCCAGCCAACCACGGGTCGCGTCCACTGTTTGCTGACATCACGCCGCACTGCGCGCCAATCACACTGCGGTCCGCGGAGCGAACAGGGAAATGGGTCTGCGGAGCAAACCCAGATATCAGGAATTTTTATTGCCGTACATTTCAGTTCTTTGCAATTAAACTACTGCTCGGATATCCACCAAACGTACAAAAGCACACTTTCCGACCCAAGCCCCCACCCCTGCCGCAAATTTGGTGAAAATCCGTCCAGCCGTTCGGACTGTAGCCATGCGCAAGGTTTTTCCCCATTCAGTCTATGAGGGAAAAAAATGTGGGACCCCCCTATAACTTTGCCCCCCCTGCAAGAAACCTCACCCAACTTGGCAAAAATCACACTAGGGATAGTATTACTGGCACGCCCTGTGTTGACGCCCATTTTCGAGGTTTGAAAAACAAACTGTAATACTCCGCAGCTTCCACTACATGTTGGCCTATGCACAGCATGTGAATATAAGCAGATACAAGCATCAGAAATACGATTACGGTGAGTAATGTATCATGTATATATAATATATATATATATATATATATATATATGGAGGCAAGGGTATAAAACGGGTGGAGGAGGAGGTTGGGGGGGTTAAAACATGGGGTAACTCAGGGCTTGTAGGGGTGTGTGTCCCCCCCCCCCGCCCAAATAAAAAAAAAATGAAATTTGGTACTTTTTCAGGAATTTCTTTTTGGTAAAAAATGCCACAGATTAAAAGGCTTCCAGTAAAATCAAATAGAACCGCCTCGTGGGCCTCCAACTCTGCTCTAATGGTCTTGAGAACGCCTGCTTTCTTAGCACTGCATAATCCCCTAATAACCCATTTGAAGAATTCCCAAAGGGTCGAGTCAGAAGTTAAAGAGCTCTCGTTGTCCTAAAAACAACAGAGTGTCCCCTCCCGTATTTCTTCTCTAAGCACCGGATCTCTTAGACTCTTGTTCAATTGTCAGCTTCTGCCCCCTTGCCACTTTCCAGGGATTAAAAGGTCGACCCAGCCCGAGTTGCTAGCGGACATCAAAATGAAGTCCAACCTGGACGCTGTCCCGTACACTGAAGACATGACTGTGTACCCCCTTTCCGGGCTGTGACGTTCCTCCATACATCAACCAGATTGAATTTTCTGGGTAGACTGGGTCATCCTCTACTGCCACCCCCTGATCTATCCAGTGAATCTCTCATGACAGCATTTAAGTCACCCACTCAACACGGCCACCGGGAGATTCCTAAACTGTCCTTCAATTAATTCAAGAGTATCCAGCAAGTCTGTGTTGGGTCCATAGTAGTTCATAAAGGTGTATCCTTTGGGAGATTTGGGGGTAGATCCTTATCCTCTGCAGGTGCCTCCCTCTGGAACAGCCTACCTACCTCCCTCTGTCTTGAGCAGGACCTCCTTAAGTTCCGGAATCTCCTCAAGACCTTCCTCTTCTCTTCCTTTTTCTCTCTCCCTCTCCCCTGCTAACCTCCTTTCTGTTTGCTTCTTTCCCTCCTTTCTCTTCCCCAACCTGCTCAGTTAGCTGACCAAGCAATCTGAAATGTTGCCAGGCCAGCACTGTAGTTTATTGATCTATATGCCCCCCCCTTCTCCCCTCGCTCCTTGTCACGCACTTCACTAGTAGATATACCTCGGGCCTAGTTTGCTAGTTATTATGGTTAGATCATTCGGAATCTTCAAGGCCTAGGAATGATGACTTTATTCCCTTGTACCCTTCCCGCATTGAAGAACTTTGAAGCACTTCACTTGTGTATAAGCGCTTTACAAATAAACAGTTACAATTAGAATCTCTGCCCCTGTATCTGACCCGTTAGGATCAACGCTCTGCCCTCAGTGTCCCTCACTACCTTCGTACATCGGAACCCCGGTGTATTCCTAATGAAGATACCCACCCCTCAAGAGTACCTAGAGTACGATGAAAAATACCTGTGGCAACCCCATGATTTAGCGAGCGCAGCCTCCCCCGGATGCGATGGCTGTGTCTCTAGAAGAAAGGCAATGTCCACACAGTGTTTTTGCATGTAAAGTAGAACCTTCCTCGCTTTTGATGGGCATTTCAGGCCACAAACGTTCCACGTCTTGCACGTAACCCCTTTATCTGCCATTATCCCAATTGTATGTGATTAGCACCTGGTATAAGATGCCCAAGCTTAATGTAGCCTATTCTCATTGCTGACGATCACCTCTGGAATCCAGTGAAACCACCCGCACACCTCCCCCAGAAATAGTGGAACCTCACCACTGTACCCCCCTTTTCATCGGAAATCCCCCTTCTCTTGGCCACTTTGTGACGAATAAAGAATCGAGGACTGTATCTCGCCTGTGTTCCATGGTGTGTCTACTTAATCGCTTGTGCTCTCATCTATTCCTAAAATTGAATTCCTTGTTAGGAGACAGATTTAATATATACAGATTTCTAATGCAGATTATTTTTTCATGTTTTTAATGGTAAAATATTTAAGTAAATGCAGTTTTTTCTTTTCTTCTCACATTAGCAATTCATGCATCCGATCTTTGTGTAGTGCTTGTAACAAGTGTTTCCTATTTTTGTTCAATACCAACAAGCATCCCTATTGTCATGATATGTGTCTGAATTGATAATTGTGTGGCATTTCTTTATCACATATTGGTTTCATAAGCACTGGTGAGGTTCATATTATGTTGGCCAACACTTATTTCGTGCCAGGGGACTTTAGTATGTCTAAAATGAGTTTGGAATTATGGAATTCGCCTGGTGGAAACACTTCTAAATGGAATGACTTTAGAAGGACGGTCTTCATTAGAGGTTACATCATTTATTTTTATTTATTTTTTATTTATTTGCATTTTTAAAGCACAGCAGCTGCCTTCGGGCATTGTGGCGCTGTTACAAGAAAGTTTACTTGACATGTTGATTCGGTTACAGGAATGGCTGTGGTTCCAAGGTTACATGGGAACTGTGATCATGGTACAGTTGTAGCTTATAGGCATCATAATCATTTATGCGGTAGGTGAATGCCTAAAAGTGGTAGAATTTTAAATCGCTAGTCTTTCCTGTTAATGCTGTTGCTTGAAGCAGAAGGGAGTCAGTTCTTAGGAGTCCAATAACTTAGTCTTTCAAAGAGAAGATTTTCCTTCCTGTCAGTGCCAACCCTTCTTTCAAATGTTAACTTGGTGTTTCCACCAGAGTGAAAACATTCTTTTAAACTTGGCAAAGGAGGGTGGAAACACTCTTGTAAAATCGTAATACATTGTCTGCAATTTTGGGGAAATTTTAGGTAAGGCTAAGAATTAAGTATAAATGTATAGCGTTTCCTACACATGAATTTCATTTAAAAAAAATATATATTTTCCTCATCCCATTCAACTCTCATTTATTACTATGGGTTATTATTTTTTTGTCAAATTACATTGTATTTTTTAAATTGTTGTAATGTGTTTTTTCTAATTATGTGTTGCTGTTTTATGACTCATCCGTCAATGATAAATGCATTGCCTTTGACAAAGTGCTCTCATGGTCATTGTCACATGAATGGTGAGATGTTGCCACGATCCATGCCCCTGACCCCCTCAGGTATAACTGCCCCCTGGCAGCAGTGGGGCTAAAGCCCTTCACACTGGCCTCAAGGGCCTTAAAACTCCATCAGAAACATACATGGAGTCAGTCCTGGTGCCTTTGGTGCCAGGCTCATTATCAGGAATAAAGTAATACCAATTTTTGACCTTAATACATCATGGAGGCCTATTACACAGCTCAGTTCTTAGAACAAAGCCATGCGGTCTAGAGTTTTGGGTGTGGCTGAGCCTGGAACTACTTGGCCTCAAACTACTTTACCTGGGCTATTTAAACCACACCCAAACAGCAGAACACGCATTGCGTTATTCTGCACTCCTGCAGAGTAATGCTCACTGTGTCCAGCTCCTGCTCATCTGCTTCTCCGGCGGCCCGATCCTGAAGCCCTAGATCCGGATTCCATTAATAAATGGAAGAACAAGAACAGCATTAGCGAGCAAGAACACTTACCTGTGAAGTAACCGGCCTTGAATCCATCCTGCGCTTCGCTTACCTCGCCCATCTCTGGAGTTCGCAGCAACCTGCATAGGTAAAGAAACAAGGACAGCATTAATAACAATTCTTACTTGGGCAAGCAGCGAGTCCTGGCAGCACCCTGCGCTTCTCTTACCTCGCCCATCTCTGGGTTTTACCGCAACCTGCAAGGGAGAAGGAACAAGGTCAGCATTAACAAAGCACTTACCTGGGCAAGCAGCGCTTCGATCGCTCATCACTCCGGAACATCACTGCAACCTGTACAAACAAGAGAAGAGAACACAGGTTTGCAATTAACACCAATAAAGAGCGCAGCACTCCGCGCATCAATAACTCACTGTGGTATTCGCCATCGGTGTGGCAACTCCGAGATCGCAACCATCCCTGTGAAATCAAGAGACATTGTTAGGGACGCCGAGAAGACAGAGAAAACGGGGGGAAAGAAAGAAACAGAATAAAGACGGAAAAGACATTATAACTCACCTGGAAGACAGCAAGGAGAGTCGGAGTCACAGCTGGTCTGGACCCGACATAAGGGCACACGGACCAGTGAAGCAACTAGGTCCATGGAACGCCCGCACCAACCACGCGCCCCTGCACAGAGACGCAGGACGGAGAGTTCAACGCACAAAAACCTAAGGTGAGCAATAACCCCAAGGGAGGGGATTTGGACCAGAGGGAGGTGGGAGTCCACCCGTCACAGAACCAGTATCTTAACCCTCCATTCTCCTGTTATAGGCGCTACCCAACGTCTGGCACATAACCAAGCAGAGAGGGGTCCGAGATAGCGCTTAGACCGCCATCCAGTATCGTGTGGCGCCCCCGTGGATACCAGGTGAGCGTAACAGATGCCATCCACGGTCCTTAAAACCAGTTCAGAAAGCCTAAACTTTGAAAAGGTCTCAACTCCTGAAATACACTTCTTGGTTGTGTGGAAAAGCTGTGACCTCTGCACACACAGCTGGGGACTCCCAGGAGACCGCCACATCAAACTACTTAGAGGTAGTTGTTTTCAACAGCAGACCTAGAAAGGGAACAGCAACTACCACCCATCCATTGGAGAGAACACTCTGGCCTCTTTTCCAAGATGAGGGCTGCCCTTTTTAAAGAGTTCCTTCAGAAGGGCAGGGTTACAGTGTCACTAACAATGTTGATGCTCAGAACAGTCATGTGACCACTTTAGTCAAACAAGCTACAGCCATTCCAGCCAAGTCCTATATAAGAGCTACATCCCATCACAGCAGTGGATTTGAGTTTTTGGAGAGATGGAAAAGGAGTATTGAGGAGATTGGTGATGAGAGCAGGAGGAGCTGTAACAGCAGTAAGGAGGCTGGGGAGAAGCTGCCAGAAAGCAGGGGTGGAGGCTGGAGGTTATGGCACATAAGGAGGTGGTGGAGAGCAGAGAGTGGGTGTAAAGGAACAACAGGAGGAGTGAGGTGGTTGGAGAAGGAAGTACTGGGAAGTACAAAGAAGATTGACACCTTCAGAGAGGAGGGATGTGTTTTTTATGGAGGTGGTTGACGGTGACAAGTATAAGGGTGCAAAAGGAGAAGACCGACACACAGATGGCATGATTGTTGGCATAAACCTTTATTAACAAAATAAAGGAGAAAACCTACCTCACCCTAATTTTAAGAGGGGTTTCTCTACTGCAACTTAAATACTAAGGCTCCAGTCAGTCTTTACCTGGGGGTGACCTGGGGAATGACTCCTTTCTTCTGGACAGTGGATCTTCGTTCCAATTGTAGCTGGGAACTTTACCTGAATGACTCCCTTCCCCAGGTCTCAATCCTTTCCCAGGATATAAACTACAGTTCTGAGTTGAAAAGTCCACAAGCAGCAAAGTTCTCAGTTCAACTAAAAAAGGGTAACGTTCTGATTCTTTAGGTGGCATCTTTACCTGGGGGAATGCCTCCCTTCCCCAGGTCTCAATCCACTCTTAAAGGAACCAAACAATGTTCCAGGTTCTTCAAGTTCCAACTGAAACATCAACATCCTTTATTGCACATAGTTTCTTCACTATTGGGTTCTTGGAGAATGCCTCCCTTCTCCAAGTGTCTTGCTTTCAGTTTTTTTTCAATGCCTGGGGAATGACTCCCTTCCCCTGGCCTTTCCTCAGACAGACATTACAGTTCACAATACCAGGTGGAATAACTCCCTCGCTTCCCCTGGCCTTTTTCCAGGCTTACTTTGCAACTCACAATGTCAGGGGGTTTGACACCCTCCCGCCGGCCTCTTGTCAGGTTTGGTTGGGATTTCACAGTGTCGGGGAGTAAGACACCTTCCCCATGCCTCTTCTAAGGCTTGGTGTGCAGTTCACAAGGTCAGGGGGTATGGCACCATTCCCCTGACTTCTTCTCAGGCTTGATTCATTCTCCTGCCGAACGTTGCCTTGAAGTGTGAAGGCATCATGAAGCAAGACATAGACAACAGACTTAAGGTTCAAACAAAAGATATTTATTAACTTAAATGTCAGGATGGTTGAAGGCCTAACCTGCCCTATGCTGAGGTGGGATTTCCCTACCTGAACGAAACTTAGCAAAGTCTGAGTCAAAGAGTTTAACTTAATCGTGCATCTGTGTCCAAAAGCTATTCTTGCCCTCACAACTAGAACAAACAATGTGTAGGGATGTAAAAGTCAAAATAAACAGTGTTCAACTTAAAGTTCTGAACTTCTTCTAGCTCACTGCTTACTTTCAGCTCCCTTTTCCCCAATGTAAGATAGGCATGGTATAAACAGTAAGACAGACACAAGTGACCACAGTTCAAGGGTGTTAATTTAACTTCAAAAAGAGTTTGAAAAATGCCCATCTAATCCTAAATCTACAGACGGGAACAACCTACGACAGTCATAATAAGAACCCAGTCCTAGTGGTGTCTTAATAAAAGGGCCTATACTAATAAACCTATTGCAAATCCTTACCTCTAAATTCAAATAGTGTGGGAAACAATGTTATGCAAAAAGAAAGAAGTGTTCAAGAAATTATATGTCTGGATGCTCAGGCCGTTGACCTCCCTTCCCCACGTTTTCAGCACCAGACAAGGCGGTACACTCGGGCTTAGCACAGTGTGTGGCTTCTCTAGCACATGGGTGCATTCCAACATTAGCATCAGGGCCTTCTTTGCCAAAGTCTCTTTGCCTTTCAAAGCCTCTTCTTTCAGAAGGCCTGATGCGACGAACAAGCAATAAGTTCCTTTCCTCTTCGGTTTTCACACATAGTCAATTTTCTAAGGTATTTCACTATCCACCTCGGAATACTCCGCAACCGGGCTCAGATCCCCTTTACTATAGTGTTTGTCAGATTTTCACATATCCATTTTCTGTGGTTATTTACGATTCACACCGGATCCCCCTCAGCCGGGCTCAGATCCATTTCGACATAATGTTCAATCAGTCTCCCTCCACAGCGGTCAGACCAACTTTGATACACTTTAACGCATACTTGCTTTATCCCAAAAGCTTTCCATTGATCTCCCTCCCTCAGGCTCGGTCCAACTGTATCTATTTTGTCATCAACTTGCTTGGCAATATCAGCATCGAAGACTTTCGATTGTGCACAGGATTTCAGTTGACCCGTCGCAGGATCACCTCGATGTACTGTTCTTTTGCCAGTCTTTCACCTTTCTTAACTCTCAGTTGGATACCCTACAGAGACTTTTTCGAATGAGCACCCATGTGGTGCTGGACCACTGTCAAGGGCATCACATCATCTCTGTTTCAAAGTTCAATCACTCATCTTTTTTAATCCTGTTGGTTATCACATGCATTTCATACAATGTTGCCGCTTGCAACCTTGGCTTCAACACAGACCGGTATGGTATCCGTCTCCCCGACTCACCTACTATGTAGATTTCTCTGGCGCTGCATTGTTGTAGGAGCCCAGGACAGTACCACGGCGGCAATCGATTCTCCCCACCTTGATTATAGACTCTGGAGAGCCCCGGGTACTTCCGACACACAATACAGGATTCTTCAGCCTTGTTTCCTGGTCTTAAGCTTTCTGTTCTTGAGGGTTTGTGAAAGTAACGGTTCCTTGTCGAAAAGGCTGTCTTTCTCCTCGTGTTAAACTGCCATCTTGGAACTTCTGCTTCCTCGTGCGCTTTGCCTTGCTCGTGTGCTCTGCCTTTTATCCGTGTGGGGAAGTGTAATGGAAGTCAGGTGTGTGTGATGATCAGTAATTGCCTGACCCTGCCTGACCGTTGTATTGGGACATGTCGGGTATATGGCTCAGGTATTAGTCAGTTTTCTCTCCTAGCGAGCTGTCCATTAGAAAGTGTTTGTTTTGTAAAGGCGGTGGGGGGTTGAGTTCATAAATATCCTACCTGGTAGGATGGGGTAAAGGTGTTATAGTGAATGGGATACCGCGTCTCGCCATCTGGTGTCCCACTCCCCGAAGATCCCTTATCCAGATGATCCTTGTCCTGGCCACCTGGATGTCAGATCCCCGGGGACTAGCAGGTGAGAGACCTTCAGGTTTCTCACACCAAGCACAGGAAAGTTCCATGAAAAAGAGTCTTAAAGTTTTCCTTTCTCTAGTTCAAAAGCAATATAGCTCAGAATCACTCCTGGGGTTCCCTTCTCCAAGTTTCAAACACAACAATCCAAACAAAAGGGGATCTTGAGACTCCAATCCCAAGACAACACATATAAACTTGCCAAGCCTCAGGGTTCCCTTCCCCAAGACTTCAACGTCTCACACGGGTTCCTTGGTACTTGCTACTGTGCATCAAGTTACTTTCACTTGCTTCCCTTTATTGCTTCCGGGTCTTAGGGTGGGCTCCTCTGGTTTCTCCTTAGCTGCCCCGTGGCTCTGCCACTATATGTCGCACACCCTTTTTCGAATGACTACTTTGTCACACTTGATTCACTCCTTCAAATTCACTATTTAGGCTCTCTTCATTGTGCATGAATTATTCAATGTTATCGAATTGCAGTACAGAGTTTAATGTAGTTATGTTGCTTTAATTATATTCAGCTTCAAGAGTTGGGTTTGTTCGTTGTGCAACATATATTTAGCATTCCGCGTTTTACTGGTTTGCTTCACTATTAAATTTCCCTTTTAGTTTGGAATTCAGTACACTTTCACTTTTGAAATCATTTGGTGTGTAACATGCATTCAGCGTCTTACTGGTCACTTTTAATGTCACACTTCCCTTTGAGTTTGGTATTCAATATACATTTACTTCCATTAAATTTCCTTTTAATTTGGTATTCAGTAAATGTTTTCAGTACTTTCATTCTGTTGAAGACTTTCAAAAGCGTTTCTTTCAGGGTTGCGACCACTTCAACAAACTTAATCAGCTCACAAAGGAAGGATTCACAACATTCGGAGGCTTTGGAAAATGTGCTTGTTCCTTTAACAAGACACGCGTTCACTCCACTGCATTATATCAGTCTCGGGTCTCATTGACAATGGCGGTTCCCTTCATGTGACTCGCGGTTACTGTAACACTGGGGTTCTCGCTCTGAAAAACTCAACGGCTCACTTTGAAGACTTCTTCTGCATTGCGCAGGCCACAAACTTGACGCTTCTTTCCAGGGGGTCTTTCTCTGCCCCATAGACGCTCTTGCAGAGCCATGGGAGAATGAGCAGTTCTTTAATTGGAATAAAGGACAACCCTGCATCTGGTCTCCTTCCATTTCCTCGCATCTGTGCCATGGAGCTCCTGCTCCCACTTGAAACTTGCCCGGACCCACAGCTTCTTCGGTCCTCGGTGTGCTTCTACAGCTGCAGGGTGGCTCACCACTGCTCACATCAGCGTTTCTCTTCTCTCTCCTGCACACACCCCTTTTATACACCTGAGTTGTCTAAAGGGTTTGCAGGTGTGTGTCCTTTCCATTCATTGCCTGACTATAGTTAGGCTTGTTAGCAAGACATGCCTGGTCTTTCCATTGGCACTCTTTCTGAGGCCCTCTTCCTTGTCTCAGTACCAAAGTGGTGCATGTTGGTGTGCGTTAATCCTAGTCGCCCCTTCCTCGTCCAAGTACTGTCAAAAATCATGTGTGGAAAAATGAGGGGGGCTGACTTAGAATAGCCCATAAAGTTTGGGGGAGAGTTAGGTTTGTAATCAATGGGAAAAGGGGAATACCATGTCTCGCCCAAGGGTTCCCCACTCCCAGTCCTCCAGGACCCTCCACCCAGGTGATCCTCCTTGCTTCTCCACCTCCAGGGTCAGGATCCAAGAGCGAGGGCCTTTCCCTGGCCACCTGTGCAGAGGATCCAAGGTGAGAAAGGGTGAGAATACCCTTGGGTTTCTCACAGAAGACATCTAATTTCTTTGGGGTCTCCAACTCTGGTCTTACTCCCTCTCTCGCCAAGTACTTGCATGATGAAGTTACCTTGTTTCAGCTTGTGGGTCCCAGACCCCACTTCACAAGCCACCATCGGCACCAGCGTCTAGCCCTTTACCTTTGCGGGCATCTAGACGCTCTGCTGAACCTCCTCGGGTGCTCGCGGTAGTTCGCCCGGCTGCGCACGTGTTTCTCTGCCCACCGGGTCTAATTCCATGCTTCTCGTTCTGGCACCCCACTCCCAGTGCTGCGCCAGGTTCGCTCCATGCAACAGGTTTTTCGTTCCTGCAAGACTGGAGGGATTTTTTCTTCTCTGCGTCTCGTTTGAATCTCCAGGGCCGGGCGGCCCTTCTGCTTCAGCTGCTGCTGCGGCCGTCAGTCTCTCCAATGCTTCTATGGCTTCTCTGACAGTTCTGGAAATCCTTCGTCGGTTTTTATCTTAAGCTCTCAATCTCTCCTCTGCGGAATGCAATAATGTGATTACCATTCCACCAGGTATTCGTCATGACTCTGCGCCTTTTCTTCATCTTAGTTGGAGTCCCATAGATTTTTCTTGGGTCATCTTTTCTCTTCCTCGTCTCAGTAGAGGCCTGCCCTATTGCCTTGCATACATACATGGGGTAGTTGGGTAACATGGATGTAGAGGGCAAGGGATATGATGGTGTATGGGAGGGGAGGGTATAGGGTTCAAATACCGCGTTTTCCTTGGATTGTCGTTCCTGTCCCAAGAGGGGGAGTCTCTCCCAATGAGATCCTCCTGCTGTGTCCCACCCCCAGGGCTAGTATCAAGTATAGGCTTCACCTCCCTGGATTCATGGGAAGGGACACCCCCTGTGGAAAACAGGCAACATGCTATTATTCGTCACACCAGGGAAAAGGGAAAGAGTTTATTAAGGAAGAGATTGAAGTTGCCAACAAGGGAGAGGAAGGGGAGCAGTGTGGCCAGGCAAACGTTGAAAGCAACAACAGAGGAGAAAAGTTAAATAGTTTATTAAGGAGGAAGTCCGAAGGAGTGTATTCTGTAGGGGTTTGGATGAGACATTGAAGGAGAGGCAGAGAAGTGTGTGAAGGAGGAGGTTGGAAGAATAGCTAAGAGGTAGGAGGAGACCAAGAGCATAGCTCGAAGTTTGAAGAGAGCCAAGATGAAGCAAAGAGAAGAAAATGACCCCCTGAGCCAAGAGGTTCTGACTGGAGGTTGGTGGAGGTAGAATCATGTGGCAGACTATTAAGAAGGTTGTAAGGAGAAAGAGAGAAGATAAAAGTAGAGGGAAGAAGAGGCCCCATAGGCAAAAGACAGTTGTAACCCTACAAGCGGGTAGGGCAGGAACGGGGTACTGGAGAATAGAGCCAGGACCCTAAGACATGAATTCAGCAATTAAAAACAGACACTGCCTATAGAGCAGCTGTCGTGTGGATCTATGTGATTACTGCGACAGCCAGAAATGCCTTTTTAACCCTTTACACCACATGCAGGGGGAGACCCCCTGCAGCTCCCCCCATATTAATATTATACTCTAAACCCCCCACATATATATGTGGTGTAAGGGGGGGGGGTTAAAAAAAAGTCATTTTCGGCTGTCGCAATTCCCAGGTCGACATTTTTGTATGATTCCCTGTGGTGGTCGTCCTCGCGGTGTAAAATGTAGACCCCCCGCTCCTGCTACTGCCAAGGCCTACTCGTAAGCTCATGTAGGACACCAGACGCAGCTGAGGGGGGTCTTCCAAGAGACTAGAATGAAAGTCCAAGCAGCTGACAGTCGAAAGGAAGAGTAGCAAGTAAATACCAAAGAAGGGAGAAATCCCAGTGAAGGGATTCCTGAACCGAGGACTATAACCCCCATAGACTTTTGTTTGAGGCCTAGAGACTTTTGTGTGAGCCCCCAGATACTTTTGTGTGAGTCCCAGAGACGTATCCTGTTAAGTGTTATCGTGGACACCAAAAGCTCTCACGATCCAGATACGTTGGAAAACCACTTGGAAAACTACTGGGTGTGTTGTATCCTATAGCACTTGGCACATACCATAGTGGAAAAAGTCTTGCAAAGTTAATGATAAATTAATGATTTCACCTTTTAAAGTGTATAATGCACAGTTACCCTCCATGATCTGTAAGAGTGGGGTTTTCAAAGAAATTAAATGCCCGCCAAAGTCGGGGAAGAAAAGGAGCATGTGAGCCTTTAACGCCACCCTAAGTTCTTCATGAGATTTTGACTCCCATTGCCAAACTTGATGAAGATCGCATTTTAAAAGTACAGATGCCATAGACTGGTTGTTTTTCTTTTCTTACTCTCTTGAAACATTTTCTGACCTCATGTTCAACCATTCATGTTCCTTTTTAAAGACGAAACATTCATGGTATAACAAGAGAAAAGATCCGGCGAATGCTAAATAGCTATGAGCGACACGTTTCAGTGACTTCCATTATGAAATCCTCGGCTTGTACAAACCCTGTAAAATCAGATCTGGATCAAGGCTGTGACAAGGATGAAGATGATGGGTAAGACCTAATTTTATTGAATTATTTCTTCATAGACTAGAAGATGGGGTAAATTCGAAAGCATGGTTACAGCTACAGATGCAATATGTGCGATTTGGTTTTACTTATGGTTCAGTGGTTTTCATACAGTGGTTATCGTCTGTATAGCCAGTAGACAATTTTAAGACCCAGAGCTTGGAAGTAGTGTATTTTTTCATTGCTTAGGTAAATGGTGGCATGTTTTTGCAACTGTAGTAGCTGATAAAAGCGGGAAAGTTCAAGAAAGGAGGAAGCACCTAGGCAGTAGTGACATCTTAGCATCTTGCAGCATTAATTACAATGACTAGAATTTCTCAAAGACAAGGTATAAATGAGCATGGAAATGTCATTCTGACAAGGATCCGGAGGATTCTGCTAAACATATCCCCCTATCAGTTTCTCTAAGGACAGTGTACAAAAAATAGTATTTTTCTTTGTGCCATAGTAAATTAACTGTTCCAAGGTGGTAAAAATTCTAGAGAATGAATGCCTTCAGAACCTTGAAATAGGCACATAAAAGGTGTGCCACTGATCTTTTCAGTGGAGGTGCCACTAACACCCACATTATATGTTGGCCAGTTGCAGTCTTAAAAACACAGCAATGTTCATTGGTAAAAACCCAGTGCAGAATTTCGTTGCCACACTAAAAAAAAGGTTATGCAGTTCATTGACCGGACCTCAGCAAAGATCAGCCAGGAGAACAGTCGGAAAGTTTAATTGGTGAGGACAGGGTGTAGTAAATACATTTTTGGTAATGCACTTATAGCCGGCCTCAAAGGCTTTACTCGTGAATGGCAATGGTGAGTGGTAAGAAATTATCTGCTGTGTGCATGTGGAGAATTGAAGGGCAAGTAACGATTTATGTCTGGCGAGTAGTTTGAATTTGACATTTTTAAAGCTGAGTTACAGAACTGGTCGTTGTCATTTGTGATGTCAGCTGACACATGATGCACCCTTAGCCTCAGCGAGTAACTGCTGGTGAATATATTTCTTTTTCCCATCTTCGATAGTAAAAGAGATAATGACAGCACCTCTCCTTTCGTTCCACGGTGTGGCTATAGACAGATACTATGCTCCCTGCGTAGATGGGTTTGGCTGAGCATAGAGCATGGTTACATTTAGTAATTTGTCAACACTTCTCTATGATTCTACACGGTTTTGTAGTTATGGTGTGTGTTATGAAGTGGTTTGGATGCTCACGTGCTAAAAGGGAGCCATAGTGTGAGCCGGGCTCAAATCTCCTTTTTGAATTAACATTTATTGTATTTGTTGATATTGTTGATCTGTTGAAAAATTGAACAAAACATACATACTGTATATAATGTGAGGGTGAAGTTTCTGTACTCCTGAGGCAGCAACTAACATTTCATAATGTAAGGTAATCGTTGCACAGATCATCTTCCCCAGTGACAGAGCACCTTCATACCCAGTGCCCTCCCCACAAACAGTCAAACTTTTAAATTACTCCATAATAAGAAAATGCTTCTGTATTGAAACATAAGCTGCTCTTTTGTTTTGTTTGGGTGGGTTGGTGTGGGTACATGCCAAATCCCTTAGTGTACCAAGGTTCAATGTGTGTGAAGACCTCTGGCTAGTCTACCTTGTATGCTTTGACTTTGTGGTAGGTCAGACAGAGGAGGTGGACACATAGGCATGGTTCAACACTGCTTTTTTAAGTAAATTAAGAAAACAACATATCCTAATCCCTACTTCTAAGATGAGTTGTCTACGCTAATAAATAACAAAAAAGGTCCTCCTCGGGAAAGTTGTCCTCCGTCCCAAACCTAAGGTTTGAATAATAATAATAGAATACCACTATTCTATTCTATAAAAAAGAAGACGGAAAGAAGATCCTAGGTTGCGGTTTAGTTGAGGGTTACTTCTCACCGGGAATTAGTGGGTGCTGGTTTCTGATCTTCACCCCAGAGGCCAGTTGGACTCGGGTGTCTCAAAAACAAGAAAAAGTTCTCGAAAGAAAAATATCTCTTAAAGTTCCTGCAGTGCACAATATAGTATCATCCCACAACCATAGGGTTTTGTCCCTTCTTCGCAGATATACAGGTTTGCACCAGGAGACTCAGTTCCCTCACTCCCACCACAACACCAAGCATGTTTGTTCATGGGTCCTCCTGGGCCCTCCTGGGCTCCCAGGCTGGAAGGCCTCACCTAGCTTCCGCATTCTGATTTACTGTCTCTTTACCGTCTAACTTTTGGTTGCTTTTCTAAACCCCTGGGTGGGCTCTGGGTGGCTCTGGCCCGATTGGTGGTTTGGTTTTGATTACCCCCTCCTGGGGTAGGCTCGTGTTTGGCCCCTCGCGGGCTACGGGCTTCTCTCGTGCTTTTGCTGATTTGGTTTTGTTCACCCCGTCCTGGGGCACGTTAACAATATGTCCCACGCAGGCTATGAGCTTCTATTGCCCCTTCGTTTGCTCCCTTTAGTTTGCCCATCCTGGGGTATGCTCTCTGTAATCCCCTCGCGGTCTACAGTCTTCTCTTGCCCCTGCATTTGCTATCTTTCATTCACCCCGTCCTGGGTTATGATCTCGGTAAACTCTTCGCGGGCTACGCTCATCTCTTGCCCCTTCGTTTTCTCTCATTCATCTGCCCCATCCTGGGGTATGCTCTTGGTAAGGCACTCGTGGCTACAGGCTTCTCTGACCCCTTTGTTTGTTCTGGTTTGTTCGCCCCCTCATGGGGTAGGCGCTCGTTTGGCCTTTTGCAGGCTTCTGGCTTTTCTGTCCCTTTCGGTGACGGTGCTCCAAGCTGTCTCTTCCTGCTCGGAGCGTAGGTGTCTGTGCTCGAGGACGCCGATCCCTCTTGCCTTCGACTCCCAGAGCAATCCCAATGATGAAACAAACATCTGATGAGGTCGATCCGGTGGCTCAAACGCCTTTCTTTTGGAATTAACATATATATTTGTAAAATGCTACAGATTCCTTGAGCTACACAAAGCAGGTATATTCCTTCCACCATAAACTAGCTAATGAGTGGGGCAGCAATCTGTACCCCTTTACACATGAACGAACATAGGGTCCGTATCCCAGATAAGATACCCAACACATGAAAGAGGGGCACGTATTGGAAAATCTGGCTGCTTGAGGGCTTCTCTGATAAGGACAGAGACAGACAAGCTATCTCTCTTCCATTTCATAAGCATCAGTCTTCATCACCCAAGAATCCTCTGGCATGCTCTCGGACCTCCGCAATGGCAAAAGAAGAAAGACTGAGCAGCCTTGATCCGAAAAATAAGTCCATAGCAGTCCCCCACCACAAATGAAGGGGGCTGGGCACTGCTGGTTGATATGCCCATGTTACACTGAGAAGGTAGATGAAGATCTGAAGGAGAAATTGATATTGATGAACCTATGACTCTAGGAAGCATTAGAGAAGATTAACAACCTCTCTTTTATAGTGAATTTTGTGCCAACCAGCCTTGAAAAGCACACTCTCAGAGAGTAGACTACATCAAAGTGAGGTTGAGCACATTAGAAGATGAGATCGAGCTGATGGGTGAAGAAGTGAAGTCACTGGAAATGCTAATGAAATCTGTCCGAGCCAAATATAAAGACTTGTAAGCACGATTGAGATTAAATAATATATGGATTCTTGTAATCCCAGAAGCTACACCTGTGATGTGTGACATGGAACTATTTCTTGAAAAACTACTTCTAGACATTATGAACAGTCCACATTTGACGATGGAGCATGTTCTCCGCAACTTCGGCCTCTCCCCCTCTTATTGGAGCATCATCTCCCCCATTTTAGCCTGCATCTTAAATGACTCAAGAGGGCCTGTGAGAAATTACACCACTACTATCAGAATGCCAGAATCTCTATTTCCCATGACATTACCACAGCAATTTTAACGGCAAAGAAATCCTTTTAAGGTGTAAAACAGCTTGGAGAGATCAATGTTCTAATGCAATGCTCTGCCAGGCAAAGGTATGTGTGGTAGATAAAGGGCATGCACACTTCTATATTACTCTAGACCAAGCTGTGGATTATCTTATACACAGCCAGCCAAACATGCTGCAACATGCAACCCCATTCGACCCCTCTCTCTTCTGCACAGGAGCATAATTGCTTAGGTGCTTTGTCAGTCAACCTCACAAAATGAACCATGTTTGCCAACCAAAGTCCACGCACAGCCGGACTCCTCAGGCAAAACAGCAGATTGCGTAGGCGGTATCCCACCTGATGATGACCACCTGAGTTGAAAACTCCAATTTAGACCACAATAGCCAAGAAAACGTAAGTGATACACCAGACATTGGACTGATGTGATCACCCACACCTTGGTAGTGTTTTATAATAACTCCAGCGGTTACCGTGACAGTGGAAAACCTGGAAAGGTCCCCTAATGTAGTTAACACATTTGAAGTATTTCTTTCCCGTAAACAGCGGAGACTAGCTAAAAGAGCTGCAGCGAGAAAGAAGGCTTGTGAGGTGATACCGCCTGTATTGGAGATTGAGACATCCGGGAAGAACAATAAAAAACTGAGGAAATCAATCACAGGCGGGGGTAAATGTAAGAAGAAGCAAGCAGGCTATTTAACAAGCTGGGCACTGTCAGATGACGAGGGGGACCATGAAAGAGAAGGTGGAACCACACCTGTATCTGTTAATATAGCTGATACAGAGCAGCCCAATGAGTATTATGTAACTGATGGTGAAGGTAACATACCAGCCGACAGTGATCAAAGCAGAATGGAACCTGTGGTTAACCCTAAGAACAAGGAGGTTCCTTCTAATGAGAACAGGATATGCCTCATTAAAAATCTGTACCAGCAAAGCGAGAACAGCTGGTTTACTAGAACTGAGCTAATGACTAGATTTCATGCAGTTCCACAACTACGGGTACTGAGATCAGATGACTTTGAATTTGTTGAGCCTCTGCAAGTTGTCAATGCCAATGTCTCCGCCATTCATTGTAAGTTTATCTCTTCCGCCCAATTGATACGCAACTACAAAGAAAGCCTTCGAGATGTCGACATTGAAGTGGATACCGATCCTGACCAGGAGGATCCTAAGTGGCCACGTAAAACCCCCTCAGTGGTAAAAGAAACTACCGAAGGACTGCCCAAATTGAAAAAGGATCAGGTAGCGATAGCTGATGTCCAGAATGTGCTAACATGGCTAGTATCAGCATTACCGAAGGTGGTGAACTCAAATTGAACCCCCTCACTAGTATCATGGAACTGCAGAGGATTCAAGCATTTAATCGCCTCGGCAGGTTCTCTTCAGCTTTTAACCGAAAACATTTGTATATGCCTGCAAGAGACCTGGTTGAGGGCATCTATAATACTTAATGGCTATTCAATTTACCAATCTCTGGCGATGAAAGGAAGGAGAGGGAGACCTTATGGAGGACTGATTATAGGTATTAGAAACACTGTTAAATCTAGACAGCTGGGGACACTATCCAGCGATAAAGTGATTGCAGTGGAAATGGAGAGCATAAGTGATGGATGCAAAGAAAACATACTCATCATCAATCTATATAGTCCACCTTATGGAAATGGAGTTGAACCCCTTCAAGAAGCAATTCATGAATTACTAGCGGCTTGGGTGATCGTTCCGACTAATAAATCGGTAATTATTGCTGGGGACTTTAACTGTCATATGTCAGGCGCAGCTGGTACTAAGACTAATCCCCTTCTGAATCCAATAAATAATATGAAGCACAAAATCAAAGATCCAATTGGTGCCTCATGGCAGACCTTTTTCAACGAATGGGAAATGGAGATGATTAATGGCAGAACTCCAAGCGACAACCCAGGAAATTATACCTGGCATAGTGGGAAAGCAAAAAGTGCCCTGGACTATATATTTGTGAGCCCTCAGATGGCCCTGAGTGTAAGAGATTTGAAGATCACCTCAAACGATTGGAGCGATCACTCTACTCTCGTGTTAATGTGCAATATAGGCATGCCAGCCATACATACTAAACCCCTGGGTGATATGTCATCTAACCACTCGGGCACCCGAATATGCTGGTCTGATAAAAACATTAACGCGGCTGGAAGCTCGGTACAAACTGTGGATGATAACATACTGTCCCAGCTCCAAAACATGTCCATAAATGAGATGGTACAATGGGCCACCACATTCTCCTCTATACATGCGACATCTGCAGTAAACCAAATAGCGACAGATGGTAAAACGTCAGTAATATACGACAAAAGCATAAGAGATGCTAAACGCAGGTTAAGAGCAGAAATCCGACAGGCTAAATGTACCAGCAAATCCTTTGGAGACTACCATGGAGTATGCAGAACTTTAAAAAACAAATATAGAGCGTGGATTAAAGCCAAAAGGATTGAGCAAAAACTTAAGCGATGGCAGTCTATGGTTCAAACCATATGCTCCAAAAATTCGAGAAGCATATGGTCTTTACTTGGCCAAGCAAGGGGTAGCGGCAGTAGGGATCTGATCAACCCGATAAGTGCTAATAAATGGTCAGACTTTCTTATGTGCCGCAATATCCCCAATGAAGAGGTGGGTAAGCTGGTAGAAAAAGTGACACCAAGGTCCGCCCCTTTCAGCATAACAAGCGAACACCTAATTTGTAAAATTAAAAAGCTTAAGTCATCTAGGGCTCCTGGGCCTAATGGTCTTTCAATTGCTGTACTGAGGAGCCAGCCGGAATTCTGGGCTAAATTTGTAAGCATATTATTTGGCAAAGTGCTAGCGGTTGGGAGGATTCCTAAATCATGGCAACATGCCTATTTAATACCAATCTTCAAGAAAGGTGACAAGAAAGATCCCTGTAACTTTAGACTACTTTCAATGTTAGACTGCACAGGGAAACTCTTTGCATCACTTTTACTGGCGAAATTAGAAGAATGGGCGACCAAAACTGAAATATTCAATACATTTCAGAGTGGCTTCCGGAGAGGCTATTCAACAATCCATAATATCATTATTTTGGACACCTTGCGCTCAAAAGCCATGAGGAAAGGAAATCCACCTTTATATGCTTTGTTTGTAGACTTTAAAGCAGCCTTTGACTCGGTTCGCCGAGAAAAACTGTGGGCAAAACTTGAATTATTAGGCTGCCCCGAGATCCTTCTGTACTACCTAAAATTACTGCATGAGGACAACACAGTGGCCTCCAGACTTAGTAATCAGGGGGATTTGACAGCTAGGATCCCACAGAACCGTGGCGTCAAGCAGGGATGCGTGACGGCCCCATTTTTGTACAATCTGTTTACTTATGATCTACCAGATCTACCATCTTAAGTGAATATAACTGTCCTCCTGTTGTCGGCACCATCCACTGCGCGGTATTAGCTTATGCCGATGATCTGATAATTATGGATCATACATTTAGCGGTTTACGGAGGTCCGCTCTGAAGCTGTGGGAATACGCTGCAAACAATGACCTAATTATCAATCAGGAGAAAACTCAGGTGATGGTCTTTTCAAATAAGAAGATTGCCCGACCCAGATTAACACTGCATGAAACAGAAATTAATTATACCCAGCAATACAAATATCTTGGGGTCGAAATAGATGCCAGGCTGGGTTATAACACTTGCATTCAAATGAGAAAACATCGGGCAGCTCAAGTAACGTCATTGATCAGCCAATTTGCAAGACAGAACTGTGGAATGTCACTATATGGAATCCGTCAAATCTATACTCGGGTATTAACTCCAATGGTTGTCTATGGGTTGGAAGCGCTGTTGCAAATGGATTTAAGCTGGCTGCAAGTGATGGAGGGGAAGTTCTGGAGAAGATTCCTGGGTCTCCCTCAATCTATCCCAATGGCACTGCTAAGATTGGAAGTTGGGGTTTCCTCACTAAGGTCCATTGTCCTGAAAAGGAGAGCAGAACTGTATTTAAAGATGTCTAATCAACCAGAGTCTCGGCTATTAAAAGAATTTGGCATGGAAAGTACAAAGGAAACCACCAAATGACATCTGAAAAAGGAGACTGAAGCCCTCCTGAGGACAATATGTTGGACCATGAGTGGAGAGAAGTTTACTGATCTTCAAAAAAAAGCACTATCTAAGAAAATCGACCTTTGGGACTGGCTAGAAAATTACGCACATCTCGACAGGCTTCCAAAATACAAATTTATTCATTACATGCTCTACTCATTCAAACAAATGCAGTCGTATTTAACCCTCAGTCCCTCTAGTAGACTTAGGCGATTTTTACTCTTATTGAGGGTTGATAATCTGCCGCTGTTGACTAACAAAAGCAAATATAATGGTTTAACTTCTACAGAGAGATATTGTAGACTCTGTAAGGATAAAGGATGCAAAGAAACAGCTTATCATGTACTAACTAGTTGTGTAAATATGATGGATATTTACTTAGTAAATTTTGGCAACTTTGTCCATGATACGGAGTTTATAGGGGAACCTGCTTTTTGGCAACGCCTTATAAACACTCAGAGTATGCAGCTGCAGATCGCTACCTTTAGAGTATGGTTGGAAATTGAAAGAACTTTGAATATCTTTGTATGAACCAGTTAAACACCTTGACATTGACTTCCGTAGAGATTTATGATCTTTGTCATATGTATCTCAGTATGTGTAATCGTTATTAACGTCTAATGATCTGAAGAATAGCAAGTGCAATAAGTTTAAACCAAGTTGAGCTTAATGGTAACTTAATTTTTTTTTTTTTAGTTGATTAGAATCAATATGTAATATGCAATATGCAATATGGAAATGTATTTTTTTTTCCTTCTTTTTTCTTATTTTCTTATCTTCTTCTCTTCTTTTTTTTTCTCCTTTTGCAGTTTTTTTTAGTTTTATATTGTATTTATCTTTGATCTCATATAATTTATCAGTATGTGTAAAGTTTAAATATAAACTGTAACACATTATTAATAAATTAAATTAAATAATAAGACTTTGTAAACTCCTTACAGCCATGAATACATCCTTGTATTCAGGGCCTGTATGATGTGGTGAAAGAAAATATGCAGAGAGATCTGGACATTGCTTCCGTGGGTGCTAATTCTAAAGCTCACAACCCCTTTCATAACTGCTTGACACTTTTTCCCTTCAGTGAGTGATGGGGCTATGCAGTGACCCGATTGTACCAACTTAGCTTTTTGTGCAAATCCATCCTTTCTTCTTTCCCATTTTACTTCTCCTACCTCGACAGTTGTTGCCATCTTACAACAATGCTCTCCAACATCTTCGAACCTCAGGGACCCCTCCAGGGTGGCACCCCTGTGCAGTAGGGTGCTGCGATCACCAGATAATATCTGTCAATGTTAATGGCTTAAATAATGTCAAAGGCCAGAAACTACTATGTGAACGTCAGAAAATAATAGGGAACATTATTATACTTCATGTAAAACATCAATCCACTGTTGATGAAACCTACCTCCAAGGATCATGGGTGGGACAGGCACACATGGCTCCAGGTAAAAGTGATGCCTTGAAAGGAATAGCTTTCCTCTTACATACACGTCTTAGTTTATTAGGAGAAGATATATTGATGGAACCCAAAGGCAGACACCTAGTTCTCCTTGGTAAGCTCCAAGGGAAAATTTGACATTTGTCAACACCTATGCCCTCAACCATAGGAAGGACTCCACTTTCTACTATGTGTTATCTAAAATGCTGATAATTCTCGTGCAAGACTTGCAGGGTGGGGAGGGGGATATTAATACTATTCCCAACCCTAACTGAAATAGAAGTGAAAACATTTCTCAGTCACTCAAAAGGCTTCCTAAACACTGAATCAGGCAATGGAGGTATTTGGCCCAATATTTGTATTTAGGGCAAATAAGGCAGGCATTGTGTGCACCCTAAACCTATTGTTAAGGTGCTTATGCTGGGAGACACACCAGCTTTGATGGATATTCACCAAAGCACAAGAAACCTAGATTAACATTGTTGCCTCTCTTGATTTGGTGCTGCAAAACCCACTGGACTGAAGGGATGCTTCTACCGAGGACCTGGCCCCAAGCAATTTTCATTGTTTTGCAAAAGCCAGAAAAACCCATGGACAATTGCACCTCTTATAGGTATATCTCCCACCTTAACCAAACTAACAGCCAACCAATTGAATGTCAACATTATGTCACTAATCCATTCTGGGTTAATGGGTTGGATGAAGGGATGGGGCAAAACACACAGACTACTAACAGGCTAATGTCTCTCTGACTCTGTCGGAGCAGACATTTGACCTGGCTGATGACGCAAATAAAGCCTTTGATAGGATGAGGTGTACGCTCTTATGGGAAACTCTTTGTAAAATTAGCTTTCCGTCCACTTCATACATGATAATAAAGGGTTCAGCAGGAAACTGCCATCTAGTTTGAGGGGGACTATGGTTTTCACTCTTGAGGAAGGTGGATCAAGCAGTCTTCCACTCTCTCCCAACCTGTTCATGATTGCCATTGAATCCCTCACAAAAAACAAAGTGTTAATGGTATACAATTTTGGGGAGTGGAAATTGAAATGTCCTTATTTGCAGACGGCATCCTTCTACATGGGCTCTACAATATGATATTGAATACATTACTGCGAATCCCATAACTTTGATTTTATTTTCTTTTACCCCATTTTATCCCAATTATATGCGGGGAGAGACCCATCTTAATTATGAAAGGTACCCCACCCCTTCTATATTTTCATGGTTATCTTCACTCTGTTCTGTAAGTTTACCATGGGATTACGAGTGGTGGGTAGGGTGGTGTAAATCCCTATTTCTGGAGTCCATATTACTCCATTGGAATTGTGGCAGATTTAGGCAGTTTACTGCGAGTGGTATTGCTGCCATGATACATTTGCCCAAAAGTGGAGGATTTGCCTCCAACTTTTTGCTGGAAGGGAGTTCTCCACTTTTGCTCCAAACTCAATTCGGCTGTGTAGTAAAAATGGTGGTAATTCTGTTACCACAAAAAAGGTGGTAGTAACGCAATTACAAGCTCAAAATAAATTGAAGCGGGGGACAACCAGCCCATAACCACAGTACACCACTGGTGCATGTATAATCAACAAAAATAAATAACTGTGGAGAATCACATTTATAAACCATTGTACCCACAGCCACAAATTGTTCCAGAAATTATTCCTATGTCTGATATGTATACTGAATAACAGTACGCACTGTAGGAACTAATTCTGTTACAAACATTTATTAAATTAATACTTTACAAATTTAAATACTATACAACTTCAATTCATTAAAATCAAACAACTATTCCCATCACCTACCACGTGAACAAAGTGTCAAAAAAGTGAAAACAAACAAAATGAATCAGATTACCCTCATACCAAAATTCACAGCCTAAAATTATATAGACACAAGCTACTCTTCACTGTTGACACCCAATGTGGTCGAAACACGTCTGGGGAGGTTTGTGGTCTCGCTCGTGACCTAGCAGTGCGGACTGGACTGCCCCTTTGGGTGTGGGACCAAGCCTGATTTGCATATGGTCTTTCCCCTTTCTGTAATGTCTTGGCAGGCGAAGAACGATGGTCTGAAGGTTTGCCCAGAGTAATTGCCATAGGTTTAAGGTTCATTCTAAACCTTCAAGCCATCACCTCTTTGTTTCGCTAAAATTATACAACACAATTAATCATCTAAGTACTAGGAACACTCATGTTGCATTAGAAGATTCGAAAGAAATATCTGCAATATTGTTAGGCAGAATTATATGCAGTACCCTTTGGGAACCCCACACACAATTAAGACTAGAAGTGACAGTACAAAGTCACCTTTGGTACAAGCCTGTACTACACAGTAAAAGTGGTAGCAATCGCTGAGCAGCCAGACCTATCTCAAGAGCAAGTGAGCAGTATCAAATAGTTACACAAAGGACAGAAATTACTATGATTCAAACAAACACTGACTCAAGGTTTCTGAGTAAAAGAATATACATTTATTTACACATCAGTTGTATAACATTTCACTAAAGTAAAGCAGTTGAAAAATCACGTTACCAATACACCACACGACTCCCAATAGATTCTGGACAAGTTTAAACTCAAAACGAAGTGTGAGCAAAATGGCAATCCAGCAATTTAAAAAGGGAGGGAAAAACAAAGTTAGGCTAAAATTGAGCAGCACCAACATGTAAGTAAGCAGGGCAATAATAATAATAATAATAATAATAATAATTAGGCTTTTATATAGCGCTACAAACCCTCAGGTATCCGAGCGCTGCTTATTATTACCCACGATGTGTGGTGCTCATTTATCGACCTCGGAAGGATGAAAGGCTGAGTTTGGCCCCGCCGGGATTCGAACCTGCGTTAACAGGCTCTGCACGGGTGTCAAAGCGAGCGCTCTACTCGCTGTGCCACTTGACCGGCAATCTAGAAAGAGGAACTACAGTGATGGAATCAAATAGGCTTAGGGCCAAAGTCAATGGGACAAAGGTCTTTTGCTCAAGATCACACAGTTCAGGGTAGTTCGCGGTTAAGTCTTTGCCAAGAGTTCCGGACGAAGTTGGTCGGCAGAAAAGTTAGTTTAAAGAGAAGAGAAGGACAAGCCCTCGAATTGGCGAAAGGTCTCACACACCTTCACCGCGGCTGAACGAAACGCACAACCGGATTTTCACAGTACCTTTAAATGGAGAAGAAGCTGTAGCTGAGGCGGAGGCGGATGTTCCTGGTAGTTCCTGCAGGTTCACGGTTCCTGAAGCGACAGTTTTGGACTGACACGAAGTAGGAAGAATGGAGGGTCCTGCACTACCCAGGGAAGAAACCAGCAGCAGAGCAAAGCAATGAATAAAAGGTGTGCTCCTTAAAACCCAAGCAGGGTCCGACCTTCCTTGCTATCCGGCCAACTGTAGCTCTGTACAGCAAATTTGACCAGAGGAGGGAGTCCTGGCTTGCAGTTTGGGCGAACTGCTTGGTCCCACCAGCTCAGGGGAAGAAGATTCCTGGAGGATCCTCTGTCGTTGGAGTCTGAAGATTCTGACCTGCAGCAGGGCTTCACCGGCCAGTTCAGTCATTGTAGGGGTCCTCTTCTGTCAGCTCCTCATCGGTTCTTGCATTCCAGTGGCGACTCTGCCTTTCCAGACCCAGAGACCTGCTTTTTATGCAGTTTTCCCCCATTCACACAGCCTGGCTGTCAATCACACAGCAGGGTGGCTGTCCTGGCCGGACAGTCACCTAGCCAATCAAACAGGAGTGCGACTTGGGTTACCATGGAAACCCATGTCAGGGGTCCTAAAACCCCTCCCTCACATCTTGCCTACCCAGACTTTCAGGCGCCTAAGGAGGGCTTCTGTGTAGAAGCCCGCGAAGAGACGGTGAACAAAGGAACCAAACCTGGTTTGGTGCACAGAGAAAAAGACATTTTCAAAAATAAATGGCGAATAAACCCAGCCGGAACCGTATAAAAACTTATATGGTCAAGCGGGTTTAAGTTCGAGGCTACCAAGATAGCCTAAAACAATACTAAGGTTATTTAAGATAACCGCGGTAGGAAAAATAGGGTAGTTACCACTGCCACCAGCCAAGTCTTGATGAAAAGAGAGCAAAACAATGCTCCAAGAGAAACAGACAAAAAGGGATAAGTATTAACCCTTTCCAGTTCTCCATGTAAGATGGTTTGTACTGGGTCGGTGGATTTAAAAAGACTAATAAACAATGGCAACTTTACATGTTCTGGGAGACAGTAGTCAGTCCCAGAAAATGGAGTCTGAGTTGGGAAGACTAAAGGACAACCCTATGTCACTGCACTGAAGGTGCTGTGTAACACACAGTAAAAAGATGCCTGTGGAGTAGATGACGCTCCATAGTCTATGAACACAAAAATGTTAATCACACACAGCAAAACACATGTAAGAGTGGGAAAAAGGCTCACACTCTTACCAGGTGAAAAAAATAAATCCCAGAAATCCAGCAAAGCTGCTGAGGGACTCAGTAGGTAAGGGAAATTAGCCATTCTGGAGAATTCTCCCTAACAAATCGAACAATCAAATATCACATCAAATATCTCCTGTAGAAATATCTAACCAATTGGCAATGACCATATTCGTTCAGAAGTCCAATGTGTCAATAAAAACTAACCTTAGTATATCTAACACTCCCAGTGTTATCATCAAAAATATTTAGCTAGCCCAATGTTCTTACTGTATGGAACCCAACATGGCAATGTTCCTTTCAATGGCTATGTTGAAGTAGTGGTCAGAAAGGGTCAGAAAGGTTGTCACACAGTCTGGGAGATGGGGGAAGGAGAGGAGGAGCAGAGGGGTGTCTTGGACTTGATAATCCTGTGGAGGTCTTTGCATAGGTTGTTTGCATTGGCAATGCAGGAGGTGTAGAAGGCACGTTTGGCTTTTCTAATTTCTAATCTCCTACTGACCATTGAAGCGACTGTTGAAAACTTGGCTGTTCAGTAAGTTTGATTAACACTCTGAGCATGAACTGTCTCCTACTTTGCCAATATTACTACCTTCTAACGCAATAATCTGTAATGTTTTGGCTCTGTTATTAATCTGTTATCACCCTGTACAAACTCTGAGATACCTGTGGGTCTGGGCGTTACACAACTGTTAAAATAAAATACAAAAATTATTTGTAGGCTGTGTAAGGAATAAACGCACAATTTCCACCAGCTTTTACATAACGGGATGAAAGGATATGGTCCAATGGCAGGATAACTCGTACCTTTCTGTCAATTGATTAAATAAATGGTACAGTGGGTCAGTTCCATATAACATCAATTTTCTATTTATTGAAATATCATAAAAAAGTTGATCAAAACATGAAATACATAAAATGATAAATAAAACGTAAATTTTTTTTCTTCATTTTTTAAATTAATTTTATTCTACGAAACAAAAATACAAACCAAACACGCAGTGCATATATAACAACAGTTCAATTGTTCATTGCTTAATTTCGGTCACTGCTCCCCCCTTTATGAGCCTATTATTCCACACACTCTGTATCTGCCGCACATGGTGGGGTCTCACTTTCCGTGGATTCTGTCAGGTCTTGTATTGTTCCAAACAATTCCGCTATTAATGATTTCCATGCCATCAGGGTTCTCGCCTCCTCCTCTCCCCCTACATTGCTTGCATCTTGCCATACCATGGTTTCTGCCTCCGCCCATTTCTGTAACTCTTTCCACCACACCTCCACCGTGGCCTGTGGCATGTCTTCCATCCCTTGGCAATCCTTCTTTTTGCGAGTACATATGCTAGACCTTTCAATTTACCAACATGCTTAAGTTTCTGCGATCTGGGGAACCCCCCCAGCAAGCAGGCCCAGGCTGTACCTATGACGATCGTGACCCCCTTTTCCGCTAGTTTCTGTGCCACTTCACCCCAGAAACGCTCAATTACTGGGCATGACCAAAACATGTGTACCATGTCAGCCTTTTCTTCGTCACATTTGGGACATGCTTGTCGCCCAGCATTTTCAAACCTGGATATCCTCTGTGGTGTCATATATGCCCTGTGCGTAGTATACAGTTGTATCTGTTTTAGCCTTGCATTCCTCGACACCTTCTTGTGGTACCCCAGGGCACGTTCCCACATCCCATCCTCTATCGGGGCTCCTACTTCCGCTTCCCAATCCAGTCTCAATTGTGTTAAATCCTTCCCGACCTTAGACATCACCATCTCGTACAGTCTAGAGATCTCATACCCCCCCTCCGATATATCATATATTGCATCTGGTTCTTCTTCCACTACTGTTTCGGGACATGTTTCCCTGATTCTCTGCACCGTTCTGTGATATGTGATATACTGGCCCGTGTGTAACCCCGTTTCCTTCCCCAGCACTTCAAAATCTGTAATAGTCCCCTCTCGCCAGATATGTCCTAACGTTACCAGCCCCACCAATTCCCAGTGGTTCCTGATTATCATCCTCAGCTGCTTATCTCCCCCTGCCAGTGCAACTAGTGGTATCTGCAGGGAGCATGGGAAAGGGTTCTCCATCATCCGGCATGCCCGGTGCCACATCTTCCACCCAAGCATCATCATCCTACGGCGCGCTCTCATTTCTGTCTTGGGCAGCCAGATCATCTCTTTTAAATAAAATGGGGCACAATCATGTCCAAACAACCTGGATTCGGGGGTCGCTTCATCTGAGAGCCATTTGGCAATATATTGCAGCTGGCTCGCTACATAATAAACCTCATAATTAGGCAGTTTTATCCCCCCTTTTTCATAAACGTTCTGCAGCTTCCATAGCGCCACTCTATTCCGGGTACCATGCCACAGAAACTTGGGTATCATGTATGGAATATTCCCAAAATAATGCAGGAGCCTAGGTAGGACCACCATCTTCAGCATTGCACCTCGTCCCATCATTGCTAGGGGCAACTTCACCCAGAATTTCATACACTTCTCGATTTTCACAATAGCTACCTTGGTATTGTGCCTATGTTCCTCTTCAACCGTATGGTACACGTCTATCCCAAGGTACCGGAAAGTACTAACCGCCCATGGTATTTGTAACACCGGTAACCGTCTCACAGGGGTTTCCTTATAACTGCCTAACGGGAAAATACTAGATTTTTGAGGATTCACCGCTATCCCAGACAGCCCCGCATATCTCTCCATCACCTCCAGGATGTACTGGAGATTTTCCTCCGGGTGCCTCAAGTACAGCAACAAATCATCTGCATATAAGGAGATCAAGTGTCGTTCCCCTCCCACCTCGATACCTATAGTTGTCTAAGGTATATTGCTAGGGGCTGCAGAGCTAGTATATAAAGCATTGGGGACCATGGGCACCCCTGTCTGGTGCCTCTACTGAGTTGCCATCTCTCGGATATCACTGATCCTGTTCTAACTCTAGCCAGCGGTTCACTATATAGCATCTTTGCCCACCTTATGTATCCAGGCCCCATTCCGTACCCCGCAAGGGCCGCCAGCAGCCACGGCCACTTCACCGAATCGAAAGCATTTACCGCGTCCAAGGACACAATCGCCTTTTCGCCCTCATTCATACTTCCCCATTCAACAACCCGTTGGAGTCGTCTATGATTATGAGGTACATTTCTATTCGGGACCTAGCTCGTCTGGTCGGGGTGTATAAGTTTGCCAATAACTCTTCGCAATCTGTTTGCCAAGACAGCCGTCAATAGCTTGCTGTCTTGGTTCAGCATCGACAAAGGTCTATAAGAGCCACAGCTATGCCCAGGCTTGTTGGGTTTGGGAAGCGGTATTATGATCGCTTCTCTAAGTGACTCCGGCAACCGTCCCACCTCAAACGCTTCATTTAACATTTCTAACATTGGGGGGAGCACTTCCTCCCTATATACTTTATAAAATTCACTTGGGAACCCGTCCGCCCCCGGAGTCTTACTAGTAGGCAGCTGCCTCACCACTTCTTCTAACTCCTCCAGAGTAATCGGTGCATCCAGCTCCTCTCTTTCCTCAACACTTATCATAGGCAGTCCTATGTCTTCCAATGTTTCTGTTATCGCCCCATGGCTACTTCCCTCCTCATCCCATATAGCAACTTATAATAATCCGCAAACTCCTGGTTAACTCCCTCTTGGGTGTCCACTACACTACCATCTTCTCTCATTATCGTCTGATCGTGGGTCTGGGAGTTTCGCTCTTGTATAACCATGCCAAAAGCAGTCCTGTTTTATCCCCTCCTGCATGCTGTCTCTCTATATATTTTTTGTAGTTGAGGTTGCACAGTCTTTCCCATTGTTCTGTACATTTCTGCTGTAGTTTAAGTACCAGCTCCATGTCTTCACTTCCTCCCTTTTAATGCCTTTTCTAGTTCCCTTTCTGTTCCTTGTAGGTCAGCCAAAACCCCACCTTGCAGGCCTTTTGATTTTGCTATGGCTACCCCTCGCATCACTACCTTGAAGGCTTCCCATAATGTACTTGCCGAGTCAACGCTACCCATATTCGTCCCGAAGTAGTTTGTAATCTCCTCCCTTATGTCCTCCCTAAAAACAGGGTCCTTAAGCGCCTCTGCTCGGTGGCGCCATGTCGGAATCCGTGCTGTCGGGGGGCAGTATTGCCTCCCGAGAACCAGGGGCGAGTGGTCCGAGAGGACCCTCGCTTTATATTCTGCCTGAGTAATCTCTGTTATTACCTCCGACGTAGCAAGGACATAGTCCAGCCTTGTATGTAGCTGCTGCGGGGCGGAGTAGTGCAAATATTGCCTTTCCTGGGGGTATTTCGTTCTCCACACATCTGCCAGACCAAAGTCTAGCAGTGTCTGTAGTGCTTTAGTCGCTGGGGCGGGTCTATCAATCTTGCCATCTGATCGATCTACCCTGGGGTTTAATACACAGTTAAAATCCCCACCCCAGATCACCACACTACCCATACACGTACTAAGGTTGGTGCACAGAGTTCTGAAATATACTGCTGTGTTCTGGTTGGGGGCATATGTATTTACAATGCTTGTCTCCTTAATCTCCACTAATCCCCTCAATATGACCATCCTCCCATCCGTTTCCGCCACTTCCTGTATTAGTTGAAACGGGACATGCGGCGCCACCCAGATGAGTACTCCTCTAGCATAAGCAGAGTATGTCGAGCCCACCACAACCCCTTTCCATTTCTTCACAACCATCTCCATCTTTTCCCGTGTCAGATGTGTCTCCTGCAACAGTGCAATGTCTATCTTTTGCCTGCGCAGGTACAACATGACCTTATTCCTTTTTAGATAACTGTTAAGTCCCCTGACATTCCACGTGATTATTTTAAGATCCCCCACGGCCCATTAGAGTTCCCCTTCCCCTCCCACCGGTGCAGTCCAGATTCCACTTCGGTCTCAATCTATCTAGGCTCATTCCCCAATTCAAACTTCCTACAACTACAAACACTCCAAACACCCCTTCCCCTCTCCCTCCCGTCTCCCAACAACACCCTCCCCAACTGTTGCCCAGCTCCATCCCTGGATCTCAGGCCCCCCCGCATCTAGCCCTTTCTGGTGAAACCCGTACTCGCAGCTCAGCAGGGTGAGGCCGCCCTATTGGCTGCCTTGTTACTAGTTCTCGGGGGTAGGTAACCGCAATCCTGCTGCTCCTATTTGTTTAAAGTTGCTACACCTAATGCTCTCATTTTCATGTGCGCTATTATAGACCATATTATAGTCCACCAGAGTCATAAAGTTTGAGGGCTACACCTCATCTATCGAGTACATCAAGGCACTATAGTAGATTCCCACCCTCCCAATGTACATGATACAGTATCTTCACTTATCGTGCTCTTAGCCACCATGTTCCCCATCTCGCGCCGGGCAGCCATGCAAGTCCAACCACAACGCTGTTTCCTCTGGAGTATCAAAAAACAGCGCTCTGCCTTTGTGCAGAACTTTCAACTTCGCTGGGTACAATAGCATGTACCTAATATCCTCTGCACGCAGTCTTCTCTTGACCGCCACATAACTATATCTCTGTCTTTGCACCAGCATAGTGTAGTCAGGGTATGCTGTAATCTTAGAGGAAGCTCTTTCTATGGTTCCGCCCTTACGAAAATACTCCAGGATCTTTTCCCTGTCTTTGTAATTCAAATGTTTCGCAATTATCGGCCGCGGAGGAGCTCCAGGGCGTGGTTTCTTCATCAGGGCTCAGTGTGCCCGCTCTACCGTGAACCCCTGTGAGAGTTTGTCCGCTCCCACTTCTTGCAGGATCATGTTCTCCACGTAGTCCGTGGGGTCTTGGCCCTCTTCTCCTTCTGGCAGGCCAACCATCCTGAATGTTGTTCCGTCTCGCCTGTCCTTCTGCTTCCTCCACTCTGTTTTCAAGGTTGGCGACCTGTTGTTTGAGCACATGGACCTCCTTCGCATTGTTCGTGCTTACGTCAGTGTCAGTGTTAGTCTTCACTGCGCTTTCCAGGCCACTAGTTCTTTCTGCCAATGCTCTGACGTCCTGTCGCAGCAGGGTAACTTCAATTCCTACGGCATCTATTTTGTTCTCCAGGGCTGTCCGCAGTTCTGCCATTGCCGTGCCTCACTTAGCACTTGGGTCCATTATGGCCGCTAGGACTTGTTGGTTTTCTCCCTCAGGGGCGTCATCTCCCGATGCTTCTCCTGTTTTTTTTGTATTGGGGTTGGAGGGGTCCGCTGCACCTTTGCAAATGTGTCCATAGTGGGTTGCTGACTCCTGGCTTTCAGCCCTTTCACCGACATCTTGCAGACTCACTTTGTGTCCTATATCAGCTCTCCTGTATTTCAATATACTTCATTTCAGTGCCTGGGAGTCCTCAGTAGGCCATACTGCAAGGCGGCCCGCAACATCAAGCTTAGGGTGGGCTGTGCCCTCCCACGTCTCTCCTCCGGGCAGTATTTCAATTGCGTGTTTCCGGGTCCCGTGCTCACACTCCACTTTTTCCCCTTTTCCTGGCAACGTGTCAACTTGGGCTCCATGTACATTCTGCAGGTCCCAACCTCTGTTAAAGCTTAGTGTTGCGTCAGTTCATAAATGACAGGCCATCTGCTCACCTCGTGTGCTTATTCCGCACTTTATTTCGCGTGGCCTTACTCCACAGTCGCAGTGACACTGTACAGCCCAGCGACTTTGCATTTACCAAATGTCTCAGCAGTGGAAGGGGTTAGTTCTCAGGCGCTTGATGCGGCAGGGCAGGCTTACAGTGCGCCCCGATCCATTGTTGCTTCCGTACTAGGTGGCACTAATTTTCGGCTGAATTTCAATTCAGTCAGCGCGCCACTTTGCGCTCACAGTGCACTGCCGCCATGCAAAGGAACTCAATCTGACATCTTGCTCCATTCGTTTCGGCATCGGGACACCGTTTCGTGTGTTCCGTGCATAGATGAACCACTGCTGTCATCAGCGCTCAGGGCTTTGCTGCCTACAAACACATGCAGCTCTCTGTCAGTGTCTTCCTCCTCTCTCTCACCTCTGCCCGCTCTTCATGCCGCAGCTCTCAGCGTTCTTCAAGCTCAGCTGCCTTTGTGAGCGGCTGGGAGCCACTCTTGCATACAGAGTTTATCTGTTGCTATTGCAACCATTTACGGGCAATACATTTATTCAAGCCCGGGAGCGCCGCCTCGTCATCCCAGTAGTTAAAGCAATATTCAATGCTTGCTGCTGATAGCTGACTTCTTCACGCTTCGTGTGATTCGGCAGGGTTCAGCTGCCTTTGTTGGCGGCTGGGAGCCAAGCTAGCACGCAGAGTTTCTCTGTTGTTATTGTAGCAATCTCCGGTCACTACATTTATTCGGGCCCGGGAGCGCCGATTTATAATTACAGTAACAAGCAAGGTTGCAATGCGTTGCTGCTGGCAGCCGTCTTCCTCGTGCTACGTGTAATTCAGGAGGATTCGATTCTCATCAGGGCTGCGATTACACTCCCTTTGTTGTCCGCCATCTTGGCAACAATTTATCCACACGGCCGCTTCTTATAAAGTCTATTATCTTCTGATCCGCAGACACGAATGACTTGCTCTTCAGGATTCTTGCAGAGCATGTGTTCGAACGCCCGTCCCTTCAGTTTCCAGGCGCGTGCAGCATTTTTTAAGCGTAATTTCTCAGATGAATGTCGGATTGACAGGAGCTCAGCACGAAAGCACGTCCTAGTCCATGGCTAGTTAGCCACGCCCCATAAATAAAACATACATATAAGCGTTTTTTGTCCAATTAAAGCATATTGGCATCAAATATTATCCTTGTATGGACATATATTGGATATCAATTATTGCAACAGTTCCAGGTGTGGTTAGTAACCTTAGTGAGTGCCAAATCCCCTAGGATGATTTTGATGGGGCATTTGCCCTCACGCTTTAGTGTCAACACCAGAGTGTGTTTCTGGCTCTAATCTAAGCATCACTTTGACCTAATTCATTTTAGTATGCCTGTTCGGGTTCGTCTTCAGGACACTTAGAATGCTGTTCTACGTATATGACACATCTTTTCATGTCCACGTGATCATGTATGTAGCAGAATCTAAAAACAAACAAAATTCACAGTTATGTACTGACCCATTTCGCCTCAGGGTTATTACCCATGACTCTTTTTCCCAAAATAACATATTTTCTTTTCGTTACGCAGAGCACTTTACTTTGTTGTCCTAACTAAAGTGACATTTACTTTTTTTTGTGTGAAAATATTTGTATTAGTTTCCACAGCAAACATACAGTGCACCCCAACATGGTGCATAAACCAAACAATCACTAACTCCTTTATTCCCCCTTTAACCTCCCCCCAAAGTTTTGCAATCTACAACCTGAGTCTATTAGTTTGACCAGCGACCTTCACCATCCTGGGAGCTGTTCGATTCCGGTTCTCCAGGCTTTGAGCTTGTCAGGGAAGCAACCAATTGTAGCCAGGCTATTAGCGTACCCGCCTCCGCCCTCCCCCATCCCCCCTCTGCTTCCCTCCAGACCACTGTTTCAGCGTCTGCCCTTTTCAGGAGGTCCCTCCACCAAGCTTCTACATTCAGTCTCCTTTGTGCCTCCAACCCATGGCTATCCTGCGCTTTGCTAAGATGTAGCCCAAGTCTTTGAGCTTACTGGCATGCTTAAGTTTACGTGGTCTAGGAAAGCCCCCCACCATACATGCCCACAAGGAGTCCACTTTTAGCCTAATCCCTTTGTTATCCAGCCGGTCCTCTATTTCTCCCCTATATCTTGCTATTTCAGGGCAAGCCCAGAACATGTCACATCCCGGCATTCTCCTCACCACATTTTGGGCAGTACTGTGTAACTGCATTCACAAACCTGGCAATTTTCTTATGGGTCATGTATGCACTGTGGGTAATATATAGCTGAATCTGCTGTAATCTGGCATTCCTCGACACTTTCTTATGGTATGTCCGCATCCTCACCCATAGTCCATCACTTATGGTCTCCCCACTTTCCTCTTCCCAGTCCCGTCTCATCTGAACCACCTCCTTAACAACCTTAGACATCATTATTTCATAGATTCTGGTGACCTCATGGCCTCCTTCAGACACTGCTTGAAGCGTTTCTATAGCAGCATCTGGCTGCTGGGCTAATTCTATCTCTGACCATGTCGTCTCAACTAGCCTCATCAGCCTAGCGTATGTGATATACTGTCCACTATGTAAGCCTGTGTCTTCCCTTAACACTCCGAACTCCATCCTTCCCTACTCTCCCCACACGTCTCCTATGGTTGTCACTCCCACTGGTTCCCAGTGTTCTGATAGTCTTCCTCAATTGTTCGTCCACACCTTTCAGAGTCACCAAGGAGACCTGCAAGGAGCACGGTAGCAGGCTCCCCCTCATTATGCAGGCTCTATGCCAGATCTTCCTACCCCAGACCAGCAATGCCATCTCTTCCCCTTTGGGGGGTCGGACAACCACATCCACTCATTTAGGAAATAAGGTGCGCATTCCGACCTCAATAGTCTGGTTTCCTTGGATAGCCATCTTACTACATATTGAAGTTGGCCGGCTAGGTAGTACACCTCAAAGTTAGGCAATCTGATCCCTGCAAGATCATGCAAGTTCGGCAGTTTCCATAGGGCTACTCTGTTTCTGGAGTTGTGCCAAATGAACCCTCTGCATATACTTTGTATCTTGGAAAAACAACTTTTAGGTATTAGATATGGGACATTTGCGAAGTTGTGCAGCAGCCTGGGTAATGCTATCATCTTGAGCAGTGCCGCCCTGTCCAAAATGCTATGCTCCGTTGAAGCCTCTTAACTGCCTCTTCTGTATTGTTCTTATGCTCGTCTTCGACCTTATGCTAGACATCCACCCCCAAATATCGAAAGGTGTCTACAGCCCACCCAATCTGTAACACTGGTAACTCACGTTGAGGCACTACCACATATCTGCCTAGGGGAAACACGGTGGATTTCTGAGGGTTTACCGTTATGCCCGATAGAAGTACGTATCGCTCTAAGACCTCCGGGATATACTGCAAGTTTTCTTCGGTATATTGTAGCTACAACAGCATGTCATCCGCGTACAACAAAATCAAGTGCGGCCCTCCTTACGTTTTAATGCCCACTTCCCTGTATTGGTACCTAAGGTATGCTGCTAAAGGCTCCAGCGCTAAGATGAATAGCATCGGGGACCAGGGGCATCCCTGCCTGGTTCTTCTGCCCAGTGTCCATCGGTCTGAAATGACCGATCCCATCCGAACCCTAGCGATCGGTTCACTATACAATAATGTGATCCACCTCAGGTACACTGGCCCCATCCCATATTTCCCTAAGGCCCCCAACAGCCATGGCCACTTGACCGAGTCAAAAGCCTTGACTGCATCTAGTGACACTATCGCTAAGTCTTGGGAGCTCTCCGCTGTCTGGTCTATGATATGATGTAGTTTGCCTAGATTGTTGGAGATGCCCCCACGGGGTACCTACCCTGTCTAGTCATGGTTTATCAGGGTATTGATCATCGGCTTCAGTCTGTTCGCCTGATATGTCAAAAACAACAAAACAAAAGTTCCTTCCATCAATCGTCACATCGGGCGATTACCCTTCAACCTTGGATCACCCTCAGCAGGGCTCTGTTCCTTCTCTCATTAGTGAGCCTCCCTTAGTCAGGCTCAAACCAACCACTCACTGTGGATATCCCTCAGTCGGGTTCATACTTGTCGCAACAATGTAGTTTACTTCGCTTCTTCACAGGTGGGATTCACTTCCCTTTGCTTTTCTCTTGACACCCCTCCTTCGGGTTCAATACCGCCTTTCAATCATCTCTTCATTTGTAATATTCAAGGCATCTTAATGTCTCTTTAAACAATCACACACTGTTCACGTTAGGTCGACCTCATCCGGGCTCAGACCTCCCAAAGCATTTGCCAATTTTAGACAGAGTCTTCCGAAGGGTAATCACATCTCGCCAGGTCACTCTGTTAGCCCATGGCAAGTGCAGGTTTCACAGAATCACAGTTTGCTCTGCATTCCTTTGAGCTGGGTGCAAATGTCTGTATCACAATTCCCTCCGTCGGGTTCACAATTTCACTGTCATTCAAACTTGTACAATTTGTCAAGGACTTTCGATTGTACAAGTGGTTTGGCTTGACCCTTGTATGACCACCTTGACATCTCACGCTGGCCTTCCCTATGGCCTCTTGGTACTTGTAGTTTTCAAGATTCATATGTCAACACTTTCTCTGCATTCAGGAGAGGGGTACCAGTTTGGGCCTTCCGATGAACGCCCACGTGGCGCCGGAACACTCTATCTCTGGTAACAAGTTTGTTCACAACAAAGACCTATATCTACTTATCTTCTTAAAGTTGCCACTGCAACCTTGAGCCTAACACAGTCCAGTCCCCTATCAGGTTCTTCCGACTCACCGGCTGTGCTAAACTCAGCGTTTTATTTTTTGCCGCTGGATTCAAGGACGGTACCTCGATGGTAACCGCGTCTCCCCACCCTGGCTGTCAGTGCAGGAGGGTTCCATGTACCGTTGACATCTGTCACACTGTTCGCCAGCTGCGAATCCCGGTCTTATGTTTCCTTTGTTGGAGGTTTCACGGGTCTGGGTTGAAAAGGGCAAAGGCAACTCCCTCCTTGACGTCCTTTCAGGTGTCTCCGCCTTTCTCCTCTATTTGAACTGCTGTCCTGGAATAGCTGTTTACTCGTGCGTTCAGCCTTGCTTAGCGTGTGCTCCCGTTCTCCGCCTTTTATCCCGATGGAGAAGGGAAAGGGCAGTCAGGTGTGTATAGTTGTCGGTAATTGCATGACTCTGCCTAACTCTTGTGTTGGGACATGTCGGGTAAACGGCTCTGGTATTAGTCCGTTGTTGCTCACGGTGTGAGAAAGTGTTTGTGTAGGAAAAGGGAATGGGGATAGCGTTTCTATATATCCTATTTGGCAGGACTGGGAAAAGGGGTCATAAGGAAGGGGATACTACGTCTCACCTGTTGGTGTCCTCCTTACACTCACCGAGGACCCTTCATCCAGGTGATCCTCCCTCACTGGTCCACCCCAGGAACTGGATCCAATAGCGATGGCCGTGTCCTGGCCACCTGGATGACAGATCTCCAGGGACTAGTGAGTTAGACACCTTCAGGTCTAGCCAGATTGGCTTTGTTTTGGGCGGAAAGGGTTGCACCACCAGTGTTGTTCAAGGTGATGGTTGAGGGTTTTGAGGAATTTAAGGCGAGGCTGAACCACCTGTGGGGAGGACCTGTGCTGTGGGAAGGTGGTTTTGTGGAGGCTAAGGGGGACAGAGCGTCTGAGAGCCATTGGTCGTAAAAGTTCTGGAGAGAGGGTTCCTCCTTGGAATTGGAGATTGGGAAGGGAAGAGAGTAAGATAAATCTGTGCAGATGGGTAACTTGTTCCAGAGCGGGATCCTCGTGGAGGAGGCAGGTGGTGGGAGCCGGTGAGGGATGGGGGCGTGGGAGTCAGGGCTGAAAAAGGATAGCAGAGTGATCAGTCCAGATGAGGGCTCAGGTGAGAGGAGAAGAGATAAGGTTGGACGAGCTGAACACTACATCTAGGGTGTGACCTGCAATGTGTGTGGGGCTTGATATGAGCTGGGTAAAATTGAGGGCTTCCATGTTGTCAAGGTTATGACGGGTCATGGGGCAGGAGGGGGTGTAAATCCAGATGTTTAGATCACCACGAACAGTCCGAGTCGGATGAGAGAGCAAGATGGCCGATACCCCACTTGGCAGGAGAGTGCAGCAAGAAGTGGGTATTGGGAAAACAGGTTCAAGGACACTCAACACAGTCTGGGAGAGAGAGCCATGCTATTCTTCCTCGTTGCAGATCCTTCAGAGCCGGGTCTGCTATCAATGGGCTTGGAACCCTCAGAATGGCTTGGAAAAGGTGTCCAGGCCATTCTTCCTTGTCCCTGGGCCTCGGAGGCAGGTCTGCCAAACATAGTTAAGGACATATCGTGAGCATTGAAGAGACCGTAAACACTTTGGATGAAGCTGGAAAGACTCTGGGGAAAGGGAAGCAACCCCTTGAGTCTTGTAGAACTTTTCTTTGCTTTTCTACACCTTTTTGGAACATTTGTTACGGCAAAGCTGAGCTGCAGGTCGGCAGCCAAAAGACATTTCCCTTGTCACATTATATTAAGGTTAGCTTTAGGATAGGTTATGATTTGGCTACAGCACAGCAAACTTTACTTTGGACATTCTAAAACCGACGGTTTCATTACCTAGTTTTGTTGAGGCAGGAAAACCCTTATTAGAGGTAGAGCTAGTTAGGATTTCCTCCATCTCCCTCCCCTGGCCCCCATTTCTGTTGTTAATAAAGGTCGTTGCCAATCAACATGCCACCCTTGTGTCCGCCTCTTACTCCTAGACCCTCACAGAACATTCTCCTCACTGGCTGGCATTAGAACAAGACGCCACTGAGATCCCAATAAAATGTTTTCCTCTCCTAAACCAGATAGCATGGAAGACCGAGGGCAATACCCTTACATCATATAAAATATAACAATACTGGGACTGATGCAATAGATTGTGAACTAGAAAAGAAACCTAGGGCTCTTTCCCTGGATATTTGGAAACCCAGATTTCTCTCCAGGTATGGCCGCCCATATGGTGGAAAAACGACTTCATTAAATTCTTGTCTCAGTTATACATCCTAGTGACGACCCTAGACTTTGAGGTCTGTAAGAGAACATACAATTTCACAGAAGGTGAAAGTCAGGTGCACTCAAATCCGGCGCTTGGCCTCAAACCCCCATGTTTGGTCTGCAAACCCTCGGCAACCCACCCCATTGGAATCTACTCTGAGTGGATTCCACAAGAAATGCATTTTGCATATATTGTATTGTACTTGTCATTTGCATAGTGCCAATTTTACCATTATTATAGTCTCAATGTGCTGTTAGTGGCAAGGCCCTTGGAGGAGACTGTTGGAGGTCTTGGGGCACGACTATGATGCGTGAGTGCATTTGGCCAAAAAAGGCTTAGCAGGGCTGGCCAGGCTCTGCATGAAAAGCAACCCATGTAGTCTTGCATGTTAATGGGTGGTGAGAAGAGTATGCCCAAATTTATCGTAGGACTGTGCTGCATTCTGCTATCAGAGGTGTTGAGGCGTAGTTGGGTGTAAGTAGGCAGGGGATTTATGTGAACAGCACAGCCACATTTTTCTCATCCTTGCTGTATACTGATGTGTGTGGTTAGCCATGCATGCGGTCAGTGGAGTGGTGCGTTATACATACCTTGGAGGCGCTTTGATGTTTATTTATTTGAATTTTTAAAGCGCTGTTACAGGAATTGTTTTTTTTTTTTGTAGTTGCCTAATTTCTTTTTTTTTCTCATAGTTCCGTAAAACACCCAGAGGTTTCTAAACACAGACCCGGGGATCGAACTTGTGTTACTTCGTGTCGTCTTGCTTCCAAGGCAAACACGTTGCCACTGAGCTATCCTCCTCGGGCACCTGCTCAGGTATTGGCTTTTGCTGTTGGTTCTTGCAGCATTTCTAGGCTCATTTAGACGCGGCAATGAAACAGTCAAATCATCCTTCTGCAGACCAAAGCCTTGCACTCATCATTGCACTATTTGCACAAAATAGACCTTCTGCAACATTCCATTGCATGGAAAAATCGAGAATGGTATCCTGAGCATATGGTCCGGGGCAAACAAATCATCCTGTTGCGTTAGTTACAGGGAATGTTCATACAATATTTGTTTCCGTTGGTACATCACCCCAGAATGTATCTATAAGATATCGCCAGCATACTCCCCATTGTGTTGGAGAGAGTGTGGAGAAACTTGGACACTAGCACACATGGTGCCCCAGAACTATATAGTTTTGGAAAAAAGATTCTTTCAAAAATAAAACACATAGACTGGGCTAGAGCTGCTTTTGATCCACTAGTAAGTGTTGGAGGACGGAGCCAAAGACCTGTATCTGATTGGCGTTGTCACAGCCAAGTTGATTACTCATCTCCTCGCATTGGCTAAGGTAGTTGTCGCAAAGAACTGGAAAGTGCAAGAGGTACCAGCATTAAACATGTGTCATCTCTTTAAATAAGTTTCAGAAATATGTCCCAGTGTGGACTCCCTTTGAATCTTATTATGCTGGTAAAATAACTCGCTGCTGCAATCTGTGTTTGATCTGCAGGTCGCAGATTCGAATACCAGCAAGGCCAACTCCGCCTTTCATCCTTCCGAGGTCGATAATTGAGTGCCAACTTTCATTGGGTGATATTGCATGTCAATATGTTCTCTGTAAAGCATTTTGGCAAAAGCGCTACACAAATAATACATCATTATCATTGGAGAGATACCACATTCCAGGTCTTGAAACCAGGCTATACGCCCACATTTTCTTTTTTTGAAGACCAAATGAAAAATATCTGATCAATTATAGCCATATCCGAAGTGCAAGGAGTCTGAGAGATCAGTGATCTTAACTGGCATAGTAGACTCTGGATAGTGATGTAAGTGCTATATCGTAATGAATTTGAAGTTGCACTTGAATAAGCTAGAACTTTTGAGGTTTTAGGAGCCTGTATGAATCTCACTAACCACACATTTGTAAGAATTAGCAATGTGTGGTAAGAGCAAGACCTTTAATAAAAAATAAAAAAAATCCTTACAATTGCTAAGGAATAACATTTTC